>NC_051164.1:66143194-66863399 GCF_013339745.2 Dermacentor silvarum | reverse complement strand
ACACCGCTGGCGTCCGTGTGGATCTCAGTGGGTGCAGAGGGGTCGAAGTGTCGCAGTATAGGAGGCGACGTAAGGAGACGGCGCAATTCGTTGAAAGCGTCGTCGCAAGCAGGAGACCAAGCCGAAGGTTATGACTGCCAGCGAGGAGCTTGGTCAAAGGGTTGATGATCATAGCGAAATTGCGGATAAAGCGTCGGAAATAAGAACATAGGCCGATAAAGCTGCGGAGATCTTTCATGGTACTGGTTTGGGAAACGCGGAAAACGGCTGTAAGTTTGGCAGGGTCGGGAGAATACCGTCCTTCGAAACAACATGACCTAGAATCGTAAGCTTTCGAGCGGCGAAGTCTCATTTCTTCAAGTTCAGTTGCAGTCCTGCAGCTGAGAGGCAAGCGAGAACTTGTTCGAGGCGAGTTAGATGGGACGCAAAATCGGAGGAAAAGACCACAATGTCGTCTAAATAACAAAGGCAAATATGCCACTTGAGGCCTCGAAGGATCGTGTCCATCATGCGCTCGAAGTAGCAGGCGCGTTGCAGAGGCCGAAGGGCATGACTGTGAACTCATACAGGCCATCGGGCGTCACAAAAGCCGTTTTTTCGCGATCGGCCTCTGCCATCGGCACCTGCCAGTATCCCGAGCGCAGATCTAAGGACGAGAAGAATTCTGCTCCCTGTAGGCAGTCCAGGGCATCGTCGATGCGTGGTAGAGGGTACACATCCTTGCGGGTTATTCGATTAAGACGGCGGTAATCCACGCAGAACCGGATGGATCCGTCCTTTTTCTTTACCAGCACAACTGGAGAGGCCCAGGGACTGCAGGAGGGCTGGATTATTCCACGTTTCAGCATATCGTCTACCTGCTCATCGATGACACGGCGTTCTGCAGTCGACACATGATGACAAAGCAGCGTGCGTCGACGCACGCTGCTTTCGCAGCTCGTCGTAAGTCTGGCAGAGTTGTATCACGTCGGCTACCGTCTGGGGGTTCCTAGCGGCAAGCATCTGAAATGCGTCGTCGTCGACTCCTTTCATGATTTGCTTTATTTTTTCTCCTTCAGTGAGAGATGGGTCGACGCGCTTGCACAGGGAGAGAACATCTTCGATGTAGCTTGTAAACGTCTCCTCCCTGCGTTGGACTCGACTGCGCAAGCGCTGTTCCGCGCGAAGCCGGCGCACGGCGGGACGACCGAAGACCTCCGCGACGGCTGCCGTAAAGGTCGACCAGCTCGTGATTTCGATTTCATGGTGTATATATATATATATATACGAACCCATATCTTCGCATTACGCGTGCGATGCTCTCACCACTGAGCTACCGCGGAGCTCTTGTCCCATCCACTTTCTGGGGTATTTATGTTTTACAGCTAGAACTCATCCTGGGAGTGTGTGAGTTCTAGTTACATGGTGAGTTCTAGTTGTAAAACATAAATGTCCCAGAATGTGGATGGGAAAATGGCTCCGCGGTAGCTCAATGGTGAGAGCATCTCACGCGCAATGCCAAGACGTGGGTTCGTTCCCCACCTGCGGACAGTTGTTTTTTCATGCACTTTAATTTCTGTCAATGTATCATTTTCTTTATTTGAATTAGTAAGTACAAGTGATTTCCCCTATGTTGTCCTTGGTGTCATTGTTTGTTGGCTTCTTATGATATGATTAATAAAGTCGGGCCCCTCGGTTCCCTTTCTTCTCGTTCATATATATATCTGTGTGGGGCTGTATGTGCTGTCTATGTGTTTATGTGACCACTGTGTAATTATAATAATCAACCTGGACCTGGAGTAGGATGCCAGGCGATCTGCCAGACTAACAACTCCCGCATATCATTAAAACTGGCATCTCTCTCTCTCATTCAATAGACACCACCCACTGGTTTTGCTGTAATTAGAGGAGGGGTACGTTAGGAGGATTTAGAAAGTTAACATAGAAATGAATGCTTTGGGGGCTCGGTGCTAGCGCTGGGCAGCCCAGAATATGCGCAGTATCTGAGAAGTTCTATGAAATTCTATGATTGTGGACCGCATTTTATGTCATATTGTGGTTGCAAAATCTGAATCACGTTTGCACTTTTTATTTGAACTTTGGTCGCCGTCTTCATTTCACGCACAATAACGTTCTGATTACATTTTGGCCGAAGACACCGCCAAAGCACAAGGTCTGGCCATCGCCGGAGGAAGAAGAGGACGGGTTCTTCCACTCCTCTCCTCCCTAAATATGATCTAAGAAGTAATAAGTTTGCTACTACTAGTACTACATATTGTCACGTTGTCACGATGGTAAATTAATAAGACTGCCACAGGCATAAGTGAAACTCTTTATTGGGCGAACTTGTGCCAGGCAAGGTAAATCATACGCAAAGCTCAACGATAGCTGCGAGAACAGTCGTCGATTGTCGAAAGCTGCTCCAAGAGTTAAATGCACCGGCGATATATACATGACTCATGGCACATTCCAGCGTGATCGCTCGTGTTCCAGGCTATACACCATTTTTCGATTCGCATACGCTATCTGATTAGACAGATTCTTTCGCTGTATAATCCCTGACAACATTCGAGAAAGTTAAGATAGAGGAAGCCGTGTCTTGCGCCGAGGATAACTTTTGAACAGTGGTTCGACGGACTACTTCGAAACACCTTAAACATTGCACTGTTAAGGTGCCTACGAAGCAGCCTGGATTGTTTGAGGTATTCATTTTTTCCTCAATTCACGGAGCGATGCCTCAATTGCGCTCTGCGCAAATTGTCAAACCAAGTTCAGTAATGGGGAAAGTAGGGTGAGTTGGTTATTAATGATCATACCGCATTGGTGAAGCAACGCACTGACCAGGAAAAAGGGAAGAGACACAAGGATACACGACACTCGCTGCATTCGCAACTATCTTGACGTCGAAGGGTGTGCGGGTATATCAAGACGAAGTGTTCATTCTAAAATAAAGTAGTTGCGAGTGCAGCGAGTTTCGTATATTTTTGTGTCTCTCCACTTTGTCCTGGTCAGTGCGTTGCTTCACCAGTACGGTATAATGTCAAACGAAGCGCTTGTTACTGAGCTATCCAGCTATATTTATGTGCGAGCATTGCTATGTTGCTGCTTTGCTGTTGTACTTTTATTAGAGCGAAAGCCTTAGATGGCTCATGTGAGGCGAAAAATCCGACGACCGTCCATCGTTATGGCACTAGAATTCAAGCGACGTCTCAGGTGACGTCTCAGACTTATTAAAGAAACTGTTCTCATAAGTAGAAGCAAGTTCGAAATGACTATGGAAGCTACGAACATAACTCCATTACCTCCGTCCGCGTTGAACGGACACCCTTTTAAATGACCAGTGTGGCCACAGAAGTGTCTGCGTGTGGGTTTTTTGGTTTTCTCATATCTGCCAAGCACTGTACAGCTCCACCGGAACGAGATTAGCACAAGCGGCCGATGACGAGAGCAGGAAAATTGCGGTACGCGGCGCTCTTGTTCCCGTGAACACTGGTATCTAAAGGGCCGCACAATTCGATAGGGGAACAGCGAAAAAAAAACACGACAAGAGGACAAGAAGGGAGACACACACCAGCGCTGACTGATGAATGAATTCTTTATTAAGAAAGGAACACATATATACCAAAAGAAAAAAGAAAGAAGGGTAGATCACTGCGCATCGGCAAAAATAGACACCGATTAGATTTAGATTTTCCGCGAATTATGACTGTTGCTGAGATATGTTAATTCTGCCTCAGACAAGGCCACAGACGGAGTGCTGACGCAAGATGCACGATTCCCTGCAATGGCAGCAGCCTCAAAGATTTATCGTGCACACGCGTCATGGTAGCGTTTGCGGATCGAGCACTGTGATAAGTCAAGTACTGGATTAGGGCACAGATCACAAACACTGTAGTGTAAGGCCAAGTTGCTGCCAGTACCGGAGCGAAGGCTGTAGGCATGCTCTCTTAAACGATCGTTTAGAGAACGACCAGTCTGTCCGATGTAAGAGCGTCCACAGGGAAGAGGCACCTCGTACACCACGCCTGCTTTACACTGAACTAATGGTGTGGCATGGTTATTTTTACAAGCTGGTTGTTCGAATTTTTCTTGGTTGACCTGACGGCAAAGTCGACCTAGCTCGTCGACCACAGTACGCTCGTCAAGAGAGGTGTTCCCTCAGCCACGCTGGGAAACGCTCCCCAGCGCTCCTGCTATCACCAGGTGCACACCAGCTTCTGTTCCCAAGTGGAGAGGCTGCTCAGCGCAGGATACCCGCGTCCACACTTCACCGGCGTCGCGGAAAAACTACTTGAAAGGTGTGCAAAACTGTGCCCCGTGAAGCAGTCAGACGGCGGCAGGAGCAGGTATGCCGTCATAGCTTACATTTATGAGGTCCGTGAGGCTCCGCATACATTTAGCTAAATGGACTCTACATGACATGCTGTGTATGCGGGACATGTTGCTCCGCTATTCTATCCCTAAAGATGCTCATACCAGGTCCCTCATTCTTGAGTAAACGGTTCCTCAGAATGTTGAGATAGGCAGCCCACAAACGTCATGAAACATAATACTGACACCGCATGTCTTTTATCTCAAAGCTTCTCAAACTAATAAATAATAAACGTGCGAAGCAATATCAGAGCTCAAACCTGACACTGGTGTAATTTTACTCGCGTGGATCTTTACAGACAACGTAGTGACGCCTATGAGACATCATTACAGGCCCTACACAGTGCGGTAACGTTTCCAATGGTGCCAGAAATCTTGGCGCGCCCGCGCATATCGCCTTAGAACGACGTCTGAGAAGTCCGACTGCAACCTTGCTATCGCAATCAGTGCTTCTCCTTTCTTAGACTGCACTTTCTCCGTGATCGGCCCATTCTCGAAATTATGGAAGCGGAAACGATTGATAGGCTCGGGGATAACTGTGTTTCAGAGTCATCAATTGCCCTTTCCCGCAAAGAGTTAGCTTACCTGCGTAATGGTGTGTAAGGTTTTCGCAAACAGCGCATGTATGATGATGTATGCAAAAAAGTTGTATATGTCTGTGGGTCCTTTTCTTGTAATAAAGATTGTTGCAAGTTAGCGCCTGTGTGTGTCATGTCTTCTCTCATCCTTGTCTTTTCACGCACTGTAAGCCTCACGATGTCATACCAACAAGCACAAGTCACTGCATTACAACCCATGTAAGAGTTTAAAAACATACCCGATACGTAAAAGTGGCGGTAAGTCGCTAAAGATGACCTTTTTTTATTAAATAAACGTAAATTAAATTGTCGAAACCCGAAACGTCACTGTTCAGATTCAGTTCAGATTCGAACAAAGGACCCCTAATACAACAGCTCGATCCTCTAACCATTAACCCACGGGCGCATGCCGCAGTAAATGTAATAAAACGTCCTTAGGAATTTCCCGCGTGCAAGCCAGTGCGTTGAGACGTTTGGCGCGTTTTATGAACACACCACGTAATTTTTTTACCACCATCATTAATTCCAAGTAAAAACACCGATTTCTTTGATTCTAATACGTTTTCTCGCGAACATTACTGACATTAACTATAGATTTCCCTTTGCCTCAGTATTTGAACGCCAAGTGGTGAACGATGTGCAAGTGTGTTGGTGTTCCAAACGCAGAGACTGGTGCACAGAAGAAGCTGTATTCTATGACCTCAGGTCAGACAACTTTTGCTATATAAAATTCAGAGCCCTTCCACCACTATGAAGATGGAAGTCAGTGAGGCCGTAGCTATATGGTGGGTCTGCTGTTGTGAACATTGCGCCCGCGATGAGAATGGGCGTATCGTCGTTGGGCATCACCCAACCCAAAATGTCTATCATGAACGTTCCGGTTGAGAAAATCGCGTTGAAACGTGGCCGTCGCACTGGGGAAGTTGGCGCTGTCGTTGCCGAAGCCTGCACCACCGTTGCCGGGTTCCTAGAGGGCAAGATGACGCTGATGTTTGGCCTCAACATCGCACTCCCTCCACTCGGCGTCCGCGGCTCTTGGCTGATATGTTGCCTGGGCTTCGGAAGCCCTCACGCTATATATAGAATCGGCACGTCGACGACGAGAAATTTCCTGAGCGTGTTTGCGGTGGCGTTGCTCAAACGCGTTAGCACACGTCGTCAGTTGCTCATGAATGGCTCATACCCCCTTAAGCAATAGCTCCTAATCCCGTAAACGCAGACTCCCGATTATGACGACAGAAGAGACGTGAAATTCTACGCTGGAATCATTAGCGGCGACGCAGCTAGCTGTAGAAGCAGACGACGACGACGAACGTGGGGGCAGTGGCACGAGCGCAAACCGAGGGCGCCAACAAGCCAGCTGCGGAAGAAGACAACGACGCTCGAGCCAATGCTGATGATGATAGTTTTTTTTTCTACACGCGGACACGATCCTGGGTAACTAGCCCTTAACAGCTGCGCTGTAAAAATTGTAACATAGCCTACCCAGACTATGCTAACCATGCAGACCCTGTTGGCTCCTGCCGTCGTTTTCCCACCCGTAGAACCCAATTAAGGTACGGTGGCTAGAACAGTGCCTATCGGTGCTTGGTTTCCGCAGCGAAGCACCGCGTCCCTCACAACTCGCTAACATGCGAGTTGTGAGGGACGCTAACATGCGAGTTGTGAGGGCGCTAACGCCGGCCGAGAAACTCCAGAAAACGCTAATCGCAATGAAGCAAGGCGAGCCAGCATACGAGCAATGACCACTCCGTTAGTTCAGATTCAGAAACAATGCGCGGTTGCGTGCACCTCTCCCGCTGCAGCTCAACGTCGGCGGCGCCCAGATACGGCAGTGCGGGAACAGGAGGCCGAGGCTACGCGACAACGTCGACAAATCCCTGCAGTTCGAAAGCGCGAAACGGACGCTCACATCATGCCCGCCGTGAGCATGCCGCAGTACAGGAACGCCAGATCAACACAAGGCAACAACGCCAACAAGACTTTGTAGTTATAACCGGTGCTGCTCATGGTGAACGAGTTCTCTCCGTTCATATGCCTACACACACCACACCACGCATGTTTACTTAGCTTAAATTGACTGCACTTGAATTGCCACTACAACTACGAGCCTTACACTTCGTTTGGTATCCTAACATATTGCTACTGCATCCATTGCTTCGCCGTTATGGCGAAACTGTAATTTCTTTCTTTCAGTCATTCAACCTTGTATTCGCGATTTCATAACCTACTCGTTGATTTATTTGTCCTACCTGACCATACTCCTGCGTAAGTGTTGCTATTGTTGCTATTTCGTTGTCGTACTTTTGCAGTTTTGAAACATTGTATTTTTCATTCTATAGCTGCTTCTGCTATTCATGAAAAAAAAACGGCAGCAGTACGTGCAAATAAAATAAAATTCAAATTAAACAAGATCCGAAAAAAAACTAATGTACACGTCTCAATATACTTTCGCTTGCTTTTCCTATTTCCGTAGATATGATATAATTCTAAGTTTAAATTACCGCTTTATTCACATTGAAATTTCGACGTTACGCTATTTAACGGCACGTTCTATGTACAATAGCGATACCAGGAGGCTAGAAAACAAAGCTGGCAGGAAGAATCAAATGCATTCAGGACCAACCAAACATAAACGCAATAATCACATGGATGATTGAGATGAGGCGAGTTAATACTTCTATTCGCATAGAGAAATTTAATGCGTCATGAGGCGAAATTTTCCGCACGGCATATCAAATATTTTTTCTTATTTCATGCTAACGTTATTTAGCATTTCTTGATTAATGCATACATTGTAAAGTCCTGTGCGTGACCCATCCAGTGTAACATCTTGGCCATACGAAACAGCGACAGGAATACACCGTGGCGTGCGGCGTTTGTCCCACCGTAAGGATGTCAAGCAAGACGAAGCCAGCCATGCGCGATGTCCACGTCACTGTCGCGGTGGGCTGCGCAGGTGTTCAGCAGTAGAAAGAAAACGAGATCGCGCAGAAAGACACGCTTGCGTCAGTCAGTCTCCGTGACGGCAGGGCATGACGACAGAAGCGAGAATGCATAGTAAGAGTATTTTGCATAGACGATTCCGCAATGCGAGCGAGAGAAACGACACCTGTCACTGTGCTCTGGTAGCGAGCTGCCCGCGGGAAAAAGAAACTCCGCAATTGTTGGACGTTGAACAGTGCTCTTCAAAGCCAGACACATTCCAGAAGTGATCACGAGAGTGTCGTTATTTTTTCAGCAGAAATTTCGGCAAAATAAATACTTTAGGCACAAGCAGATGCTGCAAAATTTTCCATTATTATTGAGAGGGGTGTGAAAAAGACAAGAGTAAGCAAGCAACATTTATTTTCTCAGTGAATTTTTCTTTTGAACGCTATTTTCACATGTTAAGTGCCTCAACCCTCTTGTTCGCTGTCCTGTATATGTTTAACTAGCGCTCGGTGGGTGCCCTGTGAATTTAAGTGAATAAACAGGATCATATTGCAATTAGACGGGAAAGGAACTACGTTGCCTACATTGTGCATGCACTGTACTGAATCAAACGTAGACACAGTCCAAATCTGCATGCATTGCGGAACAAGGATGCCTAAACTGTTGACTGAAAAACTGCCACCATTATAATGTATCCTTTTAAAGCAACAACAATGGCGTGTTCCGTGTGAAAATATGATTGCAGAAGAGTGTTAGCCTTGCGGGATCACCAATGACCGTGCTTTCGGCGACAGCACCAGCACAGCACACACAGCTGCGTAGTCCCGCACGACTCAGCATAGCTTTTGGCGATAGCTTTTATAGAATCCAGCTGCCAACATGCACGATGGGGCTATAAAATCTTTTATTAAAAATTACATCCATAAACTGCCGTGTTTTTGCAGAAGATAAAGAAAATCTATGTGTATGCACATTTACATCATCGGCTATTCATGTGGTGCCTTATTCAGAATGAAAATTGCCAAATACTTCAGGCTAGAGAACATAAGAGTACTGATGCTATCAGCGTTAACCTGGGCATCTCGCAACTTTGACACCATTTCGCGGCAGCGCTCATTCCTTTCGGCAGCGTGCATTCGTTCTTTCTACTCAATTGCTCAGCAGTACTGCATAGACACGCTAGTGCAGTGTGGAAAATGCCTGCGTGCTGCTGTGCACCGAACTGTCCGTCTAACTACACTAATGGACCGAGGGCGCGCGTGTACAGGTTGTCTTTGGATTCCGCTCAAAATGCAGCGTGCACAAAGGCTGCGCGACAGGAAAACTTCGCACCTACGAAGTACACTGTTGTAAACACAAGTTTTTGTTTGCTTCCCGGAAGTTGATTGTACCACATAATGCTTACAAGCGTTGCAACGCGCTATACGCTTCAAGGAATGCAAAGGAAAAAATCACTGTGATACGCTGTGTTTCATTGTCCTGTGTTCCCTCTTCGTGCCGTAAAGCGTGTAGTGCAATGTAGGCCTCAGTTGCGCTTCTGTTTAACCAGAAATTCATTTAGCGCTATGTATTTCTCGAGAACAAGTTAAGGACCGCGCAAAGAGCGATGGAACGAAAAATGTTAGGCGTAACGTTAAGAGACAAAAAGGGAGCGGCGTGGATCAGAGAGCAAACGGGAATAGTGAATATTCTAGTTGACATTAAGAAATGGAGCTGGGCAGGCCATGTGTTGCGTAGGATATACGTAATGCGTAGGTGGTCCATTAGAGTTGCAGAATGGGTGACAAGAGAAGGTAAGAGCAGTCGAGGACGGCAGAAAACTAGGTGTGGTGATGAAATTAGGAAATTTTCAGGTGTAAGTTGGAATTAGCTAGCGCAAGAGAGAGGTAATTGGAGATCGCACGGAGAGGCCTTCGTCCTGCAGAGGACATAAATATATGATGATGATGATGATTCGGAAGTAAAACTTTCTCTACTGAACAGACGATGTGGACGGCGTAGTTACAATGCGATTTGTGAAGCGTCCGCCATGCTTGGAGTGCAGAGCAAACGATAGCATTGTAGCCCTAATTAGTTCTATATTTCACCACATTTTGCATAGTTCATGGTATGGTACATGCGGTTTAACGTCCCAGAGCGAGATCCGCTATGGAAGACAGCGTTGTTTTTTAGATGCGAAGCAGCTTATGGTCGGGGCTATGTCACTCCCTCCCTCCCTCCGCCGTGCGGCGTCCACACCCCTACTGTGCATGCGCATCCTCCTCCCCCTCATCTATCTCCTTGTGTGTATATGTACGCCAAGCTCCGGCTTCCAGGAGCCGGAACCAGAAGCCGGCTTCTGCTTCCGGTTCCGCTTCCGTTTCCACTTCCGGTTCCGCTTCCACTTCCGGTTCCGCTTCCGGCTTCCGGAGAACGCTTCCGGCTTTTTGCCCGAATGATCCCCCGGTGCTTCGCGCACTCATCATCATTCACTTCGTTCTCTCATTCTCCTCCCGCAACACCGCGATTAGAGGCACGGACAGCGTCAACGCCGGTGTCAGCGACGTGGACAGCGCCGCGGAGAAGAGGGCTCGAGCCGCTGCCACGAAACGGCAGCGGCGACAGGCCGATCTCAAAACTAATGGGAACTTGAGTCGACCCCATGGCTGCTTCGCATACTACTCAGGGTTCCCCTACGCGAAGATGGTGTAATTTTTTTATTCTTTATTCATCAATTACCCCGCAGCGCCCAAAGGCGTTACAGCAGGGGGGTTACAACATGAAATAAAATACATCTTCATTCACACAATTCACTTGGTTTTCACTCCACCTATTCCACTGTTTAATTCTTCGAACAAAAAATAAGTTCGCATACATGTTCGTCTTGGCCGGGTACTCCAGGATTTTGCAAATATTGCCACCTGTAGGTAGTGGGTCGAGGGCAAGAGTGGGTCGAGCCCAAGAGAAGAAAGAAGACCGCGCGCCCTTCTCTGCTCGAGCCAGCCCCGACGGTCGCGTCTTCCAAGAGCCAGCTGCTCTACGTCTATTAAACCTTCTGGGCTACTCCTCGAGGCTCGTGACAAACTGGTGGAGGTGCTGGGTAAGCGTCTTCACGGATGTTGCAGACCCCTCCAAGGATACGCGCTACGAATCCAGTGCCTGTCGACACTCCCGTGCATCGGGCCAGCCGCAGGATCAGGGGACTGTCTCCAGAAGTCGTCAACGCTACAGTTCCCACCACATCAACCGGTATGACCAGCGCTTCCCTTCAAACCACCCCAACCGCTACGGGAAGCACGATGTCGAACCGGTACACACTTGAGAGCCCACGGATCCCGAAGACGTTTCACGGCACAGTGTTCGAAGACGTCGAAGACTGGATGGTCGAATACGAGCGCGTGGCCTCCGTGAACGAATGGAACGAAACGGAAAAACTCCGACACGTCTACTTCTACCTGGAGGATGGTGCGCGTACGTGGTTTCAGAACCGCGAGGAGCAACTGACGTCGTGGCGCGAGTTTTGTCGGCAGCTCTTGGAGACCTACACCAGTGCCGATCGCCACGAACGAGCGGAACGAGCGATTCAAGCCCGCGTCCAGTTGCCAAACGAAACTGTGACCACGTACGTTGAAGACATGACGCGCCTCTTCCGACGAGCGGATCCAAGGATGACGGAGGAGAAGAAGTTACGTCATCTGATGCGCGGGGTCAAGGAGCAACTCTTCGCTGGCCTCGTACGGAGCCCTCCGAAGACGGTCGCGGAGTTCTTGTCCGAGGCCGTGACCATGGAAAAAATGCTTCTGCACCGCTCGAACCTATATGAGCGGCAAGCGAACAGCATGTCTACTGCTGACATTTTCGCGGCCATAGGCAGCAACGGTGACTCTCTGCGAGAACTCATCCGCTCTGTAGTGCGTGAAGAGTTGCAAAAGGCCGCTGTAACACCGCAACCTACGGTAAGCTCCATAGCAAGCATTATAAAGGACGAACTGCACCAGGCCCTTCGTGACACCTTGCCTCCTGCTAACGCCGCGCCAGTACCTGCTGAATACCCCCGTGCGACCTACGCGGAAGCCCTGAAGCGCCCTGCTTCCTCTCCGCCGCTGTTCGTTCGTGCTGTTCCTACGGTGTCAGTTCAGTCGGCACAGCCGATACCGTACTACGACGCTGGGTACACCACGCCGCCCGTTGTTCATGCCGCTCCATTTGCCCACCATTCGGAGCGAGCGGTTCACCACGTCGACGACAGACGCCCGCCCCCTCGGAAGTCGGATGTTTGGCGCACACCCGATCATCGGCCTCTGTGCTTCCACTGCGGTGAAGCTGACCACCTGTACCGCCAGTGCCCATACCGGCGCCTTGGGATTCGCGGCTTTTCCGCATACTCGCCGCCGCCCCGATACGGCCAGCGACCCCGGGACATTGAGGACTACCTCTCTCAGCAGCGCTTGCCACCGCCTGTCAGGCGGCAGTCGCGATCGCCGTATCCGAGAAGATTTTCACCTCCGTCCCAGCGGTATTCTCCCGAGCGGTCGACCAGTCCCCGCCGGGAAAACTAACTGAGGCGATCTTTGGGGGCGAGGTCGCTGACGGTCGAAGCGCTGAAGACCTCCGACGGACGCAGTTACGGAAACCTACCGATCCGACATCACCTGCAGCTGAACGGGACGACCGGCTTTCGCTCGATATACCAGTGACTATTGACGGTTATGCCGTTAGTGCTTTAGTGGACACCGGCGCAGACTACACGATTCTAAGCGGGAAAATAGCAACGCAGCTGAAGAAAGTTATCACGCCCTGGCATAACTCGCAGATTCGGACGGCTGGCGGCCACGTCGTCACTCCACTGGGCGCCTGCACGACTAGAGTTGAGATTCAAGGATCAACATTCGTAGCGAGCTGCCTTGTCTTACGCGAGTGCTCCCGCGACGTTATTCTTGGGGTTGACTTCCTGCAGGAGTACGGCGCGATTATCGATCTGCAAGAGCGTCGTATCACTTTCTCTTCCGAACGAGCAGTCGACGTGCAAGACGGCCAACGGCGCGACGACGTACTCCGTGTTTCGGCAGACAGTGTAACGCTTCCTCCACGAGCCAGTGTCCTCGTCGACGTCACATGCTGTGGCTTACGCGATGGCGAAGCGGTGGCCGAAAGCAACTTGGAACACCTACTGAAGCAAGGTGTTTGCGTGGCTCGAAGTGTTATACAGATTCGTGCTGGTCATTCGCAATTGCTTGTCACCAACTTTAGCTACGAGCACCGACACCTGTTCCGCGGCACTTCATTAGCGTTTGCAGACGCAGTAGCAAACGTTAACAACTGTTTCACGTCAGAAGTAGTGGAGACAGCAGACACGTCTCTGGGCCATCTCGACATCAATTCTGAACTGTCCACCGATAGCCAGACAGCACTGCGCAAGCTCTTGCTTGAATTCAGGACATGCTTCGCACATTCTTCCAAGGTGCGCCAGACTTCCATTACTAAACACAGGATCATCACGTACGAAGACGCACGCCCGATACACCAGCAGCCTTACCGCGTGTCGGCAAAAGAACGCGAAGCCATACGTACGCAAGTCCGGGAGATGCTTGACGATGGCGTCATCGAACCTTCCAACAGCCCGTGGTCGTCTCCGGTCGTTCTTGTCAAAAAGAAAGACGGAACGCTACGCTTCTGTGTCGACTACCGCAAGCTCAACAACGTGACTAAAAAGGACGTGTACCCGCTGCCGCGTATCGACGACTCGTTAGATAGACTACGGCGTGCCCACTATTTTTCTTCTCTCGATTTAAAAAGCGGGTACTGGCAAATCGAGGTAGACGAACGCGACCGAGAGAAAACAGCCTTTGTGACTCCAGATGGGCTCTATGAATTTCGAGTGCTTCCTTTTGGCTTGTGTTCAGCCCCGGCTACTTTCCAACGAATGATGGACACTGTCCTTACTGGACTGAAGTGGCAGGCCTGTCTTGTGTACCTGGATGATGTGGTCATCTTCTCCGAAACGTTCGAGCAGCATCTTCACCGCCTACGAAGTGTGCTAGAAGCCATCCGATCGGCAGATCTCACACTTAAGCCCGAAAAGTGCCACTTTGGTTACGAAGAGCTCAAGTTCCTCGGGCATGTAGTAAGTGCCAAAGGGGTCCGACCCGATCCAGACAAGCTTGCCGCTGTGGCCGCGTTTCCAGCTCCTGCCGATAAGAAGGCCGTCCGGCGCTTCCTGGGTTTGTGCGCCTACTATCGCCGGTTTATTAAAGGCTTTTCGAAGATAGCGGAACCCCTGACCCGCCTTACAAGGGACGATACGCCATTTGTGTGGCATAACGAGCAACAGGCGGCTTTTGCTGAATTACGACAGCGCCTGCAGTCAGCACCCGTTCTTGCACATTTTGACGATGATGCTGATACTGAGGTGCATACCGATGCTAGCAGCATTGGCCTGGGCGCAGTGCTCGTTCAGCTTCAAGATGGAGTGGAAAGAGTTATAGCGTATGCCAGCCGCTCCCTGTCCCGTGCCGAGGCGAATTATTCGACTACGGAGAAAGAGTGCCTCGCGGTCGTGTGGGCGATCATCAAGTTTCGCCCCTATCTCTATGGTCGTCCCTTCAAAGTAGTGACGGACCACCATGCCCTCTGTTGGCTGGCAAGCATGCGCGACCCTTCAGGACGACTGGCACGGTGGAGCTTGCGGCTACAGGAATTTGACATCACCATCGTTTATAAGTCTGGCCGTAAGCATGAAGACGCTGACACGCTGTCCCGCGCACCCATTGATCCTGCCAGTCGGGAAACAGAGGATGATGACGGCTTCCTGGGCGCCATTAGTTCGTCGGACTTGAGCAGACGGCAGCGTGACGACGCTGAGATTAGACCGATCATCGATCATTTAGAGGGCCGCGACACAACCATACCACGCCATCTGTCCCGTTCGCTGACGTCCTTCTGTCTGCGAGACAACGTGCTTTATAAGAAGAATGCTCGTTCGACCAGCCGTGCTTACCTCCTGGTGGTTCCAAGGGACATGCGCGACGACATCCTCTTCGCTTGCCATGACGAACCGACATCTGGTCATTTAGGCTTTTCGCGAACACTCGCTAGAGTAAGCGAAATGTACTATTGGCCCGGGCTTTCGGCAAGCGTCAAACAGTACGTTAAAGGCTGTCGTGAATGCCAGCGCCGCAAGACACCATCCGTTAAACCGGCTGGCTTACTTCAGCCAATTGAAGCGCCTCACACGCCTTTCGACCAAGTCGGCATGGACATTCTCGGACCGTTTCCTCTCTCGGCCGACGGCAACAAATGGGTGATCGTCGCGACTGATTATTTAACACGCTATGCTGAGACGCAGGCGATCCCACGAGCCACGGCCTCAGAGGTAGCGCAGTTCTTCATGCGCCACATCGTTTTGCGTCACGGTGCTCCCTCCACTGTAATAACAGACAGAGGCACAGCATTCACAGCGCAGCTTATGGACGAAGTTTTTGAATTGAGCAACACCAGGCATCGCAAGACGACCGCGTACCATCCGCAGACCAACGGACTTACAGAGCGACTGAATAAGACGGTAACAGACATGCTCGCAATGTACATCGACGTTCAACATAAAACTTGGGATCGGATCTTGCCTTACGTGACCTTCGCGTATAACACCGCCGTGCAAGAGACGACGCGCTTCACGCCCTTTCGCCTTCTCTACGGTCGCGAAGTCCAGACGATGCTGGACGCTATGCTGCCGTGTCAAGACGCTGACCTATTTACAACTGACGCCGAGGAACTTGCAGAGCGTGCTGAGGAAGCTCGGCAGCTCGCGCGGCTGCATATCGGCCAGCAGCAGCAGGCAGACGCACGACGCTACAACATCCGCCACAGGGACGTGTCCTACAACCCCGGGGACCAAGTTTGGGTGTGGACCCCCGTTCGCCGTCGTGGCCTCTGTGAAAAGCTGCTGAGCCGGTATTTCGGTCCGTATAAAGTGCTCCGCCGCGTCAGTGATGTAAACTACGAAGTTGTTCCGGACACAACATCACAGACGCGGAATAGGACACAAAGACAACCGACCTCAGACATAGTTCATGTTGTGCGCATGAAGCCGTACATTGCGCGTCCGTAACTTTTTTTGTTTTCGTTTTTTTTCTCTCATTCCCTTCTTTGTTTCTACTTTTCATTTATCTTTGGGAGATTGCTTCTTCGTTCATTGACTGTGCCGGCGTGACGGCTACTTTTTTTGTGTACTTTCGCTTTGCCTGCCTTCTTCTTCTTTGTCTTCTACACTTATTCTTTTTTTAGCATCGAGGCGATGCTTTTGTTCGTAAGGGGGGATATTGCCACCTGTAGGTAGTGGGTCGAGGGCAAGAGTGGGTCGAGCCCAAGAGAAGAAAGAAGACCGCGCGCCCTTCTCTGCTCGAGCCAGCCCCGACGGTCGCGTCTTCCAAGAGCCAGCTGCTCTACGTCTATTAAACCTTCTGGGCTACTCCTCGACGCTCGTGACAATATGATCAGTTCGTTTTGAAATGTAATGAGGTTTTCGTAGGTAAGTTTCTCTGTTAATTCCAGTTTTATTATAGTAAATAGAATATAATAATCTTAAACTCAGTTTATTGCGGCGAGCAGAAAGAGATTCCCATCCTAGCTCAGCCTTCATGGCGGTGTAGCTCTCACTCCTCCCGTACCGCCCCAAGACGAACCTGGCAGCGCGGTTTTGTATTTGTTTTAGAGCGGCAATGAAGGTTACCTCGGTGGGGTCCCACACAGCACAGCATATTCTAAGATTGGTCGAACACAAGTTGTATATGCCATACGTTTTAAATTCGCATGTGAACATCGCAGGTTTCTCTGAAGTAAATTCAAAGCTTTACCAGCTTTGGCTATGATACTGTCTACCTGAGGTTTCCACGAACATTCAGACGACAGTAGCACACCTAGATACTTATACGTACTGCCTTGCTTCAATAGTACATTGTTCAGATGATACCGTGACTGAATTGGTTTCTTCTTTTTACTAAATGAGATATGTACACACTTTGCTATGTTCAAAGTCATTTTCCATTTAGTACACCAGTCATGAATAAGTGATAAGTTGTTCTGAAGTTCAACTGTATCATTATGACGGGCAATATTTTTGTACACAACACAGTCATCCGCAAACAACCGTATAGAAGATGAAATTCCGGCAGAAAGATTATTAATATAAATTAAAAATAATAGATAATAGTGGACCCAGAACTGAGCCCTGTGGGACTCCTGACGTAACATCTGCATATTCAGAGCATTTACCATTCAGTATTACGCATTGCCTTCTTTGGGAAAGGTAACTTTCAATCCATTTAAAAAACAGTTGCATCAATGTTTAGGGTATTAAGCTTAAACAATAAGAGTGAATGTGATACCGTGTCGAAGGCTTTCCGAAAATCCAGCCTGTCCTCCTGCCTGTCCTCCTGCATCTACGCTCGATATTATGTCATGATCAAACTCAACTAGTGTTGTGCAAGAAATACATGCTGCTCGTAAATTAGTACCTTATGCTCATTTAAATGATCTGGTATTTCATTATATAAGATATGTTCAAGTATTTTACACGGGATAGACGTAAGTGATATTGGCCTATAGTTACCAACGCCTTTTTGGACCCACCTTTATGTATCGGAACAACGTGCGCAATTTTCCAGTCATGTGTTAAAATACCTGTCGATAAAGATCTTTCAAAAATTAAATAAAGGTACATAGAAATTGGCCCCACGCAAAGTTTGAGTACACGTGGAGAAATTCCATCCGGACCACTAGATTTACTCTCATCAACATCCTTCAATAGTTTTTCAATTTCATTAACACTAAGCTCAGCAGGAAGCATAGGCGAAATATTCATTGTAGGTGGATGAGTATGACAGGTGTGGTTGGGTAAGAAAACCGAATGAAAAAAGTTATTTAGGCACGCAGCTTTATCCCTGTCTTCCGTAATTATCGTACCACTATAATTTAACTCCTGTATTCCGAAGGAATCTGAACCACACTGTTTTAAGTACTTCCAAAACATTTTAGGGTTTGATTTCATTTTGTTGCTCAGCTCGGTGAAGTGAGCGCGCGTGTGCAGTGAGCGATGGCTGTATAAGCGTTGTCGCCGTACTGAATCAGAGAAATAGAACAACAGCTCTACGTGTAAACACGGCTCGCTGTGATCATATAACTGTGTAAAGCTTTCGTTTTAGACTGCGTTGTTTGTGCTTAAATTACAGGTCTGTGGGTACCACTTCCTTGAAATTGACTTCGTACACTCCGCGAGCTACACCAACACATGACTGGGAACGTGATTGAAGTACCCCTCAAGCTGATGCATTTGACGCCTGCTGCAATCCCGAGCATCTTTCCCAAATGCCCTTGTTACGGGCCGGGGTTTGGGGGAACCTTCAACAACGTCTGGTTTGAAGCTCGAACGAGGTTGACCAACGGAAAGGCTCCGGCAGGGAACACGAGGTGACGTAAAAACAAGAACAGAAGTTTAATACATGGTTACGGGGGAGCGGTGTGCTCCAAAGAAAACGCGCAAGAAAAGTTCAGCGTGCATGCTCCTGCACGCTGCAAAAGTGTTCTCCACGTGGCTGCTGGCTGGCTTTATTATACCCTCCACCATCCGGGCAATCTCCCTCTCTCTTCTCTGCCACTGCGGGACATGGGGCAAACCAGAAGAAGTAGAGATGGTGGGTGACCGGAGCTGGGTGAACGTCTTCAGCTGGGGAGGAAGGGTTGAGGGCGGCACGACCCTCGCGACTGACACGTCTATTGATGTTGACGAGCGAGATCGTTAGGCACGCCGATCACCACGCGTTTGCACATGGTCCGAGCTTGGCCGCTCAAAGTGAATCGGAATTGACTACACGTGATCCAGGCATCGCAGATATAAGGGAATCGTAACAGACTGCCCCGCCGCCGAAGGAGATCCCAATGGGCAACGGACGGCATCCGGTGGCCAGAGGGATGACGAAGGTCGATGCTTGCAGTCATCGTCGGTTGTCGCTCAGCCATCTGGAGCACGAAACCCTGTGATGTTCTCCAACGTAGCTCAATGTCCCGGTCAGAGCCCAGATGCCTCAGAAGGGTCCGCAGCAATTTCTTGTTCACCGCACGCGTCTCCAGCAAGCATCACAACAACACAACCAATAGCAGCAGACGCAGACCCAACCCTCCTCGCTGAGACGTGGGAAGCTGCGATCACAAAGCCGGACCTGGTCGACCAGCGAACTTCACCGAGACTCATCCGCTCAGTCAGGAAGCCCTAGACACAAACCCTCTAAGTTCTGCCAGGCTTGTTTCCCCGCTCAAAAGTGACAGTTTTACCAACTTAACCGCAGCACTAAATACATGAATAATTTTTATACGCTTCACAAGACGTGCATAAATAAAAATAAAACCTTTCCAATCCTACGTCAGGAAAATAAACACGATTTGGCTGAAACGATCAAGGCTGATTTTTGATCCAGGGGCTTCGACTTCAGCCATCGACGTTGCCATTAAGAGTTACCTTGTTATAGCGTAAGAATATTGCTGCAAAGCGGGACTCTAACGCAGGAGGCGACCATTTTTGGAAGTCGTTGTCTGCAATCATGTCAGAGGACAATGATCCGTTTCGATGATGAACCTCCAGCCCGCAAGATGTCACAAAAGAGCGCGTAGTCGGGGCGCGCGCCGCGTGTCACGCAAGCCGGCGAACGAAGCACGCCCTCACCGCGACAGTTTCAACAGAGGGGGAGAGCGCA
Organism: Dermacentor silvarum; assembly: GCF_013339745.2. Lineage (NCBI taxonomy): Eukaryota > Metazoa > Arthropoda > Arachnida > Ixodida > Ixodidae > Dermacentor > Dermacentor silvarum. The sequence continues at coordinate 66,843,814 of NC_051164.1, read as the reverse complement.
TACGCTTCCAACGGGCGACGCGACCAACGGCGTCTAGATGTCTAGAAGAACCTCGACGAAGCGACGGTAACTAGAGAGAGAGAGAGAGCACGGGCGAGACGCTTTCTCACCCGGCGAGTCGAGTGGCAGATTACTACAGCGTGAGCGTGCGCTAACAGGATGAGCCGTCACCATCCCTCGACGAAGCTCTGACGGCGGTGGTCGAAGAGGCGAGAATTGACTAGAAGATTCCCAGGCTTTGGCCATGCTACGAGAGCACGACTCCGATAAGAAGGTTCGAGAACGCCTGTGACGACTATATAACCGCCAGGCGAGAATCAGAAGGGAGAACAGACCGCTCCGGTGAAGAGATGTAACGTGAAGTGTGACCGTCTACGGAATAAGGGGATTCCCCGGCAAGCTAGTCGATCAGTTCACCGAACGTCTGCTTTTCGGGAAGAAGTTCCTTCTTCGAGATTTGCCCCGAGCTACGCCGAGATCGTCTGACTCTCAAGACCAGCACGGGGGAATACAATTGGGTACTTAGTGTTCCTATTCGTTTTGTAAGTTATGTGTTGGACTCTTAGAGTTTGTCGTGAATTGTTTTCCTGTGTTCTCTGAATACCCATGTTATTTGTATTGTGTCGTGTCTAGCCTAAATGTGCAAGTGTGTGTGTAACTGCCTTGTGGGAACAATATATCTTGTTGTGTTTTGTCAACTCTGGGCTCTGACAAGGTCTTTGGACAGCAACCGGCGTTCGCTGGCGCACCAGAGGGCATATTGTCACGTAGTAGTGACGCCGAAGAAAACAGTCGTAAAACAGTGTACGACGAAACGGGTTGTTTATTGGGCGAACCTGTGCCCACAAAAGCAAGGTACACTCAAAGCACAACGATAGCGGCGAACACAGTCGGCGATCGTCGAAAATCTGATCAGCGGCGAAACGCGTCGGCTTTTATACCTGAGTCATCGAAGGTTCTAGATTAATCCCTGATGCCCGCGTGTCTTCCAGAAAGTTCTAGACAATTCGCGTCAGTCATGCAATCAGATAACAGAAGCGTCGGTGAAAACAGGCAATGGAAAGAAGCATCGATAATGTTCTAGAAACTTCCGATACAGGCGCGTCCTGCGCCGAGCGATAACGTTTAACATTTGTTAGCCGGTGGAAAGCGGCCACCGGTGAAAGATAAACATGTATACGTGTCAATACCCTCCCCTTAAAAAGCATCGTCCCGATGCTACAAACAAATGTGAAAGCGTATATAAACAAAACCACGCGTAATAAAGAGAAAAAAAAGTAACAAAGTACCTAAGTTCGTCAGCGGGCGTAGAAAGGTTTAAGACGCACCACATGGATGACTTCAGGTCGTGCCCGGCGACGCTGTGATTGCGAAATGCCGTCTGGCACGACCTCATAGTCCAGTGCGCCAATACGTCGGATAATCTTGTAGGGTCCGAAATAGCGACGCAACAGTTTCTCGCTAAGTCCTCGTCGGCGAATCGGAGTCCAGACCCAAACACGGTCGCCGGGCTGGTACTCGACGTAGCGTCGTCGTAGATTGTAGTGTCGGCTGTCGGTCCTCTGCTGGTTCTTGATGCGCAGGCGGGCGAGCTGTCGACCTTCTTCGGCACGCTGCAAATAAGTGGCAACGTCGAGATTTTCTTCGTCAGCGACGTCTGGTAGCATAGCGTCAAGCGTCGTTGCCGGGTTCCTTCCGTAGACCAGGTTGAACGGCGTCATGTGCGTCGTTTCTTGCACGGCCGTGTTGTATGTGAAGGTCACGTACGGAAGGATGGCATCCCACGTCTTGTGTTCGACGTCGACGTACATTGCCAGCATGTCGGCGATGGTCTTATTTAGGCGCTCGGTAAGGCCATTCGTCTGCGGGTGGTAGGCGGTGGTGCGGCGATGGCTTGTCTGGCTGTACCGCAGAATGGCTTGAGTTAGTTCTGCCGTAAAGGCCGTGCCTCTGTCGGTGATGAGGACTTCTGGGGCGCCGTGACGCAGGAGGATGTTCTCAACGAAGAATCGGGCTACCTCGGCGGCACTGCCTTTGGGCAAGGCTTTTGTTTCAGCGTAGCGGGTGAGGTAGTCCGTAGCGACGACGATCCATTTATTCCCGGACGTCGACGTCGGAAAAGGCCCCAGTAAGTCCATCCCGATCTGCTGGAACGGTCGGCGAGGTGGCTCGATTGGCTGTAGAAGTCCGGCTGGCCTTGTCGGCGGTGTTTTGCGTCGCTGACAGTCTCGGCATGTCCTTACGTAATGGGCGACGTCGGCAGAGAGGTGAGGCCAGTAGTATTTTTCTTGTATCCTCGCGAGAGTGCGTGAAAAACCGAGATGTCCAGCCGTTGGGTCGTCATGGAGAGCTTGCAGAACCTCTGAACGCAATGCTGAGGGTACCACGAGGAGGTAGTTGGCTCGGAGAGGCGAGAAGTTCTTCTTTAGGAGAATGTCGTTTTGCAAGAAAAACGACGCCAATCCTCGCCTGAACACCTTCGGCACAATGACGGTCTTGCCTTCCAGGTAGTCTACAAGGCTCCTTAGTTCCGGGTCGGCTCGTTGTTGTTCGGCGAATTCGTCGGCACTGATGGGTCCCAAGAAAGTGTCGTCATCCTGGTCGTCTTGTGGCGGCGGTTCGACGGGGGCGCGAGACAAACAATCGGCGTCAGAGTGCTTTCGCCCGGACTTGTAAACGACGGTGATGTCGAATGCTTGAAGTCTCAGGCTCCAGCGTGCGAGGCGACCTGAAGGATCCTTCAAGTTAGCTAGCCAACACAAGGCGTGGTGGTCGCTCACAACTTTAAAGGGCCTGCCATAGAGGTAGGGGCGAAACTTTGATGTAGCCCAGATGATGGCGAGGCACTCCTTTTCTGTTGTGGAATAATTTGCTTCCGCCTTCGATAGCGACCGGCTAGCGTAACTTACAACCCTTTCTAGTCCGTCAGTCCTCTGCACAAGCACGGCGCCGAGTCCTACGCTGCTTGCGTCGGTGTGGACTTCCGTATCGGCGTTTTCGTCGAAATGCGCAAGTATTGGCGGCGATTGCAGGCGTCGCTTCAGTTCTTCGAATGCTTCGACTTGCGGCGTCTCCCACTTGAACTCGACGTCGGCCTTCGTGAGATACGTCAGTGGCTCAGCGATCCGTGAGAAATTCTTGACGAAGCGCCTGTAATAGGCGCACAGTCCAAGAAACCTACGCACTGCCTTCTTGTCAGCGGGCGGAGGAAAGTTGGAGATGGCCGCAGTTTTCTGAGGGTCGGGGCGCACTCCAGACTTGTTGATGACGTGGCCCCAAAACAAGAGCTCCTCATATGCGAAGCGGCACTTTTCGGGCTTTAACGTGAGTCCGGAGGTTTTGATTGCTTGAAGAACTGTTTCAAGGCGCCGCAGGTGTTCTTCGAAGCTTGAGGCAAACACAACGACGTCGTCCAAATAGACGAGGCAAGTCTGCCACTTCAAGCCTGCCAGTACTGTATCCATGACGCGTTGGAAAGTCGCAGGTGCCGAGCAAAGACCAAACGGCATGACCTTGAACTCGAACAGTCCGTCTGGTGTTATAAAGGCAGTCTTCTCCCGGTCCCTCTGGTCGACTTCGATTTGCCAGTAGCCGGTTTTGAGGTCCATCGACGAAAAATACTTTGCGTTGTAGAGTCGATCCAAGGCGTCGTCAATCCGTGGGAGGGGGTATACGTCCTTCTTCGTGATCTTGTTGAGCCGACGATAATCGACGCAGAAACGTAGGGTTCCATCCTTCTTCTTCACTAACACCACGGGGGACGCCCACGGACTCTTGGACGGCTGGATGATGTCGTCGCGTAGCATTTCGTCGACTTGGTGCCTTATGGCTTCACGTTCGCGCGCCGAAACACGGTACGGGCTCTGACGGAGTGGGCGGACATTTTCGTCGGTGATGATGCGGTGCTTGGCGACAGGGGTTTGTCGAACTTTTGACGACGACGAGAAGCAGTCCTTGTATTGCAGGAGCAGAGCTTTTAGTTGTTCTTTCTTATGCCTGGGAAGGTTCTGATTGACGTCGAAAGTTGGCTCAGGTATTATAGTCGTCGTTGCAGGTGCACTGGAATCCGTGAAGGCGAAAGCACTGCTGGCTTGTACTATTTCGTCGATGTAGGAGACCGTGGTGCCTTTGTTAATGTGCTTATATTCGGGGCTGAAGTTCGTGAGCATCACCCTTGCTTTCCCTGCACGTAGCTCAGCTATGCCTCTAGCGACGCAAATTTCACGGTCGAGCAGTAAGTGATGATCGCCCTCGATGACGCCTTCCATGTCTGCAGGCACTTCGGTACCGACGGAAATCATTACGCTGGAGCGCGGCGGAACGGTGACTTGTTCTTCAAGCACATTCAAGGCATGGTAACTGACGATTGTATCCGGCGGTATCGCTTTGTGTGTTGAAAGCGTTATCGACTTGGACCTTAAGTCGATGACTGCACCATGTTGGTTTAGAAAGTCCATGCCTAGGATGACGTCCCTGGAGCAGTGCGGCAGGATTACGAAGCTCGCCGGGTAAGTGCGGTTGTTTACCGTGACTCGCGCTGTGCAGATTCCAGCCGGCGTTATTAGGTGACCTCCCGCTGTCCGTATATCGGGTCCTTGCCAGGCCGTCTTCACCTTCTTTAACTTGGCGGCGAACGCGCCACTGAAAACTGAATAGTCGGCGCCAGTGTCGACGAGAGCGGTGACGTTATGACCATCGATGAGCACGTCTAGATCGGTAGACCGGCGTCTGGCGTTGCGGTTGATTCGTGGCGTCGGATCACGGCTGCGTCGGCTTGCTCTGGTGCTGCTACGTCGCGTCGGAAGGTCTTCGTTCGGCGGCGATGTGTTGTCAAGGCTGTTGCTAGGCGGCGTGCTGATATCTCGTCGTGATGATTCGCGAATCGTCGTCGTCGTCGGCGGCGGAGGATCTTCGGCATTGCGTCGTACAGCAACCGCACCTCCATCGGTTGCTGCTTTTAGTTTCCCGGGTATGGGCTGGGAGATCGGCCCCGGGTTGGGCCGGCATACAGGCGGCGATGCGGCGAGATGTAGCGGCCTGGTGACGGCGAGCGTGAGGGTCGTCGTGGTTGCCACTGGGCTCCGGCAAGGTAGTCGGCGATGTCACGTGGTCGCTCGCCAAGCTGTGGACGTGGCGCGTTGACGGCGAACCCTCGTAGGCCCATCTCGCGGTATGGGCATCGGCGGTAGACATGGCCGGCTTCCCCGCAGTGATAGCAGAGCGGGCGGTGGTCGGGGGCGCGCCAAATGTCCGTCTTCCGCTGGTAGCTGCGCTGGGCGACGGGCGGGCGTGCTGGCGGCGGCGGCGGTGGACGACGGAACTGCGGCGTTATGGGGCCCTGGTGCGAGCGTGAAGGAGGGCCTTGACGACGGGCAACGGCGGCGTAAGTCAGCGCTTCCGGCTGGGGTTGCGGCGATTGCGGCTGCACATCAGGAACTCCAAGTGAGCGCTGAACTTCTTCTTTGACGACGTCGGCGATAGATGCCACTTGAGGCTGCGACCTGGGAAAGAGCTTCTGCAGCTCCTCGCGAACGACTGCTCTGATGGTGTCGCGCAGGTCGTCGGCGCCTAGCGCTTGAGCATCGGCGTAATTGGTCAGGGCACGGCGGTTGTATTGCTTGGCGCGCATTTCAAGCGTCTTCTCGATCGTTGTGGCCTCGGAAAGAAATTCGGCGACAGTCTTGGGCGGGTTGCGCATCAATCCGGTGAATAGTTGCTCTTTGACACCCCGCATCAAGAACCGAACTTTCTTTTCCTCGGACATATCGGGGTCGGCGTGGCGGAAGAGGCGAGTCATCTCCTCCGTGAAGATTGCGATGTTCTCGTTGGGCAATTGCACTCTGGTTTCTAATAAAACTTCGGCCCTTTCTTTTCGCACGACATTCGTGAAGGTCCTCACGAAGTTCTCGCGAAATAGGTCCCAAGTCACCAGGGTGGTCTCTCTGTTCTCAAACCATGTCCGAGCAGCGTCATCCAACGAAAAATAGACATGGCGCAGCTTGTCATCGTCGCTCCATTTGTTGAATGTCGCGGTCCTCTCGTACGTCTCCAGCCATGTTTCAGGGTCTTCAGCTGATGATCCACGGAAGGTCGGTGGCTCCCGAGGTGGCTGCAGCAGGATGGGGGACGCTGGGGCTGCCATTGTGGTCGTTGACTTGGCCTTGATCGATGTGGTCTTCTCGGGAAGAAGTCCGTATTCTGGCAAAAGTCCTTGCTGCCTACGGCTAGCTCGCTGGTCCTTGGCGACGTTGGTCTCGTCCTCCGGTTTCGGGCTTGGGTCGCGGCTTTGCGGGGGCGTCCACTGCATGGACACAAAAGCACCTCCACCAGATGTCACGTAGTAGTGACGCTGAAGAAAACAGTCGTAAAACAGTGTACGACGAAACGGGTTGTTTATTGGGCGAACCTGTGCCCACAAAAGCAAGGTACACTCAAAGCACAACGATAGCGGCGAACACAGTCGGCGATCGTCGAAAATCTGATCAGCGGCGAAACGCGTCGGCTTTTATACCTGAGTCATCGAAGGTTCTAGATTAATCCCTGATGCCCGCGTGTCTTCCAGAAAGTTCTAGACAATTCGCGTCAGTCATGCAATCAGATAACAGAAGCGTCGGTGAAAACAGGCAATGGAAAGAAGCATCGATAATGTTCTAGAAACTTCCGATACAGGCGCGTCCTGCGCCGAGCGATAACGTTTAACATTTGTTAGCCGGTGGAAAGCGGCCACCGGTGAAAGATAAACATGTATACGTGTCAATATTCTTAATTGTCCTTGCTTTCGTGGGATTATTTTCGGAAGCTGATAAGTCGTCTTTGGAATTTTGTCCGGCGTCTGCGCCTCCGCTCACGGGGTCTGCGACAATATTTCTGGCGTCCGCGACAGGACTTTCTGGTGCAAATTGTTTGTCCATAGTAGGGAGAAAGAGCGTAGGGTCGGTTACATTGCCGTTGTAAACGATTTAGAGTGTTGCACCACGTTTTGCTAACTTGTGTACAGAGAGCAGTTGGATTGTTGAAATCTAGGCAGATATTTTTTGCCGGGCATCATGGATCTTGAGAAATTAGTTGCCCTTGGTGGGTCTTTACGGAGCTGAAGTACGGAAGTGGGTTAGTCAGAAGGAAAAAGAAGCTGTAGAAAGAGACAAGCTGGCGGCCGAAATAGCCAAAGAAGAAAGAGAGGCGATGGAGCGAAGAGAGGAAAGAGAATCAAAGGAGCGAAAAGAAGCAGGAAAAGCAAAGGAGCGACAGATCAGAGAAGAAAGGGAAGCTGAAATAGCTGAGAGAGAAAGACAAAGACAACACGAGTTCGAACTCGAACGATTTCGTTTGCAGCAGTCCACAGCCGCTCCCGCACAGGCAAGAGTCGATACGAGCACTGAAAGGGAAGACACTAGTTTCCGACTGAACCCAAGCAAGCTGCCTGTGGCATTCGATGAAAGACAAGATGACTTGGATGCTTACTTGCACAGATTTGAGACTGTTGCTAAAAGCCAGAATTGGCCAGAGATCAATGGGCCACTGTGTTGAGCATGTGTTTGAGTGGCGAAGCGCTTAGCGTGTACGGTAGGCTGACGCCAACCGATGCCTCTAATTATGGAGGGGTGAAAGCCGTTCTACTGAAGAGATTTAGCTTCACCGTAGAAGGCTTCCGAGATAAGTTTAGGACCGGAATGCCCGCCGAGGGCGAGAGTGCCACTCAATTTGCCGCGCGGCTCAGCCACTATTTTGATAGGTGGACCGAACTTTCAGAGACTGCACAGGAGTGCGATGCGCTTAGAGAGCTTCTGATCAAGGAGCAATTCCTCATCGGTTGCCACCCGAGCCTGTCACTCTATCTGAAAGAAAGGAAAGCTAAATCGCTTCAAGATATGTTGGAATTGGCAGACCAATTTTTGGAAGCACAGGGAGCACCAGTCTCTCCAAGATCAAAAAATAGGAGTCAGAGGACGCAAAGAAACCGACATCCGAAGAAAGGAGAAACCCTCCGATGCCTGTTCTGAGGTGTTATCTCCGTAATCGACTGGGTGATCATGCTAGCAACTGCCGGAGCAACTTTACGCGCCCCAACGATGTCAAATGTTTTAAATGTGGGCGAACGGGGCACAAGGCCGATACATGTCGCAACTGAGCGAAAGAAGCTCCCCAGGCATCCTGTGTGTATGCCCCGCCAAATCACCAAGAAGACATAAACGCCGGCTTTTTAGAACTATGAAACGGAAAATAATTCCGGTAGTTAACGCTGTAATGACACAACGCCCACAGTTTCCCGTTAAATGAATGCCCGTACTTGCCGGGAAAATGGCAGAAAAACCAATAACGGTGTTACGAGATACCGGCAGCAACACAGTGATCGTGCGAAGGGATTTAGTCGAAGACGAGGAGCTCACTGGCGAAACCAGTTTAGTTTATTTGGCCGATGGTACGGCTAAGAAGCTTCCCGAAGCCAAGATTGAGGTCGAGACCCCCTACTACAGCGGGAATGTCACTGTGCTTTGTATGGACAGCCCACTGTACTACTTAATCATAGGAAACGTCGAGGGAGTTCGTGGCCCAGACGATCCGAAACTCTTGAAGGAAGCGCCGAAGATCGAACCATCGACGATCGAAGAAGCTCGCGGAAAATCATCTACTGCTGACGAGAACAACGCGGCAGCCGTCTTCTGAGCTCGAGAGAAGGCTCAAGCAAGGCCTTTCCAGCCCCTTTCCGCGCCCAATTCCTAAAATAAACCGACCGGGACAGGACAGGACAGGAAACCAAAGGACAGGAAATTTAAATTAAAAAACCGTTGGCGATTAGTGTGTGGTGCAAAGTATTTTAATGACTGGACTGTTCGTTTATGCATCATGAACATAGTGTTTGTGTTCTGTAAACTACCCTGTGATAGTTATGTGCGCCTGTTGTACCTGCTGTTTCGTATTTCTACTTTGTTACGCGAGGGTTGTTTATTGTATAGTACAAGTGAACTTGTTACGCGAGATATGTGTTTTTGTGTAGCAAGGGGTGTGTAAATTGTATAGTACAAGTGTACTTACGCGAGAGGTGTGTTATTGTGTAGTCCAAGTGTACCTGTGTGAATTGTGTTTGTATTCGATGTATCGCGAGTGATGTGTGATTTGTGCTGAACTGATTTATGGACTTACGGACTCGTGCGTAGTGGACTTTTGTGCGCGCTTCTTTTGTGTTTTCTTGAATATTATTGTATAATATTCTTAAAGTAGGGGGCAGTGTCACAAAAGAGCGCGTAGTCGGGGCGCGCGCCGCGTCTCACGCAAGCCAGCGATAGAAGCACACCCGCACCGCGACAGTTTCAACAGAGGGGGAGATCACATACACTTCAAACAGGCTACGCGACCAACGGCGTCTAGACGTCTAGAAGAACCTCGACGAAGCGATGGTAACCAGAGAAAGAGAGAGAAAGCACGGGCGCCGAGACACTTTCTCACCCGGCGAGTCAAAAGAGAGATTACTATAGCGTGAGCGTGTGCTAACACTATGAGTCATCACCACCCCCCTCGACAACGCTCCGACGTCGGTGGTCGAAGATGCGAGAATTGACAAGAATTACTTGATTAGCGCAAAAACAACGGACACGTGAAAGACGACAGGACAAGGCGCTTCGAGAACGCCTTTGACCGCTATATAACCACCTTGCAAGAATCAGAAGGGAGAACAGACCGCTCCGGTGAAGAGATGTAACGTGAAGTGTGACCGTCTACGGAAGAAGGGGATTCCCCGGCAAGCTAGTCGATCAGTTCACCGAACGTCTGCTTTTCTGGAAGAAGTTCCTTCTTCGAGATTTGCCCCGAGCTACGCTGAGATCGTCTGACTCTCAAGACCAGCACGGGGGAATACGATTGGGCACTTAGGGTTCCTATTCGTTTTGTAAGTTATGTGTTCGACTCTTAGAGCTTGTCGTGAATTGTTTTCCTGTGTTCTCTGAATATCCATGTTATTTGTATTGTGTCGTGTCTAGCCTAAATGTTCAAGTGTGCGTGTAACTGCCTTGTGTGAACAATATATTTTGTTGTGTTTTGACAACTCTGGGCTCTGACTCGATCTTTGGACAGCAACCGGCGTTCGCTGGTGCATCAGAGGGCCCATTCTTAATGGTCCTTGCTTTCGTGGGATTATTTTCTGAAGCTGATAAGTCGGCTTTGGAATTTGGTCCCGCGTCGGCGCCTCGTTCACGGGGTCTGTGACACAAGACAATTTTTAAACAGCCCAAACTAGACAGGCGCACTCTTTCTCAGTAGCGCTGTAGGCCTGTGTGCGACTAGTGAGTTTCCTACTTGCGTAAAGGACGGGGTGTTCCTCCTCGCTCTCTCCCTTTTGGCATGGTACCACGCCCATGCCTCGCTCGCTCGCATCGCACTGAACCACAAATCCTCTCGTGTAGTCCGGCGATCGTACCACGGGAGGACTCGACAGCACGCTCTTTAGGGCGTTGCAAGCCGATTCCTTTTTTCGTCCCAGACGACGCTATGTGGCTCAGTTTTTCGTAGAGCATCTGTCAGAGCGCTAGCTAGTTCAGAATATCTCGGGACGTACCACTGATAGTACCCTGCGACCCCTAAGAAAGATCGGATATCGGTATTTGTACGGGGCCGCGGGAAATCACGTATCGCAGCCACCTTTAGCTCAGAGGGACGGCGAAAGCCCTGTCCGATCACATGACCGAGATAGATCACTTCTGCTTGCGCCATCTGACATTTTGTTGCCTTGACAGGCAAGTGGGCCAACTTCGCCCTCAGATGTTGCATATGCTCCGACCAGGATGCGGAATATATCGCGACATCATTTAAGTACGGCAAGGCGAACTCTTCACGGAAGCCGAAGAGCTGGCCATCGCGTTAGCCATCCGCGAAGGCGAACATGCAAACAAACCACTGACGATCCTCACGGATTCCCAACAGGCCTGCCGCAACTTCCTACAGGGAAGAATCGCAAGACCTGTGGCACAAGTCCTTCCCCAAATACCCAAGTAGGACACTGAAAACACCATCCAAACCATCATTTGGATACCGGGCCACGCTGCCATCACGGGTAACCTGTATGCCGACAGAGCAGCTCGAGAATTTGCACATAACCGAGCACTCATCGCGCCGACTGCAGATGACCCTGACCCAGTTGACCCCGAGTATTCACCAATCCTGAATTACCACAGAGAGAGTCGCTTGCGATATCCCCCACCCCATCGAATACTAAAGACGGAGGATGCCGCTGCCTGGCGTTTACAGGCACTTACACGAACCTATACGTATTACATCGCATGCACCCCACAGCCTACAGAGACGAATGCCCGTGGTACGGGGCCACACCAACACTATACCACATTACGTCGGAGTGCACGCTATACAACATAGAACACCACGACACGAACACCACGAGGGGGCAATGGGAAGCACGGCTGTCCAGCTCGGCCCTCGACGACCAGCTCAAGGTGATCCAGAGAGCAGAGAAGATGGGAAGAGCCAGCGGAGCCCTGGGCTAGGGGCCTCGACCATTAGCGATGCCCCTTCGGGGCAAGACAAACCTCTGTCTTTGCAATAAAGTTTATCTACTACTACTTCCTGTCCTCTCAAAACTTTGTCCATAAGGCTTGAAAAACAGCACGGGGCATTTTTCAAATCGAAGCTTAGGACTTTATGGCGGGACGTTCCCAACGGCAATATAAAGACGGCATATCTGCTAGCCTGCTCGGTGAGCGGAACATGCCAGTAGCCTCGAACTAGATCTAGTGACGAAATGAATCGGGCGCTACTAATCTTCTCGATGCGCCCTTCGATGTTTGGTATAGGATAAATTTGATCTTTAGTGATCGCGTTTAGCCTGCGGTAATCTACGCAAGGACGCGGATCCTTGCCCGGCACCGCAACTAGGATCAAAGGCGAGGTGTAATCGCTCTCGCAAGGCTCGATCACACATATAGTCAACATTTTTTCCACTTCCGCGTCCATAATCTCACGTTGGCGCGGTGACACTGGATAAGCCTTTGAACCTACCGGCTCCGAAGAAATGAGCTCGATGTCGTGCGTTTGAACCGATGTCCTTCCTGGCCTACAAATAACTCCTGAAATTCTTGCAGGACTTCCTGCAACTCCGTCGTTTGCTCAGGCTCCAGCTGCACTTTAGGAACTAGTTCCTCAAACACGGCTGAACTCTATCTCTAACAGCCGTTGTAGGTCTTCCGACGTTGGCGCTGCAGACAAATCTGGCAACTGCTCTTCCAATAACTCGGCTGCTTCTACTACGGGTACTTCTGATCGCGCGGATCCAAACTCTTGTGATTCCAACGTGGAGGCATGATCGATCTCCGCTTTCTGAGATTGCGAACCACCATCCACTTCACTCAGTGCCGTTTCTGCGACTGCTTTTGCAGCTAACTCACGAGCTTACGGTCTCGTTTGTGCCATCACGCTAGCCTCCTCGAACATTAGCCCTTTCTCGCGCAGAATCTGATCTGAGCTATTGGAGAATAGGTAAGGGTACTGCGTAGGAATCGTAGGCGATACGGCAGCTTCCATCTCAACTGTACCGAAATGACCTTTAACAGCTACTTCTGCGACCGGGAGACATGCACTGTGAGTTCTTACAGCTGGCTTTATCCAGACGCTTTTACCCGTGAACATCTCAGGTTCCACATAAGAGCTGTCAACCACGTGCATGGTAGTCGCGGAGTCGCGCAGTACGCGACATGGTTTCCCGTTTACCTCAAGGTCGCGCGTATACGATTCGGGCAGCTTCATGTTCTCGTCATTGCAACCAACCGATAAAAGCACTACCTTAGCCTGGTAACATTGTGCAGCAATGTGCCCAGGTTTGTCACAGTTAAAACGAAGAAAGGGTTCCTTCTTTTCCAATTTCTTTTGCCGCTCTGCTTTAACTTGACTTCCTTTCCGACCCGGAAGTGTTACATTCTGAACTACTATCAAGTACAGGCTCGTTCTTTCTCTTTTAGGGCTCTAGCTTCGGCCTGCCGAACCTGAAACTAAGATCGCCTTTTCGACCGTCGCTGACTTCGCGAGCCCGACGCGTCATAAATTCCTCGGCTAGTTCAGTGGCTCTGGCTATCGTACTAACTTCTGGCCTATCTTGAACCCAGTACTTCACGTTCTCAGGTAACCGGCTATAAAATTATTCAAGTGCAAAGCACTGAACAACCTTCGCGTGATCACCATAGGCTTCTTGTTCCTTGAGCCATTCCTCCATGTTTGACATAAGCTTATATGCAAACTCTGTATAGGACTTATTCCTAGCATTTTCCATTTCACGGAACTTCCGCCTGAACACTTCCGCTGACAGCTTATACTTTCTCAGTAAACTGGACTTTACCCTATCATAATCCTCAGCTTCCTCTCTGGTTAAGCGAGCGAGTACGTCCGTTTCCTCGCCCGGTAACAGTGTGAGCAGACGCTGTGGCCACTACTCGCGAGAGAACCCTTGCTTCTCGCACGCCCACTCGAAGTTCACCAAGAACAAACCGATGTCCTCTCTGAGCTTATAAGACCTCATTAGCTCTGTCATCTTTAATAATACGCGCTCTCTTGCACTGTTTCCATCGCTACTCTGTCCTTCTGCTCGAGCTCGTTCCATTTCAATCTCGAGTCGCTCCAATTCTAGTGCATGCTACCTTTCTTTCTGTTCTTTACGTTTCCGTTCTTCACGTTCTATCTTTGTTTTACGTGCCTGTTCTTCACGTTCTTTCTGTTCTTTACGTTTCTGTCGTTCACAGTCTTCCGCCTGACTTTTTGCAGTTTCCCTCTCTCCAATGATCTCTAGACATTCCGTAAACTCATCATCCTCAGCCTTTAGAGCAAGAAGAGCCTCAATCAACTCTGGTTTTTGGAGTGCGTCAGTGACATCCAGGTACAACTCCTTCGCTAGCTCCAACAACTCCGGCTTAAGCTCATGACTTCAAGTTCATTGCTGTTTTCTGTGCTGCTCTCTCTACTGTACACAATTATCTTGCCGCAACCTAACTAGGCGACAACAATAGCTCGAATTACCTGTTCTGTTCTAACACTTCAACAAAACCTGGCAAAACTCAGCAAAGAAAGTCCCACACTCACCAACTTGCAGCCAAGAACACGGCGTAGACCATCGCAAACGCTGAATTCAGTTGCGACTTGGTAGACTAGGCTCGTAGATCCATATCTCTTCGCTTGCCATCCAGTTGCAGACCGGTTTGGGATTTCATACATCCCACCACTGCCACCAGTTGTTACGGGCTGGGATTTTGGGGAACCTTCAACAGCGTCTGCTTGGAGCTTGACCATCAGAGATGGTCCGGCAGGCAAGACAAGGCGACGTAAAAACAAGTAACAGAAGTTTAGTACATAGTTACGGGTGAGCAGTGTGCTCCACACAAAACATACAAGAAAAGTTCAGCGTGCATGCACCTGCACGCTAGGGCAAAGCAAAAGTGTTCTCCACGTGGCTGCTGGCTGGCTTTCTTATACCCTCCACCACCCGGGCAATCTCTCCCTCTCTACTCTGCCACTGCAGGACATGGGGCAAACCTGAAGAAGTAGAGATGGTGGGTGACCGCAGCGGGGTGAACGTCCTCAGCGGGGGAGGAAGGGTTGCTGGGAGGCACGACAGGTTTCGTCTCTGGCTCTCTCGACTGACACGTCTATTCATGTTAACAAACGAGATCGTTAGGCACGCCCATTACGATGCGTTTGCACGTGGTCCAAGCTTGGCCGTTCAAAGTGAATCGGAATTGACTACACGTGGTCCGGGCATCGCCGCTCTAAGCCAATCGTAACACCCTGCATATTTGTCTGGTCAAGAAACGTCAGCACGTGAGAGCCCAAAAGAAAAGCGCTCTCTTCTATGCACCGAAGCATTACAGGAAGTAATGCAATTATCAGTGCAGTCTCACGAAGCGGAAGAAAAGAACAATGTCATCACCTCTTTCAAAGACCTGTTGACAGCAGTAAGTGGACTCTCTGTTACTGATTTCTAGACCAAGCTGCTTACCCAAAGACAAGTACTTTTCTTGATCTTCAGCGAACAAGTACCCCAGTTGTGCGTTGTGGAGTGACAGTGTCCTCCGACCTTCTTTGGCAGCTTACGTTAGTGAAATGTTGTTAGGAAACATAGCTTCGTTTGTACTTCCTGTGACAAGCTCTGACTTGAAAGCGCTTTACAAAGTTCTTTGTGGCATGGAAGATGTCATGAAGGATTTCGCACAGAACGGACTCCAACTGGGGATGTTACTGACGTGTATTGTGGCACTCCTAGAGCAACTGTCGTCTTCAGCTGTCCCGCATCAGTGGCAAGTGCAAGTGGTCAGATCCGTAGCACACCAACTTACCGTTCCCCTAGCCAAAGTATCCACTTATCTAGTAGACTTTCTTGTATTCTGTGGCCTTGTATATACAATATCACCGCATGCGTACAGTTTTATCCGAAGCTCAGGAAAACTAAAGCGCCCTCATCTCCACACAATAAGACGCATTTGTGCTTCTTACCATGCTAGCTCATCTACATAGCAGCAAGAGGCTTCTTACCTTTCTTAAGCAAGGAGGCTGGCATCAACATTGAAAGACCATGAGCGCTTTGTGACGCTTATGACGGGCGAGATCCACATGCAGGAATAATTTAAGTACAAGTGTGGATATGTGACTGGTGCGGTGGCGAACAGTGAAAACGCAGCACAGGCAGCATACGTCTTCCTGATACAGAGCTTATTATCATCAAACAAGGATGTGTATATACTTGCAGTGGCACAGATAGACGTGAAGCAGCTGCATGAATTTCTCTATCTGCTAATCAGGCACCTAGAAGACATCGTAATACGAGTGGTTGCTGTGGCGTCTGACGACTCGATCAACCGCAAGGCCATGTCATTTTTGCTGATACTCATAAGGTGACCATTGTGTACAGGCAACCCTCAGACCTTTCAAAGCCCTTGCTTTTTATCCTGTATGCGGTTCATATCCTGAAATGCATCCGAAATAGCCGGCTGAATCAGCGTTATAGTAGAGTGTGAATCTTCTTTCCAGGTTTCAGTGCCCTCTCGGAAAACGCATCTGTACTGACAGCCTCCTTTAAAATACTATGCAAGTGGCATGAGGGAGAACACAATGAGATTTTGCCACTCGCGTCCACTTTGTCCCTCAATGCACTAAATCTATCCAATCTAGAGTGGCAGAATGGAATTCTCGCACTCAGGATCTTCAAACGTTTGACTGTTGCAGCACCAAGAGCACTAAGAAGCACTAATGTGGCACTTGAGCGTACAACTGGAACTTGTCTTGACATGGTAAAACGTAGTGAATGTCATGACGCCATTCAAAGGCCAGTGCCTTGAGACCCATTTCAAGAACCCATAAGTGCAGCGCATTGCCGAAAGATTGACTATCTAAACAAGACTTGGGATTGGTTGGACCAGTAGCAGAGCCTGAAGCATCATACTGGCCAGTTAACTCGTAAAACGCACACGACAGTGCGTCATACCTCACATGCTTTTGTTGAGGTGTCAACATATTACATTGAAGAACTTGGCTTCAAGTATGTTTTACTAGAGAAGTTTCAAGGGGGGGTGCCAGCTTGAAGGACCAGTTTGGCAGATACAGACAGCTGTCCGGTGCACAGTATAATGTTTCATTACGTCCGATTTATGAATCTGAGCAGTAGTGCGATTCCAAAAGCTTCTCGAGCTTCACGACCTGGATGCTATTGCACCTTGTGTTCCCACCACTGACCCGCAAGTCCTCGTCAAGCTATTTGGTGTTGCAGTGACGGATGATGATGTGGCGCAAAAGGAGCCAATCCTACCAGCTATCACATATGTAGCTAGATATTGTGCCCACGCTGCAGTGAAAAAGCTTGTCTGCTTTTCCAGTCGGGAAAACTTGATTGTCGACAATCGGAGCGTTTAACTGGAAGATGATGGGCTGATAGCAAATGCAACATGTGGTGAACTGAAATTTGCACAAGCAGTAGTTGTACAGTCAACCACAAAAGTTTGCGGACCACGCGAGCGCGTGCCAGACTGCCTATCCGCGCCACCTAGCGGTACGCCACCTAGCGGCGACAGGGGCGCTCTGCCGGATATGAGCCCTCTTGGTACTCGCCTGCCTGTTAATTTTTTGTTCTCGTGCATGACATTGTTAGTTCGTTGTGTTGACGCAGAGCGCTGTCTGCGATAAGACCGCCACATATCTGGCTTGATAGCAGTATCGGAGCAATCACTGCAACCTTTGTCGACTGGTGTGCCAGTGGGTAGATAAGTTTCACGAAGCGCTGCGACGATTTTTTAACGCGACGTTTACTGGCGCACTTTGGTTGGCAGCATCTTGGTCCAATGAGTGTTGCTGCTTCTGCGTCTTGAGAGAAAGGGTAGGGAGGTGTTTCACTGTCATCAAAAATAAAGAAAAAGCGGATGCATAGAAAATTTTCTTTCACACATAGGCGCATCTTCGCATCAGTCGCTGAAAACGTAGTAGACTTGCTTCAGGCCACGTGGTGATTGCCTATTTGGAAAGATGCCGCTGCGTGTTCCACTTGACCAAAGAAGGCACATTGTGCGTTTATGTATAGAGGGAATACCTCAGCGCGAAATCTGCCGCCGAACCAACAGGAGCCGGACTGCCGTGAATAGGATTATTCAAGCTTTCCGCGACGATGACAGATTCACAGATATTGAGCGCAGTGGGCGTCCAAGGGCCACGACTGAGGAAGAGGACCGCCTGAGTACGGCCGCCATCGTGGCTGATCCTTTTCAAAGTGCAGAGGATATCCGAGAAGCGCTCTCGCTCACGGTATCGTCTGAGACTGTAAGAAGAAGGCTGAGTGAGCTTGGCCTGCAGTCTTTCGTAGCAGCACAGAAGCCCTGCCTCTCAGACAGCCAGCTACAAGAACGACTCATGTTCGCTACAGCAATGAAAGATTGGACAACAGAGAAATGGGGCGATGTCATCTTTAGCGACGAGTCAACTTTTTCCATGCGCTGGGACCAACGGAAGCGGGTTTGGCGTCCACTAAACTGCAGGTGTGTTTACAGTGTATTGGCAGTTAATTCACGAAGCTAATTCTGCATCACAACATGTTTCACGTAAAATGAGCTTTTGGACATTACGAGATTTTTCTGTAGTGGTATTATGTTGAAAACATTAACGATTGTTTCATAGTACTACTTACTCTGAAGCTAATTAAAAGCTGCCAGTGGGTCTTTCAGTACTATCTAATGATGTCTGCACGTTTTCTATTGCAACTCTATAACAGCATTATAAAGTTCATACGCAAGAGGAATCACAACATTTTTAGACGCGCCGCTGGAACCCAATTGTATGCTATTTCTTGCAGATATCTGCCTAATTACACACAGAGTGTTCTATCCAGTGGACGGTGTTCCGTGAGCGTGTGGGGAGCAATCAGCAAAGATGGCCTTGGTCCCCTTGTGCGTCTGGAAGGGCCCTTCACTGCGTCACGGTACTGCGACGTCATCACTAGACACCTCGTTCCGTATGCGCTGGACGGTCCCTTCAGCGACGGCTGCTATTTTTTTCAACACGACCGCAGCCCGATCCATAAAGCACGTATCGTCCAGTCATTGCTAGAAGAACATGCTGTTTGCCAGCTTGAGTGGCCTCCATGTGGCGCCGACTTGAATCCCATAGAAAATGTCTGGGGCATGTTGAAGAAACGGCTGTCCACACGAGCCAACCGCGGCCGCACGGCCGATACGCTGTGGCAAGCGATCGCACAAGAATGGGAAAGCCTGCGCGGTCGACCGGAGATTACTGAATCTTTGTACGAGTCGATGCCCACACGCATCAATAAGGTGCTAGAAAACGGCGGACATTTCACTTCCTACTAGATCATTGAGAGACCTATGTTTCATGACACTTCTGTAAATGTCTTGTGAATAAATTCATCCCCTTCAGACACGAATTATGATGCACTGTCTGCAAATGCGTCAAATGCGCATGGCATAATTTCAAGACGCTCACTATTACATTCCAAGAAAGAAGACGAAGCAATGTGCTGTTTTGTGCGAGTTTCAGTAAAAAAATTAATTAGCGTATAACTCATTATCTAATTATTCTGAAATCCGTCAGCTTCAATGCTTGCATAAAAAGAATCAACTATTAGGCCCGAAACGCATGCACACTTGCTTTTTCGGTTGTATTCGTGTTGACCGGAGAAAAAAAATACTCTTGACGTTGGTCTTGGAACGCGGCACGTCGAACGATTGTCTAACATGGTAGTGTCTCCAGCAAAGTGATCATCTGCAGCAATACGCAAGGACAATGAAGTTAACTGACCGCTAGTTGTCCCATCAGGAAGCGGACACGAATGTGCACACTGAGTTTTAGGTCATTTGAAGAAACACGTGGCGTGGGACGCGCCTCCGAAGTTCGAGTCCCCAAACGAGGACGCCGTGTCGCAAAGGGTTATAAAAAGAGTCATCGCACCCGATTATTTCTTATTTTTCTAAATGTAACCACTATAGCAGCGCGGTGGTTCGGGCTTTGCGCAGCAAAACCTGGGCGCAGGCGATCAAATCCCGGCCGCTACTGTCACTTAGCGATGGGGGAGGAACGGAAAAATTCTGCCTACTGACTAAGCATCTGTGTCCCATGGCTGCCTCACCGCTCACTCACGCACTCACGAAAAAAAAAAACAGCGTGGCTACGCGAAAATAGAACTGATAACAGCCGAAGAATACGCTGTCTGATTACTTGTACTGATATTCTGCTCTCAAAATATAAGCAAGTAGCCCTGGCTAACAAAGAGCGCGTCACGTTGAAAGAGATAGGTAGAAAATATTTGCGCACAGTGCGAAAATAATTTAGGAAAGATTTAAGGAGGGATGCGTCTTCAACGTAGCGCTGCTCTCGATCGCTGGTGACGTAGCGGAAGTGTCGCGAAGAGGCTCTTGGCCACGCGCTCGCGTGGTCCGCAAACTTTTGTGGTTGACTGTACATGCCGTGCGGACAAGGGAAATTGTGCTTAATAAGCTGAGAAGTGCGAAGTACGCATAAAAATGTTTTGCTTGTGCCAAACAAAAGGAAGTTCTTGTAAGCCTTACGACTTCCCGTTTCGAACGCAATTAAGACCTGAACGTTGGCGATGGCAGCCACTCACTTGAACTAGTGTTAAACTATGTTCTCAGTGCTGCTGCCAACACGCTGCGGAACAATCTGTGCAAAGTTGAGAATAACAAACTGACTGAAATAAAGGCTGCGAAGTGGAAGCGGAAAACCCTTCAAGCATAATGCTCTTGCTCTGGAACTGTTCGGACTGCTGCCATTATTATTTGTTATGGATAAATATGTCGCACAATTGAAATCCACGCCCTTTTTTAACTGCGCGAAATAGTTGTAAGGTTTGCTGTTACCCTTTGAAAGCCATTTTGTTTGATATCCATATCGGCCGGTAAGGAGAGTGCATGGCTGGGCAAAAGTCGTGTTGAAGTCGAGTCACTAGTGATCATGTCATTTGACTGAGTAATAATGAGCAGATTGTTACTCTTTGAAAGCCATATCGTTTGATATGCATATCGGCAGGTTAGGAGAGTGCATGGTTGGGTGACAACCGGGGTAACGTCACGTGAGTCACAAGTGATCACGTCATTTGACTGAGTGATAGCGAGCCATTTGTTAACCTTTGAAAGCCATTTCGTTTGATATGCAAGTCATCAGGTTTAGGAGAGTGCACGATTGGGTAAAAACCGTGGTGACATCACGTGAGTCACAGTGATCACGTCATTTGACTGAGGGATAGAAGCAGTGGGTTAACCTTTCTAAGCCATTTCCTTTGATGTGCTAGTCGGCAGGTTAGGAAAGCGCCGCTTTGGTGTCGCGGCGGTGACGTCGAGTGACTCACTAGTAACCTAATAATGTGACTCAACAATAAGCCGTTACACTCTCAAAACCATTTCTTTTGATATGCATGTCGGGAGCATAGGAGTGCATGCTAAGGTACAAGCTTAGTTAGATATCATGAGTCGCTTAGTGATTATGTCAAGTGGCTCAGTAATGGTGAGCAAGTTGGTGGTGGTGGTAATGGTGGTAATGGTGAGCTTGCAAACCACTTCGCTCGATATGCAGGCGACAGGGAATTAAATCACATGTCATGATACAACACAAGTCACGCAATGTGAGTCACTCTTGTCACTCGGAAACGCGACTCGAAAGTGGTGCTAGTGGGCACGTCGGCTGGCCGCCTGTTGCAGCCCTGACCAACCCGTTTGTTTACTTCATGCAGCTGCTCCTGCTACATGGACGGACAACATGGACGGCCAACGCATCCCACAAGACAAAGGATTTCCACAACATTGCACCCTTCTATCTCGGCGACTGCGCAGAAGAGCCTTCACTGAGTCTGAAGTTTGGGACGCCACCGCGATCATCGACTGCCACCTATATAAGCAACTCGACATCTCGGCTTGCTTCTACTGGGCACGTCAGCTGGTCGCCTGTTGCAGCCATGACCAACCCGTTTGTTTACTTCATGCATGCTAGTAACAAGAATTCTACTGCCAAATCTAATGATTCCTGCTTTATTCAGCTAACGTGCCGCAACAGCTTGTACTTGTGTTGCCTGCATGTACGAGATATAGTGTTATCTTTGCTGAAACTTTGTGGCGACATAGAATCCAATCGAGGTCCGTCTCCCGAACAATTATTAAAAGAACTTCTCGATGGCCAAAAGACTATGAATGAAAGATTAGATGCGATAGGGTTGAAACTCAAGAGGGTTGAAGCATCAATGTGAGTCGTTAAGGAACTGGGTACTAAAGTATCCAGTCTCGAAAAAACTGTTCAGGAATTGGAAAAAAGGTTAGCAAGTTTTGAAGACAGAAGCAGGTGAAACAACCTTCTGGTTTTTGGAATCCCTGAAAGATCCGTTGAAACACAGGACACACTTGAATCAATCGTAGTTGAAGACATGCTCAAAAGTAAACTCAGTGTAGAAGTCAATTCTGTGGAAAGACTGCATAGAATAGGGCGCACGCAGCCAAATAAACCAAGACCGGTAATTTTAAAATTCATAGACGACTGGGAAAAACGAAGTGTGCTGAAAAACTCCTTTAAGCTGAAAGGAACTGGTTTTTCAGTGTCAGAGGACTTCTCGGCAGCCAACAGGCAAACCCGTAAGAACTTATGGGATAGTGCATCCGATAACAGGAAGGCAGGCGCCAAGGTGAAACTTACATACGACAAGATTAGAATTGATAATCAAATGTATGAATGGGACAGTCTTAACATAAAAATGGTTCCCCTTGGTCGGCGCGGCAGCAGGCTTCGTGATAAACAGTGACGTAGAAGCGAAGTGGCGCAACAGTTTCGGTGTCTGAATATAAACGCCCGAAGCTTAGTTAATAAAGCTGTCGACCTGAAAATGTAGTAATGGCGCACGAACCACACATGCTAATAATAACAGAAACTTGGTTACACACAGATATTAATAATTACGAAATAACACCACTGGGCTACAGGATATACCGTAATGACAGAGATTCCCGGGGTGGCGGTTTCGCCATTTTGTTTCAAGATTCTCTAAGTGTGATGCGATTGCCCGACGTCAAGGGAATCGAAAGGTAATCGTTAAAGTTTTTCTAGAAGAGTTCAATATTGTCATTGGGGGTTTTTATCGTCCGCCCAATTGTTGTGACGAGTTTGTGAATCAATTAAATGAATTTTTGTGTATGTATAAAACTAATGCTTGCAACTTACTAATAGGTGGTTATTTCAATTTTCCTATGGTGAATTGGGCAGAAGAGTTTCCTGATGCCCTCTCAAGTGCTTCCATACCTTTTCTTGATGTTTTATTGTTCCATGATCTGACAGCAGTTGGTAAAAATGCCCACTCGTATTCAAAACGACTCTAGCACAATTTTAGATCTTTTTCTTGTTAGCAGAGGCATATGCCGCCGTAGTCCAGATGTGCAAATATATGATAGCATTTCGGACCATAAAATAGTGTCTCTAACCATCCAGCTATGCTTTGTTAAGAAGTTCGATAAATTGACGAGCATTGTACCTGTGTTTTCGCGTGCTAGTGACGTGGACATTCTAGACAGTTCAGATGATTGTTTTTCTTATTTTTCAAGACTTTTCGAACAAAATGAGTGCACTGTCGACGAATTGTGGCGCTTCTTCAAAGACATGGT
The DNA here is from genome assembly GCF_013339745.2 of Dermacentor silvarum. NCBI lineage: Eukaryota > Metazoa > Arthropoda > Arachnida > Ixodida > Ixodidae > Dermacentor > Dermacentor silvarum. The sequence continues at coordinate 66,820,682 of NC_051164.1, read as the reverse complement.
GATAAAATGTATTAATAATTTCGTTCCACACAAGCGCAAGGTACTAAACCAATCAAACCCCTGGATGACGAAGGAAATCGTGCGCCTAGGACGTAAAGTAAAAAAAGGCAAGAAAACAAACAAAAAACGAGACCGTCAGTGTCTGGCCTAAACAAGATAAATGAGATGCGTATAAAGCTAAAAGACAGTTTGAAGAAAGCGAAAGAAAAATATCAAAGCGATAATTTGAAGAATTTCCTTCTAACATCACCAGATAAGTTTTGGCGGTACCTTTCGCCCAAAAAAGTCCAGTTTCAAGCATAGCGATAAATAACGAAGTAGTTAATGATAAGAGCAAAATAGCAGAAGCATTGAATGACTATTTCTGCTCAGTTTACACGTCTGATGATTACCTTACCCCCGATTTTGCCACTTATGACGAAATCACAGTTATCGACGATGTTTCTATCTCCGGAGAAGGCGTACTGTCACTTCTTCTCAACTTAGATCCTAAGAAATCGCCAGGGATTGATGCTATACCGAACGCCTTCCTTATCAGGTATGCTGAGTGGTGTGCCAAGTATCAGTGTTTGATTTTTAAAGCCTCACTTTCACGCGCTTAACTTCCAAACGATTAGATGATGATTGTTGGAGTTTAGTGGCGCAAGGGCCAGGTATGGCCAAAGAGCGCCAGCCAAACGATTAGAAGCATGCTAAGATCACACCAGTACCCAAAACCGATGATCACTCGCTTGTGTGCTCTTTCAGGCCTATTTCCCTGCTATGTTCTAGTGCGAAAATTCTTGAACATATTATTTTTAAACATCTTACCTTATTTGTTGAAAGGAATAACATAATTACCCCTCATCAACATGGTTTTCGGAAAGGATTCTCAACGGTAACCCAGCTGGTTGGGACAATCCATGACCTTGCGGCAGTGATTGATATGCATAGTCAGGTTAAGAGTTCGACGGAATACCGTCTGGTCAGGTAAAAGCATAGTTATTTGTGAAGCAGGTCACTGACCAAGGTCAAAATGAAAATAAAATGACGTTTCGGGATCCGTACGGGTCCCTTGTTCACAATGGAATGGCTGGCTGAGCAAAAGGTTCTTAAGTAGTGTTGAGCGCATGACGCAAAGTCCGGGAGTACACGTGATTTAAAGTGCCAGATGATCTGTTAATAGTATGACTTGTCGTTTGAATTATTAGCGATTCAAGATTGAGCCTTGTTGTCACGTTCTTCTCTGTGGCCAAGATGCGCGCGTTGTCCCAGTTTATCGCGTGGCCCGTCTTCTCGGCGTGCTCTGCGAGGGCATGTGTCGCTGTATGGCCTTTGGCGACGTCCTTCTTGTGCTGATTCAGGCGCCTGCAGAAATTTCCGCTTTCACCGATATACACAGATTCACAATCGGCGCACGGAATCTTGTAAACAACGCCAGGGAAACGTTCCCGAGGGAGAGGATCCTTCACGTTCATCAGGTCACCTTTGAGTTTGCTCGCAGGCACATGCGCGATCTGTACGCCGTGTTTCCGAAAGACACGCGCTAGAGCTTCGCTCACCCCTCGAATGTACGGGACAGCGGCGCGCTTTTTTCTTGGGGCTTCAGCATCCGTGGCTTGTGTTTCTGTAGGCTTATTCTTCATCAGGGATTTTGCCGTCTTCCGAATAAAATGCCTGGGGTACCCATTCCTCGTTAGTTCGGATTCAATGATCTCAAGCTCCTCTTGCAGGCTGCTTGTATCGGAACAGGTGCGACAGGCCCGTTCAACTAAAGAACGGACCACTGAGCGTTTGTGGACCATCGGATGAACTGACTCGAAGCCGAGGTATCTGCCAGAGTGAGTTGGCTTTCGGTACACGCTGAAGCTGAGGCCGGTGGGAGTACGTTTTACCAGTGCGTCCAAGAAAGGCAGGCAACCGTCTTTTTCTTCTTCCACCGTAAACTTGATGGACGACTCGACGCTATTTAGGCAGTCAAGGAAACGTTGCATGTCCTTCTTGTCTATGACGCAGAAGCAATCATCAACGTATCTCAAGAAGACTTTTGGTCTGGGCTGAAATGACTCCAAGGCCCTGGCTTCAAGTGCTTCCATAGTTAAGTTTGCCGTCGTGACTGAAATGGATGCTCCCATAGCGGTACCAAAAACTTGCTTGTAGAATGCGCCATTGTACGAGAAGTACGTGTTGGACAAGCAAAACCGTAATAAGGCGCAGAGCTCAGTGACGTCCAACGATGTGCGATCTTGCAAAGTCGGGTCGCCGTGGAGCAAGCGTCTCGAGGTTTCTACGGCAAGATCGACCGGAATGCTTGTGAACAGGGAGCATACGTCGAACGACACGATTACTTCGTCTTCATCCACGCTGATGCCTTTCACCTTACTTATGAAGTCGCTTGTGTTCCGGAGGTGAGTTTCCGTCTTGCCTGCGAGGGGAGCTAGGATCCTATGAAGGTACCTTGAGAGGCGGTTCAGGGGCGACCTCGTGAAGTCGACGATGGGCCTAAGAGGCGTCTCGTTCTTGTGGATTTTTGGCAATCCGTAGATGGCGGGAGAAGAACCATTCGTGCAGAGAAGTTGATAGTACAGCCTCTTCTCTGACGCCGGACGTCCCAGGAAGATGTCCGATAGAAGCTTTTGCAAACATGTTTGAACTTTTTGGGGTCGGATCCTTGTTAACCTGGGCGTACGTCGTGGTGTCCTCAAGTATCTTCTCCATTTTCGACTGGTATGCCGAACGGTCGAGCACCACCGTGACGTTACCCTTGTCGGCAGGGAGAACGGCAATCCTCTTGTTTTGGCGTAAGGCCTTGACCGCTTTTCGCTCGTCTTCCGATAGAGCTTGCTGAGCGCCAGACTTTCGAATCCTCGAGAGTATACCTATTGCTCTTGTGCGGATTTCGTCTTGCATATCTTTTTCAACAAGGCCTATCGCACCTTCGACCGCGCACACGACCTTCCGGGTGTCCGGTTGCTTGCCTTGGTTAAAGTTAAGGCCTCGACCTAGAACTTTCTCTTCCGCAGTAGTTAGCATGTAGGAAGACATGTTTCTGACCTCGAAGCTGGGTGCCGATTGTTTCAAGCCTTTTTCCAGCAAGGCATTCAGCTTCCTCTCTTGTGACACTTCCTGCTTTTCCATTCTTCGTCGCGTTTCCTGGTTGGCAACAAGGTGTAATTCAGGGACGACCTCCGGCGTAATAAATTCCAACTGCCGCGCAGCGAAGAAAACCCGAGTCTCGAGGTTCTTCACGGTGCGCTTGCAGTCTTCTATGCGTGCTTGAAGAAGCTGCCGTTCTGCTCTCGAGATCACTTGATGGCCGAAAGCCGATTTCACAGGGTGCTTTAACCGCAATGATTTTGGGATGAGCTGTTTTGACTTACAGGTTAGGTTTAAACGAAGATGCATCTTGAAGGCTGCCAGTCGTGTCGATGCGCTCAAGAACTGTCGAATCCCAGTGATAGCCGGTTGTCCATACTTGTGGCGGAGGCCAATGTAGTCAAGAGTTCGACGGAATACCGTCTGGTCAGGTAAAAGCATAGTTATTTGTGAAACGCGACGAAGAATGGAAAAGCAGGAAGTGTCACAAGAGAGGAAGCTGAATGCCTTGCTGGAAAAAGGCTTGAAACAATCGGCACCCAGCTTCGAGGTCAGAAACATGTCTTCCTACAAGCTAACTACTGCGGAAGAGAAAGTTCTAGGTCGAGGCCTTAACTTTAACCAAGGCAAGCAACCGGACACCCGGAAGGTCGTGTGCGCGGTCGAAGGTGCGATAGGATTTGTTGAAAAAGATATGCAAGACGAAATCCGCACAAGAGCAATAGGTATACTCTCGAGGATTCGAAAGTCTGGCGCTCAGCAAGCTCTATCGGAAGACGAGCGAAAAGCGGTCAAGGCCTTACGCCAAAACAAGAGGATTGCCGTTCTCCCTGCCGACAAGGGTAACGTCACGGTGGTGCTCGACCGTTCGGCATACCAGTCGAAAATGGAGAAGATACTTGAGGACACCACGACGTACGCCCAGGTTAACAAGGATCCGACCCCAAAAAGTTCAAACATGTTTGCAAAAGCTTCTATCGGACATCTTCCTGGGACGTCCGGCGTCAGAGAAGAGGCTGTACTATCAACTTCTCTGCACGAATGGTTCTGCTCCCGCCATCTACGGATTGCCAAAAATCCACAAGAACGAGACGCCTCTTAGGCCCATCGTCGACTTCACGAGGTCGCCCCTGAACCGCCTCTCAAGGTACCTTCATAGGATCCTAGCTCCCCTCGCAGGCAAGACGGAAACTCACCTCCGGAACGCAAGCGACTTCATAAGTAAGGTGAAAGGCATCAGCGTGGATGAAGACGAAGTAATCATGTCGTTCGACGTATGCTCCCTGTTCACAAGCATTCCGGTCGATCTTGCCGTAGAAACCTCGAGACGCTTGCTCCACGGCGACCCGACTTTGCAAGATCGCACATCGTTGGACGTCACTGAGCTCTGCGCCTTATTACGGTTTTGCTTGTCCAACACGTACTTCTCGTACAATGGCGCATTCTACAAGCAAGTTTTTGGTACCGCTATGGGAGCATCCATTTCAGTCACGACGGCAAACTTAACTATGGAAGCACTTGAAGCCAGGGCCTTGGAGTCATTTCAGCCCAGACCAAAAGTCTTCTTGAGATACGTTGATGATTGCTTCTGCGTCATAGACAAGAAGGACATGCAACGTTTCCTTGACTGCCTAAATAGCGTCGAGTCGTCCATCAAGTTTACGGTGGAAGAAGAAAAAGACGGTTGCCTGCCTTTCTTGGACGCACTGGTAAAACGTACTCCCACCGGCCTCAGCTTCAGCGTGTACCGAAAGCCAACTCACTCTGGCAGATACCTCGGCTTCGAGTCAGTTCATCCGATGGTCCACAAACGCTCAGTGGTCCGTTCTTTAGTTGAACGGGCCTGTCGCACCTGTTCCGATACAAGCAGCCTGCAAGAGGAGCTTGAGATCATTGAATCCGAACTAACGAGGAATGGGTACCCCAGGCATTTTATTCGGAAGACGGCAAAATCCCTGATGAAGAATAAGCCTACAGAAACACAAGCCACGGATGCTGAAGCCCCAAGAAAAAAGCGCGCCGCTGTCCCGTACATTCGAGGGGTGAGCGAAGCTCTAGCGCGTGTCTTTCGGAAACACGGCGTACAGATCGCGCATGTGCCTGCGAGCAAACTCAAAGGTGACCTGATGAACGTGAAGGATCCTCTCCCTCGGGAACGTTTCCCTGGCGTTGTTTACAAGATTCCGTGCGCCGATTGTGAATCTGTGTATATCGGTGAAAGCGGAAATTTCTGCAGGCGCCTCAAGCAGCACAAGAATGACGTCGCCAAAGGCCACACAGTGACAAATGCCCTCGCAGAGCACGCCGAGAAGACGGGCCACGCGATAAACTGGGACAACGCGCGCATCTTGGCCACAGAGAAGAACATGACAACAAGGCTCAATCTTGAATCGCTAATAATTCAAACGACAAGTCATACTATTAACAGATCATCTGGCACTTTAAATCACGTGTACTCCCGGACTTTGCGTCATGCGCTCAACACTACTTAAGAACCTTTTGCTCAGCCGCCATTCCATTGTGAACAAGGGACCCGTACGGATCCCGAAACGTCATTTTATTTTCATTTTGACCTTGGTCAGTGACCTGCTTCACAAATAACTATAGTCAGGTTGATATTATATTATTAGATTTTGAGAAAGCCTTAGATCGTGTGAGTCACCAGAAATTACTGCTTAAACTCAAACCAATTTTGAAAAACGATTCTTTACTTGCGTGGATAGCAGCATATCTTTCCATGAGAAGTCAATGTGTAACAAGAGGATGGTGTAAACTCAAACTCAGCGCGCGTGAAATCAGGTGTTCCACAGGGTGCTATTTTAGGGCCACTGTTTTTCCTGTTATTCATCAAGGACATCGTACAAAATGTATCTGTAAAAATAAAACTTTTTGCGGACGACTGCATACTATATCAAGAAATTCGCAGTCCGAGTGATCATGAATCTTTAAACACATCATTAGCCACACTAAACACATGGTGTATAATTTGGCAAACGACAATTTATTACAAAAAACAGTCGCAATGAGAGTGACGCGAAAAAAACAACCGTTTTTGTTCACTTACCACATTGATGGTCATGCTCTATCGGAGGTCTCTGCACATAAATACTTGGGAATAATACTCACATCTGACCTAAAATGGAATGACCATGTCGAGTACATCGAAAAAAGAGCCATGAAAAAGCTTGGTTATCTAAGGAGGAGGCTTGGAAATGCCACGCCGGACATAAACCTTCTAGCATACAAGACATTTATTAAACCATCGTTAGAATACGCAGCAGGGGTGCTATGCAGGATGCGCCGAGTTTGGCGAGACTCGGGATCTTCCCGAGCTCTGGCGACGCCCCAAGATGAAAGAACTAATGGTAACAAGACAAAGTTTGTCCGTCGGCACGCCCCCAGTTTCATTGGTTTATCTAGATTCACTCTGGGTGGCTATCATCCCTTGGGCGTTGCCATATGGGCGGTCGACAAACTGGAGCTCACGTGATGATACGGTCTGTGCATGGTCGTGCCTTCTTTCACTTGTTTGTCGTTCCACCGAGTGCATTACCGGCACAAGCAAGTTATAAAATAAATATATTTAGTATGATAATATTAGTCACTATAATGTGGGTTATGAGCATTTTAAAGTTCACAGTATGTGCACTGAATGTGTATTAGACTAATTTGCCGTTTAATACGTTTCGCGTTATACCACGAGGGGACGCTCGCCCTCCTTTCTCCTCTGGATTGGATTGGCACGGCTCACTACGTGCTTGCGCTAGCATTTCCGAGCACAGATCGTTGTTCGCTGGTTCTCGCACTAGGCTTTCAACAGATCGCTCGTTGCTCCTTCTCTTTCCTCTGGATTGAATTGGTGCGGCTCGCTACCTGCTTGCGCTCCCACTTCCGAGCACAGATTGGTGTGCGCCTGGTTTTCAGATTGGGCTTTCAACAGATTTCTTTTTGCTCGCGCTAAAGTAAGGCTGGGAGACGAATGAGCGTCGGCTAGCGCAGAAGTGGTTTACCACGCGCTTACCGTGTAAGCACTCACGAATGCCGGAAAGCACTCATAGATGGGTCAGAAAACTACGCTTTATTTTCTTTTACTTTGTGATGCACCTTCATACTGGCTATCGCCGAGCGATGGCTTCTAACAACCGCAGGAAATAGTCTTTGTACTGGGTAGCCCGAGCAATCCGTGGCTTTAAACAAACGCAAGAAATGGTCCTTGCAGCGTACGTGGCGGTTAATTGATTACCACCACATCTATGCCAGGAATGACTCCAGTAGCGGTGCAGTTACCCTGTCACCACCGCTGACGAGGTGGCGATTCACTTTTTGACAATAAATTTCTATTTTTTGCGTTTGAACACCCGTGATGGGGCCCACAAACTTCACGCTGTGGTTGACTGTCTGCCAGTGCAGATTGAGGCTCGCCTCGTTAGCATCCACTAAATGTGGAATACAGTTCTATGCGACCCATGCGTCAGTGCGAATAATGGCCCCCGGTTGAACATTGGCTGCAATACTGGGTTCGTCGCGACGGTCGACCTTGAAAAGTCGCAGCACTCCTGTGGTAGCGCAGACAATGCCGAAGACCCATGGTGCACAATCTTTTAACAGCACCGTAATTTTCGCGGCTTAGTGGAACGTTGTCGCCCTTGATCAGGCGGAGTCGATTGTACTTTCGATTGCCGCGAAGAAGGCACTCTTCAATTTGCGCTATCTTCCCGAGGCCCACGAGTGGAGGTCGCGCCAGCAGCTCGTCCATAACGACCTCACAGTCGTAGTTCTTCCAGTCGGCGATGGCATGCTTCGATAAAGGAAACAAGTCGCTGGTCATCTCCTTCAACAGCCACACGTCTACGCTATTGCTCACGCAGTACGTGAGCCAAATCACTTGCTGCCTAAAGAGGTGGACGTTAGGACGGCCGAGGCGGTCCGTATTGACGAAGTAACTTCCTTCGCCTCTCTGCCCGTACAGTGCAGCGGTACCGTGTAACTGCAAAAACTGCTTTCGGCACCTGTTGCACCGGAAGGCAGCCTGGCGTCTATTCTGAGTCTTTCTGTGCAATGTGACCGCTACAATGGGACCAACCAACCACAGGTTGGCTGGTCCGGTTAGAACTCTAGGTGCTTGCAGGTGCCCCAGTACACCGATGATGCCGCCGGACCTGGCCTGGCGCTAGGACACGGTGGACGCACGGTGCTTGAAGCCGGAGAGAGCCGAAGCGATTGCACCAACTTTTCCTCTGCAGCCTAGTCACACCGATCTGTAATCCGAAAGCGTAGTTTGCCCGCCACGCTGTCACTGCAGACGAGAGCCTTCGCCTAACTCACTGCACAGCCAGCGCACTGATGTATTGGAAAGGCGAAAATCACGTTTAAACTCTACGTCGGTCATGTAGGTGAACGGGTCCAGACGGTCTATTGACGCCTGCTGTCACTGGATGCGATGGCACAGGCTGCTGCTGCCACCGCCATGTTCCCGAGTTCAACTCGAGGGGGGTTTCGCGATGTACGAGTTTGGCACGAGTTCGCCTGTCAATTAAAACCATAGGGCACGCCCCATGCGAGGCATGTAACTCTTGTGCGCGCCCACCACAGTTGAGCCACGCCCAACTTATTGTTTGGCAACAGCGACGCGGTGCGGAGTAGAGAGGCATCAACAATCTTGACCGCCGAGATAAAACACGCACAACGCACTGTCCTCGGCGATGTACTGAGCACCGACTATTGCTGGCTTGTACATACGCGTATATCTTCTCGGGCTTTGATGGCCCCATGACATGGTTTCATTGCCTGCATTGCGGCGACGTACCACAAAACAAATAATTATCGGCACGTCACTGTAGCTACTTGCAAGGTGCCAATGCGCCGTGGTGGACGACGATGCTGAGGAGTACGTAGTGTTTTCCAACGACAACGTATCGCAGCTGTCATTTGAGATGACTGATCTGTCATCGGCTATGTATCGGAGCGGTAGTGTTGCTAACACGGCCAGCGTCGGACATCGCTCGCTTTTCTAGACCCATTACGATGACATTTCTTCATCACAAGCACTGCACACTAAACAGTTGCAACACCTTCCTGCGTTCGAAGTCTCATTTCATAACTGCACACTAGAGCCCTCATTTGTCAAAATGCGATTGTTGCGGTGTCGTTACGATATCCATCTGCGATCGCTGTTAGCTCTAGCAGAAACAATCGGCAAACACCTAGGAGTGCACAACACACTCAAAATACTGCGTATACGCGCACAGAGGCACCTTCACTGGGCAAGCGATGAAAAGCAATTAATTGTGACGCTGGGCAGCACTCTCTTCTTCACAATGCATCACGGAGGCTTCGCGCACAGAAATAACCTGGTACCGTACAGCCATTTTGCAGCGACAGCCGTTGCTCCCCTCTCTATCGCTAGTCTCGTTTTTCGTTGGTAAAGCGGCGGCCTTAATAGCCTCAGTGAAGCGCCTGCGGTGAACAGTCATGCCGCAGCACTGCGTTACCATTCCCCTAGTAGACAGGGAATGGACAGATCATTGTTATGACTGACTTAATCGAGAATAGCACTGCAGCGCCCCTGGCGACTTCTCACCGTATGAACTCCCTCTTGTGTGCGACCCTCTAGAATGTATCCGCTTGTAAGGTGTTGCCTCACTGTCGCCACTCACGGCAAAAAAGTGCAAAATCTAATAATTCGCTCAGTCTCCGTTTGTCATCAGAAATGTATATCATTCAAAACGAAAAACCGATACTTTAGGAAATAAATTGTTCGTTATTTTATATGTTGTATTTTAAAGTATTCGATTGAAGGAAAGTGTAGATGCAAGAATGCACCGCATGTGCCCTGTTCGCATTCGACGGAGGATAAAAAGATAGTGCCCGAAAGAGGAGGCACGCCCTTGACGCGCCCGAGAAAGGCGTGGCAAGTGGCTCACGGCAAGTGTGCAGATAAACAGCGAGACAGTCACGGTATTGCTAAATTGCGATAATACGTTGATAACAATACGCGGCGCTGGCGCGTTTTGTTGCGCAGTCTTCTATGCTTCAAACGCCGCGCAGGGTACGCTCACGTACGCTCATACGCGGCTTTATCTCGACATTTCTTTTGGCCCGTTGTTCTTGCGTGTTCCTTGCTATCTCCGTTCACTGACTGCCATCGAGCAAACTCGGGTGAAACTCGTGCGAACGAGAAACTCGGCGCATCCTGCATAGCACCCCAGTAGTATGGGATCCCTTTACTGCGTTCAACATAAAAAAAACTAGAAAGGGTTCAAAGAAAATCTATCCGATATGTTATATCGGATAGACAATAGTTATAGCTGGCAGGTGTCACCCTCACTCGTCTTGCAAAGGGCGGAACTTGAACAGCTACAAAGGAGAAGAAATACGGAAAGGTTGAAATTCTTTTATTTGGTTTTTCATGGAAAGATTGGACTTGACTAAGATATTATATATAAAACCCGCATCTGAAAGTGCAGTGCACTTTTGTCACTCTAAGAAAGTCATAGATTTTATAAATCGCACTGATACGTTCAAAAATTCTTTTTTTTTCCAAGAACACCCCGTGAATGGAATTGTTTACCAGCTGATGTTGTAGGATGTGAAACAGTTGATATATTTATAAATGCACTGAGGAACCGATCCTGATTTTTTGTTCCTGTAGTAAAAATTGTATAATGATGCATTTCATAGTAGAAAATGCAAGGTATTTCTCTGTGTGCAGTTACTTTTCAATTTTTTTTCTTCGTTATGTCTTTCTGATGTTTTATGTTGCAACTTTTTGTCATCGAAAATTATGTATGCCCACTCCTGCTTAAGGCCTGGTACCCAGGCTAGCAGTATGGAATAAATAAAAACTAAAATAAAAGGAGGGAATAAGTGATATACCACAGGGAAGTGTTTGTGAAGCAGCCATGAAGACACTGGTAGCGTGGTAACTGTGCTCCTATAGTGCTAACACCAATACAGTGATGACGTCAATAAATAGACGACATTCATGACGCCTGTTACGACCTCTTTTGACGGAATGATTCGTTCCTCAATCAATTTTTCAAGAGGATTGATTTGACTCGCACTGGGATTAAAATGAGTGGCGCTTGTATTAACGTGACAGCGTTAATACAAAAATCCAGCGTCGGTGTCGGCGTCCATGGCGGAAAAAAGAATCCCCAACCACCCCGACGGAGCAGGCCCTCCGCGTGGCGCATGGTTGTAGGGAACAAACAATAAATTTCTCACAGTGAAATTCGTCAGAAAAATGGTAAAGTACGACTCTACCATTCGGCGTCGGATCGTAACTTGAATGTACGAGAAAAGATAATTCTGTTATGAGGAAACTCAAACAAAACCCCCTTTTCCAGCATTTCTACCATATCAACCCCGTGCTCTCGGGTAATTTACTTCCGAAAATGCTATCCAGACGGCGCTCGCATCCTCGGCAGGTTAAGGAGCCTAAATGCAAGCGCTTGCATGTAGGCTCCCTACGGCAGGTCAAATTGGGGCTTCCCCTCCTTAATGCGGTTCGGACACGCGTGCGCGTCGGGGCAATAGCAAACAATTTAAAATAAGAAAAAAAAACCGTCACCCCTACCACTGGGGTGGAGATGGAAGACCAGCGAAGCTGTACTATGGTGGGAATTATGTATTTCGAATTATGTCCATTCAGATATGATGGTGTAATTGGTTATTTGGACTAATAAAGAATGATAAATATATGTGATCCGGTGGTTTTCATTTACATCGTTACCACAGGGACCATGGCCTTATGGTCGCTACGGTACACCGCCACAGGGTGTACCGCAAAGGTTCGCACGTTCTTCATAAACACGTCACCAATGCCTAGCGCCTTCGGTGCGAACGCGGGCAAAACGCCGCCGCCGTCGACAACAGTTGTGCGCGTTGTTTGTGTGACCGCACAGAACCGCTGTCAAAACGCTGGATACGTGACGGAACGGCTAAACGCCGTTGTCGACACTATGTCAAAAGACAACACGTTGCGCACGTGTTGTCTTTTGTAGCGTTAGCTACACTGGCCTAGCCAAGCCCGTTTCGCGCGGCACATCAAGAGCCGTGCTGCGCATGCGCAGGGATCAGTGATGTCACACGGCTTGCGCACCGGAGCCACCGGAGCCGGCACCTCTCGCGCACTCCTCCGCCGCAGCGCGTGACTCACCGCCGCCGGTCTGCGCATTCCAGAGGAGTGACGTCGTAGCCGTGGTAGACGCACTGGCGCCGGCGCGCGCTCGCTGTGCAGTCACCGTCTGACACTGCGCTGGAGCCGCTGCGCTTCTGACTGGCGTTTGCCAGTGTGGTATAGCCATGGAGAAGGAGAGCGCAAATGCTGCTCAACAGCGCAGAAGAACGGAGAAGCTTGACTCATAAGAATAATCTTATCTTAAGAATAATCTTAAGAATAAGCTAAGAATAATCAGCTGAACCTTTGATAACGCTACGTATATCCTGGCATAGCCGAGCTAAGCCACTGCAACTTTTTTTTCGTCCTCCTTTGTCCCTGTTCATAGCGCTGTTAAAATCCTTCTAATACGATTGTCGACATTGTTAAGAGAGAGGCAGGCGAGAACCCAGAGAGAGTCCGTGGCACAGGCGGCAGAGGCCGGCAGGGCTGCGCGCAAGCGCTGCAGTGGGAGAGCGGGCACATACACGCACAGTCTATGGTGCCTCGATGCCCTCCTCGCCCATCGCTCCCCTTCCACTATGAAGTCACGTTTGCTCTCCGCCGTGCGTTCGCTTCCCGTGAAAGTGCGCACCCTTCCTCGCGCGCTTTCACTTGCACATAAGTCACGTTTGCTCTCCGCCGTTCGCTCCCTGGGAAAGCGCGCGTCTCTCGCTCTCGCGCGCTTTCACTCGCACATACAGCATACGGCCAATGAGAGATTTTTTTTTCTAGTGCCACACGCGACCATCGATGAGTGAGCCGTTAACAGCTTCGCTGTAAAAAAAGAAAGGTGCTAGATCCTTCACATTTAACAGCCCCCGGAAAGTAAAGCTAGTTCCGCTTTCAAGGAACATGCGCGATTACTAGGACATCCTAAGTCATTTTTCTTATTTGTCTTCTTGTGAATCTTAAATCGGGCGAAACGCGGGATGTAGTTCGTGCGTCCATCGAGCTTGCCTCATCCCACCCTTGCCACTTGCTCAGCGATATCACAAGTCATATCGCGCTTGGTTGTCTGCTTCGGTTGTCGTCCCAAGTGTGAAGATGAGAAAGGTAAGTTAGAGAAACTTGATGAACGGAAGACGCAGGAAACCAAGTCGACTAAGCATTATACGAAGATGGCTAAATCGGCGCATCACATGTGTTGCGCGGCTCTGTGGTGTTCGAACAGCGGCAATTCCAGTTCTGCGAAGTTTTTGAGGTTTCCTAATGACCACGGGTAAGCACTAGTATTTCACTCTATTTTCCGAGCAGGTATTCATTTTTCATGAGTAAACCAGTTCTGTGCAAGCCTGAGTGGACTGACATAAGAGCAGTGTCGCTTGACTCATTCGTCATGACGGCAGCCCATCTGTTGCCGGTGAAATACTTGTAATGAAGGGCTCGAGTGCGTGTTTTTGGGCTATTTATTTTGTTCACTCTTTGTCGAAATGTACTGCCAAGGTTAAAAAAAGAAAAGAAAGACGCAGCCGGGGTGGTTAATAATTTTCGCATTGGTTTGGATTTTTTGGAATCTATTTTCACTCATTATGTACAAATTTCCGTTGTGAATGAAAATTGCTTCTGTACATTGTCACTTTCACACTGCGTGGAGGTGAGTCTTTTTCCAGTACCGAATGTGTGAATAAAAACAAACGCGTTGAACATTTACTTGTGTTGAGTTTTGGCTGGCCGAGAAATTGGCTAGTTTTAGTTGATCCACTTCACAACACACGAACAAAATTAACTATTGATGGTGCCAGGAAGTTATTTTCGTCATGCTACCCCCACTATATCTGTAGACTAGTTGAAGTGTAGCCCTAAACGTAACCACAAGTTAGGATTTTCAAAGCGACTACTGTCACGAAATGACGAAAAGGTAATTAACAACGGTTCGCTATATAAATATTCTTCATTGTAATTGCTTGGCACTGGTGCGTACGAGCAATGTCCCAGTGGTTTAGAAAATGAATGGCAGCTTGCAAGGTAAATCTGGTAGGAAGAAAGCACTTCCTAATACACGACACACTTCAGCGGAATCTGGTCCGCGATTTGGCCAATGTCGCCACACGGCCAGCGGACCTGCAAGAGAGGACGAACACAATCCGCTTGCATGCGAAATGGGAAGGGAGGGCTTCAGCGGCAACCCTCCTCCTCCCGGATGCGCGCCCTATCCCACTACCTTCTGACCTCATCAGTGACGTCATGGAGGCATTGTTTTGTTTGTGAATGATTTCCAGTAGGATATCTGGCAGCTGCCAGTTGTAGAAGCGGCGCTGCCGCCGCGTATCGGCATGGGACCGAGCGTCCCATGGGAGGTATATATAGGGAGTTTCCGGCCCCTGATTTTAATATAAAACGACTTATATTGCGCCTGAAAAAAACGTCTTCCCAGCAAAGCATTTCTGTTTAAATGTGAAGCCAACTCTAAGGGGATCAGAGTAAGTTTGGTCTTTGTTAGCTGGCTTTCCCACGTTCTGTGTTGCGGTGAAGCTCACTGAAACAAAAAGGCAATGCGAACGGGGCCCGATAACGCCATCGCGTTCCACTCTTAATGGCGAAGTTTAAGCGTCCTCCAATTTCTAAAATGGCTGGTGCAAGGATTAAATCAGTTGGCACTGTGATTAAATTCGGTGGCGCCTGGATTAAATTATTGGCAGTTAGATTAAAAATGCTGGCGCTGAGATTAAATTGGCTGGCACCTGGGTTACGCTCAATGGCATTTGGATTAAACTGAGTGGGAAAACCTGTAGTTGTCATTAAGAGAAAGAAATGGAGGTGGACAGGCCATGTAGTGCGTAGGGTAGATAACGGGCGGACCATTAGAGTTGCAGAATGAGCGCCAGGGGAAGGGAAGTGCAGTGGATGACGGCAGAGGATTATGGTGGGGTGATGAAGTTAGCAGATGTGCTGGAGCAAGTTGGAATGAGCTAGCGAAAGACAGGGATATAAAAATCATCTGTTGATGATCATCATCAACAGATTATTTTGCCGCCAGGAACGTCGTATCTCTGAGTCCGTTCATTTCACCGACGTGATGCAGTGTTCTGTGCGTAACTCACGCACTCGCCTGCGTGAGACGCGCAGTGAAGCGACCTTCCGTCCTAGCGTGGCGTGCCGAATCGGGGTCGGTCGTTAGGAGACGCGTCCGGGGGACATCAGTTGCAGCCAGTTCGTTCGAGGGTGCGAGCTTCCGACGCGGCCGCTTGAGGGGCAGCTGACGGGCACCCCCGTCAATTCCCCCTCCGCCTTGGCTCCCCTCCCCAGAGATCAGAAAAGAGCAGCGCTGCGAGAGACAGCGGCGCATGAGTCGACGCGCAGTTTGCGAGAGGTCGAGAGCCGGCACCAAGAGACGAGGCCACGCAGCTAATCCCTCCGACACGACTCCACGGTGCGTAAGACAGGGAAGAACCGAGCGCACGCAAACATGCAAACGATTGCTCGGATGTCACCTTTGGGTGATGCCTCTTGCTATGCGGTGTAGCGCTTCGAAAGGTGCGGATACCGGAGTTGGCGAAATGATGTTTCTTCAGATGCCGCGCTAAAAAAGTTAATACGACGTGGTAGAATTTGTATTAGAATACATTTGGGACGTCGTAGGGTTGCTCCTACAGCTCGGAGCGATTCAAAGCCATTTGAAGCGCGCTTCTTGACTCGGTCATGTCCTAAATAAGCGCCACGGACGCTCAATAAGGCTGTGAAAGCAGCACTCGAAAACCGAGTATTTACAGATATAAATGAGAAGACATGAAGGCGCGCAAGTGACCGCCATGAACACCGACATCTAATTTGTTAATTTTGAACCGTCAAACGAGCTGCATGTGCATGCCGGAAAAGGATTAATTAAAGGTTCTCTTCTAAGGAGGACCACCTAGAAGCTCCAATTCTTTTTCACTGATTGTTTGCATTTGGTGCATTCACACCAAGCCAGCGTTCTTATATCATTATCACCAGCTTAATTAATCTACGTCCAGCGCAATACGATGGCGGTTTCCAGCGATCTCAGATTACTCCTGTCTTGCACCAGCTGACCCCATCTTAGGCCTGCAAGTTTCCTAATATACTACACCACCTAGTTCATCGCCGCCTTCGACTGCACTTCCCTTCCCCCTTGACAGCCCCTCCGTAACTCTATTAGACCGCCCATTATGCTATATCAGCTGCCTCAACTATCTGTTGTTAAGTGCTCGGCCGCATGGAAACTTACCGCAATCATGCCGCAACCAAACACCTCGCAGGTGTTTCTGGTTCAAGTTTCCCCTTTGAAGAACGGCAGTAGAAAGTGATCGTTGCCTAATGGATAAGTGGTTGGGCTTCAATTCTTTGGGAACGAGATTCTGTCACACCATCGGACTATTCAATATCTTTTTATTGAAGAGGCCGGAAAAGATGCTAGACACGAACCTAAATGCCACCAAGTGCCTGGAACTAGTGAAAAAATACTCCTCGTAAAAAAAAGCATAACAAAGCGCGAGTGTCCTGCTACCAGTGCAAATCGTGTGATGCTGCACAGTGACTCATCACGATCTGGAAATATACCGTCGAAGGCAGCAGGCTCTTGGTATACACTAACAACGCACCGCTGTACATACATTTCCGCCTACGCTCGCAGCGTAGAACAACAGGCTTCGCCCTCACCACCTCTATGCACTTTCCACCACCAACGGCCTCAATTGTTGATAATGTATGACGACTTCTATCACCCTGACTGTGATTCGTCGCGCGGATACCCTACTGCACGGAAAGCGTGGAGTGTAAACAAGTAGATATGTTTGATGAAAAATTCTGGAAAATTTTCCCAAACGTTTATTTCGGAGACTAACAGTCGCGGAGCTTTCTCACTTACGGCGCTGAGAGCCGTTTTTCGAGAGCTCCCTCGGGGCAATGCTGGTTTCCCATTGCATTCATATTTGAACGACGCTTACAAGGTGCTTTAGTTAGCGACTGAAGAAATTAAGCCTAGAAGAACTGAAATTTCGGCCAGTATGAAAGAATTCATGTTTCACTTTTTTTCCGAAAGTTTGCCCAAGGGCATAAACTATTACTTAAAGCGCAAAAAAAAACGAGGACACATGAAGCCAAACCTTCTTGTGCGCGTTTTCTGGGCTCCCTTCTTGTGTCCTCGTTTCTTGCGCTTTAAGTTAAGTGTGAAAATAAGTGAACTAAGGCGAGACGTAATGTCGCTGCTGCGGCTGCTATAGCACTTTCAGAAGAACCAAAGACACAACGCCCTGGTGCTTGACACTCCAACACAAGACCGTAGAGTGACTCGAGAACGCCAGACACGCGAGCATCCGCCATCGTGTGTCAGTCTGCTTACAAATTCCGCCGCGTACTCTGACACCTGAAGGCCGGTCACGTCACGGATGCTGCCCGCCTTGGGATATCGGGTCAGCGAGGGGCCGACTGCGTCGCTACTTTGCAAGTCCGTATACCGACGGCGAGCCTGCCTGCCGCTGTGGAGGCCTCCTTTTGACAACATGCAAATAATCCGCTTTTACTGAGAAACACGGGATCAGCTCGGCTTTGTGTATCGGCTCTGGTGCTATTCATCTGGCACGCGTGCAGCTGTTCGGGGACGTGACGTGACACGGCTTCATGACTTCATTCCTCGATCATGCGATGTCAACAAACCACCTTCTTTTATTTTTTATCTATACTTTAGAACTACTTTGCTCGAATCGCGGAGATGGCTAATGCTCGGCCACCTGTTAAGCAATCGCGTTTGCCGATTTTTCATCTCGTAGCCGATACGTCCCATGGTCGCATTCTTTGCAGACACGGAAAGCTAAGTTGCGAAGACGTAGTCAATAAAAACCACCATAAAAGGACACGGACAAGAATAAAAAAATTGGAGGACGCTTAAGCTTCGCCTTAAGAGTGGAACGCGATAGCGTTATCGGGCCCCGTTCACATCGCATTTTTGTTTCAGTGAGCTTTACCGCAACACAGAACGTGGGAAAGCCAGCTTACAAAGACCAAGCTTACACCAATCCCACACAGACCAAGCTTACACCAAAGTCGGCTTCACTTTTACACAGAAATGCATTGCTGGAAAGGCGTTTTTCCAGGGGCAATATAACTGGTCTTATATGAAAATGTGAAGGCCCTAGCACCTTTTTTTTATTATTTTATTAATTATTTGCTATTGCCCCGACGCGCGCGCGTGTCCAAAACGAATTAGCAGGCGAAGTCCCAATTTGACCTGCCTTAGGGAGCCTACATGCTAGGCTCCCTAATCTGCCTAGGATGCGAGCGCCATCTGGATATCATTTTCGCAACTACCCGAACGCGCGGCTGTAGGTCTGGTAGAAATGCTGGAAAGGGGGCTTGTGTATGAGTTTCTCGTAGCAGAATTAGGTTTTCTCGTACATTCAAATTATAATCCGACGCCGATTGGTAAACAATCCGACGGCGAATCTGACACCGAATGGTAAAGTCGGACTTTACCATTTTTCTGATGGATTTCACTACGAGAAATTCATTTCTTGTTCACCAAAACCTTGCACCACGTGGAGGGCCTGCGCGATCGGGGTGGTTGGTTCTCCGCCAACCGCCGGCTTCACATGCTGACGCCCGGTTGCCGACGCCGGATATTCTGCGACACGGGGCGCTAAACGCTGTCGCATTAATATGCCGATCGAACGCGAATGCGCACCCAATATGTGGACCGAAGCTATCGAGAAATGGTTAGTGAAATGCTATAAATTTTGGCCATTTCATTCCTGCGTCTTCGTCTTAACGATAACTGGCGCGTGCATGTCCTCTCGCGTACCCGTGCAACGCAATGTGACAGATCTTATATAGGCTTGTGTGTGTCTTCATTTCTTATTTATTTTAAATGCACCCGCCGTTTCTTGGCCATTCCCCCGCTCTCGCTATGGGCCATATTATGGAACTCATACTCATCACCACCACACGTGGCAACCATCTCAAAGACCTACACCCGTATTCACAAACGCACCTCGACTCAGCCCTCCACTCGAAATGCTCCTTGAGGGCGGTTTTAGGGGCGAAGCACCTTAGGGCCGAGCCTTGTCCCTCGTAGTCCGTAGCTCTGGTTGGCATGGAGACCGCTATGTATGTATGTATGTATGTATGTATGTATGTATGTATGTATGTATGTATGTATGTATGTATGTATGTATGTATGTATGTATGTATGTATGTATGTATGTATGTATGTATGTATGTATGTATGTATGTATGTATGTATGTATGTATGTATGTATGTATATTATGCATACAAGATGAAGGGTTTCGCGCCAGACCCGAAGGTATATTCAAAAAAGGGAAAAAAGACGAACGTTTATGGCATATTTACTGACTGACGTTTCGGCCGGAGGACCGGCCTTCGTCGGAGTGAATACAAGTATGGTTGCGTTACAGGTATATATCGAGACACTAGACACTTATCGCGTTGTCCCACACGATATGCGCACAATCAAACCCTAGTCACAGCACGGTGACAAAATGAAAAAAAAAATGAACTGCTGTGACTAGGGTTTGATTGTGCGCATGTCGTCTGAGACAACGCTATAAGTCTCTAGTGTCTCGATATATATATATACCTGTAACGCAACCATACTTGTATTCACTCCGACGAAGGCCGGTCCTCCGGCCGAAATGTCAGTCAGTAAATATGCCATAAACGTTCGTCTTTTTTCCCTTTTCTGAATATATATATATATATATATATATATATATATATATATATATATATATATATAAACGCACCTTTTTTTTATCCAGCGGCCATGGCTTAAGTATGAACCCATTAGCGGTGCATCACTGCATGCTTCGCACCTCCCCAGGTTTCACGCTAGTGGAGCTGCATTTCGCTCAATGGGTCATTTGACACTTACGCATACAATTTAATTCACCGCTCAAACCGAGCCTATGACTTAACTCGTGCTAGCTGTAATAACTAATACAAACTAAAACACTATTTCTAAAAACACTACAAACTAAAACACTATTGAAAAGAAGAAAGAAATTCTTCTTTTCTTTTTTTCGACGGACGTCAATTGCCTCCGTATCTTTTCTTTCGTTAACGATACTACGCCTATTCAAGGCCGTCGTTTTACTGACTGGTGCAATCATCTGGTGCGCTTGGGCAAAGAAGAAAAATCTACTGCGGCGCCGAGACAGATCGACGGTCCTGTCAAGAAGACTGCCAGCTAGTGCAGTGATATGCCACCTTAAGGCGCAACCGCATGCACGAGATTATCGAGCGACCGCGACAAGCCACGGCGACAAGCGACAGGCATTGCCGTCGCGGAGGGCGATCTGTCGCTGGTCGCGTCGCCGTTTTCTGTCCAGCCAGAAAATATCGCTTGTCACCCGGAAGTCAGCGCGACGACATCCGCTGGGGACAGACATTGCGCAACAACATGGTAGCAACCAGCCTGCCCGCTTCGATCTGAACTTTGCAACTTGCTCTCTGCTGTGACAGCAAAAAAAAAAAAAAAAAAAAAAAAAAAAAAATAGTACACTCAGTCATCGCTTCGTCTCATCGCTAGCTGAGGACTAAGTATCGGCGCTCTCTTGTCGTTATTATTGAGTCGGTTTGTTTTGACGCTGTTAGGCCTGAGACGCCACCGAGAGCCGAGAAAGTGTTTAAAGTTTTACTCAACAGATGGCACCACGGCATTTTTACGCTGGCGGCATGGGACGGATTTCCAGTGGGGATGATAGCATATTTTAGCTAGATCTAGATAAAACGTTGACCTTTTGATAAAATTGAGATTATTTCTTTACGCGAGCACGATAACATTTATTCGCACAACAATGTAAATCCGTCGCTACTCTCTTTCGCGATGTCGCGTTCATGTGTTTGCTCCACGCCGCGGCACGACAGCGGGACAGGGTGTTCCTGTCGCGTCGCTTGTCGCTGTCGCTTGAATATCGCGCGCATGCGGTTGGGCCTTTATTCCGTGCGTGAGCCAGTTGATGACCTGCATACGAGTATTCTTCGTGCAAGTGTTCTGGAACTATTATCAGCGCCAATGCATTCACGTGTTTCTCGCTGCTTATCGTACAAAGCCGCATCAATTCAAGCACGGTGCGATACATTGCAACTGCGGCGGACTTCTAACTACTGAAAAGAAAACAACGGCGACGATTGCTGCCATCAGTGTGTGCATCGCCTTTGTGTTTGATTGCTGGATGGGGATCCGGCTGCGCGAGCGCCGAAATTCCCCTCGCTTGAGCGGTTGGTACTCGGGTGCATCACTAGACAGTTTTAGCAGGGAGCCGCTTACGTTCCGCTCCCCTCAGATTTCACGCTCTGAGATACTGCAGGAAACTGCGTAGATTTCGCATTTGATACGCGCGTCTTGCCGAAACGCGAGCGACGCGCTATCAACTCGGCTGCAAAACGACGAAGAGGCCAAGTAGACACGCTGTCACGCTCCGCTCAGTCGACTTTGTAACGGAGCGAGGGATGTGGTCCATAGAGTAACATATACAAGGATAAGAGAGGACACTTCCATAGGCTCCTGCGGCCGATTTTGTTTCGTAGCGCACCTAGCGGGTGTGTGGAATCTACACAGACTCGGAGATTGGGACCGCAGCAAAACTAGTCTCGAAGGCTATCTTCTGGTGATTAGAAACATTACACGGCCTCCAAGATCGCTTCCGTGTGAGTGCTTGTCCCGGAGGCGTGTTTCTATTTGCGCCCAAGCCCAGTGCTCGACCGCTGGCGCCGCCATGCGCCGCTCGCGCATACCATGTTTCTAGCCGCCGCCGTTGGAACGGAGAACACGCTGGGCTGGTGGTGACTAGGCACAACTGTTACTTCTGTTACGGGATCGATGCTATTCCTAAATAAACGCATCACTGTTTTGATGATCCAAATATAATCTCACTATCAGGGAAGGAGCAGTCTACCTGACTGGAGCAGTATTTTTTATTTGGGGTGTTGCTACGCTGCGCTCCGCAACACCCCAACGACCGCGGCTTCCGCCGCGGCACCGGGGCTCAACGAACCACACCACCAAACAGAGAGGAAAAAAGGAAATGGTGATACCAAGAAAAAAAAGATGTCGCAGTTTCGCCCGAAAGGCGAAGCATCGATTGCGATAGCAAATTAGTAGAGAGCTATTCGGAGTAGGGATAGTAGTTTTATCGGCTGCATAAACTTGGACACATTGGCTTACTAACTGAATTAACAATCGTGGTGTCAGCGCGCACAACCAAACATGAATAGATCACGCTGAATGACCACAGCCAACGACTGTCAAAACACTGGCAGCAAGCGCAGGTTCACGCGGTCTATCGCTTCAACGGAAACTGAGCGGCGAATGCACAGCGCATACAAAGGTCAGAGCCGTGCGGAGATAAGAGACGGTGCAGACGACCGGCATCCCCGGGCAAAGCGCAAAGGAGAAGTTGTTGGCAGAGGAGAAGGTACACCAAGGTATTTAGGTGGCATGGTTGTCCATTCTATACCAGCATAATGAGTCGGTGTACATCCCCATAAACCAAACCAAAGACCTTAGCTTTTTGACCAATTTATCTGGGCACTAGAAGCCATACCAAATTTTTCAGTCAATGATAGCACCTTGTCAATGCTCGGATTGTCTGAACAGAAAAAGGCAAGATCTGCGTAAGCCAATACTTTGAGTTCATTGCCCAAAATGGTAAAGCCATGAATGTCACTGCATTTTAGAATGCTTATACACAATGGCTCTAAATAAAGGGCAAATAGAAGTGGTGATAATGGACAACCCTGTTTTACAGAGGAAAGAATAGACACTGGCTCGGACAGATTTCCATTAACAATTATATTGGTAGAACAGTTAGTGCAGCACATGCGAACACCGTTGTCAACAACGGAGCCAACATTGGCGTGTTCTAAAACTTTGAAAAGGAACGTGTGGTTCACTCGGTCAAATGCTTTAGCTAAATCGATCTGAAGCAATGCAAAATGATCACAGTTGGACGAGGAGTACTGAAGAGCTGTTCGGACTAGATGCAAGTTTGTTTGTATGGAACGGCCTTTTAATCCGCAAGTCTGGTGAGGTCCAATAAGTAATGCCATTGCATACTGGAGTCGATTAGATAAGACTTTTGTATAGATTTTGTAGTCTACATTCGTCAGTGTAATGGGTCTATAGCATTCTACAAACCGCAATTTTTCTATCTCACTACTTTTAGGGATTCAGATAATATGACTTTTAGTAAAAGATTGTGGTGGGCAATCTTCATCAAAACTAGCAGTAACTATATTAAGTAAAACAGGGCTTAATATAAATTTAAAGGCTTTATAAAATTCGCCAGAGATTCCATCAGCACCTGGTGTTTTGGAAAGCGGTAACTGATTAATGGCAAGTTCTATTTCTTGTTGGGTAAATGGTCCACTAATAACATAACCATCATCCTCTGAGAGAGGGTTAACTAAGGGAGACGAAATGTGTCAGAACATCAGGATTTGGCGTATGAGCTGAGCTGAACAGCGTTGTATAATATCTTTGAAATTCTTTGATAATCCGTTTTTGTCACAAGCATGCCATTGGAATATGTATCTGAGATATGCTTTGAATTTGCATGCCGACGCTCATCAACTAACGCCTGGCGCGTTGGCTCTTCTGAGTGCAAGGCACGGGTTTTACGAGCGCGAGTGCGAGCACCTCTATAGCGTTCAGCATCGTATATTTGAAGGCGGCTTTTAACAAGAGGGATTTCATTTATATATGTTCCACCTCATGAAGGTTATAAAGGCTTTTCCGCAACATTTTTTCTTCGCACTTTTTGACATACGACCTTATCGAGCTAATTTCGATTGCTATGTCTCTAATTTCCAGTTTAAACATTTCCCAGGCTGCAAATGAGTGTAAATTCTTAGACAAGCAAGATGATAGCAATGTACGTACTCGAGATATGAATTCTTTATCGCTAATTAGGCCTACATTAAGCTTCCATAGTTTCCACTTTGGTTTGAAATTAGTGCGACTATTATCACCAAACCGGGCAATCACCATGCAGTGATCAGAGAATGAAATAGGCTGCACTTCACATGAAATCCGGCAATTTAGGAGTGCTGAAGAAACATATATGCGATCCAGACGAGCATGGGAACGGCCTTGGAAATGTGTGTAGGAGTACGAACTCCTAGCAGAAGAGCAGGTATCAATGAGGCCAGCGTTATTAGTTATGCATGTTAGCACTTCAGCACTCCTATCCCGCCTGTTCACTGACTGAGCACGATCAGATGGATTGCATACACAATTGAAGTCTCCCATGGGAACGACAGAACGATCGCAATCTAGCAGGTTACCCATAGTTTCAAAAAACTTAACTGGATTAGCTTCATCACTGAAAGCATGAACATTAAGTAAACGCCACAGCACACCATGCAAATGAAAATCGCAACTTATGAAGCGGCCTTGGCTGTCGACGTTATAAATGAGATCAGAAAAAGGAATATTTCTCTTTAGAAACAAAAAACAACCCGCGGAAAGGCCAACAGAGTGGGATACGCAAACAAAGTAACCTGTGAGGAAAGGCTGCAGGGCATTGCCGGTCATCTCATCGCTCTCCAACTTTGTTTCCTGAATTACGACAAAGTCAAAGCGGCCATGAGATAGTAATCGGCGCAGCTGTACCTGTTTCTGTCTAGATCTCAGCCCTCGTAGATTCAAAGTTGCAAAGTTCAGTTGCTGTGACAGCGCCATAGTTTGACAATTGCTTTAGGTATGTTGCATCGAGTTCGGTGACGCCTCTCGAGAGGTGACACCTGGGCTTCTGGACCTTGATCGTCGAGATCCTCCCATCTTCTTAGATGCTTTACGACGAGGTCCTTTCAAGGAAGAATCGCTGCCTTCGTCGTCTTCCCTGACTTTGTCTCGCACATGGCACGACGCTTTGCCACTGCACCAGAACCAGGCATACCTGCAGTAGGATGCTCACTAGGCTGTAGCCCAGCGCCCTGCAGATCAAGCGCAGGCACGGCAGAGGCACTCACATCACCACTTTCTTGCGGAGCAAGCGATTACACGGTAGAGGAACGCACATCACAACTTTCTTGTGGTGCGTGCGACGACACGATTGAGGCATCCACTACATCTTGCTGAGGACCGTGGGAGGACACTGTCTGCACAGCTTCAGACACGTCCTAATGCGGTGGTGCATGATCTTGAAGCGCGGTTAATGTAACTCCGCTTACTTCCTGCTTAGGCAACGTTGATGTGCCTTCGGCCGCATGTGATGTCGTTGATCCGATTGCTCCTTCTGTTGACAAACCTCCTGTTGCGTCGAGGAATTCCGTCGCGTCCATGAGATGTTCTTGGACAACCTTATCAGGAGGACGCGTGCCATGCCGGAGCTTATCGGCATACGTCAAAGCGCATTCATCAGCTGAGTACCCAAATCGGCGACAACTATCACAACGAGGCGTACGACATTGACGGCGTATGTGTCCCACTTTATTACAGCGAAGACACAGTGGTGGCCTTCCGGGGATTAAAACAAGACATTGTATGCCACATACTGTCAAAAGATGTGGCACCTCGCTGACAGAGACACCATCGTTCAATGACAACACGACGTCCCGGTCCAATGTCCGCATGTCTTCCATGTCTGCGACTCTCCAATTTTCAAGCTTGAATGACGTAACTTTTCCATAGAATGGAAGCGCTTCCCTTATATAGTCATCTTCTAAATGCTCAGGAAGCCATAGGAGCTTCATTTTCACGGCTTTTGGCTCGGGGTCTATCACCATGCAGCGCCGGTTTTTAACTGGTTTACAAGTGTTGTTTTTGCCACACTGGTTTTCCACGTCACCATCCAAACATGCGACATCTCAAACTGTCCGATAGAGCTGATCTCTTTAAGGTCAATGGCGTTACGTAGAGTATCTCTGAAATCCTGGGCACGGTATCGACGTCCAGCAAGGTCGGCATGAAGAAAGACGGAATTCGAAACAAGCTTACCCGTAAGTAGACGGGGAAGAACGGTCCGGTAACTATTACTACTGGCTGACGCCTGAGTAGTACCTCGGCCTAAGGCCGATTGATCCTTTTCGGTAGAGCACCAGGAAACACAGCCGTTCGAAACGGCGTCTTCTTCTTCCTCCCTATACCATACAGCAATGCTCTCATAGTTTTCATTCATGCGAACCATATGATTGCGTTCTAGCGCCCTCGGCGAAAGCGACCACTTTGAAACATGGTACGCGCCAGCGGCACATGGCGGCGCCAGCGGTCGAGCACTGGGCTTGCGCGCAAATAGAAACACGCGTCCCGGACGCTATATTTCGATTTTTTAATGCGTTGCTTGCATGCATCGAGTATCTTCGTGTAAGCTGTACCGCCAGAGCAGCAAGTACACGATGCCACTGTGTGCTTATGCAGACATTTTAAATAAACATGAAAAGTGTTGGAAGAGACGAAACATTTTATTTTCAAGTCATATTCTATAAGCACATGCACACTTTTCTTTCGCCACGTTCGATGAGCGCAAGCACAGAAAGATGGATGCACCGCAAATTGCAAGACATGCCAATACAGGTGCCATATGTTGAGAATAAATTTCACAAAAGGAATAAACAGGCGATATTACGAAAAACCCCACAGAACAGTAAAACTGCAGAAGACAGTATTAGCATTAAAGAGAAAAACAATGCAAGTCCTTTGAAGCCTAACCTCTCTTATTAAGTGGTAGTTTCGGACTGCATAGCAAACAAGGAATGAAGGCTGCTCACTGCGGTTGTCAGCCAACCACGCTCTCTTCCTGTCCTGCCGTTGTTACTACACCACGCAACATAGCAGTAATTCCCGTAGTACTTTACTACGGACGGCATAACCTGAAAAAAAGAAGTATTGGTTATGTCTTCTCTCCCGCCTTCGCACAAATGTTCACCTACGCACTTCAGATCACCCTTTCGCGAAACGCGTCACGTGCAATTGTCGCAGCTAAGAAAAAAATAAGCAACGGATGGTGCTATGCATGCGCTACTGAGGCAGGAGTGTTTATTCAGAATACGTCGTAGCCACAACTTACAAACATTCTTCTCAATTAGCAAGTTCTCTCTAATCGCGCTCGTAACAAAGGCTTCAAGCAATCTGCGCACGCCACGAATAACAATCCTAAGCATAACTGCATTCTTTCACACAATTGCACATACGTGCATTGAATTCAGACTACGTATACCGGCGTGTGCCGATTCACTTTCTCGCGCCAAGGAACTATTTTCTCGCAAACGTGCTGCGCAGCATTCCAAATTGCTGTTTCTTACATAATGCAAAGCAATCCACGAACATCATGCGCGAAGTGAAGAACACGAAAAAACTCTCTGCGATAAACAGCACAATGCGACAAATGTCAACTTACGGCTGAAGTGACAAATACATAAGCAATTTGCAAAGTAATAAAGGGAAAAAATTTAATGAAGGTCTTCTTACCAAGCAGCAGCCAAGCAGACGGACGTTCTGGCAGACGAACCCAGCAAGGACCACGCAGACGTTATCGCACATCTTTCGTAGCGTCGCCTTGCCTGATCACACCATGGCCGATATTTTGTAGCGATGCGTTATGCTTTATTCTATATACTAGTCTTATCATCCACCACTCGCGGCCCGCTGATCCCGTTGATAACGTCTGTGTCTACAGCCACATAGACAAGTAGACGTATAGTGCACTAGAAAAGTTACTACAGTAGATAACTAGTACGCGCGTTCCCTTGGAGACAGGGAGTGTTGTAATGTCCTCGAGCGGGCGGCATGAAGCTGCGTAGCTCGGCCGCTTTTAGGCAGCAGTGGCCACTCTTGTAATCCGTATGTTACTCTATGTGCGGTCTTAATTCCGCTGCCGGTATGAGCGGTGTGCGCAAGCGCAATCACATGCCCGCTAAGCGGTTGTGTGGCATTCGCTAGCATATGCCCGGTCTGAGCGGAGCGGACAGCAAGCGCTCAGCTAAAACACTCTACTGACAACGCTACTCCAAGGACGGCGAAGCGCAGCGAAGCAAGGCGAGCTTCTCTATGTACGAGTAGGGGTGCGATTTTGTAGCAATTCTATTACTTTTGCCTATGACTTTTGACGTCATCACCCGGCTGCCATTGGTCGAAAATGACCGGGCCGCGCCCATGTTGTCTGTCAATCACGCGACGTCGCGAGCCCGCAGAAACCTCTACGTCAAAATGACGTTGACCTACTCATTATGCGGCGAAAAAGTCATAGTTTTTTAGCACCGCCGGAGGTAGGGTCGTTTCAGAACGCATAAAAAATTACTCCATCTCCCGCTAAAGGGAACCATGTGTGGACGCGAAGCAAGGGGGGTGTTGGTTAGCTTGAGCGGGAGAAGGTTTCGCGGCAGCGGCCCGAGCGCTCATCGCGGCGCTGCACAGAAGAGAGAATGAGGCGCGCGCGCTCCGTCATTTTCATACCGCGGAACTACCGTGGGGCCCCCAGCGGAGTATGCAGCTGTCGCACCACCTGTCGTGCGCGCCGCTTCGGATTCCTAGAGGGGAGAAAGGGGTGGAGCGTAAGAGAGGAGAGAGGGGCAGGGGACGTGCATGCGCTGTGGGGGTGTGGCACGCGGGCGCCGCTCCGTAGAGGATTCCTAGAGGACAGAAAGGGGGGAGCGTAGGAGAGGAGAAACGTGGATTGCCGGGCTAGTTGGTTCATGGTCTAAAGCGAAAAAAAAACACCGAAAAACCAAGACGCAGGACCAGAACGAGGTAAACACACACACAATCGCCGGACAAGAATAGTATCTTAGAAGCGTGAATTGCTGGGCTAGTTGGTTCATGTTCTAAAGCGAAAAAAAAAAACAGCGAAAAACGTCATGTTCTAAAGCGAAAAAAAATAGCGAAAAACCAAGACGCAGGACCAGAAGGAGGCAAACACACACACAATCGCCGGACAAGAATAGTATCTTAGAAGCGTGAATTGCTGGGCTAGTTGGTTCATGTTCTAAAGCGAAAAAAAAAAACAGCGAAAAACATCATGTTCTAAAGCGAACAAAAATAGCGAAAAACCAAGACGCAGGACCAGAACGAGGCAAACACACACACAATCGCCGGACAAGAATAGTATCTTAGAAGCGTGAATTGCTGGGCTAGTTGGTTCATGTTCTAAAGTGAAAAAAAAAAACAGCGAAAAACATCATGTTCTAAAGCGAAAAAAAATAGCGAAAAACCAAGACGCAGGACCAGAACGAGGCAAACACACACACAATCGCCGGACAAGAATAGTATCTTAGAAGCGTGAATTGCTGGGCTAGTTGGTTCATGTTCTAAAGCGAAAAAAAAAACAGCGAAAAACGTCATGTTCTAAAGCGAAAAAAAATAGCGAAAAACCAAGACGCAGGACCAGAAGGAGGCAAACACACACACAATCGCCGGACAAGAATAGTATCTTAGAAGCGTGAATTGCTGGGCTAGTTGGTTCATGTTCTAAAGCGAAAAAAAAAACAGCGAAAAACGTCATGTTCTAAAGCGAAAAAAAATAGCGAAAAACCAAGACGCAGGACCAGAAGGAGGCACACACACACACAATCGCCGGACAAGAATAGTATCTTAGAAGCGTGAATTGCTGGGCTAGTTGGTTCATGTTCTAAAGCGAAAAAAAAAACAGCGAAAAACGTCATGTTCTAAAGCGAAAAAAAAATAGCGAAAAACCAAGACGCAGGACCAGAACGAGGCAAACACACACACAATCGCCGGACAAGAATAGTATCTTAGAAGCGTGAATTGCTGGGCTAGTTGGTTCATGTTGTAAAGCGAAAAAAAAAAAAACAGCGAAAAACGTCATGTTCTAAAGCGAAAAAAAAAATAGCGAAAAACCAAGACGCAGGACCAGAAGGAGGCAAACACACACACAATCGCCCGTTGTGTGTGTGTTTGCCTCCTTCTGGTCCTGCGTCTTGGTTTTTCGCTGGTTTTTAGGGGCGAAGCTCCTTAGGGTGTGGGTCTGTCCCTCCTCTGTAGTATGTAGTAGTAGTAGGTAGCCACGTCTACTTTTATGGAAAAAAAATTCCTGCGCGTTTCTAACGCGTTTGTGCTAGCGCATTACGGCCCGTGTAAGAAGCTGGTGTAAGACGCTCTGGCCTCTCCGCCTTACCCCCGTATTCATAAACGCTCCTCGACTTGAACTTGACTTGCCACCGCCTTGGGCAGCGCGTTCGAAACGCGTTGAAGGCGGTGGCAAGTCAAGTTCAAGTCGAGGAGCGTTTATGAATACGGGGGTTATACTCTCTCAGCAGTCATGTGATGGCGTCGGCAAACGCGGTGCACGTTCCAGCATGTGTAAACGGCTGCGTAAGACGCTGTGGCCTCTCCCCTTTATACTAGAGAGTACTGCACGTTTCTAACGTGTTTGTGCTAGCGTCCCCTTAAGCGGGAGATGGTGCAATTATAATGAAAGGCGCTGTTACAAAATAGGAATGACGTCACATATGGCACGTGTCATTGGTGGAAGTCAATCGTTCAATTTAGTGCGGCGAGACTGGGCGAATTACACGGAATATTCACGGTTTACCGATGATTCCCTCCGGAGCTTCGCCCACTCATCATCATTCACCCCGTGGATATGCGGTGTTTTTTTTTTCGCTTTAGGAGAGGAGAGAGAGAGCAAGCGTCCGTAGGGAGCGAGGAGACGATCAGGTGTCGCAGTCGATCGGGAGCGAATGCGTGCGACGCGTGGCCGAGGTTGTCGTAACCGCAGGGGTCCGCAACAAGTGTGACCATTTTCCGAAGACGTCCGAAGAAAAGGCAGCCGTGAAGGAGGGTTTCCTTCGGCGCGGCACTATTCCCGGCGTAATCGGATGCATTGACGGTAGCCTCATTGCCATTATCGCACCCAAAGGTGAGCGCAATGCTGCGTTCATGTGTCGGAAGGGCTACTACGCCGAAAACTGCATGTTCGTAAGTATGCGTCGTGTGCTGCTCATTCTTTGGGCAGTTGTGCTGCACTTGTCAACGCGGACTTTATCTGTTCACATTTTCCGCAGATCTGCGACGCGGACATGAGGATCCTTACCATGGATCCCATGCGACCGCGGTCGGATCACGACTCATTCGTCGGGCGGACGACATGGCTGCGCCGGCGGTTCCAGGCGGCGCGCATCGCGAATCCCGGTGAATACCTCATCGGTAAGACCGAGCATTTTTGTCGCAATCACGCTTCATTAGCGATAGAACGACATGTCCGCCCCAACACAAACTTATAAATAACATGCAAAGGAGTAAGTGCCTGCCTAAGTAGAAAAAAATCAAACCAATTAGTGCTAGCACTCACAATTTTAAAAGTGTTAAGTTACAAGAATGCTACCAAGTACCTGCCAGGAGCAGAAGAAAGCAACACGTATTAGTGCTACTACTGGATCATTGGTAGCACCAGTAAGTGTTGATTTCTTCAGCTTCCGGGGGGCACTGAGTACGCTTGTAATTTGGTTAACAGTTTGTGTCGGGGCGGACATGCCCAACTCGTGCCCTTACTTGGGACTCACGACAGTGTAAGGTCTGCAACGTCTGAACCCTGCTTTTGTTGAATGATGCTGTAACTTTCTTCAGTTGTCAACTTGCCTATCGTCAGAGCAATACTCAGTGCACCATTTCGATTTTCATGCAGGTGACAGCGGCTACCCCTTGGATCCGTGGCTCCTGACCCCGGTTCCCCGCCATCCTCCTATGCAAACTGCCGAGGGGAAGTACAACACAGCACATGCCGCCGTGCGTTCCGTAGTGGAGAGGTGTATTGGGCTCTTGATGAGCCGTTTCCGCTGTCTGCAGCGGTACCGCACCCTCCTCTACGAGCCAGAACGTGCGGCCAACATTGTCGCTGCATGTGCTGTGTTGCACACTAACCTTCGGCTGTCTGAAGGCGACAAAGACGACGATGATGAAAGTGATGACGACAGCAGCACCAGCAGTAGTAGCCAGGACGATAACAACGGCTACCCCATACCACACGGTCTGCCCCGAAACAGGGGGACTCGATTGAATTATCTGAGAGGGCGGGCTGTCCGAGACAGTGTAATCGGCATGTTCGACACAACCCGCGCACAGCACATGCATTACTTGAGAAGTGTGTGGCTGCATTTGCGACGCCAACAGCATTGTGAGCATCGATAGCTGCATACACGCTGTTGTAGTGTCAGCAAGATGTGGTCGTCTAACAGATACGAAATGAAAGTGACATTGTGCATTTAATGCTGTGAAATTGCTGACAAATCATTTTCCATACTCAGTTGTAGTTGATGTCTACGTAATGCAAAGCATTCACGATTTGTAGAGAAATGTAAAGTTGTGTGGTCGAGTGTAATGTAAACCTTACATAAGTAAAACAGACTATATAGTGGTAACATATAAGATTGAAAGCAAACTAAACTTCAGCGGCTTCTAAAAGTGTGTTTGACATGATTTGCTTGCTGCTGGTGCCGTCATGTAGATGCCCTGTGTTACCTGGATGTAGCGTGCAATTTTGTTTTGTAGCCTCTTTAACTGCTGGTATCCCTGACAGTTCTCCGCTCCCCTTATGTAATGAAGGACATTAGCGTTCGTCTCCTCGCTTTCTACTCGGGCAGTGAAGCTCACAAAAGCCAAAATGCACAGTGCACATCACACCTTCTGCTCCTTCGAATGTGCTGTTACATGCACACCTTCTAGGTCCTGCACCTTTTTCTCTCGCAACAACCGCAACATTTCCTGAAAATGCTGTTAACTCGTCATCCAACATGTCAAGCGGGGTGGCTGCCGTAAAGTGTGTTCACGTGGATTTCAACCAAGTGCCCTCACTTGTAAATAGTAGAGTCAATAACTGAAATGTTACACAGTAATATTTTTATAGTGCAAGCTATCACTGCAAATGTAGCAGTGACATGTAAATAAAAGCATTACACAAAACTGCAACTTTCTTTACTCTTCAACCTAAAGCCTTTTTTTAAATTAAAATGTGTTTATGCACACATCACATGCAATAGCAATTACATTAAAGAACCGTGAAAATCATCAGGCTGCAGTAGTATAGACATGCCGCATATATCACATCACATTGTATAAATATCACATCCCCTTAACTTGCATCTAAAATATCACAAATAACGGCACGCATTGTTTCAGAAAACTACTGTGCAATCCATAGTTGGAAATAGCACCCAGTTTAAGCTGTACCAGAAAAGAATGTACAGGTGCATGAATTATCACCCACTAACAGAACCATATATATCACAGCCAGATGTGTAAGCACTTCACCACATGTGAAAGGAACATGCTGTCGTGGAGTGAAGGGGCTGCTACTCTCGGTGGGACGAAGACGACGGCGACGAAGTAGCCAGAGGCGTGCGACAGCATTGCATCCCTCGTCGCTGCTTGTCCAAACCTTGTATATAGTAATACTTTCTAAGTAAACCTTATACCCGTAACAATATCTTTCTTCCGAGTATTCCAGCCATTAGTAAGTGTTATTAGCATTATTTAAGTGTTAGATCGCTGTATGTCGGTTTGGCTGCCCAAGCTCCAGATCAGCTTAAATGTTCATTTGCAAGCGAAAATGAAAACAGTATAAGCTTTTTAACGTAAAAAGAATTCATGTTCTGGAACACAGAAAAAAAAAACGAAACGATTTTGTTTAGTACGAAAAGCAAACTAAAGAAAACAAATACAGTAGTTAAGCTAGCTTTGACGTGCCTAAACGTCACAATCCCTTATGCAGGAACCAGGCTACCAACACAAGCACGCAGAGGGACTGTCTTTCCAAGTGTGCTGCGCTTGCATTGGTGTGCAAGTGGAGAAGAGCTCCCGTTAACGTGTTCTGCTACACTGCAGTGGATGTCGCACTATTCTGGCTGGAACCTCTATCTCCTTTCTTACACCCTGTTAGCTCAAACATCAGCACTAAACGCATTTTGACTGCATGCATTTGCCTTCACAGACACCTTGTAGCTGAAATATTTGTATGTTTCATCCAGGTCTCTCTTCAACAGCCATATTTAATTATACAGTACAGAATTTCTGGTCAATCCAAGCGCCAGTCTGTAAAACAATCAATTACCATTATCCTCGTCTTTTTGTGATCCAATTGAATTGCAAGGACAGCGTGAACTCTGACCCCACAGACACAAGCAGTAGTACTACTGACAAAGATATTCTACAATAAAACACCACGCGTGTTCTAGATAGTAGCCTGTCTGGTGAGGTAGTAGTGGTGGTAGTAAATCTTCGTAGAAAATTTGCTGCTTCTGCTCTGGTTCTATATTCAGCTGCAGATGGATTATGAAGGCTGGAACAACGGATTTCTTCAAATGAATGCGGATGACAGTTGGCTTCCATGGGGCTTGCAGAATTTTAGTAATTGACCATGGAACAATGCGTGTCTTGTGGGATCCGACAACAGGCCAAATGGTGATGCAGACTGTCACAACGGTGACGCTGAAAAGTACAGTATGCACGTTACTATCATTAGTTCAGAAAAGTTCAGATCAACCATCAAGATTAGGGTGCATTTGCTAATGCTAAAGTAGCTTCAGCATACCACTAAATACTAAAGTGCTGGCTACAAATGCTACAAAATGGCTGCGTTACAAATTGTTGTCAGTAATAAAGCTCACGTCTCAACCATAACGCATTATGGACAACTGATCTCTTCACACATAATCATGGCTATGCTATCCAAACAAGAATATATGATTGAAGAGGAATAAAATATGAATTTGATTGCTAAATGACATGACTGTTTCGTGTTATTGGTGCTAAACAACACGGTGTCAATTTCGTCAATGTGGCGAGATGTAACATCAATATTATCAAATGGTTAATGAAAATAAGCACTGACGAATTACCGGGAACTTTAGTCATGTACTTTTGCAGCACCTTGGTTCTTTCAGAAAAGCGAGATGGTACAATTCCAACAGACAGGCACCGTATACACTGATGCTTTTTTTTCGGTGTGCCACGAGCCTGATAGAGCAGCATAGACGTTGATTTTTTCATCAGCTGGCTTTCCAAGGTCCACATCCTGCAGCAGAATGCGAAAAAAATTATGTACACAGGGCGTTCATGCGCTAAGTAAGTTCAGTGTACCCACGCAATTAAAATGAAAAGACGTTGCGCATCTTAAAAAAATGTTGCGGTTGCATTTATGAAACATGCACAGTTTACGAAACGTGCAGATATGCTGCTGCAAAGCACATTGAAAAAGGCAGAGCAAAAAAAAAAAAGAAAACACTAATGCTGTTAATAAACAACCGACAAGTGCACTTTCAGCAGATTATAACATTGCGTAGCATATATGTGAAGTGAGGATGCACTGGATATGCAGGCATTAGTGCTTCCTCACATCAACAACCACCACTTCTAAAACAAGGTACTGAAAACAAGAACGCTTGTTTTCTTCAACCTGCTGGAGTTAAACACTCAATCATGTGCCCTCTCTACTGAAAGCTTTCTTACGCGATACTGGAATCATCATTATACACAGGCGCCGAGCGGTGTCTTCTCCATTTCTGCCTAGAAGAGCGGAACAGATTGGCGTGCCGAATCTCGCACAAGCTCCAATTCGCAAAAGAAAAACGAACAAGAAAAAAAAAGAACGTTTCACGCAAGCTTATGCAGCCTCAAATAATATGCTTGATGTTCTATATATAATGCCCGCAGCATGAGCAATTTAACTGAAGCCAGTCACGCTTGGACACATCGGAAACGTCTTATCGACAGCGCGGCGGCAGCTTTACGGAAACCACAGCAGCGTAATGTGCTTCCACGCAAACATGGCTCACTCACTCATATATTATGTCCTGTTGCTTTCAGAAAGCTTTCAGCAGCACTCGGTCTTGAAGGTAAACAAAGCTGCCCATCGGCTATTGCATCTGTTGTCAACTTCGAAGTCAATCAGGCTCGGTGACAATACACACGCGGACAATATCGCCACGCTAAACCCGTAACGTAATATTAACAACCGTAAC
The DNA here is from genome assembly GCF_013339745.2 of Dermacentor silvarum. Classification (NCBI taxonomy): domain Eukaryota; kingdom Metazoa; phylum Arthropoda; class Arachnida; order Ixodida; family Ixodidae; genus Dermacentor; species Dermacentor silvarum. The sequence goes on along the minus strand of NC_051164.1, from coordinate 66,784,560 downwards.
GTGAACCCCCAATTAGGCACATGGGTGCAAAGAGCAGCAGAGAAATGCGGGCGCAAATTTTGTTGTTTCTCAGCCTACACAGGCCTAGCTACACCATGTTTCTCAGCCATTCGCCATGCTCTCAGCCACGTTGTAAGAACAGGTGTTCTGACGGAAGCGCGCGGCGCGTGTCACTAATGTTGGGCCGCCGCTAGGGGGCGCACGCAACTGGGAGGCTGTTAAAGCCCCTTCATCAAGGGGCTTTAGGAGGCTGTATGTGAAGTCCCTATATAGGAAAAGTACTGCCATCCTTTGATGAACGCCGCTTCTCTCTCTCTCTCTCTCCTGTATCTCCGATTGGATGATAGCGCGCGCTTTCACTTCTTTATATTTGTTTTTTTTTCCGCCTCAGAGCCATGTTGAAAGTCACTGAGGAGCCGCAGTCGCCGGCGGCGGCCGCCGCGCGCGCCCGTCCTGAATGCTTCAAAGGGGACTTTCTAGGGGCGCCACCGTCGACTTGCTTTCGCAAGAACTAAAGTAAAGAAAAAAAACAAGCACTTTAAGAGAGGATTAGCAGAGGAAAGTTAAATGGCGGTACTTTTACCAAGATATATGTAAACTGGTAGCGTAGCTTTCGTAGAAGCCCACAAGTCAAGAAAATGGCGGCTCGTTGCAACCGTCGCCATCTACGCATCGGGGAGACAACTAGCAGCAAGCAAAAAAAAATAAAAAGTGACGTCACAACCGGAAATAGCAGTGACGTCAAGATCTTAGGCTGCTTGGCGCGAATGTTTTAATTCCTTCAGTGTCCGGAATTTCGACCGCAACGCCAGCAGTTATTTTTCTCTTGAGGCGGAGGCGAGCTTGCGACTCGCCTCAGCTGAAGCGTGTCATTAAACTATAGGAGTGGTGTATGTCATCATACTTGGACAGCAATTGCTACAGTACTTTCCTTAGGAAGGTGAGCGAATAGGATGGATATGAATGACAGTTCCGCAGAGCAAACTTCACTTTTATTCGTCTGGAATAATGCACCAATATAATTGACCAAGCAAAACTTGTTTCAATGGATCAAAAGTACTATGGCCAGCACACAGTCGTAATGTATAGCAACATGCGAAACCTTTTCACAGAATCATTCGCAATTCCGTGCAGCACCACGTGTTCATATTCAACAGTTATCAGACAAGACAACATTGCTCCACATCATCATTTAGAAAACATCTGACTTACTAATTTTGCTTCCCGTCGCACACTCAGAGCCTGTGTTACGGAGAGTGAACGAACATTGCGCGACGTTTCTTCGCGGAGCGTTCCGCATTTATCGTCCCGACGAGACACAGCGCGTCGGATGCCACAGCCCCGTGAACTTGCACGATAACAAGAAACCTGCACTCACACCTTTAGCCAATGAATGCCGTGCGCTAGGCCACGCAAAATTTGAAGTGAAGCGCACGCCACACTTTGAACAAACACGCAAGGAAATAAAAAAAAAGAAACTCGTATGAAGCCGCCGCGTTCAAGTGAGCAACGCCATCCGCACGACATAATAGCAATAGCTGGTTTGCACAGTCTTGCCAAGTCTTGCGCCCGAATCATGGGTTGGTTGGTGTCACCAATAACGAACTAATAAATTGTAAAATAGAAACATTTCATGTTTTAGTACAGCAAAAATATTTGAAATATTTACTCGTATTTCATTTCATTTCATTTTATTACCTTAAATATTACATAAGGTATTACATAAGGGGTGGTTAACATGTTCACACAAGAAAATGCAGGTGTTACGGTGAAATACAAGTTTGAACAGTTTCAAAGAATTCTGAATGACATGTGATGGCAGCGGCATTGAAGGGTAGGTCGTTCCAGTCTCTGGCAGCCCGAGGAAAAAAATGAAGTCTGAAATGTGACAGTTCGTGTGCGAGGACGACCCACTTGCAGTCGATGGCTGGTGCGCTGTGACATGCGTGAGGATGATGGCGTGATGTAAGGTGGGCGGCTTAGCGAGCTGTAAAAGAATTTGTGATAAAGAGAGAGCGTGGCGATACGACGACGAAAATCAAGAGATGTCAAACTAGATGCTGTCTTTAAGCGTGACATGCTGATGTTATATGAATATGAAGAATGGATGAATCTAGTCGCACGATTCTGAACTGATTCGAGTGCATTGATGATATATGTTTGGTGAGGGTTTCAGATGGCAGCGGCATATTCCAATTGTGGTCTGACAAATGATTTGTATGCGAGTAGTTTGACGTGCTGCGGAGCTTGACGAAGGTGACGTCTCATGAACCCCAGTGTCCTGTTAGCTGACGAAATTACGTTAGTCGCATGTGCATCCCAGGAAATGTTGTGTGACAGGGTTATACCTAAGTATTTCTAAGCTAGAACTGATTCCACTGGGACGTTTGCGATTGTGTAAGTAGAGAGATAGGGATTACGAGGGCGGGAAATTGACATAAGTTTGCATTTGTTAGGGTTCAGGGACAGTTGCCAAAGGTTGCACCAATTTTGGACTTTATTAAGGTCATTCTGCAGAGATGCTTGGTCAGAGATGTTAGTCACAGTTCCATAAATCACACAGTGGTCAGCGAACATACGAATAGAACAAGATACATGCAGCGGAAGATCGTTAATTTATATTAGGAAAAGAAGCGGTCCCGAGACTGAACCTTGAGGGACACCTGAAGTGACAGGGAGGGTTTTGGAGGAGTAGTTATTAACAAGGATGAACTGGGAACGATTTGTTAGGAATTGTTTTATCCACTGTACTACGTGAGGATCTAAGTTCAATCGGAATAATTTTATTAGTACGCGGTTATGAGGCACTGTGTCAAAAGCTTTAGAGTAGTCCAGAAAGATCACATCGGTTTGAACGTTGTTATCAAGATTAAAGTGCAGATCATGAAGGAAGATAGCTAGTTGTGTTTCGCATGAAAGCCGCTTACGAAAACCGTGCTGAGAAGGATGAAAGAGGTTTACTGCGTCTAAAAAGTTTCTGATGTGCGAGTATATGACATGTTCCATGATTTTGCAAGGGACACTAGTTAATGAAATGGGCGGTAGTTTAAGGAGTCTTTGTTACCTGCTTTGAAGACTGGAACGACCTTCCCCACTTTCCAATCACATGGTAATGACAGTATTGTGATTAAAATTGTCGAAAAAAAATTTTTTTTCGCATAGGTTTACCCGGTTTCAGTGTTTGCCCCCCCCCCCCCCCTCACCTAGTCGCGTTTCAAGTGTGCACCACTGACTGATATCTCTGGTGATAGGTTTTGGCATGCTTTTCGTTCCAAGCTTGGCGACCTATTTAGATGGACTTTGCTTTTACTATATAGGGACTTTAGGAGGCTGGAGCGCCGGGGGGGCCAGACATTCCCTGGCCATCGTGCTGGGAACGCGCTTTGCAGCATGTGTTTTAACACGATAGCGTTAAGGGCCGCGTGTCGCAGAAAATCTGGCGTCGGCAACCGCCGTGCTATGTCGGCATGTGGCGGAGAAAATCATCCCCAACCACCCCGACCGCGCAGGCCCTCCACGTGGCGCAAGGTTTTGGTGAAGAAAAACTAAATTTCTCACACTGAAATCTGTCAGAAAAATGATAAAGTACGACTTTACGATTCAGCGTCGGAATCGCCGTCAGATTGTTTACCAATCGGCGTCGGATTGTAATCTGAATGTACGAGAAAACCTAATTCTGCTACGAGGAAACTCAAACACAAACCCCTTTTCCAGCATTTCTACCAGACCTACAGCCGCGCGTTCGGGTACTTTACTTGCGAAAATGATATCGAGATGGCACTCGCATCCTAGGCAGGTCAAATTGGGACTTCGCCTGCTAATTCGCTTTGATCGAGCCCCATGTCACAGAAAATACGGTGTCGGTGTCGGCGACAACGGCGTCCGATAATGCTAACGCGTTCCAGTCTTAAGGGCGAAGCTTAAGCGTACTTCAATATTTTTTTAGAGTGCCTGCTACTGTTTTTAGCGACAAACCTTAAGCCACTGTCTCTACGTTACTAGTTCTTAAAATGGGATGTTTAATGCTGCATTTTTTAACAAAATTCTGCCGTCGGCGTCGCCGTCGCCGTCGGCGTCGCCGTCGCCGTCGCCGTCGCCGTGAGGTTCCGTATGACGTCAATGGAGATGAAATCGTGGCCGCGCGCCGCCGAACGCTGTATGTGCGAGTGAAAGGGCGCGAGGGACGTGCTCTTTCACGGGGAGTGAACGCACGGCGGAGAACAAACGCGCGTTCTGCGCCGTGCTTCCTTAAGGGCTGCAGAAGTAGGCGTCTCTTTCCTCCTTTACAATCACCATATATGTAGAGCAAACGCGCCTTCTTCCGATGCGCGAGAGGCCGTGGGGGAGGGGGGGAAGGGGGAGGGAAGGGAGGCGACGTTTAGCTGCGGCACCAAGTGCCTATTTATATCAGAGGCTCCGGCAACAGTCACCAACGCCGCACGCATTTTGAGCGAACGCGGGCAAAATGCCGACGGCGTCGACAACAGTTCGGCGCGTTGCCGGTGCTGCTGCATGTCCAAGTTTATACAGCTGATAAAGCTAATCTTTAAAATTGGCTTTTAATGCTGCATTTTTAAAACAAAAACGTATATTATTTCTTTCAGTGCCGCGCTGTCAGTTATTAAACATTCACGACGGAAAAGAGACTAGAGATAAATGCAACTTGTAACCCCCCTCCCCCCCCCCCCCCCCCCCCCCCAAAAAAAAATATATCAATCAATGTTCAGAAGGCACACACGTACCCATGTGGCCTATCTCGTAGCCTAGTTTTACACGAGCGTAGCCAAGTTTATCAAATTTGCTCTTCTGGACGTGCTGACGAGAACGAAATTATTACGCACTGCTGTCCATGAATTTGTGACGTACGCCGGGTCAAAGTGCTTCTCGCACCCGTACTCTCCTGGTCGCAGGACTTGGCCTCCACGTTCGCGAGCATCTTACGAACCATGCAGTCGGCTCTTTTCACTGAGCATAGAGACACCGTCTTTGCACATGAAAGACCGGTTGTTGCAGTATGCTGCGAATCACTTCTTGCCTACAATCCGTCCCAACCAGGCGACGTCGCAGCTCGAGATGCAGACTTCCCTTCCCTCTCTTGAGATTCAGACGGTTTGTCTGAATCTTTAAGTGCTTACCAAGAATCACGATGACAGATTGCTCAATCTTGAAGTAAAGATTCCTGAACTAAGAGCTTATCGTCTGCCCGCAGCACTTGTCGGCGACCACTTCCAACGATTTACACACGCCGTCTGCTGTGGCGCTCTGACGGAGTAATTATCGTCCGTTTTGGCACCTGAGGGCTTTTAATGTTATAGTGAAAGGCAAAACAGTAAAAAAAAGTTAGTTTTATTTTGTTCCACGCGTTTTGCATAGAGTTACAAATACACGTTCGAATGTCCCGCTTTTCAGCCTCCTAACGTGTGCTGCCGTGCAGCGGTGCAGACGTGAAACACCACCATTAGTGAGACGCGTTTCTCACCAGCGGCCCCCGCGTTGTCGGAGCACCTGTTCTTCTTAGACCGTGCTCTCAGCCATAGAGTTTCTCACTATAACACCCAGAGGGTAATCTGGCACCAGCGTCTATGCGAGTTTCTTAAAGGGCGCTGTTCCGTCATGGGAATGGCGGGATATGTGTCTGCGAGGCTTGTGTTGGCTGGTGTTGTACGAGGCTTTGTCTAAAAGGTGGATATGGCTACACAAATAATGCGTTCCTATAATAAAATCTGCATAAAACGCTTTCATTCACCCATATTACCTCTCTCAATAAAGTTTACACACCTACAATGCAGAATCAAGAGAAGAAAAGCAAGAACAGACGATGTTCCAAAGCGAGCGAGAATCTTGTCGTCTGTCCGCCAACTTTAGCAGCGAGTAGATACGTTTTCGTTTCATATAATTGTACATCCAATAAAATGTACCCAAATTTAATCAAAACATGTTTTTGTGTAATAATACAGCTGGCCCGGCGCTCTTTGGCCATTATTGGCCCTTGCGCCGTTAAACCCCATATATCATCAATAATACAGCTAAAACAGCTTTTTACGTGCTGTTTCAGCAGGAAGTAAATCGTTGTGACAGACAGAACGGTCCTAGCCAGGCGCGTCTTCATGTTAGACAGGCACGTCTTCATGATCATCTTGAGACATCTCCATGTCTCAAGATGTTGTGCATAAGTGGTTCACTTATGCAGCAAGGAAGTGAATGTTAGGATGTGTGTACAATTCACTATGACGGGCATAAAAGCAGAATGTATTATCGACCAAAAACGTTTACGAACCAAGGGATGTGACAAAAAGCTGAATATCTCCGCAGCATCAAAACACAGCCGGGTATTCCCATTTCCAGCCTCTACTGGTATATGCGAACAACATTGTGATGTACGATTTTACTGGATATCTTGAAAGGCTGCTCGAATATTTAGTGTCTTCTGAGATCCCGTGGTCCGTAAACGTTTTTCGTCAATAGTACATGTAATGGTCCCCTTATGCAGAGACACTCATCAGATGTTTTCAAGAATATTCATGTGAAAGCCAATAAGAATTTATATTGCTCGCAAGACAACTTCTTTCGAGTGAAATGACATCATTACTTCTTCTTGCCGGCCTAAGTGGCTACCTGCTGCCCCTTTACTGCTTAGACATACCTCATTCGGCACTTAAAATATGCACGACACATTATCAAAGTGCACAAAAATGAAGCAGTACCATAACAGGCATGCTCCCTCTCTCAGTCATGACAACAAATAAGGATGATCGACTTGAGACCGTTTGGGGCTGTCAGCATCATCCATGCGTTTTTTAAGATCGTTTCTCCTTTATCAAAAATAATCTGGCACAGGATGCACATGATCAGTGAACTATTGTAAGCTCTAATCAGGTTATTTGAGTTATTCGGCATGGGCTGGGTGTTGTTCATGTAGTGGCAACCTAGCTAGCTAATGCACCGCCACCTTTTATGAAAATAAAAATATCCATAGCATAACATAAACAGGTGGCAAGTACCTGCATTTTATCTGAAAGCATACGAAGGTTGTCAAGAGACTAAACTTCGCAGCGAGTTCAGTGAATTGACGTTGTGTGAAAGGTTGATGTAGTCATTGGTTAAGTGCATGCTTTTCTTAATTTGTAGCTGCTTTAACAGGTACATGATAATGAAATGAAGTGCAGGTTCATATGGTGCAAGACAGGGCAGCACAAGAAATTCGGGAAACATTTGTTGACAGTTATTATTTTCATAACAGACCAACGAATAGTTAGTTCTATGGTGCAGCTTTGCGACTAATTCCCAATGTTTTCGGCTTAAATCTGCAATATTTGTGCGTTCTATTGTCCTCTAGTCACTATTCAAGTTGCCAAACAAACATGTGCATTCTGAAAGAGAGCACAGGAATTTGCAGTCAATAGGCCACAGTGGCTAAGCCTCCGTGCCAAACGTCACAAGAAAACATGCATAGTGGCAAACTGGGTATGCATTCACATATACTATTCAAATCCACAGATCGCAAGGAATATTTCATTCCTTCCCGCATTGCTCGCCACTGTAGAGATTTTATTGCAGCACTCCGTCTGTGGAGTCAAACAAGCTGACAAATCGAAGCTCTGGTAATTCAGTGCATTGAAAACAGCTTTGCATGTGGCTTAGATAATATAATGCTACAACATATATGAGTCACCTTAATATCAGCCCTTTCCTCAATGCTTATTCACTCTGTTATACCTGAACTATACGGTGCCACCAGGCACTGCTGTATTCCTGGAGGCTCGCTAGAACAGCATGACTCTGAAATGAACGCGGTGCCCATTTGTTGTTAGAACATGCTTAAAAGTACAACTCTCTAGCATTCCAAAAATCCTCTGAAATATAAGTGTTGATTCTCAGCCTTGCTGTTGTGACATTTTACATTTATAGACCACGACCCCATAGATGGGCAGGAAGGACAAAACACAAATACTTGTGCTGTAACCTCTTGATCAAAATGCAGGTATTTTTCTGTGGTTTTTCTGCATGTGTTTTTTAACTATAAACATGTAAAGAAATCGGTAAAGTACAAATTATTTTAAATAAACTAAGATACCTAAGATAAGGTAAGATACCTAAGATACCTAAGATAAGAAAAGAAACTTAACATTCAGGTGTACACTTTTTTCATATCAGCTCTTCGTGCTGTAGGTCAAGTATAAATACGTTTATGCACTATTTGTAATTGCAAACAGCAGGCATTTCTCATTTAGAGCTAAGAATGATCTGTGCAAAGGAATTCTAATGTGTCAGAGAGTCATATGGTTACTGGTCCAAGACTTCGCACACTGGTGGCTAGGTTTGGTACAACTTGAGTAGCGCGTTCGTAAGGACTACTACATAAAACATCCATTTTGCACCATTCCTTCGATATTCTACCCTCCGACTCAGAAGGCAAAGGTCCAGACTAGACAACTTGTAATTCAAGAACATTCACGGCGCAAACTGGACGACGACAAAGCTAGAACACAAAGACAGGACGGGCGTGTTTTATCCTCGTCTAACTTGCGCCGTAAATTTCTTTGATTTAGGACCCACCAACTAGCTCAAATCAAGATTCTGCTATGAATATTTGTTTACGTCAATATTCAAAAGAGGCAGGTTTCCGGCTTCACACGTCTCCATTTTCCACACAGGGCGCATATAGCAGTGGTATGTGTTTTAATGTGTAAGCGCTATGTTTGATGCATTTTTACTTTCATATTTTATAACGTTTCCTATAGGTTCTCTCTGGTCTTCATGTAGATACCTGCTTCCCTGGATGTATGTGTGCTGTGCCTTGTGGGCTCGCTCTAGGTCTCTTCGCGCGGCGTCGGTAAATCGCCCCAAAAGAGGGCTTCACGACGAGGCGTGACGGCGTGCGTCGATAGACCCACCGCAGGTTCGAGCACCGAGCCTAAAGGCCTGGCCGGCTCTTGCCGTACGTATAGAACTCCCTCCAGGAATGCGAGACGTCCAGGACAATTAACGCATTTATTGCTTAAAACACTTCACCAGTAGATACAAAACTGCACTCTAAAGCACGGGGCACACTCAGCACCCGCGGTCCCCGATGGCTGGGGAAGGCAGGTTCCGCGCCGCGTCGAACAATGGTTCGCACATGCGGGCCGAGATGCGTTCGCAAGACACTGCCTAGCGCTTTTCCGCCACCGACTCTGGTCAGCGACGGTTCGGACACGCAGAATGTGACGTACCGAGCGCCTGCATCTACCGCAAGGGCGGAACACAGAGCCGCTCAGCAAGCCACACTCACGCAAGCTGGCAAAGCACGTGAATGTCCCAAGGCCGTGGCGTTGGGGACACAAATTGAGAGTAATATGGTCGCTCACGTACCTTGCCGCTTGCCTCTCGTGACCGGCGCTCGTCCTTCCCGTTGCTCCACTCCCGCGCGCTGCGACAACGCTCCCAGTAAGAGCTCCTTCCCTACGTCACGCCCCCACGACCCAATCGGAGGGCCGCGTAGCACGACGCCCCGGGACGCGGCCGCGGCGCCCGCGAATACAGCGCGGGGTCGAGGGACATGTATTCGGGGGGGTTTCCTCGCACGAGCGAATGAGGCCAGAGCCGGAGGCACAGCAAGGACGGCGCCCGGCTGACCGCGGGATCTCCCACATCTCCCACATCCCCACAGCCTTCATTAGTGCAGTAAATGTTATGAGAACTGTATATTCGGGAAATAGAACTCATATTAAATGTAAACAAGAGAGCTGCACACAAGAGCATCATGACAAATCAGCTGAGACGATGTCACTACACTAAAGCTTAGCTCCCACTTGAGCAGTCACACGGTTGCGACCGATATGCTCATAAAAGTTTGGTTCATTTACATTTCAAGTGATGAGTGACGGTTGCATACGTGCAACATCTGCCTCTGCGTCTGCTAGCGACCTAAGTACATCTAGCGGGCGGGTTGAGCTGTGTGATTATTGGAGTAGCTAAAATGATGTATCAAGCACCGCCCCCGTGCTCAATCTGATCCAACAGTGTGCAGGAATTGGTCTTGGAGCTATTTAGGGACAGTGGTGGCTTTAAATTGACTGTTGGAGAGGAAGACTTCATTTGCTCACTTGATCGAAAGGCCCAAGTATATGTGAGCCTAGAAACCATGACACCATATGCAGTCGCCATGTATGACTGAAGAGTAACACGTGACGGAATGATGATTCATTTCACGAGTGTACAAAGCGCATTCGCTAATTCAATGCTGGTATAATAAACACAAAACTTTCAGTTGTTTAGATGACATAATCAACAAGACCACTTGACCCCTATAATTATCGATGGCAAATGCTAAATAAAAGGTGGCTGCCTCAGGTACTGTCATTGGTCTAAAATATGCATTCTCATATACAACGGCTAGCGCAAGACAGGGGTAACTGGAGATCACAGGGAGAGGCCTTCGTCTTGCAGTGGACAAAAATATAGGCTGATGATGATGATACAACGGATACTACTGTCCATAAATTGGTTTACATACAGGTATCACGTAGCACATGATAAAATTTAAATAGAACCAACTGAATACTGTATAGAACATCCTCGGTGGGTCTAGTCGGTACGACTTGTCTTGGTAGGATAAGTTGTGCTGCTTTTTTTTTTAGACACGCATGCACGTGAACGCAAAGTCTGCATACATTTTGTGTTTACATATTTCTGTGTGTGTCAAGTGAAGACCACAAGTGATACAATAAAGACATAAGTACGTATTGTATTTTGTAAAGGACTAATTCCTATTAGTTAGGCAACGATGTTTTGTCACATGCAGCAAGTCAACTGCGTGCATAAGTTAAGCTAATGTTGTTAAACCAGCTGGGCTTGGATATCATTTCCGGAATAAGATAAAATAAAGAAGTGTCCGTGTGCATGGCTCTAAAATTGATGGTTTGACAATATCTTATCTTGTTTGAGAGTTCTTTATTGTGCATAATAGTAAGGTTACAAATGGAGATTCTACAAACATACAGAGGGAGTTCCCGTAGTCAACAGACTGTACAGGGGACCTTCCATTAAAAATGAGTAAGATATGTAAATACAAAGCAGCTATATGCAAACATACAAAACACCGTATTAAATAAGCCATTACCTCCATCGTAAACAATTTTAATAACACAAATCAATTAATAATAAAACGGTAATCAACGGTAATTACATTGAGTGCAAAAATTCACGGAGGCTTGATTTGAATGTGTAAAATTAAAAGATCATCCTAATATGACACGGTAATGAGTTCCAAAGTTGTGTGGCTGAAAAATTAGTAGTAAATTTATCATAATTAGTACTAGGTTTTGGTAATGTTGGTAGAAGCGAATCGGGTAGATGTGGAGTGAGGATATTGGCTGTTAGTAATTATCGGGAACGGGAGCTTTCCGTTTACAGATATATGGACAAGTATTACAAGGGACTATTTATTTAGTTTCTGTACTGATAAAATGCCATTAGAACTGAGTATTGAAGATGCTTCTGATGTGTAACTGCTACGTGTTACGATGCGAATTGCTTGATTTTGGGTATGCTGCAGTGGGGATAAATGAGCGGGATACGTGTTTCCCCATGATGATATGCAATAATTAATATACGTATGAATGAAAGCGTAGTAAATAGAGATGAGTGTCTTCAGATTAAAGAAATTGCGAACTTTAATTAATATTCTAATTTCATAAGCTGCCTTCATGGTTAAGAATAAAACATGCTCATCAAATTTTAGGTGTTTATCTAATGTGACGCCAAGAAACACTACACTGTCGGTAGGATAAAGTATGCTGGAAGCAAAGGTTAGCGGTGGAAACCCCGAGATAAGCTTTTGCTTAGCTGTGAAAATAAGACAGCTAGATTTTGCAGTATTAATGTGTAATCTGTTTAGTCGGCACCAAGTTACAATGCTTGCTGCGGTGTGGTTACGCTTGCACATTAATAAATCAAGACTTTTGTCTGAGGAGAAGATAGTGGTGTCGTCGGTGTAAAGACTACATTCATCTGACTTTAGGCACTGTGATAGATCATTAATATATATTAAAAACAAGAGAGGTCCTTGCGGCACACCAATGTTTCATGGCTTCAGAACGGTGCAACAAGGAAGACGAAAGAACACACGAACACACGTGTTCTTTCGTCTTTTCGTCTTCATTGTTGCGCCGGTCTGAAGCCATGCATCCGTACCAACTCGCTCAATTGTCAGTGCTACACCAATGATAGTTGTTTTAGGGTTTGAATAAGTACCGGATATTGATACAGTGTACTCTCTATCGCGCAAATAGTTCCGTAATAATCGCAATGCCGGGCCAGTTATACCAATAGAATCCAATTTAGCAAAAAGTATACGTTATGAAAACGTGAGTCGAACGCTTTAGAAAGATCAATGAATAATGCACCAGCAAAATTGCCAGTGTCAATTGCCTGCCGAATCTTATCTGTTAGAAATATTAATGCTAAATCAGTTGAGTATGCCTCCCGAAAGCCAAATTAATTTGATGACAGGTTTGAAATTTTGACAAATAACTTGATAAGCGCATTACGATTAGTTTTTCGACAATTTTACTAAAGAACGAAAGTATGGCAATAGGGCGGTAGTTAGATGTTAGACGTTTATCTCTCTCCTTGAAAACAAGGATTATTTTGGCCTTTTTCAAATAACTTGGAAAAATCCCGGTCTTAAAGATAAGGTTGACTATGTGGCAAAATATTCCGGATATTAGGCACGCTATCATCGTTTTGAGAGATGGGCTGAACATAGTCGTTTCTACCGGGGGGGGGGGGGGGGGGGCACTTGCCCCCCTACTGTCAAAAGTGGGGGGGGGGGCAAAGCATGCCATTTGCTCCCCCCCCCCCACTTTCGAAAGCGGGCACTTTCGGCTACACACTGGAAAGTCCAACAAAACTACAGCTGAAGCTAAATTTTATTTCTTAATAGAGTCACCACGTTAATAGCGCTTTTCTTTACTATGGATCCCCGGTTTGGGCAGCGAGTATTGGGCCTCCTCGTGACGCGCTGTAGTGGGCGACGTGCGAGATTCGCCATGCACACTTGCATTGCGCAGAAGTCCTGGCGCTGGACAGTTCCCGCAGTTACAAATTACCGCCTAACCATACTTGCAAAAACAAAACAATCGGCTTGAAATATTTAACCTTCGGGCGAGGGGAGAGGTCCGGATAAAGTATTTTAATCAGCGGCGCCCAACGATGGGTGTGCCTTACTGCATGAAATGGTTGGATTATCAAATGCTGGAGCCATTCAATCTCCGTCCAGAAATAGTCTACGTAGCGTTGCAGTATAAATATATATCTTATCACCATCAAAAATCTAATCAAACCACTTAGAGGTGTAACTGCCGAATTTATTCTTTGTGTAATCACGACTTATCGTATATATTTATTTATTTATTCATTAATTTATTCATGATACCTCAAAGGTCCCAGAACGGGACATTACATGAGGGGTGGGCACGTAGAAAAATGATGGGACAGGTTAGGTGGCGTGACTTGAAAGATGACCTTCAATATCAGTTTTGAAACGGGAAATGTCTGTGATGAGGGCGATGTCAGAAGGACGGGGATTCCATTCTCGGGCTGTGTGCAGAAAAAAAGAACGGTGATACGTGGTGGAATGGGCGCGTGGTAGATACGCAGCATTGGGATGCGTATGGCGGGAGAAACGATGCGCTGGAATGATGATTTGGTTACCCGTGGTAAGCGAATGAAAGAACCTAAAAAAGAAAAAAAAAGACGAGCACTTTTCCGGCGGGAGGTGAGCGAGAGAAGACACAACCGGGATTTTAAGGCTGAGACACTTGTATTATAGGAGTAGTCAGAGAGAATGAACCTGGCAGCATGGTTCTGAACCGATTCAAGGGAATTAATCATATTAATTTTGGTTGTCATAGATAGGACTAGCATATTCTAGTTTAGAACGGATTAGGGTTTTATATGCAAGCTCATTTATTCATGATACCTCAAAGGTCCCAGAAGGGGACATTACATCAGGGTCTGCGAGGTGAAATGGTCGTGAAGGTGACCTCGGTCGAACGTGCAGAGCCATTTCAGTGCCAATAGAACACTTAACTGATTTTTTTCTAAAGGCCTTTGTCACTACTGCTTTTATCGATTTCATTTTCAGGCCGTTTCTGAATAAGAGCTACCCTACTACTGGTTTCCCAGCAGGAGGAAGAACAGCATATATTTTATATTTTGAAGAAATGAAGACCACTTTATTGTGACGTGTTCCGAAAATTTGAACTGCGGTGGTTGCTTACGTACTCGAAAAACCGCTACTGAATACTCGCTTTCCCCCAGTTTTTATGCTTTATACACGGCATTTAGTTGTTGATCCCGGTATCCTTAGTAAACTATGCGGGACATGGTGTTAATATTTATTCGAAGTACGAAACAATATCCTGAGTGACGAGAGATAAATGTTTTTTTCTGTGTAGGTTCATTGCAAGCCTTTGTAGAAAGTTACATATTGAAGTGTTCCAGGGTTCCATACCGCTGCTTTCCCCGACTCCTAAAACAATTGCATGAGATATGGACTTGAAATTTCATGAAAATAGGGAGAATTTTAAGCGCAGTGCGTTGCGAAAATCTCACTTTCCTGGTTTAAATGCGAGTGTTGCAGATAATTACTAAACCCTTGTTTTCCCATTTGTTCCCGTGCACCATACGGGATGTGTATAGGTTACTTCTCCGGTGTCCTCGGTGAGCTAAACAAGGCATCTAGTTTATATCTGGGGATAATGAAATTTTCTGACGAAGTAAGATCTCTATTGATGAATTACTGTCTTTTTTAAGTTTCCAGCAAGAAGTGCTTCAAAGCATTACACGGGGACAAGGTTTAAAACGGAACACTAATATACGGGTAACTTTTCATAGTATGTGATGTAATTACAAGAAACTGAAACATTTAGTGCAACTACTCGAGAAAAAAAAAACAGCTGCTCTGGAAATCGGGTTGTAATTCACCAAGTTCGCACACCTCTGCCGTCTTTCTTTCTTTTTAGTATAGAGAGTAACTTATGTTGATTGTACTTCGTTCTGTATAACCTTGGTAGTACTACTACCTTAACTAGTGATACATTTATTCGGTAGACTTAAACACCAAGTAAAATTCTTTAATTAGTGAAATTGACTGCAACAAATATGCATTTTTTTGTGGGCTGCACTGCTGCTACTGGGTTGGACCAGGGACCTCTGGGCACTCAATGTCATTTGTCCCTGCATCACATATAGATTTTATAGCGACAAGAAATAAATCCAAATTCAAATAATCTTTCGGGCCTCGATGGTTCACCATGTACGTGTGATTGAGAAATAGGTCTATATGTACGTTACCTGAGAGAAAAATACCTGACATGCATTTCCAGGCTTTTTCAATTATTATCATAGTAATTAAATACATATACATGTGTATATATATATATATATATATATATATATGTCATAATATATTACACGCGGGAGTGGCAAACACAAACATATGAAGACAGTGTGCCGTGCGGTGGCGAAGAGGACGACGACTCTTTGCCAATACCCATGAGTGGGTATGTACTTTAAGGTCGTCATCATCATCATCGACACCGATTGGTGAACGTCGACAGTGGCGCCTCAAAAAGCGTGGCTCGAGAGAGTATGGCCCGTGGCGTGAGCAGTGCGCGAGGTTCGGCGTTCGACGGCACAGGGCTTCCTCGCTGGGCGTCCGGCCCATAGGAGCTATCGCCACCCGCGTCACTACGTCTACACCCCAATCAAAGCTAGCACCAGCTGAGAGGCCACCTCGTCAAGGTCTTCCGCCGGGCAACTGGTCCAGGAAGGCTGGCGGTCCTGAGCCTGGCTGTTCGAGCGTTCGGGTGAGCGGTCACAGGGTTACCTCGTCCAGTTCTTCCGCTGGGCAACTGGTCCAGGAGGGCTGGCGGTCCTGAGCCTGGCTGATCGAGCGTTCGGGTGAGTGGCCACGGGGCTACCTCGCCAGCTGTGGACGTGACCTGGTGGGCTGCCGCAGTGTTCTCCGGAACACAAACCCCGCCATCGAGTAATCGGGCTCGCGGAGGCTCCGGTACATCGACTGTGGCGCAGGGCCACCTGAGCTCCACGAGGCGATCTGACCCTGTAGTGAGACCCTGCTGTCCAACCAGCTGTCCGACACTGCTGTCCGAGACCGGTTCCCCGACGTCTCCGACATGGCGGCAATTACTTCTACATGAACTGTAGGCCGACTACCTTTTGACTAATCTATATTAGCTGTATATCGTCTTGAACATATTTTGGGGAACTGTTGTACATGTGCTGTTTTAATGTATTACGTGTGTCCAATATACGTCTGATGTCTGTTTGTGCTCCCGCGTACTGCTCCTATCTCTTTCTGGAGTGATCCTGCACCCAATAACATCACAATATATATATATATATATATATATATATATATATATATATAGGGAGAAGATATTCTGCCGCCAGTGTGACTTGGAAATATTGCCAGCAGTTCGTCCTCATTGGCTGGCTTCGGTCACATGACTAATGCTTGCATATCTTTACGCGCAAGCATAAATGGCTAGGCACACCGAGGGCCGTCGAGGTGGGGTAGTGTGAAGCCGCGAATGAAGCGGAGGAGCAAGGCAAGCCCGTGACATTTTCACAGAGCCAACGGGGCCGGTTTTCGCAGGCGACGCTAGCGCCGCCTGGATTATAACGGTAGTTGCACTGATACCAGAAAAATGTTTACTTACTAATACTAGGTGATGTTTTTAATAATATTCACTTATAATCTCATTTTTAAAACGACAGGCGACGTCTGAATAATTTGTAGTTACTTAGAAAGCTAAACGTGTATCGAAAGCACAATGACGCTTGTGGGGAGTACTGCACAGCAGACGACCGACGCCGGCGTCGTCTGCTTGCTTTGGCCAGGTATATCCCAGTTTTATCACGCTCACATAATACATATTTTTCTTCTTATTTCGCACCCAGAATTTGCTCGGCCTATGCAGCAGCGCGAACCTTAGAAAGGTTGGCACTGCTGCGTAGGCCGAGCGATATCACAACGCCGATCACACAAACTTGCCACCAATAAACAGCCTTAATACAACAGCATCGATGTTTAAAGCAAATAAAAGGCACGTGAATAGCGTTTCAGAAGATATACTGGTGCGTAACATGCATAAGTGTTTATGTGCAGGAAGATATTACGTACTGTCCCACCAAACAGTTCTGGTGAACACAAGCTGTCCGCCGCTGAAAGAAGAAACTCATAGAGCCGTCTTAGGCTGGTATGTTGCTAAAGTTCCTCCACTTTTGTAGCTGAAAATGTCACACCACTTCGTTCACAATATTCAAGAAACTGCAGCTCGATTTGAGCACAAACACGTAGCTTTCACACAGGCGAATTCTGACGCGACTGTTCGTCTTCTGGTCTAGTCTGCCTACTTTCTTGCCGTTACTACGGTTACCCATTCGAGAAGCTGTCACGATATAAAACGTTTCATCATTTAACGAAATTTGCTTCAAACAGTTTCAAATTTAAAAGATAAATGTTTTTCTGTACGTATTGCTTTGAAGCATTACAAATTATGTTTACAATATAAGGGCTTAGCTGGCGGTTCGATTAACGCCGCCTGCGGTGCGCTGTCGTCGTTTCGATGGTGGCGACACCCCAAGGCGTGGACGCGAACCACGCCACATGCCACAGGCTTGAGCAAGGCGCCTGGAGGCTGGGGAAAGTACGAAGGAGCGCGCTGAGACAAAGCCAGGCGCTGGCTGAGCGCGCGGCAAACCAACTCCACCAACACGAAGTCTAGGTGGCGTGGAGAAAAGCGGGGAAGGCGAAAAGAGGCGAAGATTCACAGAGTAAGGGGGTACGCGGAGGCGCGC
The DNA here is from genome assembly GCF_013339745.2 of Dermacentor silvarum. Classification (NCBI taxonomy): domain Eukaryota; kingdom Metazoa; phylum Arthropoda; class Arachnida; order Ixodida; family Ixodidae; genus Dermacentor; species Dermacentor silvarum. Next base: position 66,766,689 of record NC_051164.1, on the reverse strand, counting down.
TGGGTTGGCCTCCTCTGGCAGGTGTTAAGGTGCTGTGCGCGGTATGAGCGTACCGGGTTCGTCTCGTGATCGCGCCGTAGTGCTGCATGTGCGAGTGAAAGCGTGTGACGATGAGCCGACGATGGCGGCCTAATCTGGCGCGCGTAAGCGAGGAAAGCGGGGAGGAAGCGCGCCGTCTTCCCATCAGGAGTAGGTGGGCTTTCACTCTGGCGGCTGCTACTTATGGTGCGGCCGCGCGAGCCCTATGCTGAAAGCGATCTGCGATGCGGACAGTTTAGACGTCGAGGCGCACCGAGGGCCGATAGCTTCATGTGCGCTATAGCACCCATACGCTTGTGTATCACCCGCGTTTACGAAGTGAAACGTCGCATAACGTCTTCAGAATTTGGGTTCAGAATATTCTCAGGACAGCCAATATAGGCCCTTTATATTGTGATAGCAGCTGAATTCTCAGGCGCAATGCACCGTTGCCATGAACATGCTAAAGAATGAAAAGAAGCGAGGCGCCTCTTTCCTTAATTTGGCGGCACAACTGAACACGGCTAGGTTAATGAGGGAAACGGTTGAAAATAAAGATGAACGGGATGGCCGCTTACGGCGTCCAATATCCCGCATCCACGAATAATTGGTAGCAGTACTGTTGCGACTGGGGGTCGGAGGATTTGGGTTTTCCCGTCAGCAGGCGGAGTAAGGGAACATGGGGCGGGGCCCGCGGCACCCCAGACGTTTAGATATACAAGTTTATATTACATATTTACAAGAATGCTTAAGATATGAGGTTTTCATTCCAGATCCAGCTGTCGAAGATGGTCACCGAGCGTGCGTCGTCACCTTCCCCCAATCCGGCGTCAGGAGACGGATTTCGCCATGTCCCGCCAGTCGGGATGTGACATCATAGAGGCACAATCTATCATGTGGAGTGGTGAAAGGTGTGTCAGCACTACGTCTGTCGATTGGGTTGATAAAGTCTTTCTGATAGGAGCAGTATCAAGTTTTGAGCAGGAGTGGCGCGGTAGCGCATGGTGTGTTAATGTATTCATTTTCCCGAGAGTAAACTGTTTAAGGTTTGTGGTGTTGGTGTCTTCTTTTCGCCCATACCTGCTGGCGCTAAAATGTTATGAAAGAGTACCAAAACGCACTGCACACATGAGTACTTTAGTACTTTCTGGGGATTTTTCTCTGTTTCTTTCTCTCTCTTTCACCCATCTGTCAAATCCCATTTCCTTGAATGTGTACATACTTACAGCGGTCTTCGAACGAACGTCCTTCAGGCCTACGTAGGTCACTCTAAGATGAGAGACTGGGTAGGTACCTCTGTTCCAAGAAGCTCTTTAACGCCGACTTGGAGCACTGCGTATGTATCACTCTGTCTGTGCTGGTCTTCAATGAACCTCTTTGATGCCGACTTGGGTACCTGGGTATGTGCCAGTACGTGTGTGCCGCTCTTCATACCGCTCTTCAATGAACGTCTTTGGCGCCAACTTGGCTAACTAGGTGTGTGCAATTGAGAATGGGCCACTCTGCAACGACGAAAAAATATCCCTTAAATATCTCGGATGCTCGTCTGAGTCGACCCACATCACGAGGGTCCCTCAAGGAAAGCAAACAGACGCTATAGTTTGATGTAATAGTTCAGCGGAAATCCGCTAGGTGGAGATAAGTAATTAAAGGGAAACTGAGACTTCCACCCAAATGTAGCAATTGCTACAATGGAAACCCAACCGGGTTCCTCGAAAGAAAGCCTCGCAGTTGAGGAAAAATTCGTCCTGGTCCGGGACTCGAACCCGGGACCACCGCCTTTCCGGGGCAGCCGCTCTACCATCTGAGCTAACCAGGCGGCTAACAGATGGCAGGGCGAAGTCGAATTTGTCGACAACTCGAAGCAAAGGCAAGTGTTTCGAGGAACACGCTTGGGTTTCCATTGTAGCAATTGCTACATTTGGGTGGAAGTCTCAGTTTGCCTTTAACAGACGCATTAGCATGCTGCCCCACAAATCAACTGGGTTTGTGCCGCGTTTCAAAGAACGCCTTTCAGGCCGCGCTTTAGCGAGCTGCACCATGAAGACACTGTGCATGTGCCGTTCTTCAATCTCGCTAACTTGAGTCACTGAGTATATGTGCCACGGAATGTGCGGCAAGCGACGGAACAATTCTCAGCGTTCACAGGCACCGGCGCGCCATGCTTCTCGTCTCGCAGGTCAAGCGCAGACTTCTCGGCCGCGCCACCAGATTGCTCAGCGCGTCCAGACAAAAGCGCGAGAGAGGAGCCCGGTTGCCGCATGACGTGTTCGCACGCACCGGCGTGCCATGCATTGCGGAAGCAACGCGCAGGCTTTGCGGCGACGATGCTAGATGGCGCCGAAGGGTCTTAATTGGCAAGGGTAAAAGAGGAGGGGCCGCACTACACACCTCATACATAACTCGTTTCAATGGTGGAAATGTTTGGTGTCGTAATATTTATTCCTCCTGCAGGCTGATGATGATGATGATTGATTCGATGCTAACGCCTTAGGACCGACACTTATCGTGAGATGGTTTCTCCAGCAATCTTTTTTATTCCTATTAACTGCCACTTCAGAAGTAGGAAAATACCAATACCTTACTAATAGCTTAAGTTCTTCTATCCCCATATCTGACATTTGTGCGTTCGCCCTTAGTAATGATGGAACTTAAAAAATGAACTGAGAAAAGTACCAGCACGTGGTAATCTCCTTGCATTTAACAGATTAGTAATAAGCAAGCTGGAACATGCTTCCATTGTCTGGGATCCGCCTACTGAAAATTGTATTATTAGACTTGAACGCATTAGAAAGGGGGTTAGATTCATGTTAATTTAGTGCTGAAGACTCACCATCTCACGCAAATAAATAACATCCAGGCTTTCGAAGGTTGACGTTAGTTAGTCCGCTTACATTTCTGCTCAACATGTTTATTAGGTCAAGTTATTGTAGTAACGCCTGAATATCTTGAGCGTCGATGAACTGGTCAATCGTTAAACTACAATCTTAGCTACAACAAAAAGTGATAAGCACAGTTTTTTCCTGCAATCCTGCGAAGAGTGCAGTTCTTCTCCACTCGAAACTTTCGAAGCTGGTGAATTAGTACCGGCACTGCAGCACCAGGTTGGTTAATGTGGGTTTTTATATGTTGCTGACTTCGTATGGTTTAATCGCTTGTAATTTTCACTTGTCAGCAATTCTCTCCTGCACGGGCCAATTCTTGGCCTGCAGTATGCTGAACTAAACAAATAAAATATAAATATGACAACCCACCCCCGCTTTCTAAGCGCACACTAGTCATTAATTCCAAGGGTCGTATTGGGTGAACGGCTTTTCTGCTGCTGGCTTTCACTTCTAACAATACAAAAAAGTACTATAGAACAACAATTTGGCACTGGCCAATCTGTACTGGTTCCCGATGAACGGCATCGAAAACAAAGGTAGCACAGCAAGTCACAGGAATGGCAGCAATGGTCGTCTGTGTTTTTTAATTGACGTCAGTTACATCTTCAACACCGGGGACACACCAAGCGGGGCGTTAATTGCGGTGTGTAAAACACATGCGTGCGTGATACGCACCAGGAAGGCATGCTGCGGCATCTAGCCTCGCATTGCAATATCTTTGTTGGCTTAAGATATGGATGGTTCGTCGGGCAAATACGATGTCGTTAAACTATCACGTGCACCACAGCTTATCCTAGAATGAACGGTTGTGTCTCTGCTAGTTAGTTCTTAAACATGGAAGCCAAGCTGCGCTGCATAGTTGATACGAAACGCACATGAAGTAAAAACACTGGCACTAATTTGCGCATAATCTTGTGTGTTCGTGCTTTTACTTCGAGTGTGTGTTTCGTATCAAGCATGCATTGCAACCCAGCTTCCAATATACTGGAAGTGCCTGCTGAGTTATCGGCCGGAGCTGTCTATTCCTGGAAGCGTGGACTCCCGAGAAGTTGCCGTGGGCCGCAAGTGTAACATGCAGGACAATGGTGCGCTTATGGCAGCTGGGATCGGCGACCGAAAAGCCGCGCCGCAGGTCGCCGATACATTCCATCCGGAAAGCCGAAGAACGCCAACGAGGCGGGCATTAAAGGGAGACGCGCGAAGCAGCGAAAAGAAACCCAGCCCACTTTTAAATGAGCCCGTGTCACGAATCAAAACGTGCACAACAACCTATCCTCCGCATTTTCGAGTCTCGAGTTTTGCGGCGTGGCGCCCGGGCCTCCGTTTTCGAGACGAGGAGGCTGCGGGGGGCTTGGGTGTCGCACATTCTAAGCACAAACGGGGGAGGGGGAGGATAGCGCGCCGAGGGTGAGAAACGAGGAGTAGGTTGGCTTATAACTGCGTCGCAAGACAGGCGGGCCCAAATTTATCGCTGCTAGCGCGCGATACGAGCTGGAGAGATAAAAAAAAAAAAAAAAAAGATGCGTGCGTGAGACGCGGCGCTTATACAGCTTGCTTGGTGCCACTACATCCGATCCGCCTTGCAGAAAATCAACTCCGCCTTTGGAGACTTCATGAGAAGAGCGTGGCCTGCGTCTGCCGGGCGTGTAGGGCATGTCGGCCGAGCAGCGCAGCCGATTTCAAGGACGTCAGTTTCGATACAGGCCTGCTCGGCAGGGGAGCCACCGCCATATTTTTGATCAGCACAGAAAGACGGCATCGATTGAGGACGGCGGTATTAGTAATAAAGAGAGAGAGGGAGAGAGTTCAATTGAGAGAAGGACAACAACGACAGCCGAGTGGCGGCGGTTGCGTGCCGCCGAGAACGCGCGCCGCTCCCGTCTCGCTATGGTGCGTTCGCCTTGGTCAGCCAGGTGCGTTAAAAAACTGTCATCTGCTACGAGCCAAATGAATTGGTTCGTTGAACCTTGCCGCGACAGGAAATGAAAGCGACTATCCATTTGCCGTCTCTTCAGAAAGCAGAGCGTGGATCGAGCGTCACTTTCAGCCGAATCTACGCTCTTTTGTAGACTCCCTTCTTTGTGTGCCCGACAAATTCAAACAGTGGCATGTGCGAACCAGCTGATGTCGATGACACGTATCCACATAGTCTTTCTTCACTTTTATAGGGAGATTACTAGCAATCATTGAGATCTGGAGGCATACGCAGAGATAGAATACATTGGAAAAGTTTGGACAGCTGGGCGAGTTTGTGTGGTAGCAGAATACATTTGCTGTTAACGTTTGTATTCGTCTTTATAATTATTATTTAAGGAATGTCTAGTTTATTTGCTCAATTGAAATGCCCACCTTTCTTGTACAAATTCATGCATTACTCTTACAAAAGAGCGCGCTACGGAGAAAATGTCACAGCAAGGGCACAAGTACAGCAAACACAGATTTAGTGCTCAAAGGGACTGGCAACCGATTTTTAAGGACCTCGTTTTTTATGGCGCAACGTAAAGCTCACCCTCGGTAGTGTTTATACCTGCAGCGTCTAAAAGTACGTGGATATTTTGTAAGCAGAATTTTTCGATCTGAGAGGCCTCTAAAAAGTTAAGAGGTCCTCCCCCAGGAACATTGAGGAGTGAAAGCAATGCCGATGGCCTGCCTTGCAAATTGTGGAAGCCGCTCTTCGTTCTGCTTTCACAAGAGTGAATGCAACTGTGGTTAACCACCTATATTTTTACCTTTTCAATCACTTTTGAAAATAAAAAGCTGGTACAATAAGTTTGCACTTCATCAATACTTCTTTTTGGGCGAGTTGGTACATCTTGAAACTTTGGGCAACAGCGCAAACAGACGACCACAAGAAGGGAGACGCGTACACACAAGCGCTGGCTGACACGTACACACTCACCGCTTGTGTGTACGTGTCTCCCTTCTTGTAGTCATCTGTTTGCGCTGTTGCCCAAAGTAACAATAAGTTTGCGTTGTTGTACTAGACCTTTCTTAGGTTTGTAATGCCTTTTTGCCAAAGTACGCGTCTATGTCATGGCTGGCTGGGCCCCGGCGTCGTTATTCTGTCGATAGCCGAGCCAAACCAAGTTATCGAAAACGAAACCTACGCTGTTTGCACATGTGCGCGGCATCGCCGAGTAGCACCGCGCACGATTTTCAAGTGTACGTCCCGAAACATGGCACTGCAAAATCTCAGCGACTTGGAATTGCGAATTCTAGCTCGCATGCGAGAACAGAATTTAAATCTGTATGATCATGCGCCTAACTGCGATGTTTCGGCGGACGACGGCAGCGAAAGCGACGATCCTGGTTTAGAAAGGCCCCCATCACCGCAAGCCGGCCGGCTAGGAAACATCGACTGGTGAGTAATTATAAGTAGCATGAACGCATAATTCCACAATTTGAGGGCTGTGTGAACTTAGCGATGACCTCCGAATGTACGCAGGTGCAGGTGGACTGTGGAGGTATGCCCACGGTCGAAGAGTGCGTCTGCTGTAAAGACATTGCCGAAATCCGCACTGCCAAGCTCTGCGTTACATTAGAAGCTGACTTCCAGGCACTGTGTTTGAACACCGCAGTGCTTCGAGTAGCATACATAGATGTACATGTAAACAGGCAGAATGCTGAAATCGTAGACGACCATATGTAAGTCCAATCGACAGAAATTGTGCAAAGAGCCCTCAATTCTCTTCGTGTTGCAGGAGGGACAGGTATACGGCATACCGGCAGTTTACCAGGTGGACCTGGGGCTACCTAGGACAATCCAACAGACGTGTCCTGCCATCCTGTGTAGTGCGGCGTATACGGGAACAATTCCCGTCGGCGACAACACAGGGTTCCGCCTTGCACCTCTGCTGTGACTGGCGTTGCCGTCGTCCGCGAAAAGAAAAAAAGAAAGGTTTGTTCTAAAGCCAACTTTTTAAGATTATCGGCTACTTCAAAGTGCAACTTAATATATCAAAGTGAAAGGGTGACAAGTGTACTCAACAGGCTTTGCGGCCGATTTTTTACCTTCAAAGCAACAGTGCAACAAGAGAACTATTAAAATGAAACAGTTCAAGAGCTTTTTATTTCCGAGTTAATGAGGCACCCATGTTTGGAATGTAAAATAGTTCACTCATTTGACTAGATCCGGCGAGAATTATTGCTACCACAATAGCATCAAATATGCAGCCCATTATGAAAAACAAGAAAGAAAACAGGTTCCAAATGTTTTCAATATAGGTTTACTTGAGAACACTTTATTTGGAACATGGTGAGAACAAATTTTTTTGTAAGCTATACACAATTCTACTGCATACACCAATTTTACCGCTTTAGCTGAGTTATGCACATTTGTAATTATGCATTTTCCTTTACAATTTGTTCTGGATTAGCCCACATACAAACAAGTGCTAATTAACTCGCATGAGTAGTCTCATGACAAGGTCACTCATTGCAATTGAAAATTGCAGCCCACCGATATCCAAGACACGCTCAGCTACAGCCTATTCTTTATTAGCATCACGTTGGCAATTCGTGCACAATCACAATAATAATGCAGTGAGTAGAACCGAGATTATCCTTCATTGTACAGCTAACTTCATTATAAGGATTGCATACTTTAGTACTCTAAGGTACGCAAGATCTCAGGCATGCTGAACTATTTTGACAATGCCAAAATGTTTACTTTCTGCACTATTTCATTGACTGCCGATCTGATATTGTCAAGAACTCAGCACAATCAATTCGAGGATTGAGCCAGGACACAAGGAACAATGGAGGGAGTCGATGGCTAGTGACGAATCTTGTGTTGACATTGGTTTTTCCTGGAGTTAACGGTGCTACTTCGACAGACGCCAGTTGGGAGTGTAAACCAGTAGACAGTTTCCTCATTTATGCTCTCAAGGCTTCCACAGGTTTGCGCTTTTACCCAAAAAAATGTCACAGTTTCGCCCTAAGGGTGAAGCAATGAATGCGATAGCAACACAGCAATGTCATACGAAGTAAGGTGAGCGGCTTTGGTAGCAATATGAATTGTAGTAAACATGAGCTGATTAAGTAAGCAGGTGAGCTGCGGCGTAAGTAGACCGACATAAAGAGAGACTCGATGACCACGAGAAGGAGCGTGTGAAACGGTGGTGTTGATGAGAAGCGCTTCCCGTGGGCAGCGCTTGTGAAGGGACACACCTGTAGCGCTGCACTACCGATCCGGGCAGCATTGCATGTGTAGCGTGCGTTGGAAAATGTGGCCCGACTATTACTAACTGAATGAACAAGCGTGGTGTGAGCGCGCACAAACAAACATGAATGGATCACACTGAATGACTGCAGACAACGACTGTCAAAACGCTGGCAGCGAGCGCATACGCCGCTGCGGGCCAAGGTACGTGCGGTCTATCGCTTCAACGGAAACTGAGCGGCGAATGCACGGCGCATAAAGGTCAGAGCCGTGTGGAGATAAGAGACAGTGCGCGCGATGCGACGAGCGCGGTTGTTGGCAGAGTAGAAGTGCGCCCTCCCCCCAACCCTCCGCTCCATCCGGCGCTGGCTTCCGGCTTCCTTGCTTGCGCGTGGGTGATTGAGTGCGTTCGCTCTCCGTGCTAGCGCGCGTCCCCGCACGCTTCCGCTCGGGCATACGGCGCGCGGCGCAGATTTTATCTATAGGGAACCTCACAGCGACGGCGACGGCAGAAATCCGGTTGAAGTCTCCATATAATTGCTATCGCAATAAAAGTGCGGACATCCTTGCATGGCTATTCTTCTGCTTCTTACTCAACTTGCGTAATGCCTGTGCGAAGATACAACAGTCCGTACAGGTGCTTCGGTTTTGACTCGTTCTAAGTGAACAAAATGTGATCAGGCTTGAGTGGTGTATTTTGTTATAAACAGGCAAATCTATTTTAAAATTATACATTATAGTAGTAGTGCTTACAATACATGTGTAAGATATAAGTCAGGCCAGGTTGTGTTATAGAGGTTGTACATCTTGTGGTAAACACGTTCATTGCAATGGTGCTTGAATAGTACTCAAAAATGAGAGGTAGAGCTTACTATTCTCCAATTTACATTTTCATTACTCTACAGACTTTTGCCCTGCAGGAGGGAAGTAACCGAGACAAGAATATACTTGATCGCACATTCAGAGTACTCATATCTTGAAAATGGCGTGACTTACAGAACTTTTTCCAATAGAACATGTCTTGGATATTGGTCGGGTTTGATTCTACCATAGCTATGTGTGTGTGCCTTAAATTCCTGAATACGACAGTTAATTAGCAGAGTTTTTTTTAATTGCATGATTTAGGGCCACAATTATTCAAGCAAAAATGTGCACCACAGTTTCTAATCCAGCTAAACAGTCTAAATTCTGATACATACAACACGGAACCCCCAAAAGTTCTTTATCGCACAAAAAAATAAGAAAACACCTCCTGCTGCCAGCTCAGAAGCAGGAAAGATAAACGGCGCAAAACAGACCCGGACACAGGAACACATACAACAGGGCGGACATCAAACTACCAGCTGAAATTTATTACACAAAAAACAGCATATACGTATACAAAAATGAAAAAGTGAGCATGCGTACAAGGTAAAGCATTATTAGCTATTATTCAGGAATAATATTTTTTACAGCAGGGTTAGCGATGGTGCACTGGTACACCTGTCACCAGCATTTTGATGTATAATGCCTCAGGAGTTTCATGTTCCTGCTCAGATTTTGCATTATTTTTTACCAACTTGTATCCCCACTTTTTGCAATGAATTGCTGATCAAGTTCTTGAAAATAATGGAAAAACTAAGCAGGAACATGAAATTGCTGAGCCATATGACGTAAGCAAAGCTGGTGATATGTGTGTCAGTGGGCCACTGCTAGCCCTGCTGGAAAAAGAAATATTATTCATGGAGAATCCCTAATTATACTTGACCTTGTATTCGTGCTCACGTTTTAATTTTTGTGTATTCGGTGTGTGAAAATGCTACGTATATGCTGAATTCCTCTGCAATAAACTTCAGGTGGTAGTTTGGCGCGTATGTTTTCCTTCGTCCACGTCTGTATTGCACAATTTATTTTTCCTGTAATATGAACCAACTAGCTCGAACCATGATTCGGCTTGAAAAACTATCAGCTCAGCAAAACACATGTTTATAGGTGGAACTTGGAAACCCGCACATTTATTTTGTGGCACTAAATTTCTACGCAATTCACGTCACAAATTACAAACCTTGCAAAACAAAAAAGGGCAGCGCCAGCTAACTATGCTGAATAGGTTTTAGTTTGTGACAATGCTTATATATATATATATATATATATATATATATATATATAGAAAAATAGTATTTCCCATGAAACAATATGTTATCTATAGCATCCAGATATCCTATGTCATACATTATACAATATCAAAGCTGCAGATATGCAGTGATCTTAACGAAACATTAATGCAACACATTCAATGTACAACATTATGTACAGAGCATTTATGCTATAAAAAATTTTAAACAGCCTCATAAACCACCTCTGTGATCTGCACAGAAGTGATCTGATCTGTACAGATGTGATCTGCACAGAAGGCTAGAAGCCTTCTGTGCAGATGTCCCCTCTGGGTAAACTAGGAATTCATTGAAGACGCAAGCAACATGGTGTGGTTCATTTTCCACAGCTAGTAAATACATTTCAGCTGAAAAAAACTGTAATAGGATGGAAAGTTCGGCGGGTTGGTGTACTTGCATAATGGAACATAGCACAGACGAGCTACTGCATAAATGTGAGGCTAAGGGAGCACGCATTGTCACTGAAGCAAATATGACTATGCGCATGTGACCACTGTTGCGGCTCGGAGGTGGCGGTTGGGCAAGGAATCCACCAAGCCGATCGGTGGACTACATCCAGTAGTAGGAATAAGGAAAATGATTTAATTTACATTATGCACACTGGCCCCTGGTACCGAAGCCCACTCTATCAGGAGCATATTCAATGTCCGAGTTCGCCTCAGGACATGTTAGCACTTCCACTGCACCATAGGTCTCCGCTTTTAATCCCTTCGCCTTCCCTAGGAGACTCGACTGGGAATGTGCTGACCTTGATGCGGCCAATCAGAGGGGTTGTATTGTTCACCGAACTTCGCCTTTAATGTTGCATCCTCGCCCTCGCATTTGCTGCCACTGCGTGGTCATCTGGGAAACCGAGATCGTTGCCGTTCCCACGGTAGTAATTCCTCGAAGGTGGCCTCTCGCATCAATCCGTGGCATCTCCGTGACGGTCAACTTGTCATGGTCGGTGTCGGGGGCTAGCGCCGTCTGGGCAACGCTGATGAAAGGGGCTGCCTCGTGGGAAACATCCAAGGTATACGCTGGTCCATGTTGAGACGTAACACCACTATCGCTAGTGTGGATGCGAATCCTCTACCGTCCTATGATCTGTCGTCTATTGTAAGACAAATTGTGCGCAGAGAACTTGCTCGATGTAAAGTGGTCTCCATTAACGCTGTGGGATTTGATGACTCCCCACGGTCAAGAGCAGTGGAGAGATCAGATTACAATTTGCGTAGTCGTGATGGAGCGCAGAACGCCATATTACCATCAGTGCAAATGCTCGCTATTGTTCAAGAAAGCAGTTATTCTATATAAGCATAAAATTTCATGCAGCGTGCTCAAGTCCCAGGTGACACTTGCACAACTTACATTGAGGAAATCTTGAGATAAGTACATGTGTCAGTATCACGTGCCAAAGGTAAATTGGTGCGGCTGTGGACGCCACTTGGAAAGCGCAGCCTACAGAAAAAGTTTCTGGCCCACTTCACCGGACCCTTTATATTCTGGCACATCTCGGTGACGTCACGTCCAATATCTTGCCTCCTGTCCACTGGTCACTGCTCCAGCAAGACTACCGCCATTCACGTCGCCTGTTTTAAGCATTTTCGCCATCAGATCTCCAATCACCCCGGCTGACTCACCCGGTGGGCATCACCTGCAACGGGGGAAATGTTAAAAGACGACATTCACCCGAACTGTGACCTGCTCCACACCTAGGCCTTTCGCAATGATCATTCACCAGCTCCCATAAATAAAACCCATCTCACCGTTAACAGTATTCTTTCAAAACGCTAAGTTTTGAACCGCAGCATGCGCTTCGCCACAAGTGTATGCTTCGGCAATCGAACATATGCTGCAGACATGAGTGGTGGTCCAGGAGTTCTCCTCGACTCCCTCATGCTGCAGAAGCTTCCTCTGCTGGCCTCCTCCACGGTTGCTTCCAACAGCTCCTGGACATAGTCTGAAAAATTCCACAGGACAAACAGCACACAAGGCACGTTGTGTTAAAATGTGTTCCTATCTTCTGTTTCTTGACTATACTTCAGATTTATCCAGGCAGTGAAAAAGCCACTGGCTGAAGTAGCTTCAATAATCTAACAAAAATGACAGACAAGCATGTGCTACCAAACCACACGGGAATAACATGTTTTCACAAGGAAGCTCACCATAAGTCACACTTTCTTTTACTGGGCAGACCACTTCATTTCCCTTCTTTGTTTTCAACATTTTTCGTCGGAATACAGGCTTACCGTCAATGCCACAAGCTTGTTTACGTGTCGTGTTTGCATTGTGATGTAAGACTGCTAGCATGGTTCTGCAAAATGGAGTGAAGTGATAAGACAAATAGCATGAGCAGTCTTCAGTGAAAGTTTTTCATAAATCGAAATTGTGCTTCACCTAGCAGACATCAAAGTTGGTGAATATGCCACAGACTTTGGGGCGAAACGTATCATCAACGAATGGAATGACTCCAAACACGATGTTTGTGCATCTGCCGAAAGTTGAGCAATGTCTTTGATGAGACGGATGTTCAGGACCATTCCACAAAGGTTCTTGTAAACTGCACTCCCTGTAAGTAACAGACACAATATAGAAAAACTGTGTGCCACTACAGAATGCTACCTCAGCAAACACTGTTTTGCATAAATAATATGTGAGCAATTTGTTGTAAAATAATTGATACTCACCAGGATCAAGCCACTCCTTGTGAGAAAGCTGGTCGTGTAGGCATCGATGGTACGGCCCCTCATGGCCACTGTGAATATTCACAATGTGTCTTGTTAGGCCTGCAATATCAAGTGACAAGAGTCTAAACAGTATGCAGGCCCCATGTGGCGGTAAAATAAAACTTGCTGTTTTGCAAATCGGTGCATAATGCTCAGCAAGAATAAAATGCACAACGCAGACAAGGATGAGAGATCAAGGGACAAGGGGACTAGCGCTAACTATTTTATTTTCGTCTTATTCCTCAATATAAGCACATACTAGCACATGCGCAATAAGGCAGGCAGCTCACTGTCGCAAAAAAGAAAAGATAGAAATAAAATTAGGTGAAAGTTTGTGCTAGTCCGTGTCCCTTGATCACATGTCCTCGTCTGCGTTGTGCATTGTATTCTTCCTTAGTACTATATCAAACCTGACCACACTAATTACGATGCCCTTATACTATTGATACGTTTTGCATACAATAATAATGTAGGAAAGGCAACTGGATATTTGCTGTCTACCTCTTGTCTACTGCCATTCATACTCATTCATTCTCATGTCAATATTTTGTGGTCCCCTTCGCTCATAGCCAACATGTGAATAGTCTGTTGCCCACATAGCGTGATACCACCAACATGCCTGTATGAATGTTGAAGTTACACAACAAGAGTTCAACAATCCTTTCATTTTTCATTCTGTTGATGATGTTGCTTGGGTCACCCATTTATATTGTGTCTAGTGTGAGAAGACCCTGCTGTCGCTTTATTTCGGCCCTAACACAGTTAATGAGCGGATGCGGACTTTCACTTAGTTCTCCCCACTGACCCTTAGAAGATATGCTGCCACAGCACCAAAATGCTGCAAGTTGACTGGCTGAAGCCTAAGGCTTGGCGGTTCCCATTGCAGTAAGTTTCAGGCCAGACAACCACTTTCATGTGCATGGACAGCGTAAAGCTTGCTAACAATATGTACCCTATCCCCATAATTTCTTTGCTCTGATCATCAGTGTATAAAATCAATAACTGTTCAGCTTCATTCTGATCAATGAACATCATTTGCTCACTGAGACGTAAATGAAGCTTTGGTCAAGTTGCTGCTCACTATAGATAATTTACAAGGTTCATTTGTGAAACACTTAACAGATGTTTATTACTCTCGATCCACCATTTGTATTCTCAGTGTACTTAAATGGCTAAAGACATAAATTCACTGTAATTCAGCCACTGAAAAGAACCCTAGACTGCAATGAGGCGCCAAATAAATTCACCTTTTGCTGGCTAATATTCATAAACTATACAGATAGCAAGCTATTAGCATGCTGTAAATAGCCAAAAGCACCCCAAGTTCATAACATTTTGTGTGATGAGCTACTTACTCTTCCAGATGCTGATCCGAAGAGCGACATTACCCTCGGACATCGCAACACTGAAGTAGAGGTGGTTGCATATGGGTCGAATCCACCCGTTCAATATCGTACAACCAGCCCTTTTTGCAATGCCTTCAAGTTTTTTCCGCAGACCTGACAGTTCACAAAAGTGCATAAGACTGCATCACTTGTCATGATGATACTTTGTTACACATTTAAACCATCTAGTCATGAATGTGTACTGTATTTGGAAATGCAGGAAAAAAATTGTGCAGTCATCTTTCTGCATAGGATAATCGTGCACGTAGTGCCAGCTACTACAAAGTTATGCATGATATTGTTATGTGTACTTTATGAGCCTTCAGAATCTCTATATCAGCGATTATAGTGCAATAAATATTCTGCCTACTAACCTTTCACAACATGCCAGCTGTCCAGCTCATGCTTAATGCCTGGCTCTTTTTCCCTCATATGTTTGCGAATCCCGGGGTGTCTGTCGATGGTCACAGTTGAAACCTTCAGGTCTTTGGAGTGCAGTTCACCAAGGCAGTGCACGAAGCCTACTTTTTTCCATTTGCGGGCTTGTTTTCACCTTTGTATTCTACAACAAGAAAGTAAGGCAGTAATGCTTCAGACATAAAAATTAAACTAGACTTTTGTGACCTTGCAGAACACAACCCAACTTCCAGCGAAGCTGTTTATTTCAAGCAGTTTCAATAAAAGTTTCAGTTGCCTATAATTAAATAACATAGTTGAAACCTCGCCGGCATAGGACTTCTGAAACTTTACACGCATGTTAAGCAATTTTGCCAAATGCAGTAAATAATCTACAATGTATTAGGGAGGACATTGGTCACAGTGCTCGTAAAAAAGAATACTCATAAAGCTCCAGAGGACTTGATCATGTAATTTATTGCAAACGCATTAACTAAGCTGCACACTTCATATTTTGTGCACAATTTATCCTTTGCGTCAGCCATAGTTTGTTGTTTGTTGTTGTTGTTTATTTATACTGTTAACCCAATTAAGGGCCTTTACAGGAGTGGAAAAAAATAGAAGGAAAGATACAAAATTCTGCTCCATCTCGAGCAAAAACAAAAATATACAAGGCAGTATAATGGCAATATCTACAAAAAGTGACATGCAGGGAACAATGACAAAATACATTGTTTTATGCGCACCAGAAACAAAAATACATGCTAAGACGCATTCATACCAGAGAAGATGACATTCTCTAAACCAGCACTAAAATCACTGACGGAGGCAGATGTGACAACTGAATTTGGTAATTCATTCCATTCCTTAATCACCCTGGGAAAAAAGCTGTACTTGAATGTATCATTTCGTGTAACTGGCGGCTGTATGTATAAGCTGTGCCTGTGTCTGAAGCGTTGATCCGATGAAATTATGCAGTATTCAGATAAATTTATTTTAACCTGGTTATGAATAATTAAAAAAAAATTTTAATCGGTCAAACTTCGTCCTTAATTCTAACGCGGAAAGGTTTGCACGACTGCATAGTTCAGTAGGAGAGTGCATGCGCTGATATTTATTAAATATAAATCTAGAAGCCAGTCGTTGAACTCTTTCCAATTTATGACGCTTAGTAGCAGTGTGTGGGTCCCATACTATTCTAG
Organism: Dermacentor silvarum; assembly: GCF_013339745.2. Classification (NCBI taxonomy): domain Eukaryota; kingdom Metazoa; phylum Arthropoda; class Arachnida; order Ixodida; family Ixodidae; genus Dermacentor; species Dermacentor silvarum. The sequence continues at coordinate 66,750,781 of NC_051164.1, read as the reverse complement.
CATATTCAATGATTGGCCGTATTAATATCTTATACGCCAGGTTTTTCACTTCAGGAGTTGCGCTATACAATCTTCGCCTGAGGCCCCAAAGAACTTTATTTGCCCTTCTACAAGCTTCATTCATGTGAATGTTCCACCTCAAGTCTGAAGTAAATATTAATCCTAAATATTTATATTCTGTTACTCTTGTTAGTTCATGGGGACCGATACTGTATTTATGCATCAGGGGCGTCTTTCTCCGCGTTATAGTCATACAAACTGATTTTACTGGGTTCAGTGACATTTGCCATTCATTGCACCATTGTAGAATTTTATTTAAATTGGTGTTGAGGTCTAACTGGTCATTTAAAGATTCAATCCTTTTATATATTACGCAGTCGTCTGCAAACAATCTTAGCGGGACGGTTATATCAGTAGGCAAATCATTAATAAAGATAAGAAATAAAAGAGGCCCCAAAACACTGCCTTGAGGTACTCCAGACAAAACTGCTTTGGACGTGGATTTAATTTTATTTATTTCGACATACTGCTCACGAGAGTGGAGGTAGGATCTAAACCACTTAGTGATGTTTGGATTTCTAAATATTTCATTTATTTTTAGCAAGAGTTTAGGATGCGAGACTTTGTCAAACGCTTTGGCGAAGTCTAAAAAAATTAGGTCAATCTGTCCTCGGCTATTTATCGTTAGTGAAAGATCGTGGACTGTCTTAACTAGTTGAGTTATTGTAGACAACCCTTTACGAAAACCATGTTGCACTGGTGATAGTAAATTGTTAGTTTCCAAATAATTTGAGAGATGTTTACTGATTATATGTTCAAGTAGTTTAGAGCAGGTGCTCCTAAGAGAGATGGGCCGGTAGTTACCTACGTCTGATGTGCTCCCACTTTTGTGGACAGGAATTACTTTAGCTTGTTTCCAGGCCATAGGAACTGTTCCCTGGGTAAGCGATGATTGAAAGATTATGGTGAAATATTTAGCGACCCACTGAGCATATCTATATAGGAACTCATTCGGTATGCTGTCGGGGCCAGGGGATTTCTTTGTATTTATGCGCAGAAGAAGGTTCAGCACTCCTTCCTCGTTGATAAGAAGGTCGGACGCTGGAGGGCGATCGGAAGTGTCAGTAAAGGATGGAAGTGTAGCATCATCTTTGGTGAAAACGAAGGAAAAGAAAGAATTGAAATGCTCTATACGTTCCTGGGTAGTTCTTTCATCATCTGCTTTATGTTGTTTCTTTGTAGGGTTTACGTATCTCCAAAATTTACTAGGTGCTTCCTGAAGGAAGTTTTTCAGTGTAACATTAAAGAATCTCTCCTTGCTTTCCTTGACTAGACGATTTAAGTTAAGCTTCATGTTATAAAGTGAAGTCTTGTTCTGTACACTTGGATCTCGTGAACAAGCTTTCCTTTTCCTTTTCATCCTCCGTTTGACATGAAGTATTTCCCTTGTAATCCACGGGTTCTTTCTTTTGCACTTTTTAAAGCTCTTAGGAATAAATCGCGTAATACAATTCATCGTAATCTTGGAAAAAAAGTCCCACAGATCGTCAGTACCACCATTTGATTCATAAATAGACATGAAGTTATGTTTGAATATAAACGAGGTGCCTTGTTGAATTCATCGACAACACCGGACAAAGTAATTGCATACCACTTATCAGGTGTGGAAAAACAGGACAAACGAGCATTCACAATGTATTTGTGATGCTCCTAACGAAGCCATGAATGCGAAAGTTTTGTCACAGATTGCACATATTACGCACCTCACTTTTAACGAAATTTTTTAATAAAAGATGAAATTTAAGTTATTTCTTATTGCTATCGCTTTTTGCCACATAGGTAAATATGCTGAGAATGGCATTGTGACACTTCTGAGCAATTGGTGCAAACATTCTTTTTACAAAGGCAGTACTTGAAGTGCATGCATATAACTTGTCAGACACATTTGCAATGGCGTTCTCTTTATAATTCGGTATTGCTTGCATTTGTAGTTACACCAGGGTAGCCGACAAACATTTGCGCTAATTGGAGAAAATAATTGTAAAGCTTCGGGGCACTTCATCAGTATTTTATGGCAAAGAGTGTACTTAGCATTTAAAATTTTGTGCACACACTACCCATTACATGTGCCATAGCTGCTCCGAATATAAACAAGGTGGCTTGTACAGTTCATCGAGGACACCTGACAAAGTAATTCCATGCCAAATATGAGGTGAGAAAAAAGAGATAAAAGAAGCATTCAAAATTATTATCAGCGCTTCTATTCAATACAGAAACATGACATCTTTTGTCAGAGTAGAAGTGACATTTCCTCCATGAAAATATTATTTATGACGTGGAAAGTGTGCAGTGCAGAATTTATTAAAAGCTGTCTCACCTTGCCGACCTGCACTTGAGTGAAATTCAGGACTTTTCTCGTTTCCGCATCCATAAGTGTGTAGGTAAGGTATTTCGCCGAATGCCCCGGAGAATCACACCGCCCATCTCCTAGCAGGCATAGGTCCCGGCCCTTACAGGCTTCAACTAGAGAAGCTTGTTGTGTGCTCCAGACCTGCACATGCAACACTACATGGTTCCAGCTCTGCAGAAACCTATGCTGTATTAACTTTGTTATGGCCGGCACAAGGCAACCATTTTGGTAGACATTGTATGTCGATGTCGTGAAGGCCTCGATGTTCACAGTTGCCAGCAGTCGCAAGACTTTCACAGCGCTGGCACCGCTGAACAAAATGGCCCCAGCTAGCAGGACGTCACCCGCTGCCATGCCATTGGTAGTGGTCTGGCTGCTCCAATCTTTCTGATGGCTTAAAGAGCATGTGGCCTTTACGGTCAAGGAGCTTCCCTGTGTATGTTTGGTAATAGTACAGCTCTCTCCACACTTAGTGCAAGCTCCCACAGGCAACTTTCAAATACAATGTATTTTTTTCAGTTCGGAGTGTTGTTCCATCCCTGCAAAGTGAATATTATGTTACTATAGTTGATGGTACTATCAAAAAAGTGCCAAACTTACAGATGCATAGTGTCATCCGACATCGGATGGTAGCTGGTGTCCTTGGGGTCATTGACAGGGGTGGGGGGCCACTGACGGGGGTAGCGGGACCAGACATCACGTTGCAGTCATCAGGACAAGACTTTCTTAAAGGCGTTGATGCGGAACGAGGGGCAAACAGCAGCCCCGGATGAATACCATCTCCACTACACAGTGAGCAATTGGCACAGCACACACTGCTGTCCGTCTGAGTGCTGCAGCTCCTTGTGTTGATCCTGTACTGTATACCTAAGGCGGAGGACCAAAACTCGGTTATAAATACATGGAGACGAATTTCGTATGGAACCGAAACGCTGATACAGAATGTAAAAGAAATGCAAAGACATGGAGATAAACAATGAAAATGTTAGTCATAAAGTAAACATACTGAGGACGAATGCCACTGTAGCCAGTGTTGCGTCTTAGTTCTTAGATAGTACTAGTAATTTTGGCACAATTTGCAAGAATCTTTATTCTAAACATCACACACAGACCAGGGTCTCTTTTGACAGACACAAATGCTTTGTTGGCGCAGCTGGTACAATGCAATTCAGAAAATCTAGAAGAAATGCAGCGAAAGTAGGGGGAGGCAGTGTGCATTACAAATTACGTAGAAGCTATGACAGCCTCTGTTCAGATAAGCCAACCCCATCATGAAGAAAATATGTGCCATCTCATGCATGGAGTCAAAGTGCAGCTGCACAACAGTGGTGTGCAGCTGCACAAACTACCTGCACACCACTGTTGTGCACAATGCCACAGAGCACAGTCACAAAGTTCATGCTGCAGCTGGCACAAGTGGCCCAGTGGCAGTATAAGATAACACAATACGATTTCACCGGTGCCGTCCAGTAGCAGCTCAATTATCACATACTCTCAAATCAGTGCCTTGGGCTACAGTTTGCACTTCAGTTTCTCATATGAAACTGCTATACTTCGGGCAGAATTAGTGTTGAGGTTACCAGGAGAATTACAGATTACAGAGTTTAGGAGCGGCTCACAAAGAGGTGAACCAAGGTCGATCCAAATAGGTCGGGAAGCTTCGGGCTGAAATGGGTTCAGAACCGTAAGAGCGCCCATCGATAGCGGCGGGCGTTCACGCCGCTATCACTTGCAATGCAATGCAGCTCTTGAAGTGTGCAGAAACATGCGTTCGTAAAGTTCACCTGTTACAATACGCCCCCCTCACATGTTGTGTTGTTTTGCTTGTCCACGTTTGTCTGAATTTGTTGACGCGGGTAGTTTCATTGTTCGTTAACTTTTTCAGTCAAAAGTAGTCAGTTGCGATGGCCAGATATTTGTTTACTTTAGTTATTTTTGTGCGACAGCGCTGGCCAACCGGCTTGGCGTCCGCCAACAGGACGAGCACTTTACGCCCGAAGCGTTCGTCGGCCTCCAAAGAAAGTATGTTTTGTGCAGGGATGGGATTTCGACACCCGTACGGCTGACCTTTTGCTGCATCACTTTCCGCGCTGAAAGCGCAGAATGCCCATCAAGAGAAATGGCGGGGCACTTGAATATACAGCACTAAATGACAGGCCTCCGAAAACAAATTTTGTGCCTTTGAGAACAAAATGACGTCGCCTCTGTTTTTAACATATATGACGTCACATTATTTTTTCTTCCGCGGGAAGTTTCCCTCCTCGCACAGATAGCGCTAAGCCCCATGAACCGGCGATGAGCCGCCATCGTTTGAACTTATTTGCTTTTATGGAAGCTTCGCTACCAGGTACATTTACCTTGGGTGAACTGTAGTACAAGAATAAAAACGAATTCTACAAAAGGCATTGGACATCATCAAGAAATTCTTGAAACAGACTTTTTTTGCTAGGACAAGGGTCGGAAGACTGGAGTGCCAAATTTTATTCACTGCACCCTCAGGTAAATGCTGTCACGCAAGAACAAATGAGGACCTTGTACATAGTTGGTTGCGATTTGATTGGATCTACCTCAGTCAGAAACTCAAACATGTTTTCATGAATTATTTTAGGAGGGGCTTCAAAAAGAATGAAACGAGGGGTGATGCACTGTGAATTATGAAGAAGTGCAAGGACCTGAAGAAAAGATTACAGGATGACGATGGATGCAGTGCCTCTGTAACACATAGCTATCACCTCGTTCTTTTAAACTGGTACGCGACAAAAAAACATGCTTAGTGAAGGCATTAAATACGAATCAAGTGTTACCTGTTGAAGCGTATCTTGGAGTAGGTCCATGGGTAGGGGATGAGACATATTTTGATGCATAGTTGTGGTCATCACATTCCGTCTAAAAGAGAATCAGAACAGTAGGCTGGGCGTGTTGGTAATCCATACTTGAAACTACAGCACGAAACTACACGACAAAAAGGAAGACATGATGGACAAGTGCTGTACTATCAACACAATGTTTATTGAAAGCACCGAAATAAATGCCCGTAAAAGATAATGCTTTGTAGTCAGCTTTCCTTATCTGCATAGCGTCTCGCGCTGACTCAAGAAGGTTGGGGCAAGATACAGCCTCAATGTCGTATTTTCCGCAAAGAATAAGTTGGCAAAGATATTTGCTGCTGTACACAGTAGGGCTGAAAGTGCGACGCAGGAATAGCAGGGTTGTAACATTAAGCACTGTGGACAAATATGTCCTGTGCACTAAGGATGTTATGACATTCTGCTTTATAAGAATTCTCTGTTAGTAGTTCAGCTCTTGTTCGTCGCGCCTTCCTTTTTGCCTTGTGTGGTAGTCTGCTGGTGTGCTGCAGTTTCAAGTAAAAGATAATGAAACATACTGCAAGACTAGCATTAGTGAATTATATAGGCTGCTGGCATTACTTATCACAAGTCGTCAAACACCTGCACCACTATACTGAAGCAATTTTATCTCCAAATAGCTTAACATACCAGCTCAGGATCATGCAGCGTACTGCAACAGGTGTCAACATCCATGTTCGCACCAACATCAACACATACACAGCCAGACTGCACCACGCTATCATCCAGGACCTGCAAAGCACAAATGTGGTATATGCACATCAGCGACACACTGCCAGGCAGTGTTTAACGTTCCAAGAGCAAGTGCACCTTTAGCAGCATAGCAGCTACAATACATACCTCACTGTACACCCCAACATCACAGCTTAGGATGGATGGTGCTGCCTCATCACTGCCTTGAAGATGCATGGTTGCAACACAAGCCCTCTTAAACCAGACATCAAAGAAAACACAGGTTAATTAGTCAAGTGATAAATTAGGGAAAGCCACGGTTAAAATAAAAGCATTCAAACGCTGTGTTCACACGGTTTCCCGCCAATGCTTAAATGGTACACGTAACAAAGAAAAAAATGTGTTACTCAACTAACATCCATAACTTAAAATCGAGGCAACTGAATAATTTCGAATACGCAGCTTAGAAACTGTTGGTCAACGCCGCTCGTAACGGCCACTGCGGTAAGTTTCTTATACGGCTGTCACACAGCGCACTTTCGATCGCGATCGAGCCAATCGGTGTCGAATTTCTCGGCCACGACTGGCTCCTTTGCGAAAGGTGCAGGAGGAAGTCAGTCACGGTCGATAATTTTTATCCTGATCGGGCTCTATCGCGATCGAAAGTAACCGTATCACACCGGTACGGATTGCGATCGAACCCGATCGGTACTGTATCTCTGTCGAGATCGGGTGCTGCTACACGGACGCTAGCGATCACGATTTTGCTCCATCCGGATCTAGTCAATCACGCATCGAGATCGTAATCTATAACTTGTATTGTCATGCTGAGTGAGCTCAACTAAGTCGATCCGAATTGCTGTACGTGCAGTGACGATTCTTGATCGCTTTCGAAAGCGCCCGTGTGACATCGGTGTCTCAAGATGAAAATACCAATTATGCTCCTTACCGTGCCTCCGCTGTTGTCCAGGCCGATAGACGGCACAGCAGTGATTCTGAGACGATGCCGAAGCCTACCCTTCAAGGATCCAAACTTCATGTAATCCGAAGCACGAAAGTGGTCGGAGCAGGCGCGTCCATGCGGCGGTATGGTGAAGCCAACAGCATCGTCCCATTCCTTTTTACGGCCGCGGTTCACAGGCACCGTGTGAAAGGAAATGCCTATGTCGGTCTTTGGACGACGTCGGCAGCTCTTGATGGCGCAATTCAGGCCAGGCATTGTAAATCGATTTGAACAAAGCAACCATAGCACTTAGCAGAACTCACAAAGCGTCAGTGCATGCAACCATTGCAATGAGGGCCATAAGGGCCGCTCATGAGCGTGGGATCATTACGTCAAGCGAAGACAGCGCCACTCTTCTGCTCATTACAAACGAAGGCTTATCTGCACATTGTAAGTTAGAAAAAAACTTATAATACAAATAATGTTCCTGCATTTCAATATTAATAAAAAGATTACGAACCGCGCACACTAATAGAAGGTCACGTGGTAGACCTCTTAAATAGGTTCATGTTTTTGCCGCTTGGGGCGCCAAAGGTAATTTTTCGCGAATTTTAGCGAAGAATTAAAAATATAAATCCACGTTTATTGAGAAAAACAGGGTCCGTTCAAGCCAATACGATAGACGGTCTTTCCATCAGAGGCGTTATCTCAATTCATGTTATGAGCGGTTGTCTGTCCCTTTAAAGACGACACTTTAGTGCCCAAATTACGATATTCAGTATAGAAGCGGTGAGGTTTTAGGTTTCAGCAATGCCTCGACTCACAAAATGATTTATGCATTAGAATTGAGAACCAATGCACTTACATTTCTGCTAACCACTTCTTCCGCACCTTGGTACTTTGTGCTGCATTCACGCCATGTACTTACATTTCCTTAGCGACATTTATTTGCTTACGACAACATGTTTTAGTTTAGCAATTATTAGAAACGTTACGCTACACACCAAATGACCTATTTGGTTAGGGGTTTGAGTGCTCTAACGGTTGCGCACGGCAGTAATAAAGTCGTATTAGGCACACAATGGACTTTAGAGTACCGTTCCGTAGGAACGCCACATCACTGTAGGTTTTAACGCAGTAAAGATTATTGGCTTCACAAGCGACTCTTGTTCTTTGTTCTCTGTTGAATACGTGCAAATGGTTCAGTAAACAGACTGTCTCGTTCATTACTATTTGAGCACAGCATTCTCAACCTATTTTGTTGCGTCAGAACGATCATGATTTGCCTATGACATAATATCAGCTTACTCTATGCTCACCGTGCTGCAGAGCGAATGTGATCTATCAAGGGTTTTTGGATTTCAAGAAAGTATTATCTACACATTAGATCCACTCGCGCATATTTTTCAAGACATATTTTTCGTTGCTGGTTTCACACGGGGTTGGCCTATCTGCCTATCTGGGACCTCGCTATCTTGTAACCACTTCCCGAAAAAAAAAAGAGCTGTTGGTTAGGTGACTTGTAGATGTAATATGAACATGAAACATGTGTGAACAGATACATCTACATGCCGTTAACACGCCGTAATTATCAGCAGCTAAGTATATTGTTGCACCAAAGTCGGCAGAAGACGATTTGACGTGTCGAGGTAAAATCGGTCTCGACAGTCATCTTGTTTGTACATCGAAGCCTTTCTTTCTTATATGACTTCCGCAACGAAACTAATTGGTGCAGGTGCTGGGTACCCACGAGAGACAACAACTGAGCTCCGCCGTGGTCGTCACCTCGGACTGGAGAACATGGTAGACGAAACAGGACCCGAAATGGTGCGACCCACATCAACGCCTACAACCCCGACGGTTGTCCTGGCTAAGCCGCGGGACCCAGGAACATTTTGTGGTACCGACCACTTCGACGTGGAAGACTGGATCGCCACGTATGAGCGTGTAAGTGCCCACAACAAATGGCATCCAACGATTATGTTAGCTAACTTGGCGTTCTACCTACAAGGCACGGCGAAGGTGCGTTACGATAACCACGAGGAAGAGCTTCCGACTGGGACACGTGCAAGCAGAAGCTGAGGGACTTGTTCGGCCGTCCCGCCGGGCGGAAGAGCGCCGCGAAGCTAGAACTAGCGACCTGCGTGCAAACGTCCACAGAATCACATCACTCTTACATCCACGACGTGCTGGCTCTGTTTCGTAAGGCTGACAGTGAAATGGCTGAGTCGAAAAGGGACATGTACTGAAGGGGATCGCTGACGATGCTTTCAACCGGCTCATGTGCAAAAATTTTGAGACAGTGCAGGACATCATAAAAGAGTATCAACGCTTTGAGCAGGCCAAGAGCCGCCGCATTGCAACGCCGTTCGCACATCTGCCAAACACAGCTGCGACATTATCTTGTGTCGACAGGTTAGGAATGCAACGAGTATTGTCATCAGAGGAGACGACGACGACGAAGCTACCTTTCGCTCCTGGTGATGCATCGGCTCCGTCTTTTTTCTTGTGTTGTGTCCAAATTATTGCCTCGACTTTTGTGATTTTTGGACCACTGGTGCTGTAAGTCTTCCGCTGTCGAACGACACCTCTTCAGCGGAAATCGGACCTGCCATCTTAAATTCATCGCCGATTCTTCGCAACATCCGCACCCCCGCGCCCCTGCCGTGCAGAGCCGGCAGTGTGCGTCGGCGGTAGCAGCTGCAGCAGGCATGAGCCAAGACGACGTCGTCGATGCTGTCGACATGACTCCAGAAGAGATCATCGATTGGCGTGAGAAATTTGTTTACTCTGACACCAAGAGGCCTTCGCCCACTTCGCCAAGCACCCTCAAAACTCGGCCGCAAGTAAGCCACAATCTGCCTCGTCCTCCTCCACTCCCTGCCGCTGAATACAAAATCATTCTTCGTGTGCATGGTGGTGTAAACTGCGCTAACATACACCCAGTCTCTCTCCGTGACATCGTCATCAAGTCCACAGGCCTCTCCGCGGCTGCAACATCGCTAGATCGACTCCGGGCCAACGAGATTAACAACACAATCATCATAAGCACCCCCTGCATGGACAGAGCTGATCGCTACTTGAAGATTGCCACCCTCACCATCATGGACAAGAGCTACGAGGTCTCCACGCACGTGGCAGACCCCAAAAATTCGTGTAGGGGCATCATCAAGCTGCCGGCCTCCCTGGTGGAGGGGAACGTGTTGGTTAAACTTCGAGACTCTAATCCAACAATCAAGATACTAGCTGCTCGAAGAATGGGCTCCACGGACTCCATCCTGGTCACTTTCGAAGGCTCAAAGGTCCCCTTCTATATTGATTACCTCCGCACAGACCTCCGCTGCCGACCATATCGGCAAAAAGTGGAGGCGTGTGCGAGGTGTCGGCAGCTTGGCCATCGTCAAGATGTCTGCCCTAATGTGACAATATGTCTCTGTCCAAAATGCGGCACGCCAGATCCTCCTGAAGACCACAGCTGCACCCCTACTTGCATCATCTGCAACGGAACACATGAGACTGGTTCATCAGAGTGCAGACTTCGTTACAAACCACGGACGCCGCCCCCCGCACCACCAGAAACTAAACTGACACTTCTGGCCAGGAACAATATCCAGGCCTCCAACCAACACCCAGGACAAGAGAAGCCGCAGAGCAACTCTGGCCGCAAGAACTCTGCAACAGCGGCCCAGGTTCTAGCATCGAAGCAAGCTTGGCCTCCGCTGACTCCACGCAACGAGGAGAGACCGCCCATCAACCATACAAAGGTGAGCTGGGCAGGGGTAGTCTCCCACAATAGCAGCTCCTCACTAGATGCTGATAACTCTCTCATCAAATACTTGCTTAATCAGAATGAAATTCTCAAGGCCGAAATCAAACAGCTCAAGGCAATGCTCCACCCCCCCATCGAAATCAATGAAAGTCCTGCCGCTACTTCCAACCCACTGCCACAAAAGCTTGTGCCCACACCCACACGCCCTCCGAGAGAACGCATGGATACAGTTGCACCCACACCCATAAGCCCTCCGACAGAACAAATGGACACTGTTGCACCCACTGCTACTACTGAAGCAGCAACTCCAAGGCCACCTTCACCCCACGTGCAGCCCCCACCGGCAAAAAGGAAGAATGCCGATATAACAGACACCGACCACACCGTTGAAAACGCCATATTTGTCCTTGGTGAGCGCATGACGACCCTGGAAAACAAGGTTGTTGCCCTTGAAAATCGGCTACAAAGCAAACTTGATTCCTTTATTTGTGAGGCATCTGCGCAGTTCTGCAGATTCCAAGAGCTAATCGAAACCTGGGGAAGACCCTCCACGACGTCACAAACTCCCATCCTTCACCACAGCGACAATAATAATGAAGCCAGCACGTAGTCTGGTGATCTGGCAGTGGAACTGCAGGGGGTTCCGCAACAAGCGCGCAAATCTTACACTATTTCTGCAGAATCTTAACGAGCTCCCTGATATTATAGCTTTGCAGGAAACACACGGGAAAGTAACTCTACCGGGATACAACACGTTTCAAGACCCTCACATAGTCAAGCCCAACACTGCCGTACTTGTAAGACAGCACCTTTCTGTTAAATGGGAGACATTCAGCGGTACTGACATCCCCCACGATTTCATCGAAATTCTACCTAAAAGCCTCAAACAACCCACCCTATACGTGTTGAATGTTTACAGCCCTCCCAATGCTCGACAACACCGCTTTGAGCACATGCTTGCTCAAGCCAAAGCTAACGCCAATAAACAGCCGCTAGTTGTAATGGGCGACTTCAATGCCCCCCTCCAAATGTGGGGCCACTCTGCATCTGCCCCTAAGGGAAGAGCTCTGTGGCAGCACATACAGAATCAAGGTTTCACCATCCACAATGACTTTACTCTTCCTACCCGGCTAGGAAATAGCGTCAGTAGGGATACATCCCCCGACCTCACCCTAACTCACCGCATCACTCAGGCGACGTGGCAAAACCTCCAAACCAACTTAGGCAGCGACCATTACATCCTCGAACTCCGCGTAAATTTCAAGCACAGACCACTGGCCATGAAACCACTAAGGCTTACCAATTGGACGGAATTCAGAAAATCTCGCTCCAACACCAACGAAGAAGACATTACCGACATAGCGCAATGGGCGAACGTTTTACAAGCAGATGTAGAGGCCCATACCACCACTCTCCCGTCAGATACACCCTTGGCAACAATTGATTCGAAGCTCCTACACATGTGGGAAGCGAAGCAAGCCTTACTCAGGAAATGGCTAACAGCCCGTTACAATCACAAACTCCGAATCAGAATCGCCAAATTGGACTCTCAGATTGAAAAATACGCTATCAAATTGAGGGCACAGCAATGGACTCAGGTTTGTGAAGGAGCGCATGGTCATCTTAGCACAAAAAAGACCTGGCAATTGCTCCGGCACCTGCTCGACCCCACCACATCTAGGACGCATAATAACCACCAGATCAATAAACTGCTACATGAACATGCAGCGGACCTGCCGACAATGTTCAGTAACTTGGCTTCCAAACATATGCCCCCTCCTACGCAAATCCCCATGCCCGACTATACTGGTGAACCCAATGAGGAACTTTGCAGCGCCATCACAGAAGCGGAGGTTCGACATGCCCTCAACCAAGTGCGAACTACCACGGCACCAGGTCCAGACTCTGTGACAAATAAGACGCTTCGCAACCTCGATGAGCAATCCATACGCAAACTCACCGAGTATTACAACCACTGTCTCGAAGAGGGCGAGATACCCCAACAATGGAAAGCAGCCAAGGTGATCTTCATTCCCAAGCCGAATAAGCCAATTCACATTGATAACTTCCGTCCCATCTCTCTCACCTCATGCATAGGGAAGATCTTGGAGCACGTAATCCACCTACGCCTTTCCAATTACATCGAAGATCATCGCTTTTTCCCCTCGGAAATGACTGGATTTCGCAAGTCTCTTTCTTGCCAGGATGTCATGCTAAGGCTCAAACAAGATATCATTGAACCGAGCGACGCACGCGACACAAAAGCGTTGCTGGGCCTCGACCTCAAGGGAGCCTTCAATAATGTGTCCCACTTGGCCATTCTACGCGAACTTAACAGTATAAACTGTGGAGAGCGAATCTACCGTTATATATGCAGCTTCCTGACGAAGCGCACTGCAACGCTCCAATTAGGCAGCGAACAATCAGGTCAGATACGTTTAGGAAGCACTGGTACGCCCCAAGGGGCAGTACTCTCCCCCCTCCTCTTCAATTTGGCTATGCGACCTTTAGCTTTCGCTCTAAAGAAGATTCCCGACCTCAGATTCTCACTGTACGCGGATGATATTACGCTGTGGATGACCGGAGGTTCGGACGGGCACATCCAAGACACCCTCCAAGCAGCCATTGACCAGATCGAACAAGTAGGTCACGACTTGAACCTTAGGTGCTCCCCCACCAAATCAGAGCTTCTGCTTCTGCCCCCCACGAGACGCTTCAGGACATCGCCCCCGAATATCGACCTCACAGTTGAAGGGCACTCCATACCCCAGGTAGACAGGATAAGGGTGCTAGGTCTTCACCTTCAAAGCAACCGAGCAAATCAGCGTAGCTTGCAAGCACTACACACAACAGTAGATAACACGCTACGCCTCATAGGAAGGATCTCCAATAAACACGGAGGGCTTCGAGAGAAGGAACTGATTCAGCTCATCCAAGCTTTTGTCCTAAGCAAAATCACCTTCGCACTACCATATCTCTCACTCTCTAGGAAGGAAGCGGACACTGTAAACTGCTTGATCCGCAAGATACACAAAGTCGCTCTTGGTGTTCCGATTAGAGCATCCACACAGAGGGTGATGGCCACAGCCACAATCAATACCTTTGAAGAATTAACCGAAGCACATCTATCATCGCAATATCACAGACTCTCCACCACTGCAGCTGGGCGTGAGATCCTGAGACAACTTCACTACGCCCCACCACTCAACGAGAACAAGCGACATCAACTTCCTCCGAACATACACGGCCAATACCACATCCAACCTCTACCCAGAAACATGCATCCCGAATTTCACGTCGAACGCCGGAAACTTCGAGCCAAGGCGCTACAACGCAGCTATGGACAGGCAGAAGGAGTTTACTACGTGGACGCCGCAGCCTATAAAACTAAACATCGTTATGCCTTAGCGGTCGTAGACAAGCAGGGCAACACTGTTCGTTCAGCATCAGTCAGGACCACCTCAGCGGGCGACGCAGAAGAGGCCGCCATTGCACTCGCATCGGGGCTACCTGATTGCGATATCATCATCAGTGACTCGAAGACTGCTATCCGGAACTTCAGTAGCGGCTACATTACAAACCTCGCGCACTCTCTACTAGTCGCTCACCCGCCAAAAAACTACATCGCTCTCATCTGGACTCCAGCACATCAAGGACTACCAGGCAACGAAATGGCTCATGCCGCTGCTCGAGGATTCACGGACCGAGTGGACGGAAATGTGGGCCTTACCCCAGAAGCCAATGACTCCCAACAACAGACCAATAAAGACGCACTCATCACATTCCATGAAATTTCCACACATTACAAACACCAACGCCTAACGTATCCACCTCTCTCTGTGTCGAGCACGCGCCAGAGAGAAATATTGTGGCGCCAACTACAAACTCGCACTTTTCTTACCCCACGCACTTTGAACTTATTCTTTCCCGACACATACCCGACACCCAAGTGTCGCTTCTGCCCTGTCCAAACAGCAGATCTCTCCCATATAATGTGGAAATGCCCCATCAAATATCCCCCCCGCAACCTCAAACCATTAATTAGTAGCGAGGAGCTGTGGGAGACTGCCCTGCGCAGCTCCGATCCCACCCTGCAGGACCGAGTCCTGAGGTGGGCTGAGGAGGTAGCGGAGGCCTACCACGACTGGTAGGCGGACGTCTGGCAGCACAAGGTGCTAAGACTGGAGCACACAGGCCTCCCTCTCTCCCCCCCGGCCCCTCCCCTTTCTTAAAAAGGGAAATAAAAGTTCATTCATTCATTGTCATCAGACGACCTGACGCGGATAGTACGGCGAGAACCTGAAGCCATGGCTCCTGCAGCCTTTCTTTACCGCCCCAGTGAGGCGAACAAGATGCCTACAGTACCATTTGTGCAGGCAATAGTCTGCGAAGAACTCACTAATCTTGGAGTTCATTCTGTATGCGCTATTGCCGCTTCACAGCTGTCTAGTGCTCCTCGCTCATTCAATGGTCAGCGATATCCTGCAAGCTTCCCGAATCCAGCCGAGTGGCGAACCGCAGACGATCGGCCAATCTGTTTTGTCTGCCGGCGTATCGGTCACGTTGCTCGCCATTGTAACAACCGTACTGTCTTCTCCCCTCAGCGACCGCCATTCATCAGTTATTATCGCCCTGAACACAGGTCACGTCGTTACCAGCCTCGGTTTGAAGCGCGACAGCCAAACAATGACGCTCGTGCCTCTTGGGACAGTCCCGCGTCGTCATTCTGATGTCACCAGTCCCATTCGCCACCAGCTCGTCGGCAATCGTCCGTATCGCCAAAGGCTCGTCGCCCACCGTCCCCGATGCAGCGCCGACGCCCGTCTCCGGAAAGTGGGGCTGCATCGAGTCGTCAATGCAGCTCCCGGAGTCAGTGACGCTGCATTAACGACTCGACCGACAAACCCTCTGATCACTTTGCCGACCAACCAAAACTTGATGGACGTTGTTGTCGATGGCAACAGCGTCCCAGCACTCATTGACACTGGCGCGCACATATCGGTGATGAGTGCCCAATTGCGCCGACGGCTGAACGATGTCCTCACACCCGCTAACACACCCTCCGCGTCGCCGATGGAGGAGCGCCTACCGAGCTTGGTATGCGCACTGCTCGCACTGGCATCGCGGGACGCCTAACCACTGCGTTTGCGGTTGTGGAACAATGCCCCTTTGAAGTTATACTTGGCGTAAACTTTTTATCGTCACATTCAGCCCTCTTTGACTGCACGTCTAGTGTCATTCAGCTTGAGCTTACCCACGGCTGCTATACTCCACCAGTCACACAGCCACTGTTATGCTCTACCAAAGACATCCGCATGTCGCCTCTAGCCACTACGTACGTCACTCTGTCGTTTCCGTCTGTTCCTGACGGCGTCTACGAGCTATGTCCCAAAACTGACATACTGCTTGAAAGGAATTTGGCCGTTCCCCATACCGTGCTCTCTGTTACCGGCAATCAGACTTCGCTCCCTCTCCTCAATTTTAACTGCTCGACTCAAATTGTTCCCAAACGCAGACCTTTGGGCAATATCTCGCCCGTAAACCATTGCGAGATATTGGCGCTTGACGACTAAATTCCGTCACCATCTGCAGTAACCTCTAATTCACCGACTCTATAGTCACAGACGAACATGGCAAGATGATTTCATCGAACCTCCTTCCTGCACAAGCTGTTGACATCCGCCGTCTCTTGGAAACTTACCGCGACATTTTTGACCTTGACGGCCGCTCTTTGGCCCGGGCACCGGTGGTCACCCATCGTATTTAGACCGGAGATGCCAATCCGATACGCCGTCATACGTACCATGTTTCACATGCCGAACGACAAGTGATACAACGCGAAGTGAATAAGATGTTGACTAAAGGCGTTATCGAGCCATCTTCCATGCAGTCCGTGAGTGTCTCCTGTTGCCCTTGTCAAGAACAACGGCAGTTGCCGCTTTTGTGTCGATTATCGGCACCTCAATAAAATCACACGCAAGAATCTTTACCCCTTGCCGCGTATTGATGATGCTTTGGAGGAAAATAATTTTATGTAGAACGTATTAGGCAACAGAAAGCTGTATCGAGAGTTTTTCATGTTGCTCTACAATTTTCTCATTGACACTTTATCTAATTATAATATTTGAGAGGTGGATTTAAGGTTGAATTACGACTACATATGTAATTATGCAGAATGCAAAAAAAAATAATCTGAGTATCTCCAAGCGACGGCCAACAACTATACTCTGGTTATGTCCAGCTACTTGGCATTTGCATATTTTTCAATCTTGGTGCCTGTGGTTGGGACACCCTATATATTGAGTTGATGAGCGACGTTTCTGTGTGAGTTCGTGGCAAGTCGTGTTCTGTTTGAAAGTAGTGCTTTTCTTTTGAGGCACGTTTAGTAAGTTGTATTCATTATTATTCATTTCTCAGAGGATACTTTGGAACAACTTAGAGTTTTAGGAACGTTCTGTTAGGCAGAGGGCAGTGTTCGTGTCTTCTGATCGTGGCAGAGGCAGATAAATTTTCGAGTTAATTTGATGTTTGCTTTCAGGAAAACGTGACAGCTGAACGCTCGAAAGAGGACAGCGTCAGTGGTTTTATCGCACAGATATGTAGATAGTTCGCGTGAGTTTCCGTTAAACTAAGACTTTCTTTTCGGATTTCGTGAGAAATCGCCGTATGGTTCTTCCCGCACGCACGTAGAGAGCACCGCGCCTTAGAAACGGACTGTGAGGACTGCTTTTAGTAATGGTACACTCTATAGATTTCTTTTCTCTTCGACGTATTATGTAAGGGTATGTGTAGGGTTGTGCGTGTCTCGCATGTGTATTTAGAAGACGGCAGCATTTGAGTTTCATTTAGTGCGTGAAAGTACTTACAAATAAGCACGTATCTTCTTGCAGTTTTGAACGCGTAATTTACTCAAGCTTTTGTTTTTTTGTTTCTTTAATGCGTGAGTCGCACGCAAGAGTTTTGACCGCAAAATGAAAGCGAGTCTGTAGTACATCCGTGAAGTCGACGAGGCTCTCAGTGGTACTATTACGTGCGTTAATAACGGATTTAGAGTACGAACATATAACATTTCAATTCTCAATGACTTTGGGTCATTCTGCAGTTAAGTTGGAGGATATTGGTGTTGTATGCATAGAACAGTGTTCTGTTCAACATTTTTTAATGGATGATTCGCACGTAAGAGTTTTGACCGCAAAACGAGAGCGACTCTGATAGTACATCCGTGAAGTCAACGATGCTCTCAGTGGCACTATTACCTGCGTTAATAACGGATCTAGAGTACGAACAGACATTTCATGGCATTTCTGCCGCATATGATATTTCATTTACCATTTATTTAGGGTCATTCTTAAGTTAACTTGGAGGATTTTGGTGTTGTATACCTAGAGGTGAAATGTTTTGTTCGATTTTTTTTCCAGTCCACGAGATTTTCACGCATAGAGTGGCGCCTGAACCGGCAAACAAAAAAAAAGAACAAAATATCGCCGGGAGCTAGTGCGGCTCTGCAGAGCAGTCAAGGTGCAACTAAATTAGGAAGGCCCACTAAGCTTCAGCAAAGTCACTCACTCATCAGAACAGGAATTCGCCTACCTGGTGCATTATTCGGCTACTACCTGCCTCATGACTCCTAAAATTAACCTACGGCCCTCAGTCCCCAGCGGCTGCGGAGCATCTGACCAAGGCGGTGGTCAGACCTGCGACGCGGCACATTGTGCTAAGAATCTCTTGGTTCGGACAGGCCGCCACTGGAAACTGTACCTGGCAACGTTCAACACTCGCACCCTGTCGAGTGAGGCTAGTGAGGCTTGGGCTATTTGAAGAATTATCAGGTATTGCCTGGAATATTATTGGTCTTAGTGAGGTTAGAAGAACTGGTGAGACTTATGCAGTACTGACTAACGGTCACGTCCTCTGCTACAGAGGTCTTCCAGATAAGAGAGAATTCGGGGTAGGATTTCTAGTCCATAAGGACATAGCCGGCAACATTGATGAATTCAGTAATTAATGAGAGGGTAGTAATGAGGGCATTAATGAGAGGGTAGTAGTCGTCGTAATAAAACTTAATAGGAGGTATAGAATGAAGGTAGTACAAGCCTACGCCCCAACCTCTAGTCACGATGATGAAGAAATAGAACAGTTTTATGAAGATGTTGAATTAGCAATGAGGAAGTTGCAAAATGAGTATACTGTAGTAATGGGCGACTTCAATGCAAAAGTGGGGGAAGAGCAGGCTGGTGAGCAAGCCATTGGCAACTACGGCATCGATTCTAGGAACACTAGCGGAGAAATGTTGGTAGAATTCGTGAAAGGAATAGGCTCCGAATAATAAATACCCTTTTCAGGAAGCGCAGCAACAGGAAGTGGGCATGGAAAAGCCCTAATGTAGAGACAAGGAATGAAATAGATTTCGTACTCTCTGCTGATCCCCGCATATATTGCAGGATGTAGAATTGTTAAGTAGGATAAAGTGCAGTGACCATGGGTTAGTGAGGCCTAGGATTTCTCTCAATTTGAAGAGAGAAAGAATAAAATTAGTCAAGAAGAAACAGGCCAACCTAGACGCAGTAAGGGTAAAAGCCGACCAATTCAGCCTGGTGCTCGCCAAAAAATATGCATCTTTACAACAGGAAGGTGAAGACAACATAGAGGTAATGAATGAAACCGTAAGTAGGCTTATCTCAGAAGCAGCAATTGAATTGAGAGGTAAGTCACCAAGGCAACCAGTAGGTAAGCTCTCCCAAGAAACAAAGGACCTTATGAAGAAACGACAAAACAAGAAAGTGATAAACTCGAGAGATCAGATAGAATTCGCTGAACTGTCGAAACTTATCAACAAGAAGAAAGTAAGGGATATCCGAAATTATAACGTGGAAAAGATTGAGAAAGCCGTAAAATGTGGACGCAGCATGAAATCAGTGACAAGTAAAGCAGGCATAGGACCAGGCAAAATGTATGCACTGAAAGATAAGCAGGGTAATATCATCAGCAATTTCGATGACATAGCAGCGGAAGAATTCTATACTTAGCTGTACAGTACCCAGAGCAGCCAAGCTACTTTCATTCGAAGTAGCGGTGAACAGGATACAGTGGCTCCTTCTGTAACTAGCGATGAAGTTAGAAGGGCCTTGAAAGACATGGCCAGGGGAAATGATGCCGGAGAATTGGCAATAGCAGTCGATTTAATGAAATATGGAGGAAATATCGTGCTTCAAAAGCTTGCGGCCCTTTATACGCAATGCCTTACGACTTCTAGCGTACCAGAAAGCTGGAAGAACGCCAACATTATACTCATCCATAAGAAGGGAGACGTTAAAGAATTGAAGAATTATAGACCCATTAGCTTGTTTTCAGTATTGTATAAAATATTCACCAAGATAATTTCGAATAGGATCAGGGCAACACTTTACTTCAGCTAACCAAGAGAGAGAGAGAGAGAGACAACTTTATTTAAATAATGATCGTGCTTGGTCACTGTGGGCGGAGCCCCTCTTCCAGGGCCCCACTGGCTAGTGCGGCGCGCCGGGCCTGGTCGAGGGTCACCAATTGGCTTCCCAAGTCCAGTTCGGAGAGTCGCGCCTCCCACGACCAATTGCGAAGTGCATCGTTAAGTAGCGGCGAGACGGCGTCTGCCGGACGCTGCGTGCATTGGTAAGTGATGTGTTCTCGTTTCGGGCTGGAGTCGGACCATGGACATTTGTCGCTGTGTTTGTTGGGAAATATTTTGTGCAGTCTATATAAGTGTGGGTAGGTGTTTGTCTGTATTCGGCGCCAGTCCCTCACCTGTCGCCTGTTCAGCTTGGTGTGAGGTGGAGCTTTGGTTCGTCTTCCTAGTCGTTGTGCCTCAAGTATGTCTCTCGGTGTGCTGCCGGGTGTCGGACAGGCGTCTGTTCGGGCGGTATGTATCGCGGCTCGGCCGGTTATACCTCGAGCCAGACGATCCGCCCGATCGTTGCCTTCCACTCCGGTGTGCGCGAGACACCAGGTTATCCCGCAGTCCATTTGGAGGCTTGGTCCTAGTATGCGAAGGACCATCGCCGGTAGAATTCCCAGAAGGAAGAGCCGGCAGGTGTCTTGCGAGTCTGTGAGTATATAAGCCGACTGGCTCTTGGCCTCAGCGCCTCGGATGACTAGGGCTATGGCCGCGGATTCCGCCGTGGCGCTTGAAGTCGTGCATACGGACGCTACTACGAACGGCCTCCCGCGGTTTGTCGCGACAGCCACATAAGTAATAGTCGCTGTCTCACCTTTGGGGTATAAGTCCGCGTCAGTAAAGTATGTGTCTGCGTCCTCCTGCCTTTTGCGCAGGATGGCTGCTCAGGCTTGTCGCCGTTTCACGTGGAAGTGAGGGTTGATGTGACGTGGGATGGGGTTCACATAGATTGTTGCTCGTAGATCAGGTGGCATAAGTGTGGTCTCGTCTCCGCAGAACTGTGGCGTTAGGGGGTATCGTAGGCGTGTTAGCACGGAGCGCCCCTAGGGTGTTGCGTTTAGTCTTTCGCGCTGGGCTAACGAAGCGAACAGGCTGGCTTCAGGAAGGGATATTCTACGATGGATCATATCCATGTCATCAATCAGGTAATAGTGAAATCTGCAGAGTACAATCAACCTCTATATATGGCTTTCATAGACTATGAAAAAGGATTTGATTCAGTAGAGATACCAGCAGTCATAGATGCAATGCGAAATCAAGGAGTACAGGAGGCATGAGGAATATCTTGGCAAATATTTACAAGGGTTCCACAGCAACCTTGGTTCTCCACAAGAAAAGTAGAAAGTTACCTGTCAAGAAAGGGGTCAGGCAAGGAGACACAATCTCTCCAATGCTGTTCACTTCATGCTTAGAAGAAGTATTCAAGCTCTTAGACTGGGAAGGCTTAGAAGTGAAGATCAACGGCGAATATCTCAACAACCTTCGGTTTGCAGATGACATTGTCCTATTCAGCAACAATGGGAACGAATTACAGCTAATGATTGAGGACCTTAACCGAGAAAGTCTAAGAGTGGGGTTGAAGATTAATATGCAGAAGACAAAGATAATGTTAAGTGGTCTGGCAAGGGAACAAGAATTCAGGATTGCCAGTCAGCCTCTATAGTCTGTAAAGGAGCACATTTATCTAGGTCAATTACTCACAGGGGACCCTGATCATGAGAAAGAAATTTACAGAAAAATAAAATTAGGTTATAGTGCATACGGCAGGCATTGCCAAATCCTGACTGGTAGCTTACCACTGTGGTTGAAGGGAAAAGTGTACAATCATTGCATTCTACCGGTACTACCATATGGGGCAGAAACTTGCAGGTTAACAAAGAAGCGCGAGAACAAGTTAAGGACCACACAAAGAGCGATGGAACGAAAAATGTCGCAGTTTCGCCAGAAAGGCGAAGCATCAATTGCGATACCAATTAGTAGAGAGCTATTCGGAGTAGGGATAGTAGCTTTATCGGCTGCATAAACTTGGACACATTCACTTAGTAACTGAATTAACAAGCGTGGTGTCAGCGCGCACAAGCAAACATGAGTGATCAAACTCAATGACCGCAGACGACTGTCAAAACGCTGGCAGCAAGCGCAGCCGCCGCAGCGAGCGAAGGTTCGTGCGGTCTATCGCTTCAACGGAAACTGAGCGGCGAATGCACAGCGCATACAAAGGCCAGAGCCGTGTGGAGATCGCTTTTAAGAGACGGTGCGGGCGACCGCCACAGCCGGGCAAAGTACAAACTCAGTTGTTGGCATAGTAGAAGATGCCCCTCCTCCCTCCTGCTTTCTTGCTTTCACGTGGGAGATTGAGTGGCCAGTTCTCCTTGCGCCCGGTTGCAAGATAAGCATTTGGTGCCGCAGCACAGCGTCGCCCCGCCTCCCATCCTCCCATACCCCCACGGCCTTTCGCGGGACGAAGGTCGCGTTTGCTTTCCGCCGTGCGTTCGCTCTCCGTGATAGTGCGCGTCCCCCGCGCGCTTTCACTCGCGCATACGGCGCGCCGCGACGAATTTATCGCCCTTGGACTTTATACGGAACCTCACGGTGACGGCGACGGCAAATCCGATGGCAGAAATCCGCTTGAAGTGTCCATATAATTGCTATCGCAATAAAATTTTAGGCCTAAGGTTAAGAGACAGGAAGAGAGCGGTGTGGATCAGAGAACAAACGGGGATAATCGATATTCTAGTTGACATTAGATGGAAAAAATGGAGCTGGGCAGACCATGTAATGTGTAGGATGGATAACCGGTGGACCGTTAGAGTTACAGAATTGATACCAAGAGAAGGGAAGTGAAGTTGAGGACGGCAGAAAACTAGGTGGGGTGATGAAGTTAAGAAATTTGCAGGCGCAAGCTGGAATCAGCTAGCGCAAGAGAGGGGTAATTGGAGATCACAGGGAGAGGCCTTCGTCCTGCAGTGGACATAAATATAGGCTGATGATGATGATGATGACGATGATACATCGAGTTAAAGAAACGACTACTGCATCATCACGTCATTCATACCATATATGTCATGACATACACGCCATGAGATGCATTTCTTAACTAGATATTGACACGTGCACTTGTTGATCTTCCGGTGACCGCTTTTAACCGGCTACCATCTGTTAAACGTTGTGCGAGCTGCCACGAAGGTGCCATGTCTGGTGACGTGCCAGGTTCTGGGAAAAGGAGAGGTACAGAGAGATCAGGAAAGAGTTTGATATACAAATGTACATTATTTTACACAAATGTCTCCATGATTCTTGGAGCCGTCTACGTGCTAACGTCTTTGCAAGTCCGAGCGTTGAGATCTCCGAGTGTCCCCACAACACTCAAGCACCGCTCAGTTCATTTCCCCCTTTCACTCGTCGAGAGATTTCACTGTGGTTCTTCGACAGTCGTCGACCGCTCGAAAAATCCCGCCCACCATGTGGTGCCGTTCCACCGGGCTACGCCTCCAATGTTGCTCGATCGCCCCCACATACATGGCAACGAGTGGCACCTTAGGAGCCAAACGTCGAAGCTGTTCCCACGCAAATGATTGACGTTGGCACCTTGGAAAAATTAGTGACTTCTTCGTGACGGTCAGCTTGTAAATCAGGAGACTGGCCTTCGCGTAAGCTACCGCCGAGCCCCGTCGTAGTCCGGGCTGGGGCTGGTGCTTCACGAGAACACACCAAGAGCGACATTGCCGCTTCAGCGACGCACGAGGCCGATTTCTCACTGCAGCCTATGGTCTAATTGCTCCTCCATTAGTTTATGGTGACGGTAACGCTCCCAGGCCTCGAGAAACGATGAAGCGTGAACAGAACTCCACAGCTACACGTCTGTCGGTGAGGCATTCTTTGTCCCGAAGGACCGCCAGGCACAACAACGTTATCACTTGCCGCAGTAGGCGCCTGCATGTATCGGAAGTTCCTCGAATGTTAGCGACAGTTCTCTCCGTTATTTGTTGTCAGGGAACCTTTTGCAATTTGATTGTATGCGCGACGCGAATTGTGTAGTACTTTCAGGCAGGCGCGGGAACCACCGATTACGCTGGAACCTTCGTAGAGTCATGAATAAAAGCTGGGCGCCCCGGATTCTCCCCTACGATAGCGAGGATAGAAGAGAAGTTTTACTGGCTGCGCCTGACCGCCGATGTTGCCCACTGCGTCAAGACATATCGAAATTGCCAGTGACGGAAGACACCACAAACAAGGCCATCAGGATTGCTACAGCCAATCGATCGAGCCTCCTTGTCGATCGTTCCGACCAATCGGGTTGGACTTATTGGGGCCCTTTCCAACATCAACAACCGGTATAAGTTGATTGCCGTTGATACCGACTACCTTACCCGTTACGCCGAAACGAAAGGCCTGCCTAAAGGTAGTGTGGCTGAAGGGGCGAAATTCTTCCTCGAGAATATCCTGCTACGACATAGTGCCCTGAAAGGGTTCATCACCGACCGCGGAACACCTTTTGTAGCGGAACTCACCCGAGCGATTCTGCAACACAGCCGCACAAGCCAAAGGAGGACCACTGCCTACCACCCCCTGACGAATGGTCTTACGTAAAGGCTGAACAAGACCCTCGTCGACATGTTGGCAATGTACGTTGACGTCGAACACAAGACGTTGGATGCGGTCTTTCCATACGTAACCTGAGCTTACAACATGGTGTTGCAGGAAGCAACGCACGGGCAGGTTGCCGGGCAGGTTGCCGTGAGGTGTGGAGGGCTACGCTCGTCCGCGGCGTCAGCTGCTGAGATGAGTCCGCGATACCAGCGTGTTTGACGGGGATCACAGCTCCTGCAAGAGGAGCTGTGAGCGGCTACGAGTGTTGTCGCTGCTGACATTGGTGGCATGATTTCCCTGCGACAAAAGGCAGCTCTAGTTGTTTGTGGAAAGAAAGTGGGCGAAGAAAAGCGTAGTGTCGTTGAATAAAGGCCGTGCAGCGTCAATGGCTACGATATGGTGCCAGAGTATCGCGCGTCGTCTGTATGGAAACAAAGTGCTGCATGAGCAGAGGCCTGTCTGTGGCGGCTGCTGTGAATCGCATCCACGCGTCATCCACGCGCTGCCTCTTGCGATCTCCCGATTAGCGAGGCAGACACGCCACACTTCGCTCCGTTTGGAACATGCCGCACGAGACAGATTGTCCGCGCCAGCCAATATATCGCAAATGAAAACACGTATAGAGCTGCGCTCGAATTTCGCGTTAGGGAGTATCGTAAGCGTCGGTGAATTTTTCTTTACTAGTCTAGCGTTTGTAGCATCGGGACGATTCTCTTTAAGAGGAGAGCATTGACGGGGGTTCTTATTTCCGGTAGCTGCGATATCACCGGCTAACTACTTTAAGTTATCGCTCAGTGCAAGACACGCCTGCATACTCGAATGTTATCACTGATTCTATCTTTTGTGTACGTTCAAATAGATTGTATGCGCTACTCGAACAGTGTATTTTCGGAAGGCATGCGAGCACCAGAGATTACCCTGGAAGCTCCCACGGGTAATGTGTAAAAGCCGACGTGCTTTATTTGGCTGATCAGATTTTCTCCGAACGCCGACTGTGCTGGCGCTATTGGTGTGGTTCGAATGACACTTGTTTTTGTGGGCACAGGTTTCCCGAATAAAAAATGTCGCAGTTTCGCCCGAAAGGCGAAGCATCAATTGCGATAGCAAATTAGTAGAGAGCTATGCGGAGTAGGGATAGTAGTTTTATCGGCTGCATAAACTTGGACACACTCGCTTACTATCTGAATTAACAAGCGTGGTGTCAGCGCGCACAAGCAAACATGAATAGATCACACTCAATGACCGCAGACGACTGTCAAAACGCTGGCAGCAAGCGCAGCCGCCGCAGCGAGCGAAGGTTCGTGCGGTCTATCGCTTCAACGGAAACTGAGCGGCGAATGCACAGCGCATGCAAAGGTCAGAGCCGTGTGGAGATCGCTTTTAAGAGACGGTGCGGGCGACCGCCACAGCCGGGCAACGTACAAACTCAGTTGTTGGCAGAGTAGAAGCGGCCCCCCTTCCCTCCCACGCTGCCTTCCCGCTTTCTTACTTTCGCGTGGGAGATTGAGTGGCCAGTTCCCCTTGCGCGCGGTTGCAATATAAGCATTTGGTGCCGCAGCACAGCGTCGCCCCGCCTCCCATACCCCCCCGGCATTTCGCGCGACGAAGGTCGCGTTTGCTTTCCGCCGTGCGTTCGCTCTCCGTGATATCACGCGTCCCCCACGCGCTTGCACTCGCGCATATGACGCGCGGCGACGATTTTATCGCCCTTGGACTTTATATGGAACCTCACGGCGGCGGCGACGCCAACGACAGAAATCCGGTTAAAGTGTCCAAATAATTGCTATCGCAATAAATGTTAGTTTTGTGATTCACAGTTTTGCTACCATGCTCTTCACCGTCACTGTACGTGAGAATATACACAACGCAGACCGTGCCATAACGAGAAGAAAAGAAAGAGAAAAAAAACACCGCATATCCACGAAGTGAATGATGATGAGTGGGCGAAGCACCGGAGGAACATTCGGGTAACTGTGAATCCCCCGTACATTGCCCAGATAGATAGATAAACTTTAATCCAAAGTTTTGTCTTGCCCCAATGGGGCATCGCTAATGGTCGGGGCCCCTAGTCCAGGGCTCCGCTGGCTCTTGCCATCTTCTCTGCTCTCTGGATCAGCTTGAGCTGGTCGTCGAGGGCCGAGCTGGACAGCAGTGCTTCCCATTGCTCCCTCGTGCTGTTCATGTCATGGTGTTCTATGTTGTGTAGCGTGCACTCCCACGTAATGTGGTATAGGTTTGGTGTGGCCCCACACCACGGGCATTCGTCCCTGTAGGCTGTGGGGTG
Source organism: Dermacentor silvarum (assembly GCF_013339745.2). Lineage (NCBI taxonomy): Eukaryota > Metazoa > Arthropoda > Arachnida > Ixodida > Ixodidae > Dermacentor > Dermacentor silvarum. The sequence goes on along the minus strand of NC_051164.1, from coordinate 66,723,816 downwards.
CATGCGATGTAATATGTGTAGGTTCTTGTAAGTGCCTGTCTGGAGCCTACGCCAGGCAGCGGCATCCTCCATCTTTAGTATTCGATGGGGTGGGGGATATCGCCAGCGACTCCCTCTGTGGTAGTTCAGGATTGATGAATACTCGGGGTCAACTGGGTCACTCGAACATGCAAATGAGTGACAACACATGTGTACAGTATATAGAATGTTGTTGTATTGGTCGTATATGGTATTGAGGTGCGGACTTTGTTTTACCTTCATTAAGACTGCCTTGTGATCAGTGCAGCAGCACGGCGACGCCGGCAAGCGGACCCAGAGGCTGCGAGAGCGCGGGAAGCGGCGGCAATACGCCGGAAGCGTTCTCGGAAGCCGGCTTCCGGTTCCGGCTTCCCGAAGCCGGAGATTCGCGTACATATACTCTACATATATGTATGTATATATATATATATATATATATATATATATATATATATTGTGTGTGTGTGTGTATACCGCTAGGGGCACCGCAGCGCCCCTAGCGGTCTCCATGCCACCAGAGCTACGGACGGACAACGGATGACGAGGGACAAGGCTCTGCCCTAAGGTGCTGCACCCATAAAATGAGGGCAGCTTGCACTAGTGGTCCGAAACACTGTAGCTGGGTGTCGACCAATGTTTACGAAGTGTTGCTAAGCTTTTGCTATGTATTACTATGTTATGCCAAGATTTTACCGAGTTTTGCTATTTATTGCTATGTTATATGCTCTTCGCGCAACACTTGCACGCGACATTGCGCTTCTTAAAGTCTCAAACCAAGGTCAGAGTAGACAGGTTGACGTCGAACCCCCAGCCGATCGCAGACGCGGCAGCCATGACCGAACTCGACGTTCAAGAAATCTGGCTGAAATCGGCCATTCGCGTCACCCATTGAGTTGTAGGTTTGACGCTGGAAGTTACGCATGACACGGTAGCCAGGATCACTTTCTGGGCGCTTGCGGATAACTCAGACAAGAGCGTTCCCTGAAAAGGGCGAGGTACTCGGGATCTTCCGCTCTTCGCTGTCGCTTTGTCGAAGATTCACTAGCACGGTATTCCGGGTTTGATCGCCGCCGTTGCATTCGTTCACGAGCAGCGGTGCGATGGGCTTCCCGCCGAGCATCTTACTCGGGGGTTACGTACTTATTCGGCCGACCCAAGTTTTTAGGCGGTGCAAACGATGTGCTCGGCGCAGAGACACTAGGCAATGTGCCGCCGTCGCGGAGTCACGGAGCTTTATACGAATGCCGCGAACGAGGCGGCGCGCAGTGACGTCATTGTTGTTGTTTTTTTCTCCGCTACACGGCTGTCGAAGCTTGGCGATGTACGGAAAGCGGCGGCGCAGCGTGGCGCGGCTGGGTGCAGACATGCCAGGTGATTGCTAGGCGATGCATAGTGACGCCAGAGCTAAGCGCAGCGCGGCGCGGCTAGAACTGATGCGGAAGTCGGAGCGGTGACGTCACGACGCCTGTCGAAGCGGCGCGAAGCCAGGCGCAGCTGTGCCAAGTGGTTGCTAGGCAACGCAGTGACATCATAGATCGGCGGAGCTTCTGCGAATGATTTGTAGCCGAACGTCGAGTTTAAACAGCTACGCTTCTAAAACGCGATCCCATTTTTCGCTGATCGTAATCTTAACCACCGCGCTAGCGTGATGAGGATCATGGCAGCGGAGAGCACGTGCTTATACCCAAGCAAACGTTCCCGTACCGCCCTTGTGTTCACCGTCTCAAATGTGCCGCACCTCCATAGCTCCGCAGATCCCGTGCCTTCCAACACGGCGCGCACGGGAACACAGTGTGCCATCAAGCCACCAGCCCTACAATCATTCCTACCTCACCTTCGCATGCGCCCCCTTCCGGGAGCCCCAATGTATCATGGGATCTCCAGCACAGGGTGCGTGGAATGCGCATGCGCCCTCGCACTCATATGAGCACGGCACCAACGGTGCTCGCGCGCCTTCAGTATCTGTATTTATAACTGCAATCGCAATAAAATGAATGAACTATTTTCCCCCAAGGCCTACCCGAGCCCTTAATGTTGAAATGTCTTACGGGGCAACCGCTGCACTTTGCACAACAGTACATAGAAGCGAGACTTGATAAGGGATTAGACAGGGATTAACCAGGCTGACCCCGATTGGCTACCAGGCATTGGGGAACGGGGGAAAAGAATAAAATCAGACTCTGAATCAAATTTTATTCATCTGACATTATTTATAATGCTATATATATATATATATATATATATATATATATATATATAGACATAGACAGGCATATGTAAGACATAAAAGGCTTTCGCCTTATATGTCTCATCGTTCAGTCGACCTTCAAAGTCCTTGAGCGTAAACGCGTTGACGGCATAAAATGTACAAAAACGTTTACGTGACCCCTCAGGCAATACATCATCATCATCATTATCAGCAGCAACAGCATACAAAGATTGCAGTGCAGTTGCGTTATATTCCACCAGGTGTCGCGCCATGTAGCAGTTGCATACTGCATGTAGCTGGACCTGGTTAACTCAAGCAGGCTAGGTGACTATGTGTCGCCACCCCGTTTCAAAGGGATGCCGATAAACCATCATCATGATCATCGTCATCATCAACACCAATGTACCATACCACGGGTCAAGGGATGTGAGATGCGCGCCACGTAGTCTGGATACCTCTTCAGTACACGTTATGGCGCCTCCTCGCAAGGTACGAATCGCTAATGAAGAAGTGAATCATAGAGCAAAACGTGCAGCTGCAACCAGACAACATCCGGCTCAGCAGACCGCTGTACAGAGAGCAGCACAAGCCGCAGCTCGCCGTCGACGCCGGGCGGACAATTCAGATCGTTCTCGCGAAAACGACGCAAAAAGTCTTCGCCACGAAGGCCCTTTAATGCGTAGTGCCAAAAATGGAAATCCTATTGAGCCGCTCCTCCAGCTTACGCCGTGACTGTGCAGCGTGAGCCGCGCAGGCCTGTCTGTGTATCCCTTCCAACTCATAGGAGTATAAAATCTGTTTCTGACTTTTTTAAATGTCGCAGTTTCGCCGGAAAGGCGAAGTGTTGATTGCGAAAGCAAATTATGAGACAGCTATAAGCAGTAAGGTTACTAAATTTATTAGCCGTATTAACTGCTGCAAGCATTCACTTACTAATTAAATTAGCAAGCACGGTGTCGCGCGCGCACAGGCGAACGCGAACACCTCTCACTCGATGACCGCGTACACTCGCTGTCAGAACGCGGGCGTGATTGCTAGCGGCAGCAGCGGTGAGCGAATTCCCCTTCGTGCTGCCTCTCCGTTCAACGTGAACTAGGTGCGCGAAAATAGGGCGCACTCGAAGCCATAAGCTGTCTCGGGTCGACTGGTCTTCGATCCCAGCGCAGTTTACCTCCAAGATAGGTCGCATGCGGCTGCGCTCGGCCGCGCGATGCACAGCCAAGTTTGAAGTAGAAGCGGGGACGCCTCCTCCTAACACGTACACACGTCCCCGCTCCAACCTCCCTCCTCCTTCTTTCTACCCTTGCGCGCGCGAAATACGCCGCCGCACCAAGCCGCCATCCTTCTCGGCTTACCCTCGCATGTACTCACACCTACAGCATACGGCGCGGCCGAAATATTATTGACCATTGAATTTAACGGAAGCTCACGGCGACGCCGACGGTGATGATGGCGGAGCTAATTTGCCTGGATGGACCCTATAATCGTTATCGCAATAATATGAGGTCTCTTCGATTTGGCTTCACTTTGTACACCTGTTCGGGAGTGCAGCACTTTTGTGCTCGATTTGGAAGTGCAGCGCCCACTGCCCTAGAACCACGCTATTACATTTCACTTCGTGCGAGGTCAGTTCAGCACTCGTTACATTGGAAGTGCAGGCGTCGTGCGAGCTCTCGGTAGGAGACGACATGGTGCATTGTTAGTTGATTTATGGTGCGCGGACATAAATGTGTCCCGCTGTGGCTATAACAGTTACTCTATAACTGGCATAAAATACACAAGTCCGAGGACTGACTAGTTATGAAGAAGCGTTAGTAAAGACTCTTACCCTGCTAAATTGCTTTCGATCGTAATGTTTTCTCTATAAACGTGTTTTCTGACGGAAAAAGTGCTCCGCGGCCAACTTTCCTTTCCTACAAACTAGTGTTATCTCGAATGCAATTATTGCGGTAATGGAAAGAAAGTGCGCGCCCTTTCGCATACGTGCTCATTTATCGAAAAGTCTTAACCACCCGTATTCAAACAACAGAGTTCGTTTGTTGCTGCACTCGTGCCATCCTCTACTGTAGCTACCTTGCTAACTCAAACAAGCTTCGCGTATACATTCCAACTTCCAGTGGAATCTGCATGTTTTTTTATTGTTATTTTTTTCCTTTTATATTTTTTTAGTCAGGTTCGTTCCCATTCAAGCAAAATATAACCTTGTTTCCAGACAGCCTGGAAAAACCTACATGCAGGCAAATTCACGCGGTACAAACGCAAAACAGTAACAACATTCCGTGGCTCTCCCTGGTCTGAGAAACAGTCAGCCCTCCAACGCCAGAAGATTGCAGCAGCCAAATCCCATGCCGCATCCCTTAACGTTGGCCGGACCATGCGTTCCTTGTGAGTCATGTAAGGCACACACGGCATTCTTCAAAGGGCTATTCCATTTCTAAACATCACAACACGTGGCCGTACAGAACCCGTGTTCCACGAAAGCTCAATGGTGAACAAAGTTGATCGTAATCGCCGGCAATCTCGACCAGTAAGTGCACGTAATGCATTAGTTGGAAAACAGCGCTGATTCAGCGTCAGGAAAGGTTTGTCGCTCAGTGAACCACATCGAGCTACAGAACTGCGAAGCAAGCCGTAAGTTACCTCGTAGAAGGCACCTGACGTCAAAAGTGCTGAGTTCCAAAAAGAGCAGGCAGCCATTTTACACGACAACATAAAAAAAAGAAAAAAAAACTGCCGACCTTACCGAGCCATCATTTCAAGAATTGACCGACGGGAGTGCACCGGACGCACTCTGATTGTGTTCTTGCTCCTCTGTTTTCTTGTTCCACCGTTATTTACTCTCTGCTTCGCGCGCGCGCTACACTCAGTGCTGCGGCCGGGTGCGAAGACTACGCAGAAGAAAATCGACATTTCGCTAGCGGCGCAGAGCAAATGGTCCGCGCGGCCACTTTCTGAACGCAACTCAGCGATTTCAACCTTGCCGCTCACCTCTTGCTCCGTTTTCCACGCGTACATTTATTCCGCAGATAAAGTACAGGAGGCCGGCAAGAGTGGTTCTGGCCGGCTGGGCGCGGAATCGTAAGCGTTCTAGCAACAAAGTCGTTTACTTTTGCACTCGTGCGTATACAGGGCGCCAAGCTAACGTTTGCGAAACGTTCTTAAAATAACGATGCATTCGACGCAGAAAACCTGATATATAGTGTTTTTCAATGTGGCCTTGCAGAATTAACGGTGCCTTTTATATATTCTGTAGTTAATCTGCATGTCCCCCTACCAAATATTGATTCACCGTCTTCTGAACTTCATTCCCGTTGTTTTAGGCAGGCGCCAATAACTAATTCAATACAGGCGTATTTAAATCGGTAACCGAATCAAATAGCCACTATTGGTAAACGTGATTACTTTTCGAAAGGTTTCGAACGCTTACCATCGCCAAATGCGCACGATCAAGCATAAAGCTGAAGCAAAGATGCGACTTTAATATCTGCCGTAGGGGACATAACTCCAAACGATCTCAATCTCTCTCTCTCTCTCTCTCTCTATATATATATATATATATATATATATATATATATATATACTGAATGAAGCGCAATTCAATGTCGACGTAACAGCCAGAAACTGGTCTATATATATATAATATATATATATATATATATATATATATATATATATATATATTGCGAATTGCTATTACGTTAAGGGAAAACGCCCCCCCACCCAATTTTCGCTCGATTTGATATCGGTTGAGTTCACAGTTCTCCCAGGGCAGCTGCATAACTTCTGCTTTGTCCGTAAAACACACTTGTAAAGCTCCGGATCGCTTACATGCCTAATATATTGCAACTGTCAAAATTATTCCCCGGTCTTTGAAGCTTACCTACATATTGACCATACCGTCCATTTTATTTACGCCAAATATAAACAAAGCGCCTTGTTTAGTTCACCGAGGACATCGCTGAAACGACCTAGGAAAGTCTCATGACGTATGAAAACATGAAAACAGAGGGGGCGACGGCTTAGTAACTATTTGCCATGCTTCTAACTGAACCAGGAACGTAAACATTTTGTCGCGCATTGCACTCAACTTGACCCCCCTCCCCGTTCCACGAACTATGAGCCTTTTGTAACCCACAGCTATGTCGGGACACTCGGAAGCATAGCTGAATGCTGCAAGCTCAAACACTTCTATAGGTTTTGGGACGACGACGAAGTGTCTCTTGGCGGAGTGTTGTTTTTATCATCATCATCATCATCATCATCATCATCATCATCATCATCATCATCAGCCTATATTATGTCCACTGCAGGACGAAGGCCTCTCCCTGCGATCTCCAATTACCCCTGTCTTGCGCTAGCGTATTCCAACTTGCGCCTGCGAATTTCCTAACCTCATCATCCCACCTGACTTTCTGCCGTCCTCGACTGCGCTTCCCTTCTCTTGGTATCCATTCTGTAACCCTAATGGTCCACCGGTTATCCATCCTACGCATTACATGGCCTGCCCAGCTCCATTTCTTCCGCTTAATGTCAACTAGAATATCGTCTACCCCCGTTTGTTCTCTGATCCACACCGCTCTCTTCCTGTCTCTTAACGTTACTCCTAAGATTTTTCGTTCCATCGCTCTTTGTGCGGTCCTTAACTTGTTCTCGAGCTTCTTTGTTAACCTCCAAGTTTCTGCCCCATATGTTAGCACCGGTAGAATGCAATGATTGTACACTTTTCTTTTCAACGACAGTGGTAAGCTCCCAGTCAGGATTTGGCAATGCCTGCCGTATGCACTCCAACCCAATTTTATTCTTCTGTAAATTTCTTTCTCATGATCAGGGTCCCCTGTGAGTAATTGACCTAGATAAACATATTCCTTTACAGACTCTAGAGGCTGACTGGCGATCCTGAATTCTTGTTTCCTTGCCAGGCTATTGAACATTATCTTTGTCTTCTGCATATTCATCTTCAACCCAATTCTTGCACTTTCTCGATGAAGGTCCTCAATCATTTGTTGTAATTCCTCTCCATTGTTGCTCAATAGGACAATGTCATCTGCAAACCGAAGGTTGCTGAGATATTCGCCGTCGATCCTCACTCCTAATCCTTCCCAGTCTAAGAGCTTGAATACTTCTTCTAAGCATGCAGTGAATAGCATTGGAGAGATTGTGTCTCCTTGCCTGACCCCTTTCTTGATAGGTATCTTTCTACTTTTGTTGTGGAGAACCAAGGTAGCTGTGGAATCCTTGTAGATATTTGCTAAGATATTCAGGTATGCCTCCTCTACTCCTTGATTACGCAATGCCTCTATGACTGCTGGTATCTCTACTGAATCGAATGCCTTTTCATAATCTATGAAAGCCATATAGAGAGGTTGATTGTACTCCGAATATTTCTCGATTACCTGATTGATGGCATGGATATGGTCCATCGTAGAATATCCCTTCCTGAAGCTAGCCTGTTCTCTTGGTTGACTGAAGTCAAGTGTTGTCCTGATTCTATTGTAAATTATCTTGGTGAATATTTTATACAATACTGAAAGCAAGCTAATGGGCCTGTAATTCTTCAATTCTTTAACGTCTCCCTTCTTATGGATAAGTATAATGTTGGCGTTCTTCCAGCTCTCTGGTACACTTGAAGTTGTGAGGCATTGCGTATAAAGGGCCGCAAGCTTTTCAAGCATGATATCTCCTCCATCTTTGATTAAATCTACTGTTATTCCATCTTCTCCAGGCGCTTTTCCCCTGGTCATGTCTTTCAAGGCCCTTCTAACTTCATCGCTAGTTATAGAAGGAGCTTCTGTATCCGGTTCATCACTATTTCGAATGAAAGTAGCTTGGCTGTTTTGGCTACTGTACAGGTCAGTATAGAATTCTTCTGCTGCTTTTACTATGTCATCGAAATTGCTGATGATACTACCATGCTTATCTTTCAGTGCATACATCTTGCCTTGTCCTATGCCTAGTTTTCTTCTTACTGATTTCATGCTGCGTCCATATTTTACGGCTTCCTCAATTTTTCCCACGTTATAATTTCGAATATCCCTTACTTTCTTCTTGTTGATCAGTTTTGACAGTTCAGCGAATTCTATCTGATCTCTTGAGTTGGACACTTTCATGTTTTGTCGTTTCTTTATTAGGTCCTTTGTTTCTTGGGAGAGCTTCCCTACAGGTTGCTTTGGTGCCTTACCTCCCACTTCAATTGCTGCTTCTGAGATCAGCCTAGTTACGGTTTCATTCATTAGCTCTATGTTATCTTCATCTTCCTGTTCTAAAGCTGCATATTTGTTTGCGAGCACAGCCTGAATTGGTCTGCTTTCACCCTTACTGCGTCTAGGTTGGCCTGTTTCCTCTTGACTAATTTCACTCTTTCTCTCTTCAAATTTAGAGAAATCCTAGACATCACTAACCTATGGTCACTGCACTTTACCTTACCTAACACTTCTACATTCTGCACTATGCTTGGATCGGCAGAGAGTATGAAATCTATTTCATTGCTTGTTTCTCCATTAGGGCTTTTCCAGGTCCACTTCCTGTTCGTGCGCTTCCTAAAGAATGTATTCATTATTCGGAGCCTATTCCTTTCCGCGAATTCCACCAACATCTCTCCTCTTGCATTCCTAGAATCGATGCCGTAGTTTCCAATTGCTTGCTCGCCAACCGGCTTTTTGCCCACTTTTGCATTGAAGTCGCCCATGACTACAGTATACTGAGTTTGCACCTTTCTCATTGCTAATTCCACATCTTCATAAAACTGTTCTATCTCTTCATCATCGTGACTGGAAGTTGGGGCGTAGGCTTGTACTACCTTCATTTTGTACCTCCTATTCAGCTTTATTATGACGACTGCTACCCTCTCACTAATGCTGTAAAATTCATCAATGTTGCCCGATATGTTGTTATGGACTAGAAATCCTACCCCGGATTCTCTCTTATCTGGAAGACCTCTGTATCAGAGGACGTGGCCGTTAGTCAGCACTGTGTAAGCTTCACCAGTTCTTCTAACCTCACTAAGGCCAATAATATCCCAGGCAATGCCTGATAATTCCTCAAATAGTCCTGCTAAGCTAGCCTCACTCGAGAGGGTGCGCGTGTTGAACGTTGCCAGGTTCAGTTTCCATTGGCGGCCTGTCCGGACCCAGAGATTCTTAGCACCCTCTGCCACGTCGCAGGTCTGACCGCCGCCTTGGTCAGGTGCTCCGCAGCCACTGGGGACTGAGGGCCATGGGTTAATTGTCGGAGTCATCATGTTTTTATACCTCTGGCTATTTTTGTGAAATCTCCAGTGTATCGATCAGGCGTCGCGCCTTGTTCGATGGCGATGGACGTGGACAGCCCAGGGCGTCTGCCGGATCCGGCGGCGTCAGCGACGGCCGCCTCCAGGAAGCGGATCGGACTCCAGATTGACAGCGACAGCGAAGGCACCCATATCTACTCGCTCAGCAGCGAGGACCCTTCCGACGACGAAGGCTTCGAACTTGTGCGGAGCCGCAAGGCGAAAAGAAGGAACACCAGGTCCTCTTCGTCCTCCAGTACGCAAACTGTTGAGCCCATGCGGAACTCCGACGTCAACACCATTCTGTTTATGCCTGTGATACCCAAATGTAACATGAAGCGGCTTAACAGGCAATCTGTGTCGATGCTGCTGGAGACCGTGGTGCCAAATGAAATCACGGACGTTAGAGTGAACACCCGCAAAAATGTACTGGCGGTTGATGTTCTGCATGCGCGTTCTTAGCGCTCTACACAAGGTAACAGATCTTGATGGCATGCAGGCGCGCTCTCACATACCACTGGGGTCTGATGTCATCACTGGTGTATGATGTAGACTTGGCCATCCTCAACAGTGACTTGCCGATTCTGGTTAAAGCAGCGAGTGATCGTGACGTCATTGTTGTTGCCTACCACTTGGGCAACTCACGTTGCGTGAAGATTGTTTTCAAGGGCAACTGCCTCCCGTCTCACGTTAAGGTAGGCCACTTTCGGCATCCTGTCCGACGTTTTATTCCGACGCCTCTACAGTGCCGCAAATGCATGAAGATCGGACACGTGAGCAGCGTCTGTGAGAACGAGACAGTGTGCCCGCGCTTCGCTGAACCACACGCCGCGGATAAATGTGCCGCCACTGTCATGAAATGTCCAAATTGCCACGGATCTCATGAGGCTTCATCGAAAGAGTGCCCCAAGATTAAGAACGAAATGGCTATCTTAAAAGAGATGGCAAGAGATCATTCCTCTCATCGAGAAGCCGCCGCTAAAATCAGGAAGCGACGCTCCCGTCGCCGAGGTTCTTCAAGAAAAGCTTCTGCGTCGGTGATGCGTATGCCATGTCCACAGTCACCTCCTCCACTGCCATCCAGGCCATTGACATCAGAAAGGCCTACAAAGGACAAGGGCACTGGGAACAATACGGACGCCGAAGCCTGGCCTGCGTTGCCAAAACGGCAACCACCAGCAGAATCGCTGCACGCCGATGGAAGTCGACCATCCCGGGCATATCCTGCCGGTGAATTGACTGAACAGGATCGGCAAGTGGTTATAATGGTGCGATCACTGATGAATACGATTCACATGCTACTGAAAAAGCTGCAGACACCAACAGCTGAAAGCGCATTGCAAATACTGGATGCACGGAATCCTGTACTTGCAAGCCTATAAGCACCATGGCTCACCCAGTACTTTCTTTTCGCACTGAAGTGAGAAGTGCGACGATTTTTCAATGGAATGCCAGAAGCTTGAAGTCCCGCATCTCTGATTTGTGCCAATTTGTCTTAAAGAATCGGTTCCCTATACTTGTTATTTGTGAACCGAACGTATCAAAGCCCTACGGACTATCTGGTTACGAAGCGTTTGCTTCTTCCACATGCGAGGAACGGAGCAATGTTCTCATTTACATCCGCACGGACTTGAACTGTGTTTCGCATGCTGTTCAGCCTCATGACTCCAACCAATACGTATGCCTCCGCGTCAAAAAGAACAAAATGGCTCTTATTGGTTGTTACATCACCCCATCCAGGTGGTTTGACCCTGAAAGACTGAAATACATATTAAAGGAAACTGATGGCCCCTGGGTCATCACTGGGGACTTCAATGCGCACCACTTGCTTCGGAGAAGCACCAAGATAAACTCCACGGGAAGGAATGTTGCATCGCTTGCCTCTGATTATGACCTCTGCATCATGAACGATGGTAGCTCGACGTATCTGTGGGGTCCTACCTATAGCAGCTGCCTGGACTTGACTTTGGTGTCACGGAACTTCACAGCACATTTTAAATGGTTTTGCGACATCGAGACTCATGGGAGTGATCACATTCCCACCTACCTAACGATTAATGGACTCACTCGGTCTTTCTCTCGTGGTATCTTGAAGAGCACTGACTCGGCTTTGTTTACGTCGCTTATGGAAGAAGCATGTGGGGGAGATTGCGCCGGCGACATCGCCGACACCATCGCAGAAGCACCTAAAGTTTCCAAGTGTTCATCATCGTTGTCATCAAGCCGAACGGATTTCGACATTGAACTTGAAAGACTTCGTGCGATTCAACGGCGTGAAGAACGACGATACAGACGCACTAAATCAATTTATGACCCGCCGTGGTTGCTCAGTGGCTATGGTGTTGGGCTGCTGAGCACGAGGTCGCGGGATCGAATCCCGGCCACAGCGGCCGCATTTCGATGGGGGCGAAATGCGAAAACACCCGTGTACTTAGATTTAGGTGCACGTTAAAGAACCCCAGGTGGTCCAAATTTCCGGAGTCCCCCACTACGGCGTGCCTCATAATCAGAACTGGTTTTGGCACGTCAAACCCCAGAAAGAAGAAGAAGATGGGAAAACAATCAAGGGACATCCAGGAGTCCGTCAAGACAGCGGAGCATGTCGACCATACAGAGCTTGGTGTGGCGGAGGAATTCTGTGCGAGAGTCACTGGAGAGCCTGTCAACATCAACGTTCATGTAAGTGACATGCCAGCGGCTAAGGTACCGGAAATGGACGTGTCATTTACCATGGAAGAACTCGAAGCTGCCCTGGCAGTCTCTAAACAATCATCCTCTCCAGGCCCTGAAGGCGTCACCTATTCTGCCCTGGGACACCTTGGACAAGAGGCAAGAAGAGCGCTTCTGAACAGCTTTAACAACTCATGGCATAGAGGTACAGTTCCCCGGCAATGGAAGTTAAGTCAGCTGGTACCATTACTAAAGCCGGGAAAATCTCCTTTGGACTTGGCGGCATATCGCCCTATTGCTCTTGCCAGCTGCATCGGCAAGGTTATGGAAAGGATGGTCCTTGAACGTCTAGAATGGTATCTCGAGCGTTACAATATCTACCCCGCTTCCATGACAGGCTTTCGTAGGGGTCGTTCTTCAATTGACAGCGTCATTGACCTCACGACGTTTGTGCAGCAGGAGAAAAGCCGTAGGCGCATATCAGTTGCGCTCTTTCTCGACGTGAAAGGCGCGTATGACAACGTTGCACATGATGCCATCGTCACCTCCCTGGAGACTATTGGAATAGGCGGCCGCATGTTTCGTTGGTTATCCGACTACACAAGTCGCCGGTCGTTTTTTTGTCCAAACAGAATACGGCTCCACAGCTGAACATTACACGTACTGCGGCGTGCCTCAGGGAGGAGTATTGAGTCCGACTTTGTTCAATTTGCTCAATGCGACACTCATTGGACTAGCTGACATTTTACCTAAGACAATCGGCCTCTCGATATACGCAGATGACATCAGCCTTTGGACTTCTGCAGTAACTCGGTTTTAGGTGCGCGCGCGTTTGCAACGGGCAGCAACCTTGACATCAGCATATCTTCAAGCACAAGTGTTGACTATATCAACCGAGAAATGTGCATTGGTTGCATTCACTCGAAAACTTATGACGCCATACCCAGTTTCTATTAATGGACAGACTATTGCCTACGGAAAGACCCATCGATTTTTAGGTGTAATAATCGACCGCAATCTTTCCTGGAGCCCTCATTGAACGTACCTGAAGAAAAAACTGTCGTCGATTGCCCAGGTACTGAGATTCATGTGCGGGAAAACATGGGGCACATCTGTACGCTCCATGCTTAAGTTGTTCAGAGCACTATTTCTAGGATACCTACGCTACAACCTTCCAGTGTTGTCCAATACGTGCAATTCAAATGTTCGCTCGTTGGAGAGCTTACAGGGCCAAGCATTGCGCACTTGCTTAGGACTTCCTCGCGGTGTGTCAACACCTGCAACAATCGTCCTCGCCAAAGATCATGCAATCCAAACATACGTTGCAGTTGATTGTCTCAGGGCGCATATCCGTCATCTTTCGCGCGTCCCCGATCTCATCACTTGGCGTTTTTGCCTTCGCAGAGACCTCGTTCCACGTTTTATGAAGTTATCGTCACCAATCCAGATTGCAAGCTTCCATCAGGATACACCCCAGCAGCAAGGCCTTCATTCCCCTTGTGGTGCCTGCAACAGCCTCAGGTGCGCCTAAGTATTTCGGGCGTAAAGAAGAAGGCCAATCACCCAAGAATAGCTCTGTAACAGATGACGCTGCTATTATTGAATGAGACCTACTGGGACCGAATACACATCTATACCGATGGTTCTGTCTCATCTACCAGTTCTGCGGGTGCCGCTGTCATTCCGGCCACGAAAACCACGCTCAAGTTCAAACTGTCACACGTCACAACATCAGCGGCGGCAGAGCTTGCTGCCCTGCGTGCTGCTGTACAATGCTGCAAGAGACACCTCAGAAATGGGTCATATTTTGGGATTCTAAGGCAGCACTTCAGAGTCTGCGTTTTGCCATTTATCACATGACTCATGAGCAGCTGGTATATGAGATAAGAGAAGACCACCATCAAGCTATCGCTAAAGGGCATGAAATTATATTTCAGTGGCTACCGGGACATACCAGCATTGCTGGTAATGACCTCTCCGACGAAGCCGCCCGGTCTGCTCATCTGGAAGGCCGATCAATCCCAATCCCCTTATCCAGAACCGACGCTGCAGGAAAACTTCATATCGTGGCTGAAGCTATGACACACAAATATTGGTCTTCTCTTAACCCGAAGTGCCATCTCCACAAAATTGACCCATCCTTGAAGCTTCAAGTGCCATCAAACATTTCCCGCTCTGAGGCGACAGTATTGAGCCGCCTCTGGCTCGGGGTGGCATTTACAAAGGCCTACTCGTTCCGCATTGGAATGGGGGATACGCCCGTGTGCGACTCTTGTGGAACCAGAGAAACAATTGAACATGTCTTATGTCTCTGTCCCCAGTTCGACGTCGAGCGTGAAGTTCTCCGGACAGCATTGAACCGGCTGGATTCTCGACCATTTAAGGAAAAAAAGATCCTTGGACCATGGCCGTATGCGTCGATGGCGCAGAAAGCCATGAAAGCCTTGTTGCACTACCTCAAGTCGACAGGTCTTGGCGACCGTCTGTAGACTTCGTGCGAAGCTTCAAATGTGCGCGAAACTGTGCTCTCTCTATTTCCTTTCTCTCTCTTTTCATCCCTCTACCCCCTTTCCCCAGTGCAGGGTAGCAAACCGGACGTGCGTCTTGTTAACCTCCCTGCCTTTCCTCTCTTCTGTTTCTCTCTCTCTCTCAAACACTTCAATAAGAATTTTTTTACGAAGGTTATGTTTGATCCAACTGCATCTGACTTCGCACGAAGAGCTTCCAAAGCATACCCCGTATGTTCCTAAGTTTGGTCTTGGGGGTGTTTATAGTTATGCCAGGGCAGTGGGCTCAATTTCGCCCGCTCGTTAGATAGGCTCATAGCACTCTAGAGTGCTCGCATATGTAATTTATTGCGAAAGCCCCAATTACCCATCTATTTTGAACTTTACCTATATACACATCACCTATTACGTGGTCCTTAAAGCCTCCAAACATAAAGAAGCTGCTTAGTTTAGTTCAGTGAGGACACCAGGCGAACCTAATTTATCACGCATGAAAATGTAAAAAGAAAGCAAAATGAGAGTTCAATAATTCAAAAGGACGGTATGTTGGGCAGGTTGGTAATCCATACTGAAAACATTGACAGCGCGAAACAACACGAACTACACAGAAAAGATATATGGACTAGCATAGTTCATGTTGTTGCGCGCTGTCAGTGGTTTCAGTTCAATAATTATTCGTAACGCTTCTAAATAAGCCAGAAACGTTAAAACTTCTCGACACATTGCACTTAAAATGTTGCCTACTCCTTGAAAGTATAAAATATCTGAAACGCAAAGTTCTCTGGGAACATTGGGAAACCTAGTCAATAAGTGCAGCGTGATACTTTCGAATATTTGCTTACAATTCTATTTAACGCTCTAATTCATCAGCACGCCTTTACCATTGCACATAAACTAGGCGTCTTGTTCCCCTATGTTCGTAAAATTTAACCTCAGTTGTAGTTGTAATTATGTCAGCCCAGCCGGCTAAACTTTACACCCGTCGTAAAACAGGATTTTTTGCATACCTATTTTACTGGGAAAGGTCATTTAACCCATCCATTTGGAACGTTGCATACACATTACCCATACCATTCCCCTAATTTTCCCCAGATACGTATAAACAAGGTGCCTTGTTTAGCTCACCGAGGACACCAGAGAAACAAACTACGCATCTCGTAGGATGTGCGAAAACACATGGAAGAACGAGGGTTTATTAATTATCTACAATACTTTAATTTAAAGCAGCAATGTGAAAGTATCGGACCGCACTGCGCTTTAAGGTCTCCCTATTTTCACGAAGTTTTAAGTCCGTATATCGTGGAGTTGTTTTAGGAGTATGGGAAGCATTTCGACTAGCGGCAGTATGACACCCAGGAACGTTTCAATGAGTGACTTTCCACAAAGGCTGTTACGAAGCTACATACAATAAACAAAGTACGAAGCAATGTTCGTCACTCAGAACATTGCTTCGTACTTGTAATGTGTGCCGTGTTTGGTGATGAAAAAGAAGAGGACGACAAAGAGCGGGCGCGGAGGTGAATTCCATGCTTGATGAAAGACGACGACGTTGAAGGTCGTCAGGCACGAGAACGCGCGGCACAAGAAGAAATAAATAAAAGGAAAGTAATCCAATCGGAAAGAGCCGCAGAGTTCCCAGGATCCAATCAGACAACGACAAATCGACCAGAGCGGCAGAAAAGAGAGGCGCACTGGCAGAGGATAAGGGGGGAGTTCCAGGAAGTGACGCCAGGAGAAAGTCGGCCACCAGACCGGGAGCTGAAGACGGGCCGTCGGGTTCCGGACCCCAGCCTCCAAGACTTCGCCCAACCGGGGCCTCCTGTCAACCCGTTCTCGGGCGTCGTCACTCCACCCGATCACGGACTGCTGTTCGAAGCCGGCGAACTCCTGCCCCCGTAGGCAGAGCGTCAGCAGTCGGGCAACGGCCCCAGTTCTACACCAGCTGCCTGGCCAGAACTCCTTCTCCAAGTGCAGGTGCCGCCAAACCAGCTGCGTCCCCTCTCCAAGCCAGAGCTGCCATGCTCTGGTCGCCCGTTCGACGCTCATCGCCCTTTTGCTGAGACCAACGCCGCTTCTTTCGTCGCCTCGTCACCGCTTCTCCACACCGAACTGTTGAGCGCACTCACGCTCATTGTCTGCCCTAACTCGTGTGGTTTAGATACTGTTCTACCTCCGAGCGTATTGGTTTCCAGTGGTGACTTTTTATAGAGTGTTTATGTTTCTTCTCTCACTAGTTGTGTTAAAAGCTTTGTGTGTGTGTTTCAAACAAACGGCTTTGTCCTCTATTGGGTTCTCGGAGGCTCCGCCTCAGGGAACCGCGTGAAACAATAAAGAAAGAACCTGCACACACTACTTCGAATAAGCCTAAATATACACCGTGCTCCGTATAAATTACCAAAGATACCGGGGGAAAACAACTAAATGCCGTGTATAACTCATAAAATTTTGAGAAATCAAGCATTCAAAAACTCTTTTCAGAGCACAAAAGCAACCTTCACAGTTCGAATTTTCCGTACACGTCACCAAAGCTTGGCATTCATTCCTTCAAAATATGAAATGTGTGCTAGCAGCTGTCTTTTTTTTTCTGCCGGAAAACAAGTAATAGTGTAGATCTTATTTAGAAGCAGCCTCTAAATGAAATTGCCAAATTCAGAAGTGGTACGTGCCTTTAGAAAAAAAATCAGCTCAGTTTTGAAATGGCTCTGCACATTCGACCAAGGCCATTTTAATGAACATACCTGCGACAAGTCATGATTACACAATGAAATTTGACAGTTAGACCTGTAAGAGCTTTAATTCGATTTTTCATGGTGATAAGATACTCAGACTGCAACGCTATGTATACTATCTCTGGACGGAGATTCAGTAATCCAACCATTTCATGCCTTAAGGCACACCAGTCGTCGGGCGCGGCTGATATAGTACGAGTTAGCCAGAGTGCCCAATTTTCAGTTTACGCCGACGATACTAGCTTGTTCTTTCAATCCGATGATATATCACCTCGAAGTATTTGCTCAAGACACGCTAGAAACGTTACTGCATTGGAGTAGGGCGAATTCTCTGGTTATCAACGCTACAAAAACGAAGGCTGTCCTATTCAAACCAACTCACAAACAAATTTTCCATTGCTTAGACCTACGCCTCGGGGATCAAAACATTGAGATAGCAAAATATGTTAAAATATAGGGGGTTACTTTCAGTGAAGACTTAAACTGGGATTCCCATGTGCATGATGTTGCCAAGAAAGTTTCCAAGGCGTGTGGTGTACTTTCAAGATTTGGAGATATAGTCTCATCCAAAATCAAGTTACTCATTTTTAATGCCATTTTTCAATCACATATTAATTACTGTAGCCTTGTCTGGGGAAACACCACGCAAAAGAATAAATTAAAATTGCTCTCGCTACAAAAAAAAGGCAATCCGACATATTGCAGGTGTCTCATACGATGCTCATACATCTAACTTATTCAAAACATTTAACGTGCTTCAAATAGAGCAGCTGTGCAATTTTAACCGTTTCATTAAATACAAGCATGGTCTGAAAAATAAAAGCAATCACTTTCTTAAACTATGCAAACTAAGAAAATCACCTGAAACACCTTATGACATCAGACAAAGAGACACATATGGTATATACCTTTTTCACGAACAGGATACGGTTTCAAAAGTATACAGTACATTATGCCAAATTTTTTACATTTCTTAAACAGCAAGCGTATTAACGCTGATACAGTTACAAGGAAAGTGTGGAAAGAATATTCAATTATAAACGCCATGTAGTACCGCTGAATGCATTCATTCTTTTCCGTAAAGTTCCTCCCTTTTTGTGTAAGTGGTTTGTGTGTACGTTTTTTTTTTTTCTTTATTATTTGGCATTGTTTTATATATGCTGGTATTTTTCTTTCACTCTTTGGTGATTCTTATTTTTACACTGTTTGCAGATTTTTTTGTGTGTACATGTATACTATTTCACTCTATGTATGCCTACTTTTCTTTACTATTTTTATAATTATTTCTTTTACGTGAACATGTATTGTTACCTCGCACTGTTTGCAGCCAAAACTGCTTTAAAATATTAGGGTCCGGAATCCTGTCAAGCTGCTATTTCAGCAGCTTTTAATTCCTGTCCTTGCGTCTTTTTCACTGTTTCATTGCATTTGTTTTGTGTAACCGCTATCATTGTATGAATATTGCTTCATTGTATTTTAACGTATCACTGTGTGAAAAAGAATGCTCAATAAATTAAACGAAATTATAATACTTTATCCGGACCTCTCCCCTCGCCCGGAGGTTAAATATAGCAAGCTGATTGTGTTTTCAAATACAGTTAGCCTGTCCAAAAAAAGCCGTCACTACTGTTATTTTAGGCCAAGCTTCATGCTGTCTTTTACCATGAAGTATTAGCGAAGCCATCATAGTTTTCTTTAACTCCCTCACCAATTTGGCAATTATGGACGCCTTGCTTAAAGCTAGGCAACATTTCGTTGGATAGTTGACATCGTAAGGAGACAGACCATCTGGATTGCAATATGACCTAATTTTAGCTTCTGGAGACTATTTAAAATGTCATATTTGTGCTAGTGCTTCCCCTAGCTGACAATAGATCAGGTGTTTAGAGAGGTCAAGGAAAGTTTAGAGAGGTCAAGTCCGTTGTACTGTAAATATATATATATATATATATATATATATATATATATATTCATAGCATGTTTATTGCTTATTTGTTTCTTCACTTTTTTTCCTCAAAGTGAAGATTTCGTAACCTTATGGAATACATTATGCGTTGAAATAACCTGCGCCGTCTTCAGATTTCACCTCCTCTCCACTTTAGATCTAAGTATATTTCCACTGTCACTATCTTGTGTAAATACTATAAATACTGTAAAAGAATATTTAGGGCTTAATTAGCTAAATACCAACGACTAGAAAATGCCATGCCTTAGTTGACCAGTAGATGTTTAAAGCATTTAAAAACGTTTTCAAGACTTCCTCAAAACGTCCAGCAGAACGTTTTGTAGCCGTTTTCAAAACGTTCCCAAGATGTCTTGCAAGACGTCTTATAGCCGTCTTCGAGACGTCTACAAGATGTCCTGTGAAACGTCTGATAACCCAAATTTGGCGGTGCATTAGACGGTCTTATAGACGACTACAAGACGTTTTAAGACGTCCGACAAGATCTTGGTAAGATGTCTTGAAGAAGTATTTAATATCTAGCCAAAAACGTCTTCAAGACGTCTTGCAAACGTTTAAAATGGTTTTCAAGACGTCTTGCTTATCTTGTCACGACGCCGTCTTGACGGCTTCTAGACCAATGTGGGTTCAGTGGGTTACTGTTTTACTTTTAATTAGTTATTAGTTATTACAGTTAGCACGAGTTAAGTAGTAGGCTCGGTTTGAGCGGTGAATTAAATGTTATGCGTAAGTGTCAAATAACCCATTGAGCGAAATGCAGTTCCACTAACGTGAAACCTAGGGAGGTGCGAAGCATGCAGTGATGCACCGCTAATGGGCTCATACTGCCTTAAGCAATGGCTCATAACCCAGTAAACGCGGCCTCCTCATTATGACGACAGAAGAGAAGTTCTACGCTGGAATGATGAGCGGCAACGCCGCAGCCAGCTATGGAAGAAGACGACGACGACGAACGCGGGGGCAGTGGCACGAGCGCGTGCCGGGCTTGAGCACGAGCCGCTTGCTTACCGTGACGACGACAGGAGACGGCGACAGCCCGGGCGCATAACGTGCTACGCATAAAAAAAAAATGTCGGTTTCACCCGAAAGGCGAAGCATCAATTGCGATAGCAACTTAGTAGAGAATACGGAGTAAGGATAGTAGTTTTGTCAGCTGTATAAACTTGGACATGCAGCAGTACCGGCAACGCGCAGAACTATTGTCGACGCCCTCGGCGTTTTGCCCGCGTTCGCAGCGAACGCGAGCGGCGTCGGTGACTGTTGCCGGCGCCTCTAGCGGCGGCTCGGAGGTTTTCGACGAGATTAGAACGGGAAACTCATCGAGAAGCGTCGGAAGTCTCTACCACCTTCTCGCCTCGCAACGTTTTTATATAAATACGCATTTGGTGCCGCAGCTAAACGTCGCCTCCCTCCCTCATCCCCCATGGCCTCTCGCGCGACGGAAGAAGTCGCGTTTGCTCTCTCTCTCTCTCTCTCTCTCTCTATATATATATATATATATATATATATATATGGTGATTGTAAAGGAGGAAAAAGGCGCTTAATTTTGCAGCCCTTCAGGGAGCACCGCGCAGAACGCGCGTTTGTTCTCCGCCGTGCGTTCGCTCCCCGCGAAAGCGCGCGTCCCTCGCGCCCTTTCACTCGCACATACGGAATCCGGCGCGCGTCGACGATTTCATCGCCGTTGACGTCATACGGAACCTCACGGTGACGGCGACGCCGACGGCAGAATTCCTCTTTGAGTGTCCATATAGATAGTGTTCATGCGACATCACGCAGCCATATCTCACCACGCTGGTGCCCAAAAATGGCGTGCGACTACAATGACGTCAGTGCAACGTATTATCAAGCGCAAACTCTTGCTTTTTCACGGCGATTGTTTTTCACTGGTTTATCATTGTTATCGCTCTGACTTTCGACGCAAGACGCGCATTTTGTTGCTGTTTCACCGGTTTATCATTGTTATCGCTCTGACGTTCCACGCAAGACGCGTTTTTGTTGCTGTCATGCTGTCATGTTCCTTGCTTGCGCCCGTTCTCGATCTGCTGGTACCCAAAGATGGCGTCCGCGATTACGTCCGTGCAACCTATATATAATTGCTATCGCAATAAAACTGGGCATGACCCAAGTAGCGCAAGCTGGCATTTCTTAGGGCGAGAAATGCCCAGCGCCGGGCCTTCTCCGCAATGGGAGCGTGTATGGCGAATGCCGTGCGTCGTCCGCGACAGCGCGTCCCGAGGAGGCAAAAAATTGGAACGCGATAGCATTCAGAGATCCCTGACTGCTTCTGCACCAGGGATCTGCAGCTTAAGCAACCGTAATGGTTACCGGGAATCAATGACGGCGAACGCTATGAACGAAGGCGAGCTTTCTGGTAGAAACATGGCCTCTTGCGTGGGGCGATCCCGAAGATATTGCACAGCCACGCCAAAAGAATTGCATCATTTTGAAGTTTTCGTTCTTGTTTCGTACTTTTAATATTTCAGTCTGAGAAGATTTAACATAAAAGGCATGCACTGTGGGTGTTTTAACGCGATAGGGTTAAGGGCCCCGTGTCGCAGAAAATCCGGCGTCGGCGTGCGATGCGGGTGGCGGAGAAAATCATCCCCAACCCCGACCGTGCAGACCCTCCACGTGGTGCAAGGTTTTGGTGAACAAAAATTGAATTTCTCACAGTGAAATCTGTCAGGAAAACAGTAAAGTACGACTTTACCATTTGGAGTCAGATTCGCAGTCGGATTGTTTACTAATCGGTGCCGGATTGTAATTTGAATGTACGAGAAAACCTAATTCTGCTACGAGGAAACTCTAACACAAACCCCTTTTCCCGAATTTCTGCCCGATCTATAGCCATGCGTTGCGATGCGAACGGGTCTCCATAACGCTATCGCGTTCTACTCTTAAAGGCGAAGCTTAGGCGTCCTCCAATTTTGTAGCGTGAGCTACACTGGCCGAGGTTTCGCGTGGCTCCTGGAAAGCCGTGCTGCGCATGCGCGAGGAGCAGTGACGTCACACGGCGCACAGCTGGCGCGCTGGGCTTTTGATCGTTTGCGCTGGGCGTTTGCCAGTGTGGTATAGCCATGAAGATGGAGAGCGAAATTGCTGCTCAGCGGCGCAGAAGAGCGGAGAAGCTTACCTCATCGGATCCCGAAGTAACTGCCTGGCAATTAGCGGTTGAGCGTAGGAAGAACGAACAGAAGAAGGCTAAACGTGCTGCGGAGACACCGGAGCAAAGGGAGGAATGTGTAGCAAAGCGGCGTCGCCAGGAGGCTGAGCGACGTGCCCGACCATCTCAGCAGCAGCAACAACAAGGCGCCGTCGATGACGTCAAGGCTCGCCGATCGACTGAATATACTGTGAAACTCAGCGAAAGCGCCAGTGCGACTCGGACCTTCCAGACGGACTTCGTAAACAATCCGTTTGGATATGTGTGCGACGTGTGTGAAAGACTTTGGCACATGAAAGACTTGACGCCGGTAAGTATAGTGCCATGCGTGAAACGTTGAGTTTAGCGGAGCCGCCTGAGTGCGGTGAAACCGTGGCGCGGGTTTTGTACAACGTGCAACAACTTTCTAGTTCAGCAGAAGCTTCCAATCTTTAGCGTTACCAATAGGTATCGTTACCCGCCCATGCCACCAGGTCTACCGGTTCTGAACGATGTGGCCGACTTAGCTCACGCTATACGTATATCCTGGCATAGCCAAGCTAAGCCACTGCTAATTTTTTTGTTTGATTACATTTGTTTGTGGATTATCACTCTCGAAATTCCGAGGAATAGCTTTGCCAAGAATGCAAGACAAGGTATGAGCAACATTAATGATAGACTGGTGCGGAAATATAACCCGCATATACCGCATGTCATATACGAAGGCGTGAAATATACATGTACATAAATATACTCGGAGGGCCTGCGTGGTTGGGCATAATTTTCGCCGCCACCCTCCGACATCGTACGCCGACGACGGATTTTCTGCGACACGGAGCCCTTAACGCTATCGCATTAAAAGACAATCCTCGCTTCCCAAGCTGGGGAAACGCAGTAACGAAAAGCGTTACGTCTCTTTACGGTTTTCAACAGCGAAGCTGTTTAAGCCGGTGGTTAGTTCGGGGAGCGTGCGCAGGAAAACCTCGATGAGCAATGACGTCACTCTGCGTCGCCTAGCAACGCCGAGCCTCGCCACAGCTGTGTAGGTGGAGCTAAGCCGGGACGTCATCGCGCGCGCCGTTGCTTTGCCCAGCTTTGCCGAGCCATGACGTCATCATGCCGAGCTCCCGCATAGCCGTGTCGCCACAGCTGTGGTAGGTGCAGCTAAGACGTGACGTCACTGCGATGATCCTCATATTAATAGCTCCGTGTCGCCGCTGCGGCGACAGAATGCCCAACGTCTCCGCGCCGAGCCCATCGCCGTAAGAATGGGGCGACCGAAGAAGTGCCTTACTCCCGACGAAGAGGAAGCCTGGCGCGAAAACCGTCGTTCCGCTACTCGAGAGCGTATCAGACGACTTCGGACCAACCCCGAGTGTCGCGCCAGTGAAGCGGCGGCGAAACGTCGGTGATTTGCAGAAGATTCGGAGTTACCAGCTCGCGTTGTCGAGCAAGACCGTGTGTGCAGCCAGAAGCGTCGACAAAGCGATCCGGGCCTGCGACTTAGCCGATCCGAGATAAAGCTAGGTGGCATCGACAGCTTCGCTGTTTGCACAGGCTGTGTTCCAATTCTTTCCATCATCGTAGACAGTCTACTTTGACGTCTACGAAGACAGCCAAGACAGCTTCGAGGACAAGTAATGGAACACGTTTCGAGCCGTCTGGAAGACGCTTCTGCGACGTGACGCCACCTCTCGGCGACAAAACGAAAGTTGAGAAAAGCACACATTAGTTCGGTATTTTAAGTATTTTCGCCTGCGAACCTATGAAAAACATGATGTGACTTACATTAAGAGTGTAGAAAAGCGTGTATACGTTTTTGTGTGCGCAGACAACCGGCCCGTTGAGTTTCTAAGCGCCCTGCTCATTCGCCATCTTGTTTAGACAGGAAAGTAGCAGGCCTCGTTCTTGACTTCGATGTTGTCTTCGCGATGCTGTCTACTTTGACATCTTCGTGAGAATTGGAACGAGACTTAAGAGGGCCGCCGTCCACTTAGCTGTCTATTTAGCCGTCTAAGGCGAGTATTGGAACACACCAGCAGTCTTCGCACCACTGGTATGAAGCTGCCCCCCCCCCTTTTTTTTTCTCACCCTCCTCCACTGTTCAATGGGAAGTAAAGATTCAATCATTCATTCATTCATTCATTCATTCATTCATTCATTCATTCATTCATTCATTCATTCATTCATTACTTATGCACGAGGCCAGTGTAATAAAAAAGTAAATCAGCTTAAGCTGCAGTGTTGTTAGACTTTCCAGCGTGCAGCCGAAAGTACCGGCTTTCAAAAAGGGGGGGGGGGGGGCAAATGGCACAGATTACCCCCCCCCCCCTTTTTTTTTACAGTGTGGGGAGGGGGAGGGGGCAAGCCCCCCTGCCGGCCGCCCCCCGCGCTAAAAACGCCTATGCACAATGCGCCACCGTTCATTCCCATGGAGGCTGAACGGTCGGAGCGCCAGAGTTCGCTCTAGTGATTCTAGAAAACTCTATGGTCGGCGGCACGCATATCTTGAAACGTACTCGGCGGGCATCTCACCTGAGCACGTTGGGCCAATTTTCTCCCGATTAAACGAACTGACTGAAGTGAATTGACACTATTGACACGCGCACTTGTTTATCAGTTTTCCGGGGACCGCATTTCGGCCCGCTAACAGGTTAACAGCGCCATACGCGCCTGCATGATTTCCAACTTACTGGAATTTTATCGTTGTTTCTATTAGTTGCGTATGTTCTCGCTGAACCTTGCGTGCGCAGATTGCATGTGCGATGCGAATAGTGTTCTACTTTCTGGAAGGTATACGAGCACCAACAATTACGCTTGAGCCTTCGACGAGTCATGTATAAAAAGCTACGCGCTTGACCCGCCGCTCAAATTGTGTATACGATCGACGAGTGCGCTCGCTGCTATCATTGTGCTCACTCTTACTTGTTTCTTGGGCACAGGTTCGCCCAATAAACAGTTAGTTCCGCGAGCTGTGTTATGCCGCCGTGGATGTTCACCATCGCTGCAACGTGACACTATTATACCTGAAAGACACGCTAACTATTGTTAAACGGGTAAATGCACTCGTCCACATTAGTCTCAGCTTCGATCATTCCGTGGCGTTTTTTTTTTTTGGTGTTCGTCTTGCATTGTGCAGGCCGAACTTGATGCGTCCATGACAGAGTCGGCAATTTGGGCTACGTGGGGCATGGGCAAACTGCTAGTGGTCGCTCTCACGAGCACCATGCGGATGGAGGTTGGCAAACGTTGTAGGAACAGTTCTAGACACTGTTGAAAGCGACGTACGAGCTGCGAAGGTTTGCGATCCCTGAGCTCTTCAGTTTGGAGAAGCTGCTGCAGCCGTCGCTGTTGCAATATTATCGTGTTTTGACGAGTCCGCTCGTAAGGGTCTGTCGGAAAGGTCTGTAGCCGGGGGTTGAAGAATCAGGTCGCGAAACTCGGTGGCAATCTCGGGTGGCAGAGAGGATACGAGATAGTTGAATTTTATTGCGATAGCAATTATATGGACACTCCAAGCGGATTTCTGCCTTCGGCGTCGCCGTCGCCATCGCCGTGAGGTTCCGTATGACGTCCACCAGCGATGAAATCGTCGCCGCACGTGATATGATGTATGTGCGAGTGAAAGGGCGCGTGGGACGCGCGCTTTCATGGGGAGTGAACCCACGGCGGAGAGCGCGTTCTGCGCCGTGCTCCCTTAAGGGCTGCAGAAGTAGGCGTTTCTTTCCTCCTTTACAATCACCATATATGTAGAGCAAATGCGCCTTCTTCCGACGCGCGAAAGGCCGTGGGGGGGGGGGGGGGGGGGGGGAAGGGAGGCGACGTTTAGCTGCGGCACCAAGTGCCTATTTATATCAGAGGCTCCGGCAACAGTCACCAACGCCGCACGCATTTTGTGCGAACGCGGGCAAAACGCCAACGGCGTCGACTGTTGCTGGTGCTGCTGCATGTCCAAGTTTGTATACAGCTGATGAAGCGACTATCATTACTCCGTATAGATCTCTACAAATTTGCTATCGCAATTGATGCTTCGCCTTTCAGGTGAAACTGCGACAACTTTCTTATATAAATACTCATTTGGTGCCGCATTTACCTTTAGCTGCGGCACCAAATGAGTATTTATATAAAAACGTTGCGAGGCGAGAAGATGGTAAAGACTTCCGACGCTGCTCGACGACTGTCCCGCTCTGATCTCGTCGAAAACCTCCGAGCCGCCGCTAGAGGCGCCGGCAACAGTCACTGACGCCGCGCGCGTTCCCTGCGAACGCGGGCAAAACGCCGAGGGCGTCGACAATAGTTCTGCGCGTTGCTGGTGCTGCTACATGTACAAATTTATACAGCTGATAAAACTGCTCTCCTTACTCCGTATAGCTCTCTACTAATTTGTGCAATTGATGCTTCGTCTTTTAGGTGAAACTGCGTCACTTTTTTTATTGCGATAGCAATTATATGGACACTCCAAAGCAGATTTCTGCCGTCGGCGTCGCCGTCGCCGTTGCCGTCG
The DNA here is from genome assembly GCF_013339745.2 of Dermacentor silvarum. Lineage (NCBI taxonomy): Eukaryota > Metazoa > Arthropoda > Arachnida > Ixodida > Ixodidae > Dermacentor > Dermacentor silvarum. Next base: position 66,696,807 of record NC_051164.1, on the reverse strand, counting down.
CCGTCGCCGTGAGGTTCCGTATGACGTCAATGGAGATGAAATCGTCGCCGCGCGCCGCCGAACGCTGTATGTGCGAGTGAAAGGGCGCGAGGGACGCGCGCTTTCACGGGGAGTGAACGCACGGCGGAGAACAAACGCGCGTTCTGTGCCGTGCTCCCTTAAGGGCTGCAGAAGTAGGCGTCTCTTTCTTCCTTTACAATCACCATATATGTAGAGCAAACGCGCCTTCTTCTGACGCACGAAAGGCCGTGGGGGGGGGGGGGGGGGGGGGGAGGGAAGGGAGGGGACGTTTAGCTGCGGCACCAAGTACCTATTTATATCAGAGGCTCCGGCAACAGTCACCAACGCCGCACGCATTTTGTGCGAACGTGGGCAAAACGCCGACGGCGTCGACAACAGTTCTGCGTGTTGCCGGTGCTGCTGCATGTCCAAGTTATACAGCTGATAAAGCTACTATCATTACTCCGTATAGCTCTCTACAAATTTGCTATCGCAATTGATGCTTCGCCTTTCAGGTGAAACTGCGACAACTTTTTTTCAGTCCGCGATGTGACTCGCGCTATGGCGAACTGGCTGCTTACTTGAGCGATCCAGAGTTGGGGGTCCGCCGATGCCACTGGCGTCCGTGTGTAGCTCTGTGGGTGCTGTGGGATTGTAGTGTCGAAGAATCGGCGGCGAAGTAAGTAGGCGACGTAGTTGCTTGAAGGCTTCGTCAGACGAAGTTGACCACGCGGAGATGCCGCTGCTAGTGGTAAGCAAATTGGTCAGTGGTGCGGTGATAGTTGCAAAATTGCGCACAAAACGCCGAAAATAATAGCAGAGCCCTATAAAGCTGCGGAGTGCCTTAAGAGTAGTAGGCATCGGAAACTCTGCCACCGCGCGAAGCTTGGCTGGGTCAGGAAGCACACCGTCCTTCGAAACAACGTGTCCCAATATCGTTAACTTGTGGGCAGCAAAACGGCACTTTTTGATGTTGATTTGGAGGCCGGCAGAGGTCAGGCAAATCAGCATCTCAAGCAAGCGAACGAGGTGCGTCGGGAAATCGGGCGAAAACATGATATCATCAAGGTAGCACAGACATGTTTTCCACTTGTAGTTACGAAGGATGGTGTCCATCATACGCTCGAATGTAGCGGGCGCGTTGCAGAGCCTGAATGGCATTACGGTAAATTCCTACAAGCTGTCGGGCGTGACGAAAGCTGTCTTCTCACAGTCTTCTTCAGCCATCGGCACTTGCCAATAGCCGGAGCGAAGATCCAAAGATGAGAAGTACTGCGCGCCTTGTAGGGAGTCGAGGGCGTCATATATACGAGGCAGCGGATAGACATCTTTACGAGTTCTCTTATTGAGCCGACGGCAATCTACAGAGAAGCATATTGACCCATCCTTCTTGACTACTAATACTGCAGGAGACGCCCAAGGACTGTGGGAAGGCCGAATGACGCCGCGGTGCAGCATATCGTCGACGTGCTCGGTAATTAGCTGTCGCTCGGCTGCGGACACGCGCTATGGTCGCTGGCGTGATGGTGGATGGAAACCAGTGCGGACGCTCTGAGTGACGGTCTCCGTACGTCCCAGGGATGGTTGGTCGCAATCAAACGACGAGCGAAAATTCTGAAGAAGCGCGAGGGCTTGCTGGTGGTACGGAGGTGGCAGATCGGCGTCCAAGGCAAATTCGAGAACGTCTCACGACGACGATGGTGGCAATAATGATGGTGGTGATGATGATGCGCCCAGCAAGGGAGAAGTGAGGGCGTCGAGCTCATAACAGGCCATGTCGTCGGAAGTATAGAGAGAGAGACAGAGAGCAAGGAGAGGAAAGGCAGGGAGGTCAACCAGAAGAGCATCCGGTTTGCTACCCTGCACTAGGGGTAAGAGAAAGGGGAAATAGAAAGAGAAAAATAGGGAGAGAATGAGCATTTAGTACACGTGGGACGATGTACAGGGACACCATAGGCGGTCTCTTCAAATACTGTACTAATGCACGCAACGCTTTTTGTGCCAATGACGGGTGTAGCCATGGTCCGAGTATGTTTGACTCAGAGAACGGACCATGGCTACACCCGTCATTGGCACAAAAAGCGTTGCGTGCATTAGTACAGTATTTGAAGAGACCGCCTATGGTGTCCCTGTACATCGTCCCACGTGTACTAAGTGCTCATTCTCTCCCTATTTTTCTCTTTCTATTTCCCCTTTCTCTTACCCCTAGTGCCGGGTAGCAAACCGGATGCTCTTCTGGTTGACCTCCCATCCTTTCCTCTCCTTGCTCTCTCTCTCTCTCTCTCTCTCTCTATACTTCCGACGACATGGCCTGTTATGAGCTCGACGCCCTCACTTCTCCCTTGCTGGGCGCATCATCATCACCACCATCATTATTGCCACCGTCGTCGTCGTGAGACGTTCTCGAATTTGCCTTGGACGCCGATCTGCCACCTCCGTACCACCAGCAAGTCCTCGCGCTTCTTCAGAATTTTCGCTCGTCGTTTGATTGCGACGCTGGTCCAGCCGGTATAAAGTTGTCCTGAGAGAGAGAGGAGTTTTACGTCGTAGCGAGGACAGGTACACAATAGGTGCTCGATGGTTTCCTCGCACATACAGTAGTCGCACATCGGGCTCTCGGCCATTCCCATACGATGTGAGTCAGTGTTCGTGAACGCCACTCCCAGCCACAAGCGGCACAGCAAGGTTGCTTCGCCGCGGGAAAGGCTAGATAGCAGTTGTAGCCGTAGCAAGGGGCCCAACTTATATAATCGGCAATTGAAGGCACTTGACCTCCATAAAGCTTGTGAGGTTCTGCGTGCAAGCAGACGAAGTTCCCTGGCAGTGTCTGTCCTCGCCAAAGGTATTGTAGGCGTCTGGGTGTCTTCGTGGGCAGATCGGCAGCCCTGTCAGCAATGTCGTTGCCGATGATGCTACAGTGAGCAGGAATCCACTGGAAGACTATGCTGTGCCCTGTTTCCAGAGCATGCATGGTGATGTACTTCCCTGAAGTCGGATACCATCTGCTCGTAAGTTCTGTGATATAAGGCTGACTTGATACTTTGAAGGGCTGCCTTAGAGTCACAGAATATGACCCATTTCGGTGCGGGCTCTTCGGTGACGTAGGTCACAGCTGCATGGAGGGCTGCAAGTTTTGCCGACGTAGATGTAGTCATATGTGACAATTTGAATTTAACTGCAACTTGCTTGGCTGGAACGACGAATGCGGCAGTTGAGCTGGTAGGTGAGGTCGAGCCGTCGGTATATATATGTAGTCAGGATATGTCTGGTGCATTAATAGGATTGTCAGTTGCTTCAGAGCCAGCGATGGATGATTGGCCTTCTTGGTGACTCCGGGAATAGTAAAATTCACTTGAGGCTGTCGCAGGCACCACAGGGGAGATGAAGGCTTCGACGCCGGTGTAAAAGATGACGGTATACACTCTTGATGGGCACTAATCACTTTTGAAAAGGTCGCTTGAGGTCTCTCCGCTGGTAGGGAAGCTAAGTGATGGTCGGGGATCCATGACAGATGACGAATGTGCGCTCTGAGGGTGTCGGCTGCTACGTGTGTCTGGATCGTATGGTCTCTCCCGATGGCTATTGTTGCTGTTGTTGAGGTGCACCGAGGCAACCCTAAACACGTGCGTAGGGCTTGACCTTGTATGCTCTCAAGAGCGCGAATGTTCGTCTTGCATGTATTTGACAAAACTGGCAGACTGTAACGAAGGAGACCCAGGAACAGTACCCTGTACAGCTGCAGCATAGAATAGACAGGTGCACCCCAGTTTATCCCGCAGAGAAACTTAAATACCTGAGCAATAGCAAATAACTTCTTCAGGTAAACGCAGTGAGGGGTCCACGAGAGGTTACGGTGGATGATGACACCCAGAAGGCGATGCGTCTTAACATAGGACACAGCTTGACCGTTGATTGAAACTGGATACAGTGACATTTTTTTGCGCGTAAAGCCAACCAATGCGCATTTTTCTGTAGATACACTGAGACCTTGTTCTCGTAGATAAGACGCCGTCATGGTTGCCGCCCGCTGAAGCCTGGCCCGCACCTGAGGCCGAGTTACTGCAGAGGCCCAGATGCAAATGTCGTCGGCGTATATAGAGACATGAACTGCCCGCGGTAAGTACTCCACAAGTCCTACCTAGAGGAGGTTGAACAATATAGGGCTCGGCACTCCACCCTGCGGCACACCACAGCAGATGTAATGTTCCGAAGTTGGGCCGTGTTCAGTCTGTAAGAAAAAGCACCTCTCGGTCAAATAGTCCCGAATCCATTGATACATCCGGCCACCAACTCCCACAGCCTTAAGTGAGTTCAGTATGGCCTCATGGGCGACGTTGTCGTATGCTCCTTTGACATCGAGAAAAAGTGCAACTGGTAGGCGCTTGAGGAGTTTCTGTTCTTGGACCCAGGTAACGAGGTCAATAACATTGTCGATGGACGAGCGACCTCGACGAAAGCCAGCCATTGCATCCGGATAGATGTTGAATCGCTCGAGGTACCATTCCAAGCGAGCAAGAATCATTCTTTCCATCACTTTGTCGACGCAGCTCGAAAGCGCAATCGGACGATATGATGATCAATCAAGCGGAGACTTTCCAGATTTCAGAATGGGCATCAAGCGGCTCGATTTCCTTTGTTTAGGAACAACACCGTTTCGCCAAGACTCATCGTAGTAGTTGAGCAGCTCGCTACGTGCGTCATGTCCGCGGTGGCATAGGGCAGCGTACGTGATGCCATCTGGTCCTGGTGACGAAGAACGCCTGCAGGTCGCTAACGCAGCGTCGAGCTCTTCAGGTGAAAATGCCACGTTCATTTCTGGTACACGTGCCTCAGGGACGCCATTCAGTGCCGCGTCAGTAGGGATGATCACAGATACAGCAACCCGCACACAGAATTCTTCAGCCACTTCAAACTGCGAGCGGTGTTGGCAGAGGGCCAGAGCAGCAAAGGGCTTCCTTTGATGCGGGCATGAGCGAAGACCCCTAACCGTTCTCCATATGTGTGAGAGCGATCTTCGGGGATCAAGCGTCTGACAGAAAGATTTGCATCGCTTGTCTTCCAATTTATCCATACAACGCTGAACTTTCTTTTGTATGCGTCGTGAAGCCCTCAGGTCTAGAACGAATTTCGTGCGCCGATACCTTCTTTCCGCCTGTCGGCGTTCCTGCACGCAGCCTCTCCAGTTGTGTGTCGAAGTGTGTTCGCCTTGCTGACCTTGTGAGCGAGAACATGAATGCTTTCATTGAGTCCGCGATTTCGTCTTCTATATTGTGTGAAAGGCCTTCCCGACATTCGTCATCCATATGCTCCTTAAACCTTGACCACTCAGCTGTACGCAAGACTGTAGAGGAGCATTGCCCACCTCCACTAATCTTGATGTATGTCGGAATATAGTCGCTTCCATGTGTCTCTATGTCAGTAAACCATTGGACGCTCGACGCGAAGCGTCGTCACACCAAAGTCAAGTCTAAGCAGCTACTATAGGTCGTGCCTCGCAGAAATGTAGGGCTGCCATCATTCACACAGCAGATATCATGGTCGGCAGCAAAGGAGGCAAGACTCCTGCCTCTGGAATCAATTTTAGTGTTTCTCCATAGCTGGTGATGCGCGTTAAAGTCACCTGTGATAACCCAGGGGCCATTGGTCATTTGCAATATTTTCTTGAGCCTTTTGCCATCAAAATGACCCGCTGGGGATATGTAGGCTCAAATAAGTGTAAATGACAGTCTTCTTTTTTACATGCAGGTAGACATATTGGTTGTCGTCATGTGGCTCTACCGCCTGAGCGACATACTAAGATACGTGCGGATGTAGACGATTACTTTGCTGCATGCTCCGCATGTGGACGAGGCGAAAGGTTCGTAACCAGACAGTCTGAGTGGAGTCGATGTATTTGGTTCGCATATGACCAGTATGGGGAAGTGATTTGTAAAAACGAATTGGCGAAAGTCTGTTATGCGGGTCCTGAGACCTCTGGCATTCCACTGGAAGATCGACGCACCTTTAACTTCAGTACGGAAGGCGACTCTTGATCGAGCCATGGTGCTTAGACGATGCTAGCAAGCACTGGATTTAGTGCATCCAGTATTTGCAGAGCACTTCGAGCTGCAGGTGTTTGTAGCTTGTTCAGGATCATGCGGATTGTATTAAATAGCGACTGCAGCATTACAGTCACTTGCCTGTCCTGGTCGGACAAATCACCGACAGTAGACGCCGAGGGTTGTCCTTCAGAAGTTTGCCGTGATAGTGTTGGTGCTTGCTGTCGTTTTGGTAGGGCCGGCCAAGATTCGGCAGATGTCGTCTTCTCAGTGGCCTTCTCCTTCGTGGTCCTTTCCGCATTGTATGGTCTGGGCGGCAGAGGAGGAGGTGATGTCATAGGAAGTGACAAGCGCGTCGTAGAGGCAACAGCCTTCCTTGAAGAACGTCGGCGACGGGAACGTCGCCTCCTGATCTTAGCGGCGGCTTCTCGATGAGTTGAATGATCTCTCACCATTTCTTTCAAGATGGTCATTTCCTTTTTTATTTGTGGGCAATTCTTCGATGAAGCCTCATGTGACCCGCCGCAGTTCGAACACTTCATTACAGTGGCGCCACATTTATCTGCATCGTGGGGCCCCGCGCAGCGGGGGCGTGTTGCCTGGTTTTCACAGACACTGCTCACGTGCCCCAGTTTCATGCATTCGCGGCATTGAAGAGGCGTCGGTATGAAAGGCCGCACAGCATGTCTGAAGTGTCCCACCTTAACATGCGAGGGTAGATGGTTACCCTTAAATGCAACCTTCACGCAGCGTGAACTGCCTATCCGAATAACATCAACAATGACCTCGTCATTAGCTGGCTTGACAAAAATTGGCAAATCATGGTTAAGGATGGCCACGTCGACATCGTAGATAACGCCAATGACTATATGTGATCCCAGAGGGATGTAGGAGCGCACCTGAATGCATTCAAGGTTGGTTACGCTGCGTAGAGTGGTCCAAGCACCCGCGTGCTGGACATCGACCGCTAGTAGATTATTTCGGGTGTTCACTCGAATGTCCGATATTTCATTGGGAACTAAGGCTTCCAGTAACATCGATGCAGATTGTCTTTTAAGTAGCTTCATGTTAGCGGTAGGAAGCACAGGCACAAATATGATGGTATTTGCGTCCGGCCTTTGCGTGTGTATTACTGTTTCCGTACTTGACGATGAAGACGTCCTAGTGTTCCTTCTCTTCGCTTTGCGGGTCTGCACAAGCTGGAAGTCGTCATCGGAAGGATCGTCATTGCTGAGAGAGTAGACTTGGGTGTCCTCGCTGTCGCTGTCGCTCTGTTGACCGACCCGCTTCCTGGAGGCGGCCGCCGCTGACGCCGCCGTAGCCGGCAGACGTGCAGGGTCGTCCACGTCAATCACGACCGAGCAAGGAGCGAAGACCAGCGGATGCACTTAGATTTGCACGGAAATAAACCGGAGCTAGAAAGAACAGCACTGTGTCAAAGGACACTTCGTCGTCTTCCCCGGAAGAATCGAGAATGTGAAACGGGTCAAGGGGCTGAACACGACCGAGTGATTCTCCGCGCAGTGAGGTCACAGGGGACTGAAACGGGTTACACACAAGCATAGCGGATAATCCAGATACAGTGTTTAGGACAGCAAACGGGAGAGGTGGTGCCTTGCGACGTAGAAAAATAGGCGACGATGTAAAAAGCACCGTAGCGTCTGGCGCGGCGGAGCAAGATACGGGCACAAGAACCGCCATTTCCGGTGTCATGTCGGCATCGGAGACAACGGTGAGCTTGGCGGTTTTACTTGAAGAAGGGTCAGGCAGCGGGGCTTCGGAAAGCGGCAAAAGCGCCACTTCGGCCCGAGCACAGTCGATGGTGTCACGATGGTTGAGACAAGCAGTCCCAGCCTTCATGTGAACATGAAGGCAGCACGACAAATTCAACAACATAAACAATGCCGGCAATGACCACCCTTGCGGTACATTGAGTAAGCGGTGCTATATGCTGCGCACTCGCGGTACGCAGTAGCAAACCAGACAACGGCGTGGTGACCTTGTGGAGCTTACGACAAAGCTTTTCGTCCATGACAGAAACTGCAGCCCCAGTATCAATAAGCGCAATTGTGGCGGTTCCTTCGACCAAAACGTCCAGTAAATTGCGTGGCGACTGTGCAGGCCTTGTAGAAGTCACGAAGTTTCCCTCGCTAGGTGACTGGGGATGACGTAAAGGGGAAAGCGAGCGACGACGTGGTGACGGAGAACGGTGGTTGCCGAGAGGGCGTCGAGGAGATGGCGAATACTCGGGATTGGGATGTATGGAATGCCCGGTAGCATCGTGGGAATAGCCATACCCAGGCGTTGTGACAACAGGGTTAGCAGGTAACATGCGACGATGGCAGAAGTGCGCGACATGGCTCTCGAAACCGCAAGGGAAACATACGGGTCGGTTGTCGCGTGTGCGCCAAGGGTTCTCAACTTCGCTTCGAGGCGGAATGGGAGGCGACGCGGGAGTTGGCACTGGTTGAGGTCGCAATGTCGCAGGGAATGCGAATGTCGGCGGTGCAGGTCACGCTGCTACTGCGGCATAGGTCAGAGGTGCAGCCACGGGAGGACAGGCGCCAAAGATAGCGATTCGGCAAGTTCCTCGCGAATGGCTCTCCTAATGGGAGCAGCCCGAGATGTGTCAGGATGTAGAGGTCGATCGCTGAGACACAGCATAGACAGTTGGCGCGCCACCTCTTCACGAATAAAATCCTTAATCTGAACGGAGAGTGAGGACTCGGGCGTGGAGTTGGAGGGAAGCGTGAGGCCCGAGAGAGAGTGGCCAGGTGCAACAGCGCTGCGCACAAGGACCCTTTGTCGACGCAGCTCATCTTCGGAACCTCTGGAAAAGAGTGACGACAGCAGCACTGATGAAGGGTTTCGCGCTAGAAGCATTTGAAATGCGTCGTCCTCGATGCTCTTGAGGATGTGCTTCACATTGTCCTTTTCACTCAAGGTCGAATCGACGCGGGCGCAAATATCCACATCCTCTATGTAGCTAGTAGAAGCGCGCTCAACGGGCTGTTGAGCGCGCTGGCGTTGACGCTGTTCAGAACGAAGCTTTCGCAAGGCCTGACGGCCGAAGACTTCCGCGAATACTGTCTTGAAAATGGACCAGGTTTGGAGTTACCGCTCGTGATTGTGGAACCAGAGGTTCGCAACGTCAGCAAGATAAAAGATGACGGTACGTATCATCGTCGGGTCATACCACTTGTTGTGATCACTGACGCGCTCATAGGTAGAGAGCCAATCTTCCACGTCAGTCTCACCGGCTCCGCTAAAGACAGGAAGCTCCCGCTGCCACTGGACGGCGGTGCAAATGATGGGAGCGGCGGAAGCTGCAGGCTGATTGTCGGTAGCCTCAAGCATGGTAGCGGCTGAAGCAGTCGGCAACGTTTGGCTGCGAAATTCCAGTGTGAGGTTGGGGATTGCAGCACCTTCCACCATATGTAGTATGACGATTTATTGGACGACAATGACGTCTCACACAATCGAAGTAGTGAACGAACGCTGATCTCGCGCACAGCGACAGACGCAAGAGCGCTTCTTCGTCCTCTTCTTCACTACACTCAGAATTTTGAGAATGACAGCCCACAAACAAATGTCATGAAACAAATCAACGACAGCATACACCCTGTATCTTAAACCTTGTGATACTTGAATATCGTTACGTAGGAAGACGCAGACGAGAAGTATATTTACAAACAAATACGCCGCACTTGGCCAAGAGGCAAGAGCCCGCGCTAGCCTCGAATTGTCGTCGTCGTCGTCACACGGCTCGCCTCTTCGTCATCGTAAATACTGATCCGTAACACTACCCCCGGCGGTGTTGCGTCCCGAATCGGCCGGGCCCTTTCTTCAGCGTCGCCCAGACGGCGACAGTGCTCGACACCGACGCTGACGGGCAAACAAGCGCCCCAAATCGGCAGTGCGCATCGTTTGTGTGTTTCCCCCGATGCCACCCCCTTCATCAGCGGCCGCCTACCCGGCGACGCGGCGCGACACCGGCTGGGACGCGATGACAAAGAAGCTCACCAAGCGACCACAACCGCCACCTTTCGTGGAAGCGGGGATCAGCGCGAAGGTCACTCTCCCGACTCTGGCAAGACGAACGTCACTGAGAGATAGAAACCAAGGAGACGACTTTTGTAGAAGGAGTGTGAATCCCGTTTCCAGATTGCCTCGTCCTTGCTTCGAAAGTGCAACATTAGAGGCGGAGTTTTGTAAACAATACGACCCCTCTGATTGGCCGCACCAAGGTCATCAGATTCCCTAATCAGGTAAACTAGGGAAGACCAATGTTTTATAAGGAGACACCTTGAGTGCAGTGCACGGTGTCCCGACGTGTTCTGATATGTGCTCAGATATGTAGTGAGCTGAGACTTTCAAAGTGCTCCCCCCATGGAGTGGGCTTCCATATTTGCAACGACTGTAGATATGTAGAATAAACCCTTTTTCTCTCGCTTCTACTCGCAGACGTACTCATCCCTGTGGCTGGAGGATCACCGGCCCAAAGGCTACCCGAGTCCCAACAGCGGCAAAAGCGCCGTCTCGGAGCAACGAAAGGCCGGACTCGGAAGCAGTGTAGTAGGCCTTGAGCCTAGTGACGTGCACGACAGAACTGGATGCTAGAGTAGAGGGACAGGTCGAACTGACAGGAGTAATTTCGTACGTCACTGGCGTCACCCGGCGCAGCACGTGGTAGGGCCCCGCGTATCGCGAAAGGAGCTTCTCGGGAAGTCCGACGTGACAAGAGGGCGACCACAGGAGCCCGAGCGCAGCAGACGAAAACGCTAGGTCACGGTGGAGCGCGTTGTACAGACGCTGCTGAGTGGTTTGCGAGGCCGTCAGTCGAGTACGGGCAAGCTGGCGCCCTGATTCCCGCCCGGATTCTTCGATTCCGCCCGGTCCCACATCTTATTACCCCGCACCTCCACCAGACATGTTACGTAGGAATACGCAGACGAGAAGCTATATTTACAAACAAATACGCCGTACTTGGCCTAGAGGCAACAGCCCGCGCTAGCCTCTAATCGTCGTCTTCACACTGCTCGCCTCTTCGTCATCGTACATACTGGTCCGTAGCAAAATTATAAGTGCGAACCAATAACAGAGCTCAAACCTGAGGATGATATAATCTTATTGGCGTGACAGTGTACTACCTCTGGGATCAACCTAGGAAAGAGGTTTCAAACATACCCGATACATAAAAGTGGTGTAAAAGTCGCTAAGAAAGATGTTCGCTTTAATTAACCAACGTAAATGAAATTGTCCGACGGCAGGATTCAAACAGAGGATCCCTAGCACAACAACAGGGTTTTACTTAGAACGTTTACTTCAATTCATACTGCCACTACAGCTACGAGTCTTACACTTCGTCTAATATTCTAACACATTGGTATCGCATTCATTGCTTCGCGCTTATGGTGAAAGGGCGGTATTTTTTTTTGTAATTAGCTTTTTCAAAGTAACTAAACCAGTGGCAAAGTGTTTCTGGTCTCACCGAAGAGCTCGTCTGCGAAGACGACAGGTGTCTCACGGACATAATGTTTTTATAAATAATGTTCTAAAACAAACACCCTGTATATCTTGAAATGTCTGTAAAATGAAAGAAAAAAAAACCTAACTGAATTCAGCTAATCATTTAGACTGACAGCACGTTAAGAAGATCGTCACATTGCTTCAGACGTGGCTATTTTTATCGCAGTAACAATACAAATGTAACAATTAAGCGCAAGGCTGCAGGAGGAGGAGGAGGAAAAAGAAGAAAGCAAAGGCAGGGAGGTCAACCAGACGCGTGTTCTGTTTGCTACCCTACAGGGGCAGGGGATTTAAAGGGTTGAGAAAAAGAAAGGACAGAGGCTTACAAAGCGACGCGGGCATTGCTACGATTCCCGAAACGACTGGCCTAAGTGACCGATTGTGAAGTGTTGGGCAAGCGCACAAGGCTGTAAGTGTTAAGTGCGCAGTAGTGCTGCAAGAAAGTGAAATTGATATATCTGGTGAGTGTTCGCAATTTCTTGGACACCGGTATGCAGGAATGACGCACTGTGCAATATTTCGTTGGAAGAGGCCTATACTATATCTGGCCGGTCAAAATGTTGTACTTGGAGTTAATAAATTGTTGCTTAAATTCTTGCTTGGAGTTAATAAATTCGCTGCCGTGTTCGGCTGCCAGGAGGCATGTAGAGCTAACGAAGAACCGCAGTAGATCCATTGCTTACAATTATCTTTCACCACAAAATTTTCCATAGATCGTTATCCGTATTAATATCAACATAGAGCTTCCTAACGTAATCATAAAGGGGACTCTTACGCTGCGTTTGTTCAGCCACCAGGGGAATGATGGTTAGTACATGGATTTCTCTGATCTTCGTGATTGTGGCTTCCGACGTTCTTGTGGCTTTGCTTACTACGCTTTTTCAAGAGAAGCTTGTATACGTTAGCCTGCGACGGCGATGTAACGCTATAACTACCACGGCTCATACCCCCATTTGATATGTGGGTATAAGCCAGGGATATGCGGGTATGAGCCAGGGACAAGAAATAAAGACAGAAGGAAGGAAACAAAGAAAGAAAGAAGGAAGGAAATAAAGACAGACAGAAAGGAAGTAAGAAAGAAAGAGCAGGTGCCGCGAAAGCTGCGCCGGCGCCAGATCCCATGACACTCGCGACCAATCAGAGTCGTTTGGTGTGTCGCGGTGAGGGAAAGTAAAGGTAAGGAAAGGAGGTTGGTGGCAATCCGCCGGGCTTTCCTTGCCTCAGATCAGTTTCGGCGCCCGGATGGGAAGGCTACGCGTGCTGCGTTCCGCCGAGGAGCAGGGTGCGTCTGAGCAATGGCGCCGCGAACACCCTCGGGAAAGGGCTCGTCGTCGACGCTCCGATTATAGTGTGAAGGTTCCCGAAGCACACGCGAAACCCCCGAGTTGCGGACCCCGAGTTGCGGGAGCGCGATGTTGAGGCCAAACGTCAGCGAAGAGCCGCCTACCCTAAGTTTCTGGCAAACGAAGCATAATGCCTGCGGCAGCGTTGCCTTGTCACAAGTTTCGCTTACCCCAATTTCTTCGACAGAGGCAGGGCTCTGAATTTTTCTACCTTTATTGGCCTCTTTCGATGTAGTCAACACTTTATTAAATGCAGAAGGCAATAAGGCTCCGCGAACATGCATAATCGCTACAAACCGCAGTCGTTGCCCCTTTTGAGGTGGCCAAATCAAAATGCTCCAAGGGTCCCAACGCGCTGGCTTGGCTGCGAAAAATGTTTAGCGACGTTCTATGCGGCTTGCCGACGGATGCGTCCATGACGCAATGGCTTCAATATCGGGCGTCCGTGCTATAAGGGTTCTGTTCAAATCCCGCGGCCGGGCAATACTACTTGTGTTCAGTTGCATGCATTTATTGATAATAATTGTTGAGAAGACCAGTTTTCAAAGTCATGAAGCCGGTTAAGGCCAGAAAGATGACGTTTAGGCAAATTCATGTACTAACCCTCATTCCCACAGTGGCTGAAGCGCCATGCTTGTAGTTCCCGTAGACACTAGTGCCAAAGTTTCCTCTAGTAATGATTTTAGGAAGTTCTATGGATGTAAAGGCTGTTCAGACTGTTGTGGACAAGTACGAAATTCCTGCCGCTACGTGTCGCGCGGTCTTGCCGCATACTGCGCAGGTGTTATCGAGCCATCATTCAGTGCCTACAACTATGTACTGTATAGTTTAGAGATGAAATATTAGTAGGAAGATCATTGATGTAAATTGGAAATAGTAAGGGACCAAGAACTGAACCCTGTGGGACACCTCAGCGCACATGCACTGCAGGAGAGGTAAAGCCACTAGCAGACACGAACTGAGTACGGTTAGTAAGGAAGGCGTCAATCCAAGTACGTTTGGATCAATTTTTAGGAAGCTTAATTTGTAAAGTAGAAGAGAAGAAGTAGAAGTATCAAAGGCTTTAGCAAAATCGGGAAAGGCGCAGTCAATTATTGACCCAGAATCAAGAGCCATGTTAAGATCGTTAGTGAACGCTAATAACTGAGTTTCACGTGAAAAGAACATACGGAATCCATACTGTGCGGGTGTGAAGAAAATGTGAAGAACGGGGCATCGCGTCGCCGTATCTGCTTCGTGGAGGCGTGCTAGTGACGTGGCGTCGCGGTGATGCCCTCTCGCTTCACGCAACACCTGGCGCTTGCGCGACAGCAGGTGTTTCCTCCGCTCTGCTTCGTCGAGGCCCGAGCCAGCATGCGCGAACCAGTGTCTCGAGCACACCTCGCGCGCTCTTGACGTGGCGTCCCAGCCAATGGGAATTTAGGTGCAGTTTCGCTGCTACAGACGCCGCCGGCTTTTTCACTAAATGGGTTATTTGAGGCGTTCGCGTCAACAGAAATTGCCACAAAAAATGTGTGACGGGACCACAACGTGGTCATCCGAAGTTCTACAACAATGCCACTACTGCATCTTTTTCTTTATTTATTACAGGGAAGCACATCTGTAGCACATGCACTAAACACATCATAGGTCAGTGATCAGGCAAATAAAAACACAAATCAAAGAGGTGAAACCAGTCAAAGAATCTCTACAACGCTCACGTATTTGAATTATTTTTTACTGGAAGATGTACTTCTTTGTTCGGGATGGTTCGGCATGTCTATCTGTCATTCTTCCTCTCCAGATACTATGCAAATTAACAAGAAAAAGAGATCGTATGGCAGCAATTGGCCACCATTGCGTGATTGATTGTTGGGATGGATGGATAGACGGATGGATGCAAAACTTTAATGAAAGTCCTGAGGTACGCGACACAGCGTGCAGCGGGCCGCTCTCACGTTGGGACAGTCAGGTCATGCCCGACTGCCGCATCGTAGGCCCTCTGGACAGCGCATAGTTGCGCCCCGGCATCGGGGCTCTTGATAGCGGAGAGCCACTCGTTCTCTTTGATTCGTTCTGTGCCTCGCAACGAGGGGCAACGCCAGAGCGTATGGTCTAGGCTAGCGAAGTCATTGCAGTGCCTGCAAGAACTACTGACATAAGTGTCGGGATAAAGCTTGTGTAATAAATACTGGCTGGGATACGAGCATGTTTGCAATAATCTGAGGTTCAATGCCTGCGCTCTATTTAACTTATTGTGAGGAATGGAAAAGTCTCTCCTGCCGAGATAAAAGTGCTGTGTAATTACGTTATTTTTTGTGCTCTACGGCGAACGACGAAGAAAGACGTAGATAATAATCATATCACTAGCCGAAACTCTATGTGACAAAATGCAGAACGTTAACAAACACAGCCACTGTAGCTTGCCTAACTGCTTCGCTAGTGTAATATTGTCAGGTGTACTTGTTTACCTTTCTCCCGTGACCTATTTTCACCGGCTAACAGATGTTAAACGTTATCGGTCGGCGCAGGACGTGCCTGCGTGTATAGGAAGTTTCGCTAATGTTATCGTGTCACGAGCTGAAGTGGAAGAAAAAGAAGAAATAGAAGAAAGAAGAAGAAGGCTGACGTGGTCTGGAAGGAGCGAGAAGATGGCTAAAAGAAAAGAAGGAAGAAGTCCGCTAGGAGACTGGGCGAAGAGAACAACAAGTCTTGGTTCTTGGCCAATCCCCCAGAGTGGGTATGTGCCAATAACTCCAAGGCTCTACATCTACATCTACAACAACAAGTCGGTGAACGAATGGCGTCGAGATCGAAGAGTTGAGTAGGAGGAGGACACCAGTGGCCCTGCACCTGTCGGGCTTGATCCTCCACGCCCCGCGGCTGTGCACCGTGGTCGCCAGCAAAGGCTTGGTCCGAGGACAACGGCCCTGTCCTATGCTACGGCGACAACCTCGCCCTCACCGACGACATCGCTCGACAAGCCAGGCCGATTGTAGGGAGACAACCTTCATCAGAGAAGCCTGAGCATTCCACCGAGCCATGCGCAACAAGCACATCAAAGCAGACACGTAAGCGCCACATCGCACGTGACTCATTAGGACGTTTTGAGAAAAAGATATCGAACTCAGTGTAACGATTCTTGCGGTTGTGTATAGATTAAGACGTGGACTTATCGCTGTGGTACATCATAAATGTGTTTTGTGTGTCTTTGTCCTGATTCCTGTCTCGTGCACCGGTAACCGTGACATATCGATGGTTCTATCCGGTGTCTCTTGTCACTGAATCTTGTATATTCTGAACGTATACGCGGTGTGAATTGTGTAGTACTTTCCGGAAGACACGCGGGTGCCAGAGATTACGCTGGAACCTTCGACGAGTCTTGTATAAAAGCCGACGCGCTTGACTCGCTGGTCAGATTTTCGACGATCGCCGAATATGCTCGGCGCTATCATTACGCCCTAAACCCAAGTCAGACAAGAAAACTTAGTGACACTTGAAGCGAGTGCGCTTCGCCTCACTGAGTGTCACTTCGGCGGCATTGGGCTATTGGCCAAACGAAGTGTCATTTGCGATTGATGACAGTGACGATCTATGAAGCAATAGGAGTTGAATTGATTCTCGGCATTTTGAATTTTAGAAACGCCTATTGTAGTATAACGAAAACAATGCATATATAGAAGGAATATTGTAAACCCATTAACACATCTGTTTGTTTTGAGCCAATACAAGGAAGGGACATATCCAAAATTCACAGGGTCAAAATCAAGGAATCTGCCGGAAATTAACGCTTCAAGCTTTTGAAGCGAGAGCTACACTGGCTGCATTTTCGCCGTTTCGCTGCGGACGGTGGCTGCACCGCGAGCTGAGCCGTTGCCTGGCAACCGCCGTAGCTGGCAGCGCCGCTCCCCGCGCCATCTGGCGTCGTCTGGTCAAATTACCGCGGCGCGCCGCCGCCGCCGCAGTTGCAAGCATTCGCCGCTTGCATCTGGCATGACGTCAGAGGAGGAGCCGGTGAAATCGCGTTGCAACAGAGGAGGATCTGGCGTTGCATCGTATATATAGAAGAGGCGGCTTGGTGGGATTCGTCGGCAGATTTTCAGGCTGAAATAAAGAAAGTTATTGAAGAAAACAAGCAACTGAAAGAGGAAAACATAGATCTCAGAAAACGATGTGACGTACTTGCTGCTCAGGCCATGGCACATGAAGGGCGTTTGATAGAGTGCGAACAATACTCACGTAATGCCAACATTGAAGTAAAGGGAATACCGGTTGAAGCAGGCGAAAAGTTGACTGAGATAATGTCAAAGATTGGTAACACAATCGGTGAAGACATTACCGCGGCAGACATTGAAGTATGCCATAGAGTCGCCGTCCCTGGCAACCCGTCTGCAAAGAACATAATAGTTCAGTTCGTTCACCGGCAAAAGCGGAACGCTGTTCTCAACAAGGCCAGAAAAAATAGATTCTCATGTGAGGAACTCGGTTTTTCAGCAAAGGCGCCTGTGTACATGAACGAGCATTTGTGTCCGGATCGTAAACGCCTGCTGGCACAAGCCATCAACAAGAAACGCGATGCAGACTGGAAATTTGTCTGGGTTCGCGGAGGCCAAATCTATGCAAGAAAAAGTGAAAGTAGTCGCGCACTAAAAATTTCAAACACAGCCGATTTGGCTAAAATAAACTAAAACTTCAAACACTCAACATGAATTGCCACAAACTAGTCGAGCCACGGGCGCTAAAAGCACTCATAGGTGACAATAGCCTAAAAGTATTTCACATGAACTGCCGCTCGGTCAACAACAAAACTGACGAGCTGCAGTGCCTTTTTGACGCCTTTAATTTTCATTTTGACGTTATTATGTTCAGTGAGACTTGGTACGGCAGTGAATCAAGTTATTTTGTATTAAAAGACTATACGCATTTCGCGAAAAACAGATTTGGGCGCAGAGGGGGTGGGGTGTCACTGCAGGTCCTGAACACACTGAAGATTACGGAAAACCAAAACTTTACGTTGTCTAGCCCATACATTGAAATGTTAACAGTCGAAGATGCGCACAATGTTTTTTTCTGTGCTGTACCGCCCACCGGACGGTGACATAGAAAAATGCCTTAGTCTTCTAGAGGGTCTCCTGGATTACGTGTCAAGAAATCAGCTTCGTTTGTTTCTTTCTGGTGATATAAACATTGATGTACAGGCTGTATCATCGTCACAGAAAGAGTTTATATCATTGTTGCATGCTTACGGTTTTTCTAATCTTATCGATGCCCCGACGCGTGTCACATGCTCCAGCTCTACAACCATCGACATTATAATCACTAATTTTGACGGCAGAACGACTTCCGGTACAATAATGTCAGACATCAGCGATCACCTTCCTGTATTTGGTTTTTTTTCTATGCACAGCCCCCATCAAACTCCTACCAGTAATCCTTTGCAATATCAGCGCATTGATGCCATTACTTTAGATCGTTTTCGAACTGCTGTTAGTGCACTTGAATGGTGCGACGTGTTGTCTTTGAACAATGTAGAAGATTCATATAATGCACTCATAACAAAAATCAAAGTTGTATATGACAAATGCTTTCCATTACAGCGCACTCGAAAGCAAAAAGCCAGAAAGCCTTGGATGACGTACGAATTGATACGCAAAATAAAAACAAAAGATAAATTGTTCGCCTAGTTTTTGAAATCCAAAGAACTTTCGAAGTGGCAGACATACAAAAAATATCGTAACCAGTTAAACCGGGAGCTCAAAGTAGCTAAAGTAAACTATTTTAAGAACGCATTCTCACATTCAGCTAACAAAAGTGTGAAGAATCAATGGGACCATCTAAATAAAATTCTCAACTGCAGTTCTAAAAACATTGTAACGTCGCTTACGAAGGATGGGCTTACACTTAGTGGAGAAGACCTCTCTAATGAATTTAATAATTTTTTCATTAATATTACTGAAACTTTGTGTTGTTCTAGCACTCCCACAAACTACGTCCATCACGCACCCGGTGTTTCACATTCTCTTTTCATGTTTCCCACAACAGAAAGTGAGATAATTACAGTGTTTTCAAATCTTCGAACAAGTAAAGCTGAAGACAAAGATGGATTTCAAATTAAACCTTTTAAGTATGTTATCGACCTGTTAGCTCCAGTGATGATGCACATTTATAACCTCGCTCTTGGTACAGCAGTTTTTCCCAAACAAATGCAGGTAGCGAAAGTTACTGTCATCCATAAAGGGGGTGACGCATCAAACTTGTCTAACTTTCGACCAATCTCGATTCTTCCAGTGTTATCAAAAGGCCTAGAAAAAGTGATATATATAAGAATTAACAAGTTCTTAATGAAACATCATGTCTTATCTGATTGTCAATTCGGTTTCCGACAGAAAATGTCCACAGAAGCAGCATTGATGAAGCAAAAGGACATTATAATTGATGGATTTGAAACAAAACAATTAGTACTCGGGATATATGTAGACTTTTCGAAAGCTTTTGATCTCCTAAATCACGACCTACTAATACAAAAACTCCAACACTATGGAATAAGAGGAAATAGCGTAAGATTATTGGAGTCCTACCTGAAACACCGAAAACAGATTGGTGTTCACAACCGTGCATTTTCCAGACTAGCACCCATCCGATACGGTGTACCACAAGGAAGCATTTTAGGGCCTCTACTGTTCCTTCTTTATATTAATGATATTTTTTTGCCCCAGTTGCAGTAAAATATCATAGCATACGCCGATGACTTAACCATGTTAATTTCAGGTAAAACAGAACAAGATGTATTTAGTAAAGGCAATTATTTTTTGGAATACTTGCGGCAATGGGCACTCAAAAACTGCTTGAAGATTAATACAAATAAAACTAAAGGCATTTTGTTTAGACCGAAAAACAGAATACATCACTGTAACTTTGATCTTGTTTTAGGGAATAGTAAAATTGAGATCGTACCAGCTGTAAAAAGCCTAGGCGTGGTTTTTACTGAATCACTTAGTTGGGATGCGCATGTCGATAGCGTAAGGTTAAGAATAAACAGAATAAACGGTATAGTAAATCGTCATAGACACGTACTTCCTCAACAAGCAAAGATATTGATATATAATGCATATATACTACCAATTATTTCCTACTGTTTTACGATATGGGGCAAAATGACGAAACAAAATGAACAAAAAATTCTAGTTGCTCAAAAACGAGCAATACGTCTAATCGCGAATGTACCATGGTACACACACACTAACTCGTACTTCACTGCTTTTCATATCCTCAAAGTCACCGAGTTGTATCCCTACAAGTTACTGATCATGTACAAAACCGCAGTTCTCGGTAATAATGACAGACTATTGTCCTTATTCAAACTAAACTGTCCCATACCTGCTTACAATACCCGAAATTCTGTCCAATGGTGCCAACCTTTTTGTCGCACTACATATCGCCAACAGTCTCCATCATATGTCTTACCGAGATACCTTAATATTCTTCATGCAAATAACATTTTTCTTCAACAAATTTCAAAGGGCATGCTGATTAACCACCTTTATATGTTTGAAAATGTTTAGCAATTATTTCTGTGACCTGTTTTAGCTGATGAGTGTTTTGTAATCTTGACCTACTGATACCAGTACGTTTCAGTAGAAGTGTCTGTTAGATATGTGATTTACATTTTATTTGGTTTGCTTGTGTTTGTCAGTCTCAGTGAATTTAAGTATGTCAGTCTCAGTGAATTTTAAGTTGTAGTCTAAAAAAATCGTTGGTGTTGCTGTTTGTCCATTTTGTGCTTACAATGCATCTGTCTGAATGACGTGTGACCTACGGGCGCAGGGCGTTTCTCAAGCTGCAAAAAGCAGCTTTTTGCTCGGCGTCCGCTCTTTGTGTTCAAACTGTACCACAAAGATAAATAAACTTGTATTGTAGATATGGAAAGTGAGTCCGAGAGACTGAAAGAAGCCAGGCTTCGTCGTCGGAACGAAACCAAGAGGAGGCAGCGAGCCGAGGAGACGGAGGAAGAACGAGCGCCGTAAGTACGACGCGGCCAGGCGAGTGGATGCAGGTGAGGATAGCAGCCCAAACGTGTTCAAGTCACTGGACGACAACCCCTTATTCTCCCGCCTCACCGACCATCGGGCCATCTTTGTGGCAACTGAGAAACAACCAGATGCAGAATTTCAAAATAAATGCGTTATACTTTAAAAATGTCTAGTCTTTAATGTAACCATAACTTAACGAGAGGTAACAACCAAACCTAAACACTCATACGTACGAAGCTAAACGGTAGAGATTTAACCGTAGAGAGAACCAAGCTAAACATTAAGCTTAACCGTACCTCTCGCTACGCACACCCAGGCATAACTGAGTAAAGCCACGGCCAATTTTTTTGGCTTCACTTATGTCACAAAGACGCTCCTAACATTTTAAATCACGAAGAAGTGGTCGTAAAATTATTGCCGACTCCGCTGTGAGTATTCAGATATTTACTCTTGGAGCATAGTCTCGAACATGTGCATGATGGAAAGGATACCAGACAGGTGCTAACACTAACACGCAACATGGCGGTACACCAAAATGATATAGAAATATGGCAATGGAACTGTAGAGGCTTCCAACCAAAAAAGAATGTCCTCCACCAGTTCATTCGGTCCACAGTAAAAAAGCCACACGTCGTTCTACTACAGGAAACCCTCATAAACACGGTGTCGATACCCGGCTACACAACACACATATGTCAGGAGGTAGGAAAACGAGGCATCAGTACCCTGGTATCCATTCAATTCGCTTTTATCGTACACGACATTGACTAACTCCAACAAGGTCGAGCGTTTGCTCATTGAAATTATTCCTGGGAAATACCTCAAAGACAGCATCTTCATCCTCAACATATACAGCTCGCCCAGCGATCATAAACCGAGATTTACCAACATCATCAATAAGGTAGTGAGCCGGTTAAAGGCGTGTCCGTTACTGGTGGCCGGTGACTGCAACGTCCCGCACCAAGCGTGGGGCTATCCCCAGTCCCGTCTCAAAGGAGTAGACTTGTGGCAGGTAACAACCAACCACAACCTTCTCCTTCTCACAGATCCGGCGTTTCCACAATAACGCGTACAGGAGTTCCCACGTACAGGAGTGTCGCACGTACAGGAGTTCCCACTCCTGTACGCGCGACACTACTCCCGACGTGTGCTTCGTCAAGGGCTTCAAATCGGCCTCCTGGACCAATCCCAACGAGAATCTAGGAAGTCATCATAACATCCTGGTCACAACCGTACAAACGTCTAAGAGAATTTATTGTTACTGACTGGGAAGCCTCTAGAAAAATCCGAAAAACGTGCTCCCAGGAAGAGCAACAGGGCACGGTAGTTAACCTGGATCAATGGACCGAACATATCAGGGCAGATATTAAATCGGCGACTAGGAAGATACGGACCAACCTCGAAGTCGAAAGGATAGATAGTCGGCTGGCACATCTGCTCGAAGCAAAAACATCGATACTCAACAGATGGAAAGGCCAAAGGCTCAATCGGCGGCTTAGGAAAAAGATCGCAGAGCTTAAAGGGACACTAAAGAGAAACAGGAAGTTCAGCTGGAATAAAAGAGGGACCTTCAGGAATGCATGCAGTTTTTGTTGGGTGCAAAAATATGAGTTATTAGCGGAGAAATTCGTAAAAAAGACCAAATATCTCTTCCTCAATTTCTCTCAGCCCAGATTTGGAGCTGAAGCAGTGTCGTCACAGATTTCATTGCTCTCAGCGAATCAGAATGCGCCATGATAAGTCACCGCTTGCGTAACCGGCCGAGGTGCTGCCTGCATCATGGCTGCATGCATGGCCGCTGCGTTTGCGTTCGCCGCGATGGATACCATTGCTGCCGCTGAACCTTGAAACGAAGAGCTCGCGAGGGAAGCAGGACTGCATTTCAGCGATATTCAGTGAAACGGAGCGCGAAATGATCCTCCGTGTTCGAGCGGTAGGTGTTTCCGCGTGCGATGGCGGTGAGCTGCCGGCCGCGCCAGCGGAAAGCAGAGTTTCGTTTTCGTCGACGGAAGGTGAAGCGGCCGGTCCGCCAGGCGACGATGTTCCCGACAGAACAAGCGTAGAAAGTTAAACACGTACTCGGTATGGTTATTTCGTGGATTTATTTAATGACATTCAGCACTCACCGAGCCGCCAGTTTGCTGCTGCAGGGCCACCAGTAGGGGGCTTGATGAAGGCCTCATTGAGGGAACAGCTGCTCGAGAAAGGACTGGCCTCTGGGGCACGCTAAGATACTTTCCGAGGGCAGGATTATAAACATAATCCGAAGGCGAGAAATGCAGAGAGCACACCATCGGTTTCTCTGGCTCTTTTGCCGTTTTATCATCGGCAGAGCACTGAGCCATTGCGAACGCCGGGGAGCCGGGGCTCATCGCGCGGCACAACATGAAAGGACACAATCGGGTCAACACTGCCTTGCCCCTGAGCAAGCGCCTCAACACTACACACACGAGGCATTTTCTGGCTTTTTCCCGCGAAGTCAACGTTTTTTGAGCCACGCAACACGCAACCAAACACTGTAGAGAGGAACAGGCGCGCGCGATGATCCAAGGAGCAAAAACGAAACTACGAAACTATCACGACCGGATATATCGCCATGCCATTTTTTTCTTATTTATTTCATTTTGCGCTAAACCTGTACTTCCTCGCTTGAAACGGCTTAAAAAGTTGGCAAATGCTCTTTATGTACGTTTAAGGTTTATTTCATTTTGCGTTTTATTAACAGCGATAAATCGCTCTCGACCGATCGCGACCGGCCTTCGTTTGTAATCTCCGACGTCAACAGCGTGTAGTGCGGGAAATTCGAAGGGGCGTCAGCACCTGTCCTTCAGTTTTTCGCTATTTTCTCGCTTATTAAACATCTGTTTGCAGTAAGAATGGTATGACTGTGATCGTGAAAGGATTATCTACCATTTAAGCTCAACTTCCGCTTTCTATTTAGTGTCGCTTTAACATAGCCATTCAGGAGCACTGTCGGTTACTAAGTCAACAGCAATGGGATGAAATATGCAATTCGGTTGACGGACGAATTGAATTGAATTTATTCTCCTTGAACAAATACACAAATGAGAGTGGGCGCCAAGTGGAATCTCCTCAAGCACCTACTCCACACAACCAATGCTAGATGCAACCAAAGTAAAGTACTGGAGAGAATCGTACATGAGACCACTCACCAAGAAGACGTGTGCAAAGCCCTGGATAACTTCGCCTGTCGGTATCTCCCACTGGGCTTGGCCAACCCGGACGACTACCCAACGTATAGGGACGGTTCGTGCCCCGAGTTGGACGCCCCCTCAAAGTCTACGAGGTCAGGGAGGCCCTACACTGCCTCAATGCCAGGTACGCGCCGCGGCCCGATCCAATCACCAAAAAGTCTCTTAGATGCCTTCTCTATAGGCATAGTCAACAATCAAGGTCAGGCCCACTCCGCAGCAACAATTTGTTGCATGCATGTAGAGGAAGCAGAAGAGGCAGCTATAGCTCTGGCTATAAATGGCACCACCGCGGAAATCATTTTTAGCGATTCCAAAACCGCAGTTAGAAACTTTGCCAGTGGCAAAATCCACAAACCGGCCATGCATATTCTAAACAAATATCCACCGCCTGATCACCAGATTCAAATAATCTGGGTCCCGGCACATTCCTCGCACCCAGGAAATGAGGCTGCCCACAACTATGCCCGAGGTTTCTTCAGCCGGGCGGTGGAAGGCTTCGACCTGGGTTCAGCGAGGGATCGCATGGTGACATTCCATGAAATTACTATGCACTACCGCGAAGGTAGACAAAAATACCCCCTCCGCATAAATCACTGAATAAACTGCAACAGGTGACCTGGAGACAGTTGCAGACTGGCTCATTTGCCAACCCTTACAAGTATTCACTAATATATCCGGGCTGCTTCTCACCTAAATGCAAGAACTGCGGCGCCTATAAAGTGGACCTGACACATATATTGAGCGACTGCCCCGGGCTTAAACCTAGGGCGCAACTAGAACTTAATAACACTTCAGACTGGGAGGTAGCGGTGTCCAGCTCGGATCCCGCGGTCCAGCTTCGGACCGTCAACTGGACCTTGGAGGTCGCCGAAAGTCAAGGGGTTACGGCCACCTCACGCCGTCTAGCAGAAGAAACCCAGTAATTTAAATAACTCTGCATCTGACGAAAATAAAGTTTTCCCTCCTCCTCCACTTAGAAAGCTTGACGACGACTTTCTAGCGCGGCTTACAGAAGAAATCAACAAGGCCTGGCAGACAGGTGAAGTCCCACGAGGTTGGAAAGAGGCTCTGGTAATCCTCATTCCGAAGCCCGGCAATCCTCCAAACCTTTCCAACCTCAGACCGATTTCCCTCACATCCTGCGTAGGAAAGGTAGCGGACCACGTAATTCACAATCGCATTACTATGCACGTCGAACGGAGCGGTCTTCTGCCCTACAACATGGTGGGCTTCAGACCAGGCCTCTCGACACAAGATGCAATGAAACTAATCAAGACTCAAATCATAGACCAAGATACGAGAGACGTGCGGGGCATTCTCGGGCTGACCTAGAGAAGGCCTTCGACAACATATACTGGAATCCATCTCGGATCTTAACTTAGGACAAGCCTTTCATGGTTGCGTTAGATCATTCCTGGAAAACGGCAATGCCACGCCACGTTAAAGCTTGGAGACCACAAATCAGAAGGGTATTCACTCGGACCCAAAGGCACGCCTCAAGGGGCAGTGCTATCGCCCTTGTTGTTCAACCTAGCCCTCGGGCAACTGTCGGTATCTCTGTCGGAAATCGAAAGAGTTCACCACACTATATACGCCGATGACATCACCATCTGGTGCACCAGCGGCAGCGAAGGGGAAGTGGAATCGAGCCTACAAGAAGCAGTCGACCGTACTGAAACCTTCCTCGAGTGCACAGGCCTACGATGCTCGACAACCAAGTCTGCGCTACTTCTCTACAGACCAGCCCGCAAAGGCCCTAAACCCA
The DNA here is from genome assembly GCF_013339745.2 of Dermacentor silvarum. Taxonomy (NCBI): domain Eukaryota; kingdom Metazoa; phylum Arthropoda; class Arachnida; order Ixodida; family Ixodidae; genus Dermacentor; species Dermacentor silvarum. The sequence continues at coordinate 66,670,908 of NC_051164.1, read as the reverse complement.
GGGGTTGGAAGTCCCTGGACGAAGTCGACATAGAACTACCCATCAAAAGCGGGGCCAGCATTCCTAGGGTCGACACCCTAAAGGTGCTGGGTATGTGCATTGAGTCTACCGAAGGTAACATCACGACGCTCAGAAAAATCACGACCAAGAGGGAGTGTATGATTGGATTAATCAATAGAATCTCCTACAAGAGGAGCGGTCTGAAGGAAGACAATCTACTACGGCTATTCCACGCATTCCTCATGAGTCACATCACTTACGTGGCTGCAATGCACAAGTGGTACGCGTCTGAAAGGCACAAGCTGGACACGCTCATCCGTAAAAGCATCAAAAAGTGATTGGAGTACCAATAAACGTCAGTACGGACCGCCTTCTTCAACTAGGTGTACATAATACACTCAACGAAATCATCTAAGCTCAGTAAACGGCACAAGTATCACGACTCTCTAGCACCCCTGCGGGGAGGGAGATTCTCGCGGTCTTAGGAATCGGCTCCACTGTAGCGATGGAACCTACATGTGAAATGTCAGATTACCTGCGGGACAGCATTATGGTTGCTCATTTTCCCAAAAACGTGGATCCACAACACAATCCGAGCAGGCGCAAAGCTAGGGCTGTGGCATTGCTCCGGAGAATAAAAGCCTCGCCTCACACGGTCACTTTCGTTGACGTGGCCCAGTACGGGCACACATCGGACTTCGTCGCAACCGCAGTTAATCACGACGGAAACGTCAATTCTGCGGCCTCCATCAGAGACACCACTCCGGCTAGGGCTGAGCAGGCTGCGTCGCTCTGGCACTTCTCGACGATGAGAGAGCGGAAATATTTACTGACTCGAGGGCGGCGGTTCGGGCATTTGCCTCTGGTACCATCGCCGAGGAAGCTCATCGAATTCTCAAAGGCAAAGTCATCCAACCACATACAATCACGTGGTTCCCGGCACATCTCTAACCGCAACTCGACTCCCTCCCCAATCTCAATGACATCGCACACGTCCGAGCGCGCGAACTAACCCTCCGCGCTGACGCCACTGCGAGTCGAGGCTCCGTCGATTCTAGGCTCGTCGAGTTCCGTGACACTCTCTACACATTTAGCGAGGTTACTAAACACTACTACCTTAGTAGGAGACTCCCCCGCACGGCACACTAACCAGACCTCAAGCTGTCCCACTACGCATGCTTCAGACGGGATCATATCCCAACCTCAACTTATTTCACTGCATCAATCCAGACTGCTTTAGACCAGACTGCCCTATCTGCGGACAACGTACTACTTGAGATCACATGCTCTAGGGATTAGAGCACGGGCCGATTTTATTCAGCCCAGGCCCGACCCGGGCCAGTGTTTACGTTGGGCTGCCCGCCCGAGCCTCACGAAAAGGTTTATGGCGAGACCCGGGCCCGGCCCAGGCCCGAAAATAATCTACGTTACCCGCCCGGCCCGGCCCGCCACCCCTTTGCCTTAGGCTCGAGCCCGGCCCGAACCCGGCCCGAACCCGGCCCGAGACCGAAAAAGATCACCGAGCAGCATTAAAAAATAAACAAGAGAATGAAAGGAATTTATTCTTAAGGCATAAATACATGTCATATGCAATTATGAACACCATTTGAGCGGTCTGAACGCTAATACCAGCGCGCAAAGTAGTACGAATGACCCTGCCGAGCAGTATCGCCAGCAGTTTCCAGCGGCGCGACCTTGATGCGGCCCAATCCACTTCTATCGCAGCGCCGCCGCACGCAGTAGTTTTCCACGTCGGGCGCTTCCCTGCAAAGCATGCGCCGCCCCAGGCGCTCGACCCACTCAACCGTATTCTAGTACACTATAGCCGAAGTACAGGGCTAGAACTGTAGCCGAAGCGAAGCCACGACTAAAATCCCTGTATAAGAGAAGTACCGCCATCCTTTGATCAACGCCGCTTCGCTCTCTCCTGTATCTCTGATTGGACGATGATAGCACGCGCTTTGACTTCTTTATATTTTGTTTTTTTCCGCCTCACAGCCATTTTGAATGTACCTCTGCGCAGCCGCAGTCTCCCGCGGCTGCGGCGGCTGCGCGGGTCCGGCCTGAAAGTTTCAACGTGGAATTTCTAGGAGCGCCACTACAGTGAACTAGAAGTATAGTGCACTGTAACCGCCACCGTCGACTTGCTTTCGCAAGCAGAAAATAAAGAAAAAAGCAAGCGCTTTAGGAGAGGAGACGACGGAGGAAACAGTCGATGGTGGTACTTTTCTTATTAGGGACTTTAGCCACGACCGGTCTTGAGCGCAGCGCATGGATGGAGTAAATGGAGAAAGAAAGCTTCTCGTTCCTCCATGGTGCAGCGTAATGCACTGCTGCTAGGCGGCCGGTTGAGAACACGCGTGCAATCATGGATGGACGCAATGCCATATTTCAGCCGCGTGACGAATTATCTTATCATACCAGTCATCGTTTTACCAATTCGCCTTCGAAGAATGAGCAAGTCGCGAACAGGCTTGCACCGCGCTGAAGGCATTAATTACATTGATACATTAATTACAATGATATATTAATTACATTGATAATTATATTGATACAGGAATACAAGGGCATCCTTTGGTTTGAGGCGACTTCGGTCTTTCTGGACTTATACGTTCTGTTCAAACAGCGCAAAATACGACGGAAGAAGGAAAGGGAAAGTACGCAGGAGCAGCGCTGCTATCTTCCAGCTGCGCCGGGCCAAGAGGTTTTTCAGAACCGAGACGCGCGAGGATACCTCGCTGCACGTTACATGCACACCACCAGAAACTCCGAGCCCGGCACGGGCCCGCGTCAAAATACCCGAGCCCGGCCCGGGACCGGGTCAAAAAGCACATGCCGTGCCCGCGAGCCCGGCCCGAGCCCATGAAAAAACTGCTCTACCCGGCCCGGCCCACGGGCCGGTACGGGCCCGGGCTTTCGGTTAACCCCGAGCCCGTGCAGTGCTCTACGTTACAGAGGGGCCCGCATCGATGCACTGCAGAGGAGTGGAGGTTTGCTCTTTGGAGCTCCCACCAGTCACGGCAATTTTGGGCTGTCCAGAGAGCCCACGATGCGGCGCTGGAGCTCGGTGTCCCCGACGTGGGTGCGGCCCGCGGCTTCGTCGCCTCGTTGAGAGGGGGCAACGGAGCTTCTCAGGACCTTCAATGAAGTTCTCTGTCGGTCGGTCGGTCGGTCGGTCGGTCGGTCGGTCGGTCGGTCGGTCGGTCGGTCGGTCGGTCGGTCGGTCGGTCGGTCGGTCGGTCGGTCGGTCGGTCGGTCGGTCGGTCGGTCGGTCGGTCGGTCGGTCGGTCGGTCGGTCGGTCGGTCGGTCGGTCGGTCGGTCGGTCGGTCGGTCGGTCGGTCGGTCGGTCGGTCGGTCGGTCGGTCGGTCGGTCGGTCGGTCGGTCGGTCGGTCGGTCGGTCGGTCGGTCGGTCGGTCGGTCGGTCGGTCGGTCGGTCGGTCGGTCGGTCGGTCGGTCGGTCGGTCGGTCGGTCGGTCGGTCGGTCGGTCGGTCGGTCGGTCGGTCGGTCGGTCGGTCGGTCGGTCGGTCGGTCGGTCGGTCGGTCGGTCGGTCGGTCGGTCGGTCGGTCGGTCGGTCGGTCGGTCGGTCGGTCGGTCGGTCGGTCGGTCGGTCGGTCGGTCGGTCGGTCGGTCGGTCGGTCGGTCGGTCGGTCGGTCGGTCGGTCGGTCGGTCGGTGGGTCGGTCGGTCGGTCGGTCGGTCGGTCGGTCGGTCGTCGGTCGGTCGGTCGGTCGGTCGGTCGGTCGGTCGGTCGGTCGGTCGGTCGGTCGGTCGGTCGGTCGGTCGGTCGGTCGGTCGTCGGTCGGTCGGTCGGTCGGTCGGTCGGTCGGTCGGTCGGTCGGTCGGTCGGTCGGTCGGTCGGTCGGTCGGTCGGTCGGTCGGTCGGTCGGTCGGTCGGTCGGTCGGTCGGTCGGTCGGTCGGTCGGTCGGTCGGTCGGTCGGTCGGTCGGTCGGTCCGGCCGGCCGGCCGGCCGGCCGGCTGGCTGGCTGGCTGGCTGGCTGGCTGGCTGGCTGGCTGGCTGTCTGAGGCAACACACTTCAATGCAATTAAGTAAGTTCCTCAAACACACTCGCTGGCAAGTGCACTCCACATCAAGTGTCAATAAACATTTCTGTCTGGCAGCCTGCGAGTGACACTGAAGAGCTGTTTATAGTCCGACGTTATCGGCGCGCGGGCGAGTGTCGTTCGCCGCCAGTCACGCTACGCCAGTTGCGCTGCGCCAGCCGAAATGCCATCCCCTCTATGGGAAACCAGCGCTGCAGTTTCGAGCTAGGGAGCCTACATACAAGCGCCGTTTTAGGGTGGTGACAACGTTTGTAAGGGTACTTGCCGCCACCTGCTAAATTGGCGGGTAAAAGTTTCCGCCAAATATAGCATGTGGGAATCAAAATGGCGAAAAGACCAGCCGAAAGACCACGTTTCCCGCAACCGTTGGCGCCTGTAAACTAATTCAATTTTTAAAATAAACTTTGGCCTCAGCAGCCAGAGACCCATAGCGTGCCTGAGAGCAGTGCATGGCACGTCTACGTTTTAGTTAAACAGGCTCTTAAGCACAGTTTTTATTACAGCACACTTCGAAAAACACCCTTCATATCGTGTGTACAACTGGAAGGCAACGACAATGTTTATTGCAGTTCACATTCTTGGCGGGAGGAAATACTGCCACGAGCACGCCACCATGCCGTATAACTTGATGCTTTGTATGCCATGGAAAAAAAATAACTTTGATGTGTTAAAATAAAAGGAAAAGGCAACTAGTATATTAAAGATCTATGCAGGTTTCGTGCGCACATTGGTGCAAAACCAAATTAAAGAAATTTAATAGATCGCGTGCCAAAATGGGTACATCAGAGCATGACAAAAAGAAAGCAGGAATGCGCCGCGTCTCCTAGCGAAATTGGGAATCAAAATGGCTACTCACCAAATTTGGCGGTAAATCGCGCTCGAAATTTCGGAGTTGTCAGCACCCTAAAACGGCGCTTGCATGTAGGCTCCCTATTTCGAGCTGACACACAGCGCCCCTTGCAGACATTGCGCGCACTCTTCAGTCATACAAACAGAAGAAAATCCCCAGCGGCGGCGCACGGTGGGCGACATGCAAAGCCTGTAAACAAAAAAAAAAAGAAAGAAAGAAGAAAAAAATTTGGAAGTCGTCGTTATCTCTGCGTTAATTGCTACAACTAGAAAAGCCGTAATATAGCCCTATCATTCTATTATTTTTCGTGAGAACTACGATCATTCAGGCAGGCACGATCGCACGCCGTTTAATATTCAACTGTTTCTGCAGCTTCTCCGGCATAATATTAGTGTGCATTTTATTTTATTGAAAGCCAAAATGACAATGCTTCTATAGTACAAAAATATATACAGGTTCTTAAACAGCGCATATCTACAGCCTGCATTTTTTTTTTTGGGGGGGGGGGGGGGGGGCGGGAGGGGGGGGGCGCTAAGAATACTAATACTGCTAGTTAGCCGGCGTGTAAATTCCCACTAAGTTTCCAGCGGTGCGTGGTGGCTTGTGACAAAATGAAAAGACAGCAAATGAGAATGCTAATGATACACTCTCACAGCGGACATATACGGCGAACACTTCGTGTTTACTGCAGAAACACAGCGAATCGACGCTGCGCCGGCGCGACGCCGCTACCGGCGACACAGGCATTGGTTATGCAGCATCTATTCCAGGCAAAGTGATGTCCGCTAGAGTAAAGTGACGCGTGCAAATTGTTCATTTCATTTTAAAAATAACGTCGATGATCAAACGTTTCAAACGAGAGTTCCGTTAGAAGTCAAGTTCAACTGCAGTGCATGGCTGCGGTGCACTGCGAATCGGCTCGGCCGTGCTCACATGGCATATGTCACGCAGCGTCTTTTGTGTGTGTGCGTGCGTGCGTGCGTGCGTGCGCGTGTGTGTGTGTGTGTGTGTGTGTGTGTGTGTGTGTGTGTGTGTGTGTGTGTGTGTGTGTGTGTGTGTGTGTGTGTGTGTGTGTGTGTGTGTGTGTGTGTGTGTGTTGTGTGTGTGTGTGTGTGTGTGTGTGTGTGTGTGTGTGTGTGTGTGTGTGTGTGTGTGTGTGCCGTGCGCGTGCACGCTGCGTGCGTGCGTGCGTGCATGCGCGCGCGCGAAATTCCTGCGAGGAGAGGTTAAAGCGGCAACAGCGATAACAACGGTAACAAAAGATTGCTGCTTGGTTGCGTCTGTCAGTCGTTCTGAAGCGCCGTCAGCTACAGATTCGAAGTGTACAGTGAAAGGCCTATAACGAAGATATCGGTGGCGAGCGACGGCGAGGCTGCCGGCGACGCCAGATGCGCAGCCGTGGCCACTTCTCTGTCACTGAATGGCCACGCCGGTTTGCTGCAGGGAGACCTAGCTGAGAAATCCTCTGCGTGATTGGGAGACCTCACCGTTTTTCAGGAAGACCACCGTCGGCCGGGAGTCCGCGAACTGCTAACGGTGTGTGGCGAGTTGCCGTGTCGCTAACGTGGACGCCCCTTCCATTCCGGCGCCGTGGACACCATAAGTGGCTCCAAGGAAACCAACGTCACTCTGCTCACGGAGGAACTGCCTCTATTTTCGTCTGGAATATGCATAAATTGAACATTGTGATCGCTTACTTGAAGTGCGACGCCGTTTATAGCTTCTTCACTTGATCGTAAATTGTATTTCGCTGAAAACCTGAACCGTCGTTGTCAAGTATCGTTTTCTCAACCTAGAAAACTGTTTACTGTATGCAATCCTCGCGTTTCTCGAGTAATGTATTCTGCATCAAAAGATCTTACAATGAACCGACAGTCTCGAAACCGTACCGCAACACGATCGGTGGTGCACGCTTGCAGCTGCTGGTGCAAGTATGGCTCTCATGCAGCTTTCTGCGCAAGGCACTTCTAGGGCGTTTTCCACAGGGAAATTCATCCTCGATTATCGGAGCCTCTTCACTGTTTTCAATATTTATGCTGAGAGAAACGACAAAGAAAAAGAGGCCGAACTCGCTAAGGTTACAGTTTCGTAAAGCGTAAAAACAACGTGTTCCCTGCGGCCCCGCGTTCGTTTGGCAGACTGAAAGTTGCAGCGCTTTCTTACTTACGGCGCTGAGGACCGTTTTTCACGTGCGCCCCCTGGGCAGCGCTGGTTTCCCATTGACACTTTTCGTGGAGCAGTTTGTTCTAGAGAAACCAGATGACACTTTCGGCTGCGCGCCGCTCAGACAGGCGCCCTCGCCGTCGAAGCCGCGTGGCGCCTCGCCGGCGTTCCTGGAACTAGTTCCTGTTGGGAGGAACAGAGTAACGTCACCGTTCCATTAAGGGTCGGTGGAACTGTAACGGTAACTCGTTAGGTTTACGAAGGAACGGCAGAGGGAACGGCGTTCCTTCTGTAAACGTTCCACGGCATTCAACAGGTGCACGCACGTACGCATCACATCTTGCAAGGCGGATGGGGGACCGCGGGAGGCGCTAAGAACTACTGCTTGCCTGCCACGTGACTATGGTGAATTTTTTTCGTGAGTTCTCTGCTATATTTTTTAACGACCAGGCTTCAACCTTGTCACGTGACACTCCCGCCTGTAGACCATCAACATAAAGACAGAGTTGGCTACGGTGGCCAAACCAGCCAGCGCAGATATTGCCACCTCGTCCGCGCCCGAAGATTTCTTCTCGTTCGGGCACCAAACCTTTCCAGCCGAGGAACAGGATGAGCTGTCGCGGTGCCTGCTGGTACCAGTTGACTACCCGCTGTCACAGATAAAGAACTTCGAGGGACTGAACCAACTTTTCCTCAAGTACAGCACGGCAGTACCCTCAAGCGCTTCAGTGGAACGGCTCTTTAACATTGCCTACAAAGTGCTGACGAGAAACGGGTTCCTCTGTCGGACACCAACATCGAGATGCGACTCTTGCTGAGTTCAAACAAGGGACTTTACTAAGTAGCGAGTATGTATAGTGGACATTTTTCTTCCGCTAATACTGCAATACTCAATCAGCATTCATTAAACGCCTATGTATTGCTCCTTTCGAAGGAGTTTCTTGTGCAAGAAATGTAATTATTTTGATGTACGTGAGTAACTTTCTATTTGCACATCTGAAGCGCAGTATCCTGACTGCACACTTGAAGACCGAAGTGGAATGTGCCATATGTGTTGAACTTGTGTTGCACGAGCACAAAAGTTGCAGTTGTACATGCCTGGAGTATGTCCGATGCTCCCTGAAAAAATTCGAATAGGATCATTTCTTTGAATTCTTTTTATCTCCAGATAATCTGCTGTCGGCGATGTTCAAATTCGTATAATATACGTAGTTCAATGTGAGTTTCACATTTCTCACTTTATATCGCCTCAGGATTCATCATCATCATCATCAGCCTATATTTATGTCCACTGCAGGACGAAGGCCTCTCCCTGTGATATCCAATCACCTTAGGATTATCCGACACTATATTTTAATTTTAAAAAATTAAATGTAACGTTAATGTAACGACACGTATCAATGTTAGAAGTGTAACTGCAACGTGTTCCTTTGGCATTAAAGGAACTTGTAACGAGAACTTGTTTCAATATTGGGAAGGAACGAGCTTTCGTTCCTTTTTTGAGGAACGCGTACAACACTCGTCAGGAGCCATTTCGGCGCCGGGCCCGTCGGGGCGCATCGGAAGCCGCCGGTTACGTTGGCTGCGCCGGTGCGCCCGACTATAGAGGGTGTCGTTTTCGCCAGCGTGACGTAGCGTGCGTGCGTTACGTCGGACTATAAACGGCCCTTAACAGCGAAATGCGCTCGCCCGAAGTGTCACTAAATTTGCCAGTCTGACTGGGGTATTAGTGCTACTTGTTTTACTGGGCACAAGTTCACCCAATAAAGAGTTACGTGATTCACAGTTGTCGATACTGTGTTCTTCGCCGACACTACAACATGGCATTATTGAAGCCTTAAGACTGTTCGGGCTTCTGGCGCATTACTCTTGTTGATTTTGGCGTTTCAAAAAAAAAATTCACCGACGATTACGATACTCTCTAATTGCGAAATTCAAGTGCAGTTGTATACGTGTTTTCATTTCGTGATATATTCGCTGGCGTGGACAATCTGTCTCGTACGGCGCGTTGCAAACAGGGCGAAGTGTGGCGCGACTGACTCGTTAATCTGGAGATCGCGAGAGTCAGCGCGTGGGTGACGCGTGGGCGCGATTCACAGTAGCCGCCGGCGACAGACCTACCAAACGACGCGCGTTACTATTGGCGCCATGTCGTAGCCATCGTCACCACGCTGCGCTTTTCTTCTCACGCTTTCGCCATACCCTCCTCCGCTTTCCGTCTCATGGTTCCGTTGAACCCTCCTCTCCGCGTTTCTCCTCGCGTCTTTCATCCCCCGCTGCGCTCCGCGTTCGCTTTCATCTTTCGCTGTGCTCGATCGCTCGGTTACGCCGCCGCCGACGCCGACGCTCGCGCCGGAACGGGCGCCTAAGAGTTGCACTCTAAAACAGGCTATGGTGCAGTTTAAGTTCTGTTCTCACCTTTTATCCACCGCGTATTGATCTATAGGCGTATTTAATGCCCATAGATCCATGTCTAAAGGCGTCTTTCGTTAGATTAGCGAGCCCACATCCGCGATGGCAATGATTACCATTGACATGAGCTACGGCGCGCATATTGTCCTTGCTGCTTCAGCAGTGTCCCACCTAGCACAGTTTATGACAGGAAAGTATCCGTGTTTGAGAAGCAGATCTCCATCTTTTCTGATCACTGTACTCGGAACGTACGTAGAACATCCTCAGGCCTTTCCCGCATGCAAGCCAGCGCGTTGAGAAGCTTGGCGAGTGGTGTTACAATATTTATTACATGAGCGCTCCATGCGATATTTCACGTCGTATATGAATATGAATATATATTCAAGGTCATTTGAGAATATATGAATATATTCAAGGTCATTTGAAAACAAGCTACAATCAGACTGTGGTGGACGGTATACAACACCAATGATGACATTGTCCACCTCTACAAAAAACATATCCGAGTGTCCCCTAGTAGGTGTATTCAGAGGAGAATAAAACCTATACCTGAGCAAGTTTCTAATATAGAATTCCACGCCTCCTGCTCTGTTTTCAGCAATTCTAGGAGACGACAGAAAAACATACGAGGTACGTAGTTTGGAATGTTTTAACTTTCGCTAACTTTAGGGAAGTTTCCGTGAATGTGAGGTCCCGCATTGCAATGTAAGAAGCTTAGGAAAAAATATTGATGCTCTTCTTACGCTGTTGGCACATCACAGTAACATGTGTGACGTCACAGCCATCATGGAAACTCCAGAGATACGTGCCCAGACCTCACCCTCACTAAAGGGATACAACAAGCCACCTGGCACAACACGGAGGAAACCCTGGGCAGTGATCACTGCATCCTTGCAACCACATTGTACGTTGCGCATGCACGCCGCCCGATAAAAAAGATAACACTCACAGATTGGACAGCTTTTCGCAAAGAGCGAGCAGATGACTCCTCGAGGGCAATTGCGGATCTCGAACAGTGAGTACGAGAGCTCCAGCAACACGTAAACAGACATTCAAAACACATCACACTCATCACATATATTACGGCAGTAGACCCGCACCTTCTTCACTTGTGGGAGGCCCGTCGAGGCCTTGTTAGGAGATGGAAGCGCCAAAAACATAACCGGAAACTGAGACTACGTATAGCGAAACTCACGGCAACCGCAGAATTTTATGCTGGGGAACTTACCCGTCACAACTGGCGACAACTATGCAACAAGTTGCAGGGCACTCTTTGCATGGCCAATACATGGTCGCTACTACGCCATCTTCTTGACCCCACGCAAGGCGAAACAGTCAGCCAGCAAACAATTCAACGTCTCCTCCAGAACAATCCGGGTTCTGACGACGACATCCTGGAAGAATTGAGGGTGCGGTACATAGGAGATTTCAAACCCACACAGGGACAACCTCCCACGTACAGCAGAGGCGACAACCACGACCTGGACAAGCCGATCACCATCTCTGAGGTGCAACAAGCAATCCATGCACTCACACGAAACGCCACCCCAGGCAAGGACAAAATAAATAACAAGCCCCTGCGCAATCTGGATGACGGCACCATTCAATCTCTTACTGACCTATCTAATCATCATTGGGAGGCGGGTACGCTACCAGCGGATTGGAAGCACGCGGGCATCATCCTCATTCCAAAGCCAGGCAAACCCTCCAGCTTAGAAAATCTCAGACCAATATCACTGACTTCATGCCTAGGTAAGCTTCTGGAGCACGTCATTCTGAACCGACTTCAACCTTACCTAGAATCCAGTGACTTGCTGCCCGAAACGATGTTCGGATTCAGGCCCCACCTTTCTAGCCATGACGTTCTCCTTCAACTGAAGGAACAAGTCCTTGAACACATTTCACTACACAACACCGGAGTGATCTTAGCACTAGACCTTAAAGGCGCTTTCGACAATGTGGCTCACAGTACCATCCTTACAAACCTAAGTCTTACCAACTGTGGTCGTAATACTTACAACTACGTACGCGCTTTTCTAACCAACCGCACGGCCACAGTAGGAATTGGCTCACTCAGAACCCTGACGTTACCTGCTCACAACAAAGGAACCCCAAAAGGTGCCGTTCTATCACCCACCCTTTTCAACATTGCTATGATGAAGCTACCCGATAAACTCAATGCAATTCCAGGAATCAGGCACGCAATATACGCCGATGATATCACTATCAGGACCACCACTGGTTCTGAAGGAGAAAAACAAGACGCACTCCAACAAGCGACTGATGTCGTCCAGCATTATGCAAGAAGCAGCGGTCTCCGATGCTCCCCCGAGAAGTCGGAACTATTAGTCGTTCGACAGAAATCCCGTAGAAAACTCAATTAAATACCCCACATTACACTCACCCTCGACGGCAAAGAAATACCCACAGTAAATCGCGTCCGCATCCTCGGCCTCCACATACAACAGGACGGTGGAGGCGCCTACACCATCCTACGTCTCAAGCATACCACTTTCCAAGTCATGCGAATGATCAGCCGCATCACCACCAAACAACACGGCCTGAAAGAAGACGACGTGACCCAGCTCGTCCAGGCCCTGATAATCAGCCGCATCGCCAACGCTGCCCCGTACCTTCCCCTCACTCCCAAGGAGAAAGATCAAATAGACATACTTCTGCGGAAAGCATACAAGCAAATGCTCGGCCTACCACCGGGAACAGCCACACTCAAGCTCGAAGCCCTAGGAGTCCATAACACAGTAAGAGAAATCATAGACGCCCACCTCACAAGCCAACGAGAACGCCTAGCCCTCGCACCAACAGGCAAGTAGCTCCTAGTACGCCTAGGCTACCCAACACAGGAGGGAGGCCACGAATAATCAATCTATCTGGCCCCCAACATCCGGGATCATATCAAGGTAGCCGCCATCCCCAGAAGCATGCACCCGGAACATCATGCCGGTCGTCGCAAAGCTCGCGCAAAGACTCTTCAAACAAGATACGGTAACCTCCCCAACATACTATACACAGATGCCGCGCAGTACCCCCGAAAGCAGCCATGGCAGTCAGTGTTGTCGACTATAACCTTCAAGAGGTGGTCTCGATGACGGTCCGCACTGCCAACACCCTCGAAGCGGAGGAGACAGCCATCGCCTTAGCTATCGCCTCTAGTCAAACCAAAGAACACGCTACAATTATTACCGACTCTCAAGCAGCTTGTCGTAGCTATTCCACAGGCAGAATATGTTCCATCGCCGCCCGACTCCTCAAACAAGCCTCTCAATTACCCGACGTTGAAATAGTATGGATTGCAGGACACGAGTCCCTCCGTGGAAATGAGCGTGCGCACGCTGTAGCCCGAGCTCATGCCACCCGGGCGCCACAAGAGAGGGATACGGCCGCATCTATGGAGCCTGTACCTTTACAATACCACGCCATATTAGAACACCACAGATTGAACAGACGACAATACCCACCCCCGCACAAGAACCTCTCACGCGAAGACGCAGTAGCATGGCGACAATTACAAACCAACACATACCCCTATTTAAGCAGATTACACGCAATACACCCTGCACTGTACTCGTAGAAATGCCCCCTTTGTAACGACTACGCTTCCCTATATCACACCACATGGGCATGCCCCAATATACAGGCAGCCCCGCATATACCCTACCCCACACACGAGCAGTGGGAGGCTGTGCTGACTAGCTCGGACCCTCGTGACCAGCAACAACGGGTATGGCGGGCCAGGGAGACAGCAAGAGCCGCAGGAGCCCTGGACTGAGGGCACCTCCCAACACAAACAGGAAGACGCCTGCTTGTTTTTTTTTTTCTCTCTTAATAAATGCTTTTCCTCCTCCTCCTCCTACATTGCAATGAAGCAGTGAGCGGGTTCTATGAAAGTTATCAACAGAAGAAGGCGTCAGCGTATTAGGAGTATTATGCCACACGGTCTAGGTCAGCCTCCGTGAAGATGCGGAGGACATCGGAGTTCTCCGCTTTCCACATTAATATTCGTCCTCCCAATAACCAAGCATATTCCCTGTTGTATTGCTTCTTTGCGGCAATCGCAAAAGTTTGTACTCAGTCCACAAACAATCATTTAGGAACACTTGTGTATGTTCTGTCAGGCTAAAATCGAGTGCCGTAAGGCGTTTCTTTTTTTTTTTTTTTTTTTTTTTTTGCACATTGAAGCAAGTTGTCACGGTGTGCGCAGGACTTGAATTTGATAACAATGTTCGATTGACTTGGAACGATTGACTTTTTTATTGAAACGCGGTGTACGACATCAATATCTGACATTTTGACATGTTTAATCCTAAAGATTACTTAAAATTAAATAACACGTCATTATACGCTTAAATGTATGCCGACCCGAAGATAGTAAGAAAAGTAAGAAAGTTTAGTCCGACGCTCCTCCTGCAGTAACGCGATAAACTGCGGCGCACCATGACTCCGCCCCTGTCCCAATCCCAACTCTCTCAGGAACACTTTGTCTTTGAATTTGCCTTTATTTGAATTTTTTTTAATTTGCCTTTATTTTCCATAAATGTACAATTTATGGGGGATTTAAGGAAAAAGTTGCGCACAGCAACTTGACAGGCCTTAAAACCCAGTCTGAGGGCAGCAGCGGCAGGCACAGGCGCTACTTGAGGACTGACAACAAAAATGCATTTGAATACAATGCAATGTTGGCTTAAACTTATGCCATAAAAAAATCAATATAAGAAAAATACTACAAACAAAAAATAGCAGTTTTATACTTGAGCAAACAAAAACGGTGAAAAAAATTGATCATGATCAAATATCACTGAAAAACTCATACAAACGCGAAACACGACAAGAAATGACATCAATGGTTTTGCGCATGAGTGTGTTTAACAAGCGTGGTAAGCGATGATGTAACATTTGAAAGCATAATTAGTGCGAGGACGTGGTACATGCCAGTGTTCAGGTGACCGTGTGCAGTATTCTGTTCTATTTCTAATTAACTGCGTTAAAGACGTAATGTATGACTGATTTTGTTTCACGTCTATTCGATAGGCTAACGACAGTCTAAAGTCTAACAGAGAGTGCAGAGTGAGTAATTTAAGTTGTTTGAAGAGAGGTGCAGTATGAGAATCTGCTGGAGCATTGAAAATAGTACGAATTACCTTTTTTTTTTTTTGCAGCAGGAACAATTGGTTTATGTTGGTAGCAGACGTTGTACTGCTAACCAGACAGCAGTAGTGTATGTGACTCAGAAAAAGAGCATTATATAAGAGAAGTTTGACTTTGCGTGGTAGCGGATTTAAACTGAACAGTATTCCAGCTACTTGGGCAAGTCTACCTGCAAGGAAGTCTATGTGATCATTCCATGACATATGGCTACCAAAAAGCACACCAAGCGTTTTCGCAGACCGGACAAGCTCAATTCTTGAACAGCCTATAAAAATGTCCGACTCTAAGTTCAAGCATTTATTCTTGGCTTGAAATAAAATAGCTTTGGTTTTGTCAGTATTAATTTTTAAGCCATTATCCTGTGACCATCTATGTATTTTAGCAAGGACAGAATTTGCAGTTGAAGTTAAGCTTGCAATATTGTTCGACGAAAAAAGCACAGTAGTATCGTCTGCATAGATGATATATTTTGGCTCACTATCCACGAGAACAAGGTCGTTAACAGAGACGTTTAAAAAAAAGGGGGCCTAGTATGCTCCCTTGGCGAACTCCAACTTTTACTTGTTTGATGTGGGAGCAGATGCCATTAATTTCAACAAGTTGACTCCGCTGCTTTAAATAAGATTTGACTGTATCTAGAGCAATACCGCGAATACCGTAGTACTCTAGCTTCTTTAATAAAAGTTCATGATCAACAGAGTCAAACGCTTTACTGAAGTTGAGTATACCGAGCGCGAGTTGCTTTAATTCAATGTTTCTCAATATCAATTCATTTTGCTTTAGTAAGGCAAGCTGGGTTGACCTTCCACTTCGGAAAGCATACTGACAGTCTGTTAGCAAGCTGTGTTTTTCTAAGAAATCTGAGACACGCCGAAATATTATTTTCTCGTCCCTTTGAAAATGTTGGAAGTATAGAGGTTGGTCTGTAATTAGATATTTCAGTTTTATTACCCTTTTTAAACAGTGCTATTACTTTAGCGATCTGCATTTTTGCAGGAAATACCCCAGATACCGGACTAAGATTGTAAACGTATACCAAAACAGGTGCGATAATGTCTAAGGACGTGTATTTACAGGTGTAATCTGTATGCTGTCAACGTCACACGATGTAGTATTACGTAACTCTGAAAATAAGTAAATAACTCAGATTCAGTAGTGGGATATAAGAAAATGCTATCGGGGCATCGGACCGGAATATAGCGGTTGGCATTTTTATGTAAACATATGCCAGCTGCACTGATAAAATAATTATTAAAACAATCGGGTAGTACTTCGTTCGGAATACTAATTCCGTCTCTCAAAATCTCAATACTTCCATATGAGGACGATGCACGATTCAGCATACTCTTTATTTTTTTCCAAGTTTTTTTTGTTTTGTTTTTTTTTTGTTTACGTGCCAAAACCAGTTCTGATTATGAGGCACGCCGTAGTGGAGGGCTCCGGGTTAATTTTGACCACCTGGGGTTCTTTAACGTGCACTACAACGCAAGCACACGGGCGTTTTTGCATTTCGCCTCCATCGAAATGCGGCCGCCGGGGCCGGGATTCGATCCCGCAACCTTGTGCTCAGCAGCGCAACGCCTTAGCTGACTGAGCCACCCCGGCGGGTTTTTCCAAGTTTTGCGACTATCATTTTGACAAGACATGAAATATTCATATTCATAAGAGGTTTTAGCCTTCCGTAGCTCATTTGTTAGCTTATTACGGTAGCGTTTAAATATGTGCAGATCAGTTATATTACGCGACTTAACAAACTTAGTGAAGAGCATGTTCTTGAACTTTATTTTGCGAAACAGGTCATCTGTGATCCATGGTTTACGAATATGCGAAGATCGTTTGCGTTTCGTTCGCAGAGGAAAGTTTTCTTGGTAACACGTGCTGAAAATCCGCAGAAATTCCTCATACGCTGATTCGGCACACCGTGTGACGTATACATCGCTCCAGTTGAGTAACTTGACCCGAGTGCGAAAAGATTCAAGGCGATTTGGCGTAATCAGTTGGCTGGGTGAAAGACGCTGTGTTTTCTTTTTGGTGTGCCGTTTAAGACAGAAAAAAAATGGGCATGTGGTCACTCAGGCTGCACGAAAGAACGCCGGCCTTTGTGATTACTGTAGAAACATTATAGTTATAAACAGATCCAGGCAAGTGGACGCGCCATGGGTTACTCGCGTTGGCACGGAGATAACACTTGAGCATCCATGCGACTCAAGCAAGATATGAAATTCCCGAGTCAAGCGAGTGTCAGCTAACATATCCATGTTAAAGTCACCACTAAAGATGACGCATACTTATACATGGAAACATACATAAAAAAAGTTTTCAAGGAAACAGAAAAAACTCTGGATATTCCCACTTGGTGGACGATAAAATACTGAGTAAACGCTTCTGCCACAAAGAAAGGATAGAACCTCGTAATCATCGGTGACGCATTAGAATTCTTCGATGTAGTCAACATTAATACTGTCGCGAACAAGTAAGCTAACACCACCACCGCGAGAGGTGGTCCTGCATTGATTAAAACATTGATAGTCAGGTAGATGCCAAACAAGTGAACCACAGTTGTACCACGTTTCAGATAACATAATGAAGTCAAACTGAAAATTAAGGCTTCTAAAGAACACATCTAGTTCATTATGGTTTGCTTCGTACAGATTGACAGTATAAATGAAAACATTTAGTAGATGGACTGTGTTCCGAACTGATGTAATTAAGACACTCTGTGGGATCGAGATACCCAATCTGCACTAGACATGGTGAACTGATGACAGGCAGGTTGACTCATCATTTCAAATTGTTAAGGTCAGCTGCATTCTTAACCACATGAGCAGTTACCTCATTTCCTAAATAATAATCGAGAAATCGCTAATATGATTCAGGAATGCAGGTCGGCTTACAGTCTCAAGAAAAAGGTTAGAAATTATCTTTTGCTTAGCTCTTAAAACTTCTTTACGGTGCTTAGCTCTTCTATTTGGTCTCGATAATTTTTCCTCATTTTTTTTTAGTCTCTACTCGTTCTCTTACATTTTTTCTCCTATTTGTTGTATAATGTTTTGTAACACTGATTAGTATTATTTGTGTGTTTAAATATTTCCTTGTTCTCTCGCTTTAACCGATGCTATACTATGTATAGAGTGTAAGATTCTTGCTCTTTTTGTATTTGATTGCGTGCCGCATACACTTTGTTCATTTTTTTTTTCTACATTGTTGCACTATCCTTCATAATGTCCCACCCGCTGAGTCATGTATGGGTAGGGGGGCCTCTGTCAGGCAGTTGCATCTGCCTTTAGCCCCTTCATCCCAGACAATGAATTGTCTAAATAAAGCATTACCAAAAAAAAATAAGGATCTTTCCACCGCGGTGCCAGACGAAACGAAAATTGTTTGCTTTCGCCCATTCCTTAGCCTTCTTAAGCAGAAACCTGTTATGCGTTGTCAAGTTTTCCATCACGTATAGGCCAGATTAAACTGCAGGGAACAATTTTCTTTTTTTCTAACCACTTATCTCGGACCATTTGGTTCGCAAAACGTATGATGATACCAGGAATTTTATCCGCCCTAGCTGGCAACCTGTGGATTGCAGATATCGACTGATCGTTCAGCATGTCTAGATTGAGCTTGAAAGCGATAGCATTCATTTCGGTGAGCAGGCATTCATCTCTAACATGCTTAACGCCATGAACTTCAAGGTTCAGCTTTCTGCTCTGATATTCGAGATCATTTACAGAAGAAGCAATGCGCTCCAGTTCGGCGGCTGAGCCACCCGTTTTTTTGAGCTTTGAAACCTTGTCGGCAAGACATGTAATCTCGCCATCAGGCCTAACTACATCAGCGAGCACGACGTCGTACTTGTCAGAAATGAGTTTGACCGATGCTTCCAGGTCGTGAACCATCTTTTTCAGAGGCTTGTCAAGCTTTCTATTCATCTCGAGGAGCAGAGCAGCGACAGAAGTATCATCAGCACCCTTGAGGCATTGTGCATTTGACTCGGCCTTTCGGCATTGTGGGCACTTCCAAGATTTCTTGTAATCTTCGCCTTTCGACTTAAAAGATTTCTCTGAGACTCCAGGGCAAGGGCCCAAATGGAAAAGGCCCGAACATGCATAGCACGTCATATGCCGAGAATCAGTTGATATATCTTCCGTGCATTTCGCACACGTTTCATCGCCGAGTTCGCTCATGGCGATTTAAGAGCACAGCTATCTGTACACAGAAAACTAAATCTCGGGAGGGCAACGGCTAAGAGCACTTCAACATCAAAGAACCAGCGTGGCAGCAGCAGCGGCGGAGTAGGCCAACATGAGTGTTTTGTTACATAAAACAGCAAATATAAACAACCAACCTGCAAGAAGTTCGTAGCAGGTTTAGACAGCGTGCATACCTCTCCGCTGCCACTGCCAGAATGACGGCAAGCCTGCGGGGACGCTTTTTTATGCCTTGGCTTCCTCGGTGCTTCCGTCGCAGCGGCAATGATGTGGTTGTTGACGTAGACGAGTGATCTCCCGTAGGTCTTCTGAGCCTGCGCAGCAGTTGCGGATCCGAAACAGTTGATCAGGCAGCATCTGCAAGAAGTTCGTAGCAGGTTTAGACAGCGTGCATACCTCTCCGCTGCCACTGCCAGAATGACGGCATGCCTGCGGGGACGCTTTTTTATGCCTTGGCTTCCTCGGTGCTTCCGTCGCAGCGGCAATGATGTGGTTGTTGACGTAGACGAGTGATCTCCCGTAGGTCTTCTGAGGCTGCGCAGCAGTTGCGGATCCGAAACAGTTGATCAGGCAGCATCTGCAAGAAGTTCGTAGCAGGTTTAGACAGCGTGCATACCTCTCCGCTGCCACTGCCAGAATGACGGCAAGCCTGCGGGGACGCTTTTTTATGCCTTGGCTTCCTCGGTGCTTCCGTCGCAGCGGCAATGATGTGGTTGTTGACGTAGACGAGTGATCTCCCGTAGGTCTTCTGAGGCTGCGCAGCAGTTGCGGATCCGAAACAGTTGATCAGGCAGCATCTGCAAGAAGTTCGTAGCAGGTTTAGACAGCGTGCATACCTCTCCGCTGCCACTGCCAGAATGACGGCATGCCTGCGGGGACGCTTTTTTATGCCTTGGCTTCCTCGGTGCTTCCGTCGCAGCGGCAATGATGTGGTTGTTGACGTAGACGAGTGATCTCCCGTAGGTCTTCTGAGGCTGCGCAGCAGTTGCGGATCCGAAACAGTTGATCAGGCAGCATCTGCAAGAAGTTCGTAGCAGGTTTATACAGCGTGCATACCTCTCCGCTGCCACTGCCAGAATGACGGCAAGCCTGCGGGGACGCTTTTTTATGCCTTGGCTTCCTCGGTGCTTCCGTCGCAGCGGCAATGATGTGGTTGTTGACGTAGACGAGTGATCTCCCGTAGGTCTTCTGAGGCTGCGCAGCAGTTGCGGATCCGAAACAGTTGATCAGGCAGCATCTGCAAGAAGTTCGTAGCAGGTTTAGACAGCGTGCATGCCTCTCCGCTGCCACTGCCAGAATGATCGGCATGCCTGCGGGGACGCCTTTCTTATGCCTTGGCTTCCTCGGTGCTTCCGTCGCAGCGGCAATGATGTGGTTGTTGACGTAGATGAGTGATCTCCCGTAGGTCTTCTGAGGCTGCGCAGCAGTTGCGGATCCGAAACAGTTGATCAGGCAGCATCTGCAAGAAGTTCGTAGCAGGTTTAGACAGCGTGCATACCTCTCCGCTGCCACTGCCAGAATGACGGCATGCCTGCGGGGACGCTTTTTATGCCTTGGCTTCCTCGGTGCTTCCGTCGCAGCGGCAATGATGTGGTTGTTGACGTAGACGAGTGATCTCCCGTAGGTCTTCTGAGGCTGCGCAGCAGTTGCGGATCCGAAACAGTTGATCAGGCAGCACCTGCAAGAAGTTCGTAGCAGGTTTAGACAGCGTGCATGCCTCTCCGCTGCCACTGCCAGAATGACGGCATGCCTGCGGGGACGCCTTTCTTATGCCTTGGCTTCCTCGGTGCTTCCGTCGCAGCGGCAATGATGTGGTTGTTGACGTAGATGAGTGATCTCCCGTAGGTCTTCTGAGGCTGCGCAGCAGTTGCGGATCCGAAACAGTTGATCAGGCAGCACCTGCAAGAAGTTCGTAGCAGGTTTAGACAGCGTGCATGCCTCTCCGCTGCCACTGCCAGAATCACGGCATGCCCGCGGGGACGCCTTTTTATGCCTTGGCTTCCTCGGCGCTTCCGTCGCAGCGGCAATGATGTGGTTGTTGACGTAGACGAGCGATCTCCCGTAGGTCTTCTGAGGCTGCGCAGCAGTTGCGGCTCCGAAACAGTTGATCAGGCAGCATCTGCAAGAAGTTCGTAGCAGGTTTATACAGCGTGCATGCCTCTCCGCTGCCACTGCCAGAACGCACTGTGCTCCATCGACTTCAACCACAGGTTGAATTGCCTTTCAACTTTTTCTTTGTCGGTGTCTATGGGATCATTCTATGAGCTTGTTCTAGGCATTAGGAGCCGTAACAAACTTCAGGTTGTCGGAATAGAAGGAAATCATCCTCTTTTCAAATTCTGCCCATGTTTCTTTCTGAGCGTATGGAAGGCCCTGAAATGTAAGCTCATTTCTGGGAGACGTATTGTTGAAAGTCAGCCTGACAATTTCGTATTGCCTTGAATATCGTCACGCGGTTTTCGATTTAAGCAGTAAGCCGCTCGTATTCCTTTTTGTCTGAAATATCTAGGTTAACGTTATCTATTACATGTGTTGATCTCTCACTTATTGGCCCTTTTCGCGGAGCAGTTTGTTCTCGAGAAACACGATGACGCTTTAGGCGGTGCGCCATAGGTTGCCTCAGCGAAAGCGCATGAATACGAAACCATTACCGCTTCTGCCCCGTTTCTGTGCGATCAGCTGACGAAATGCAACTGCATTTTCGCTCACGCACTGTGTTCCATTCATGCTGCAAAATGTGGAGTGGTAGATTGAAGACGTCTTCAGTAGTTGGCGGCACAAATAGTGACTGGCATATTAAGGAATGGAATGAATATATGTTACCAAGTTCATGGACCGTTGCTACATACGTACAGCCTCTGTTGCCGGCCCTTCTCAATGTACGACTTTCCTCATGGATAAAAAAATCACTTTTACAAAAATTTATGTCAGAATTGTATCGCTAACCTCCAAAGAAAAGACTTCAACCCCGGAACATCGGCAACAGTGAGTACCGCTTGTTAAACAATGTCAAAGGGTGTAGCGCCGCTTCCTGGCATAGCAAGTTTCGCGCACGTTATCTACACACATCTACCCCAACTCGCCCGCAATCTTCCGCACACTCTATCACCAATGTATTAAGAATACGTGAAAGGACGCACTCTTGAATCAATGCGCCAAAGAATGGGTAAGAGCGACTACACCGACAGCACACGAATGGTCGAAGTTGATTGTTTCGTGACGGTCCACAGGAGCAAGCGAGTTACTAGCGATACTAAAGATTGGCTACAAACTACAGGCTACAAGCTATTACAAAGAACAGAACAGCTACATTCCAAGCATTTCGTGCAGCAAAAACAAATATATTGCAACTGAGCACAACCGCGAGCGATTAGGCAGAAAATAATCAGATAGTGGCCACACAGACGAACTTCACAGAGTCAGAAACGTGACAAGCCGCTGCTTCTAAGTATTTGCCAAATGAAGAACCAAGAACAAAACACACTGCTCCTAATTCAATTCCTAAGCGGAAAGCTTGGCCTAGATTTTTAGGCTCGTTTTTAGAACAAGTGCCATATACGCTGGCCGCTCCATTCGGACAAAGCTTATAATGAGCTTATATAAGCGCTTTTACATGTCCTATCAAGCTGTGGCCAAAGCTTTGTGTCGACTACCCAGTCAGCGTCTACGATATCTCCCGAAACAGAGGTTTCCTGAGCAGCACCGGGCGTCATGTGCATCTGTTGTAAACACGGAGGCAACGGAGGCAGCTGAGGCAAGCAATGGACGTGTCACCACGTGATCAAATATGGCACAGTATCGCCACGAAAAGGGTCAATAGCGACCAAGTGTCGCTCAATACCCACTTCTCGTACCTAGTGTCAATAGTCTCGTACTCTAGTCTAGTGTCTATAGTCTCGTGTCAATAGTCTATAGTGTCAATAGTCTCCTATTCTAGTCTCAATAGTTTGCTCGTACCTAGTGGACTTCCGTCACCATTAGTTCTAAAGCATGCTGATCCACTCGAATGAAGTGAAATTCATTGAGAATTTCAGATGGAGATCGCTTCATCGACGGTATCGCCATGATAGCATCAAATATCTGCTTTTCTTGTTCAGGTATCAGGTGGCCTGAATTTCGCTCTTTATCCGCGGCTGACAAAAGCGTTCTCAGCGAATGAGCGCAGGCAGCATCTTTTAGTCTGCAGAATAGGCATGCAGCAAAACATCGCACGCAATTCTTTAGTGGGCTATGAAGCCGATTTCTTGAATGGTCAACCGTGTACAGAGATAAAAATATCCAACCTGCAGAAATACAAGACGTAACAGTCCTGCAGCCATGGCGGCACCAGATCCCGAAGCGGCTAAACGAAATGGGCGCGCTTGTAGTCTTCCGCTGTCCCAGGGCATCCATTGTTGCCGGATGCGTCGCTGGTCGCCCCCAATCGACATTACCACCGGCAGCACCATAAAATAAAAAAATATCAGATTGGCACTGATAACACTGACAACAACTACATGAGGTTGCGACAGGTTGGCACGACGCAGCACGTAAAGCAACTAGAGTGTTTTGTAGAAGTAAACAGCGCCCTAAGCTGCCACCGGGCGTCTCAGAACGTGATTAGGAGTACCGCCAGTGGCGTTACAGGCGTCGCACCTCGGTTCTCCACGAGATGAGAGCAAACCATCGTCGTTAGTCAGTACCCAGCGAAATTTGAGATAACGCTAGCATGACGTTTGCTGACATCCCCGTTCCGCTCAGACTGCAGGGCACACACACAGCAGCTGAACAGGAACGCTAGTATGCTTACATGTGCGTGCGCACAACGATCCGCAGCGAAGAATGAGTGAGTTCTAGTGTTTTACAAGGCAAAATCGCGATTTCATTATGAGACACGCCGTTTTGGGGGACTCCGGATTAAGTTTGACCAACATTAACGTGCCCTCAAAGCACGGGACACGGGCGTTTTGCAGCGACGCTCTCATAGGCTAGGTTCCAGGAGATCGCGTCCTGCAACAGGCCGGAAGTAGACGCGTCGCGCCACCTTGTGGCGTCGTAGAAAACGTCGGGATCGTAAAACAATTTCAGACGCGCCGCGCCAGCTTGTGGAGTCGTATGGGAACGTCGGGATGGCGACGTTCGCGCCACCTTGTGGCGTCTTAAGAAACATCGGGATGGCGGTGTTTCTAAACTTCGGGATCGTAAAAAACCTTGTGCACTATGCCACGCTTTTCGGAGGAACTTATGTTTGCTTCTTCATTACGTGACGTAGCTCACCCTGGCAGCCACGCGCATGCGAACCGTTTATGTGGCCCCGATCCCACAAACTTGGAACGTTTCACTAGAGCCACGGTAAATCACCAAATACACAGCTTCGCTGGTCATCCACCTTCACAGAGTGCAATGACACTGAATTTTTTGCATTCCGCTCTCATCCAAATGCGGCCGGCGCAACCGGGATTTTATCCCGCGACCTCGTGCTTGGTAGCGCCACACCATAGCCGCTAAGCCACCGCGGCGGCTCAGCAGCGAAGAGAGGTTTCATAGAGCACAGAGGCGTCACTTCTGCTTCCCTGCAGAGAGCACGGCTCAGCACCTATAATGGGAAGAATGGGAGAGAAAGGAAGAGAATAGAAGGAATGGCCGTTCGCGGCAAAGACCCGAGGACAGTGTTCGCATAGCACGCTCCTAAGCTAGCACGACAGCGTCGTTCCCTACTGAAAAATCCATATGCCCCATAACTCCCATATCCAATAATCCGATATGAAACATATAGGATCCCATACGAAAGCCAGTTTTTCCTAAATGTCATATGATGTTATTGGATATCGGAGTTATGGGGAATACGGGGTTTTTTCAGTAGGGTTGCTTCCAGGAACTCTAAGAGCGCCCTAAAGACCAGGCTGTGGTACCTGCTTGGCAAAAGCTAGTCTTCAGAAGCGTTATCAGGCAGGCCGAGGCGCAAGAGCACGGAAGTCAGCTTCGAGATCTCTGCAGAGTGTGAGGGGCACGAGCACAGGAAGTATACTCCAGTGTCTCTGGTCCAGTGCCTAGCAGACCGGAGAGGTTGCTCTGCACTTGCTGAACTTACGGTCGGCAGTCCAGGAGCAACCGACTCGTTGGCGTAGAAGGAGACATCGCTCTCTCCTTGTAAGCTAGTCTTCAGAAGCGGTATCAGGCAGGCCGAGGCGCAAGAGCACGGAAGTCAGCTTCGAGATCTCTGCAGAGTGTGAGGGGCACGAGCACAGGAAGTATACTCCAGTGTCTCTGGTCCAGTGCCTAGCAGACCGGAGAGGTTGCTCTGCACTTGCTGAACTTACGGTCGGCAGTCCAGGAGCAACCGACTCGTTGGCGTAGAAGGAGACATCGCTCTCTCCTTGTAAGCTAGTCTTCAGAAGCGGTATCAGGCAGGCCGAGGCGCAAGAGCACGGAAGTCAGCTTCGAGATCTCTGCAGAGTGTGAGGGGCACGAGCACAGGAAGTATATTCCAGTGTCTCTGGTCCAGTGCCTAGCAGACCGGAGAGGTTGCTCTGCACTTGCTGAACTTACGGTCGGCAGTCCAGGAGCAACCGACTCGTTGGCGTAGAAGGAGACATCGCTCTCTCCTTGTAAGCTAGTCTTCAGAAGCGGTATCAGGCAGGCCGAGGCGCAAGAGCACGGAAGTCAGCTTCGAGATCTCTGCAGAGTGTGAGGGGCACGAGCACAGGAAGTATACTCCAGTGTCTCTGGTCCAGTGCCTAGCAGACCGGAGAGGTTGCTCTGCACTTGCTGAACTTACGGTCGGCAGTCCAGGAGCAACCGACTCGTTGGCGTAGAAGGAGACATCGCTCTCTCCTTGTAAGCTAGTCTTCAGAAGCGGTATCAGGCAGGCCGAGGCGCAAGAGCACGGAAGTCAGCTTCGAGATCTCTGCAGAGTGTGAGGGGCACGAGCACAGGAAGTATACTCCAGTGTCTCTGGTCCAGTGCCTAGCAGACCGGAGAGGTTGCTCTGCACTTGCTGAACTTACGGTCGGCAGTCCAGGAGCAACCGACTCGTTGGCGTAGAAGGAGACATCGCTCTCTCCTTGTAAGCTAGTCTTCAGAAGCGGTATCAGGCAGGCCGAGGCGCAAGAGCACGGAAGTCAGCTTCGAGATCTCTGCAGAGTGTGAGGGGCACGAGCACAGGAAGTATACTCCAGTGTCTCTGGTCCAGTGCCTAGCAGACCGGAGAGGTTGCTCTGCACTTGCTGAACTTACGGTCGGCAGTCCAGGAGCAACCGACTCGTTGGCGTAGAAGGAGACATCGCTCTCTCCTTGTAAGCTAGTCTTCAGAAGCGGTATCAGGCAGGCCGAGGCGCAAGAGCACGGAAGTCAGCTTCGAGATCTCTGCAGAGTGTGAGGGGCACGAGCACAGGAAGTATACTTCCAGTGTCTCTGGTCCAGTGCCTAGCAGACTGGAGAGGTTGCTCTGCACTTGCTGAACTTACGGTCGGCAGTCCAGGAGCAACCGACTCGTTGGCGTAGAAGGAGACATCGCTCTCTCCTTGTAAGCTAGTCTTCAGAAGCGGTATCAGGCAGGCCGAGGCGCAAGAGCACGGAAGTCAGCTTCGAGATCTCTGCAGAGTGTGAGGGGCACGAGCACAGGAAGTATACTCCAGTGTCTCTGGTCCAGTGCCTAGCAGACCGGAGAGGTTGCTCTGCACTTGCTGAACTTACGGTCGGCAGTCCAGGAGCAACCGACTCGTTGGCGTAGAAGGAGACATCGCTCTCTCCTTGTAAGCTAGTCTTCAGAAGCGGTATCAAGCAGGCCGAGGCGCAAGAGCACGGAAGTCAGCTTCGAGATCTCTGCAGAGTGTGAGGGGCACGAGCACAGGAAGTATACTCCAGTGTCTCTGGTCCAGTGCCTAGCAGACCGGAGAGGTTGCTCTGCACTTGCTGAACTTACGGTCGGCAGTCCAGGAGCAACCGACTCGTTGGCGTAGAAGGAGACATCGCTCTCTCCTTGTAAGCTAGTCTTCAGAAGCGGTATCAGGCAGGCCGAGGCGCAAGAGCACGGAAGTCAGCTTCGAGATCTCTGCAGAGTGTGAGGGGCACGAGCACAGGAAGTATACTCCAGTGTCTCTGGTCCAGTGCCTAGCAGACCGGAGAGGTTGCTCTGCACTTGCTGAACTTACGGTCGGCAGTCCAGGAGCAACCGACTCGTTGGCGTAGAAGGAGACATCGCTCTCTCCTTGTAAGCTAGTCTTCAGAAGCGGTATCAGCAGGCCGAGGCGCAAGAGCACGGAAGTCAGCTTCGAGATCTCTGCAGAGTGTGAGGGGCACGAGCACAGGAAGTATACTCCAGTGTCTCTGGTCCAGTGCCTAGCAGACCGGAGAGGTTGCTCTGCACTTGCTGAACTTACGGTCGGCAGTCCAGGAGCAACCGACTCGTTGGCGTAGAAGGAGACATCGCTCTCTCCTTGTAAGCTAGTCTTCAGAAGCGGTATCAGGCAGGCCGAGGCGCAAGAGCACGGAAGTCAGCTTCGAGATCTCTGCAGAGTGTGAGGGGCACGAGCACAGGAAGTATATTCCAGTGTCTCTGGTCCAGTGCCTAGCAGACCGGAGAGGTTGCTCTGCACTTGCTGAACTTACGGTCGGCAGTCCAGGAGCAACCGACTCGTTGGCGTAGAAGGAGACATCGCTCTCTCCTTGTAAGCTAGTCTTCAGAAGCGGTATCAGGCAGGCCGAGGCGCAAGAGCACGGAAGTCAGCTTCGAGATCTCTGCAGAGTGTGAGGGGCACGAGCACAGGAAGTATACTCCAGTGTCTCTGGTCCAGTGCCTAGCAGACCGGAGAGGTTGCTCTGCACTTGCTGAACTTACGGTCGGCAGTCCAGGAGCAACCGACTCGTTGGCGTAGAAGGAGACATCGCTCTCTCCTTGTAAGCTAGTCTTCAGAAGCGGTATCAGGCAGGCCGAGGCGCAAGAGCACGGAAGTCAGCTTCGAGATCTCTGCAGAGTGTGAGGGGCACGAGCACAGGAAGTATACTCCAGTGTCTCTGGTCCAGTGCCTAGCAGACCGGAGAGGTTGCTCTGCACTTGCTGAACTTACGGTCGGCAGTCCAGGAGCAACCGACTCGTTGGCGTAGAAGGAGACATCGCTCTCTCCTTGTAAGCTAGTCTTCAGAAGCGGTATCAGGCAGGCCGAGGCGCAAGAGCACGGAAGTCAGCTTCGAGATCTCTGCAGAGTGTGAGGGGCACGAGCACAGGAAGTATACTCCAGTGTCTCTGGTCCAGTGCCTAGCAGACCGGAGAGGTTGCTCTGCACTTGCTGAACTTACGGTCGGCAGTCCAGGAGCAACCGACTCGTTGGCGTAGAAGGAGACATCGCTCTCTCCTTGTAAGCTAGTCTTCAGAAGCGGTATCAGGCAGGCCGAGGCGCAAGAGCACGGAAGTCAGCTTCGAGATCTCTGCAGAGTGTGAGGGGCACGAGCACAGGAAGTATACTCCAGTGTCTCTGGTCCAGTGCCTAGCAGACCGGAGAGGTTGCTCTGCACTTGCTGAACTTACGGTCGGCAGTCCAGGAGCAACCGACTCGTTGGCGTAGAAGGAGACATCGCTCTCTCCTTGTAAGCTAGTCTTCAGAAGCGGTATCAGGCAGGCCGAGGCGCAAGAGCACGGAAGTCAGCTTCGAGATCTCTGCAGAGTGTGAGGGGCACGAGCACAGGAAGTATACTCCAGTGTCTCTGGTCCAGTGCCTAGCAGACCGGAGAGGTTGCTCTGCACTTGCTGAACTTACGGTCGGCAGTCCAGGAGCAACCGACTCGTTGGCGTAGAAGGAGACATCGCTCTCTCC
The DNA here is from genome assembly GCF_013339745.2 of Dermacentor silvarum. NCBI lineage: Eukaryota > Metazoa > Arthropoda > Arachnida > Ixodida > Ixodidae > Dermacentor > Dermacentor silvarum. The sequence goes on along the minus strand of NC_051164.1, from coordinate 66,642,261 downwards.
TTGTAAGCTAGTCTTCAGAAGCGGTATCAGGCAGGCCGAAGCGCAAGAGCACGGAAGTCAGCTTCGAGATCTCTGCAGAGTGTGAGGGACACGAGCACAGGAAGTATACTCCAGGGTCTCTGGTCCAGTGCCTAGCAGACCGGAGAGGTTGCTCTGCACTTGCTGAACTTACGGTCGGCAGTCCAGGAGCAACCGACTCGTTGGCGTAGAAGGAGACATCGCTCTCTCCTTGTAAGCTAGTCTTCAGAAGCGGTATCAGGCAGGCCGAGGCGCAAGAGCACGGAAGTCAGCTTCGAGATCTCTGCAGAGTGTGAGGGGCACGAGCACAGGAAGTATACTCCAGTGTCTCTGGTCCAGTGCCTAGCATACCAGAGAGGTTGCTCTGCACTTGCTGAACTTACGGTCGGCAGTCCAGGAGCAACCGACTCGTTGGCGTAGAAGGAGACATCGCTCTCTCCTTGTAAGCTAGTCTTCAGAAGCGGTATCAGGCAGGCCGAGGCGCAAGAGCACGGAAGTCAGCTTCGAGATCTCTGCAGAGTGTGAGGGGCACAAGCACAGGAAGTATATTTCAGTGTATCTGGTCCAGTGCCTAGCAGACCGGAGAGTTTGCTCTGCACTTGCGGAACTTACGGTCGGCAGTCCAGGAGCAACCGACTCGTTGGCGTAGAAGGAGACATCGCTCTCTCCTTGTAAGCTAGTCTTCAGAAGCGGTATCAGGCAGGCCGAGGCGCAAGAGCACGGAAGTCAGCTTCGAGATCTCTGCAGAGTGTGAGGGGCACGAGCACAGGAAGTATACTCCAGTGTGTCTGGTCCAGTGCCTAGCAGACCGGAGAGGTTGCTCTGCACTTGCTGAACTTACGGTCGGCAGTCCAGGAGCAACCGACTCGTTGGCGTAGAAGGAGACATCGCTCTCTCTTTGCAAGCTAGTCTTCAGAAGCGGTATCAAGCAGGCCGAGGCGCAAGAGCACGGAAGTCAGCTTCGAGATCTCTGCAGAGTGTGAGGGGCACGAGCACAGGAAGTATACTCCAGTGTCTCAGGTCCAGTGCCTAGCAGACCGGAGAGGTTGCTCTGCACTTGCTGAACATACGGTCGGCAGTCCAGGAGCAACCGACTCGTTGGCGTAGAAGGAGACATCGCTCTCTCCTTGTAAGCTAGTCTTCAGAAGCGGTATCAGGCAGGCCGAGGCGCAAGAGCACGGAAGTCAGCTTCGAGATCTCTGCAGAGTGTGAGGGGCACGAGCACAGGAAGTATACTCCAGTGTCTCTGGTCCAGTGCCTAGCAGACCGGAGAGGTTGCTCTGCACTTGCTGAACTTACGGTCGGCAGTCCAGGAACAACCGACTCGTTGGCGTAGAAGGAGACATCGCTCTCTCTTTGTAAGCTAGTCTTCAGAAGCGGTATCAGGCAGGCCGAGGCGCAAGAGCACGGAAGTCAGCTTCGAGATCTCTGCAGAGTGTGAGGGGCACGAGCACAGGAAGTATATTCCAGTGTCTCTGGTCCAGTGCCTAGCAGACCGAAGAGGTTTCTCTGCACTTGCTGAACTTACGGTCGGCAGTCCAGGAGCAACCGACTCGTTGGCGTAGAAGGAGACATCGCTCTCTCCTTGTAAGCTAGTCTTCAGAAGCGGTATCAGGCAGGCCGAGGCGCAAGAGCACGGAAGTCAGCTTCGAGATCTCTGCAGAGTGTGAGGGGCACGAGCACAGGAAGTGTATTCCAGTGTCTCTGGTCCAGTGCCTAGCAGACCAAAGAGGTTTCTCTGCACTTGCTGAACTTACGGTCGGCAGTCCAGGAGCAACCTACTCGTTGGCGTAGAAGGAGACATCGCTCTCTCCTTGTCATCCCTCTCTCGTGGAGCGGGCAGGGAAGTTTCCACCAGCGAGCCTAGGATCAGTGTCCGATGGGGTAAGTATCCGCCGCAAGGTATAACTGGTTAGCGTCCCTGCCCTTTCCTCTCTCTTTCTCTGTCTCTCTCTCTCTCCGGCACGTGATACCACGGTTTAAAAAAGAAATGATCAGGAAATAGCTGCGTAAGTTATGTGAGTGTTCTGCGCGCAAGGAAGGTTTTCAATCCGACATCGTTTTAGATGACAGCGATTGAACTAGCTCTTTATGTTTCGTTTAGTGTTTTTGCTTATGCAACGCATAACTTCATTTTTGCCAATGAGCCACTACGGCGTGGGAAGTCAGGGGGCTATCTCTTAGTCATATAATTACTCATTCTTTCCAGGCGGTATACTTTCTCGGTATGCGAGGTTCTTCGTTAAATAAAATTCTGGCACACCCGCCTCCAGCCCTTGTAAGCTGTGAATCGTTCTCCTGTGTCCCCGACTTAACGTTATCAAACAGCGCGGTTTTCTTTTTTCTTTTTTCTTCTTTTTTTTAATGATGCCTAGCTAGTGGTTTGTCTGTGTAGACTGGAGCCATTTGAAATGCTACCAACGCGCTCTCGCCAACTTAGAACACTGCACTGCCGATTTATAGATTCACGGTTATCGCGTCGTGTGGTACTATTAATCACAGGCGTTCGTAACCAATTTGTTATCCGTATGTTCACTGCCGGCATCTCGGAGCCGGCAGTGATTAGATAACCAAAGAATAAAATGTGCAGTTTGCGACGGAAAGAGAGGCAGCAAGACCAGCAGCAACAGAGTTGCCACGGTGGCGGCGCAGTTTAAAAGGCCCCAACAGCGACGACCTGGCGGCCAACTAAGATTGCGCATTCAAACCCAACCGAGCGCAACCAACTACGGAGCCGCCACTCCCGCGAGCAGCCGCGGGGGCAACAACTGTGGCCCCGCCCATTCGAGCGACGTGCTTCCGCCGCGAGAAGCACCGGACCCCAAATTAGGGGGGAGAGGGGGCCTCGCAATTAATCACTCGGGCATTCATCGAAACGGAGCCTGAGGCGTGCTCGCGCAGGTTGCCGCTTAGGGCAACGAGCGCGACGCGGCCAGCGCGAAAGGCTGATCGGGTCACCGCTTGAAAAACGCGGAGAGTCGGGAATGCGCGAGACTCCCCGGGAAACAAGACGTGAGAAACAGAGCCAAGCAATAAATACGAAACGCAGCGCGAAATGAACGCAGATGGCGATGATACAAGGAGGAAACGTTGCGGTCAGTTGAAGGCGCGCGTTAGAATTGATTGAGCGCTCATAGTGGCTTATTTCGTCAAATTGCAAGACAACGGCTGCATCAGTTGCCATCACTTGCATCATTGACAGAAAAAGAAAAATATGCAATTCAGATGCGTCTTTTTGTTATCCTGCAAATTAGTGGCATCATGCATGGTTCGGTGAGAAATGTATATAAAAGGTAGCATGATGATGCTGTATTCAGGCCACTACACTGGATCGTTTGTCTCGATACACCACTGTCGATTTGGGCGGTTGACTCCTCCAAATGTACAGTATTATTTACAAATACCATTGAGGCGCCAGTAGCACTGGTCTTCTTTCTGCATGCTTTCTTCGTGGGCCTGTCCTGTATTGGACATAAAATACGCTGACGATGAAACACCAGTCCCTAAGGAGTGAAAAAATAGCAATAGCAAATGCGCTCGGTCCTAAATTGTTTTAGTTCGGCAAATCTTAATTGTAAATTGGTCCCATTACTCTGCATTATTTCAATGGCACGAAAACACACTCTACTTAGAGAACCAGACACACAAGCGTCAAGCAACATGCTCTATTCATTTCTGGTGTTTATTTTAAATGCGTCAGTCGATCAAGTCAGCAGCGACACGACAGTAACCGAGTTCAAGGTTACTGTCATACATTGGACAATAAGAAAGATATGCAGTTCAGGTAATGGACCAGCTTTTTCCATCAAGCCAGCGACATCTAGCGTCAGTGTGCGGGAAGACAAAATACATGTAAAAACAGCACGAAAAGTATGCTTTCGCATATATATATATATAAACACCAGAAAAATGTGATTCTGGATCCGGGTAAATATGCACAGTGAAGTAGACGCGCGTATGAAGTGGTTTATTGACGTTTCGGCCGGATTCTAATGAAGGCCGGGCCCCGGCCGAAACGTAAATAAACCGCTTCATACGCGCGTCTACTTCACTGTATATATATATATATATATATATATATATATATATATATATATATAATTATTAAAATAAGCGGCGGGATAGTGGCACTGACTCATTACAAGGGGCAAAACCGAACGAAAACATTTTTGGCTTTCCGTGGCGAAAGTTATGAATAAAACACATAGGTCAGCATGCAACCTGTCTATTAAGGGTCCCTCCACGGAACAAGTAGATAGCGGTTACCAATAACAAGAGCTTAATGTCATGCAAAAGAGGGCGCGAGTAAGTGCGGTGGTAGTAGAGTCCGCATTTGATATGGAAAAGAAAACAACAAACTCGCATCGGTATACGACATATAGCAAAAGTTAAGTGTAACTTTAGAGACAGTTGAAATGAGACGCCGCTGCTTCCGTGGGTGACGGCCTTCCGGCAGACCTGTGGCATCGGCCTGCGACAGGCGCAATGGCTCCCTCATTAGGCATTCACACCTGCCCTCTGGCGTCCGAACCCCTCATTACTGTCGCCGCACCGAGCAGCTCGTTTCCCGCGAAACCGGATTTGAGCCCAAGTGTGGCGGCGGCTGTAGCAGAGCCGTTCCGCTGTCGGGATCACACGCACGTTGGCCCCACTCTCCCCTTTTGCCCGACTGCACCGCCGACTCCGAATGGCCGCGCATTCTTTCACATCGGCGTCACGTGGTTTTCCGTTGGCCGTTTTGTAGCACTTTATCTTGCCAGCTCTCTTGCCACGCGCGCCCCACTAATGGCGGAATGCCTGCTGGAGCAGCTATAAATTACACTCTGGGCAGCTGTTCTGTTTTTCCTCACAATGGTCACAGAAGATTGAAGCCTCCGGAACGCCAGCTTGGTTCGATCAGGCAGCAACAGTAGCACGCTTGTTTACCACGAATTTTTGAGTTTGGTATTTCTGTAACGCTGACTTATCATTGTAAATAATTGGAGAAGCCACGGAGTATTGCCTTCGAATTAGCGATCTACAACTATAATCTCGCTTACCAACAAATTTTTGCTGTGAACTAATATTTCTTCGAACTGACGGTTTGCAAAAATAGTACTGCGCATTCGTGAACAAGGCTGTCACGAGCGCCCTCTACGTGGTTAGATGCAAAAAGCAGACGAACCACCAACGCTAGCTTAGCGCGCCTTAAGAGGCCTTGAGACACGATTGGGATCGCGCTTCATTTAGTGATAATGCCGGCTGGTTGTGTTGCGTATGGGTGCTCAAATTACTTCAGTGGCAAAGGGAGCACCAGTTTATTTTGGTTTCCGTTCGAGAACAGGGATCCGGTGAGGAGAGCAGCATGGATACGAGCCGTAAAGCGAGTAAAGCCTGATGGCTCGGCGTGGCAACCGAGCGAGTACTCCAGGATCTGCGGAGCTCATTTTATCACAGGTAGGTTAGTCGCTATGTTCAAACTAGATATTTTAACGAGATGACTAACTTCATTTCACCACAGGTCGTCCGTTGAACTTCAGCAGGCACCCCGACTATGTGCCCAGCGTGTTTACCTATACACACGGTCTGTTGGAGCGCCGGCAGTGCGTAGGCACAGTCGTTGGATGAACAGACAGGACAGAGAATGTAAGTCACCGAATATACTCCAACGCTAGTACTTCGAAGCGACTGTCGATGCGTAAAAAATATGGTTTCCCTCAAGCATTGTACGTTGTGCGTAATGCTTGATAAACGGGCCGTTGTAGAAAGCCGCAGCCTTCGCTCGTTCCCGCGCGTGGTATGTCACCGATGCACATTTCGTTTCTCGTCTTCGTTGTGGTTTGTTGCTCGAAGCAGCGCTTTCTTGCCACGAAACGAAATGCGTGTACATTTTGTTGGCTGTTTCGCTTCATTTTGTCGTAAGTGTACACTGGTCTCGGGCAGTTTGCGGGCACCCTGTGGAGTTTCTGCCAACATTTCTCAGTATCGACCCGCTGCGTTTGGTGATTGGGATTATATGGTGCGCAAAGTTCCTGAGACACCAAGAGCGTTATATTTCTGCGGTGTGTGCAAAGTAAAAGGCCATGCTTCTGCGACCTTTAAAGTGCTGTGAATATCAACTCCAGTGACGGCGATCACAAAAATAATGCACTGATCTTTTTAGCGAAGTTAAGAATCCATGATACTTATAGAGTGTGTGGGCGTGAGCTACATGATTTATGCCTACGGCATCTTATGTGATCATATTTCGTGTGACATCTATGTTTAATATTTATGACAGGTGCTACCAGCCCCACATTGTCTCATAAACACAACTTCAAGACTGATTCTGCAGGTGCACAATGCCCTCAAACAACTCCTTCCAGCTCAAATGAGAATGGTAAGTGCTTGCCGTCATTATTTGTTTCAACAAATGTTTACAAACCTGATCTACTGCGTCTTTGTATCCGAGTGTGCACAATGATATTCCTTCGAAATAACGTTTTAGCAGAGAATGGAAATCTCTTGAACAAGAAAGTAGTGCTGGTGAAGTGGTGGATTTGCATTGCAAACGGACAAGTGCAGCACAAAGATCACATGGTGGCAATCGTGTCGGCAAAGTATCAAGCAGCTGCGTGGAGTGAAAACATTTGAAATTTTAAACGGAAGCCCACGTGCCTTGCCTCTCGAGGGAGCGACAGTGGTAGTCAAGACCACGTGCACAAATGGCTATTAAGGCACACTGCCTGCAACATCACTGATTACGGCACGTGACCTAGGTCAATCATCCAATGCAGAATACTCAGTACTGCCACTGGGAGTGCGCTGTGTAGCCCAGAGAGGAAGAGGGAAAGAAAAGTAAGCAGGAGTCGCCACGCAAACGCAGCATAGTCCCTTGGCTCCGGTTTGGGAGAAGGCAAAGATATAAAATACTTGTGATTGTTGTAACACACCCCCAGGACGTGCCTCGGATACACATCTAATTTGCAATGGCTTCTAAGGGTTGTTTACCAGGATTCAATTTTTAAGAAATTGTGCAGGCAATCACTCTTTGCAGACTGCTTGTGTTACTTTAAAATATCCGTTTGATCTGTCTGCACTATAATGTGTACCAGTCCACAGAGGGGTCATGAGGAGTTCGGAAATTTTTCGTCTCAAGTTTAGCAATGCAGGCACTACGTGACGCTTGTAACGAATGCCGAGGTGCAGGCAATTTGTTTTTTCCACCTTAAATGCACCGACTGTCTTACTGTAAGAGGTCCCGAACCATAGGTGCGGTCAGCTTCTGAGGTATTAACACACTCCGCGTTACATAGACTCAGCAGACATGCATAAGCGGGATTTCAATGGCTGTGTGTCTGCACCAAGTTGGCACAGTGAGTAGGCATGGATATGGCAAAATCATGGACCTGTCCTGCACCTTTTGAAATGAACGACATGGCTTAGAGGGTCCTAACGCTGCAGCGCTGAAACAAATCGCAGGCTGCAGCACCTCTTGAACTGGTTCAGGTGGTGGAGGCGGATCAAACAGGAATAAAAATTATCTCTGCTATGTGTAGCCGGACAGGCAGAGTGCTGCTGCTTTCTTCGGTCCCTGCTTTATGAATCCTGAGGCTGTTCATCAAATAGCCGCCGGTTTACTGTGACTAAAGTATATTGTTGTGCTTGCAGAGACCATTCTCACATGTGTAGACATGGAGGAGGCACCACAGTTGGAGGCTCTGTCAATTCGTAAAAATTATCATGCATTTTGTTGTGCACTTGTGACAAGTTTCCTGCCACCAAATTACAATAGCAGCAGCCTCACAATCGCAACGCCATCAGGTACTGCTCTTTCGTAAGGTTTCAGTGGATGGATTAACTATTCAACTGCAAATGAATTCTTAAATGTATTCTATGTCCAGTAATCACAGAAGAATTGCTGCTACTTTTGTTTGTAGCTGTAGATAAGTTGTGGAATACCTGGTTATGATTAACGAAGAACATATAGAATTTGTACTGTTTTGTGGAGTTTAGGACATTATTTCTCAAACATTTTCCTTCGATAATCACATAGATTACTTGACACAGAAGCTATCTTGCACAATCGGTTGTATGCGCCGTCATTGTCCTTTCTTTACTGTGTCTATAAATGTTCCACTCTTTACACACTGTTCTTTACACATTACATTACAGAGCGAGTGCTTGTAAAGACAGTTACACTATGATGGTCTTATGCTTACATCAGCAGCTTGCATAGGACGTCAACTGGCATGCACATAAATGTTGCACCCTGCTGTATGTCACCGGGAGCACGGACTTCCTCAAGTCATTGATCATAATGAGTTTTTGTCTGTGCTCCTGGCATAATATAGGGAGGTTGAATAAACCTAATCGAGTTGCAAGGTTGGCCAACAAGAAAATGTTCACTTCTTGAAATGCAACTTTGCTCATGTGCTGTACTTGCAGAGGAAGTTGCCACGCCTTCACACTCATCTGCTGCTTCAGCTCAAGAAACAGCAGTTGTGGATGCTTCATGTAATAGCAAATATTGTTAGCATGTGCAGTTTTAAGGCCATTATTTGTTATCACGGCCACTTCGTGGTCTTGTCCTCCTTGAAAGGGAATATCAGCACATACTTGGACTTATCGCGAAGGTTACACTAAAATTTATTTGGGCATTCTGGAAACCGCTCCACAGTCTGGACTTCAGCATTTGTTCAGGTTTGTCCACATGCTTGATTGAAATGCTCAATTTTGCATAGGTGCTTTCCATAGAGGGAAACTACAGAAAAAGATTAAGCCAAGCAAGATTGAAATAATAGGCTTTTGAATAACAATTTCAACATTCATATCTAGAATAGAGCTTTTGATAGTGAGAAAATAGAATACCGGAGTGGATTCACAGAGAGCGGCAGGAGGTCACGGAGGTCACGTGAATTCACAGTAGGTCACGTGGAATGCCTGCATTTTGTCCTTTGTGGTGGTGTGGGAGAGGTTCAAATTGAAGAGCACCGGCGCAGGACCTTCTGTGACAATTTTCTATGCAACATTGTCACACAGAAAATATGATATACAATAATGCGCAGTTTGCAGTTCCGGAGAATCCATCTGTTCATGTGACTCGACTTAACATTTTCGTTTAGTGTCCCTTCAAGACCAAGTGTGAGTCGACTTATTCACAACAGTTGAAATTTTTTACTGAATTTTACAGATAGCATAATCATGCTTGGGGAGCATATGCTCTGAAATTTATTTTTTTATAGCAATGCTAGTCAGGTTACCTGGATGGAAGCAGTGCTGGGTGCAACTTGCACTTGCCAAGCATGTGCAGCAAAGATAAAGATTTGCTTGATTCGTCAATTTTTTAGTAGTAACCAGTCGTGAAATGTGATCGAATTTGTTTTCACATGCCATTTTTACAGATTTGGAACAACTTGAAAGCCAGCATTGGAAGTCAATTGCTCAAGACACGCAGAAACGGCTTGGAATTTTGCACCTAACAGTTACTACACTGGAGCGGAAGAATGCTTCTCTTGAGAGAAAGCTTGATGAAGCTCGCTCACAGATGCTTACACTGAGCGTAATTGAAGTGTCACCCAACGCATGTATGTGCTATACAGGTCTCCCCAGCTATGACGTTTTTCAGTCATTGTTTGAGTATCTGGAGCCACGTGCAAGTAGCATGTCATAGTGGGGCTGGACAAAGAAAAATGACAGTGAAACAGTTGGTAGGCCTAAAGAAAGTGACCTTGCGACTGATTTTTTCATGGTTCTTGTGCGCCTCAGGATCGGTATGCCCGTAAAAGAAATAGGTCGTAACTTCATGATGTCGGAAAGCCAAGTGAGCCGGACATTTGCTACTTGGATTAACTTCCTTGAGCGTGAGCTTGCAGCCATCACTTCGATTCAATCGCGATATGAAATTAGGCCACGTCCTCCTAGATCCTTCAGGTTCTTTGAGAACACCAGGCTGAATTTGGATGCGACAGAAGTCAGGATCCAGCGCCCATCGTCACTAGGTGCTCAGCGCCAGACCTTTTCCCCATATAAGTACTACAATACATACAAAGTGCTTGTTGGCTGCACCCCTGACGGCTATATAGCATTTGTGTCTCGCCTCTGGGGCGGATCTGTATCCGACAAGACAATCCTTGGATGTAGTAACCTTCTAGATTCTTTGGAAGTAGGGGAGGCCATTATGGTCGATAAAGGCTTCACTTCCCCTACTTACCTGCTGGAGTGACAGTGTACAGACCCCCATTCCGAGAACGCCATGAAACACAAATGCCTGCTCAGGATGTGGAACAAACACGTCGTATTGCCGGTGCAAGAGTGCATGTTGAAAGAGAAATATCCCGCATTAGAGCACTGCACGGGCTCGGGCTTACTCGAAAGCCCGGGCCCGGCCCGGCCCGTGGGCCGGGCCGGGCCGGGAAGAGGAGTTTTTTCACGGGCTCGGGCCGGGCTCGGGCACGGCGTGTGCTTCTTGACCCGGGCCCGGGCCGGGCTCGGGTTTTTTGACGCGGGCCCGGGCCGGGCTCGGGCTTTCTGCGAGTTATTCGCGGGCTTCTCAACTCTGAAAAACATGTATTTTTCGGTCTCGGGCCGGGTTCGGGCCGGTTTCGTGTCGGGCTCGGACCGGGCTCGGGCTTAAGGTAAAGGGGTGGCGGGCCGGGCCGGGCGGGTAACGTAGCTTATTTCCGGGCCCGGGCCGGGCCCGGGTCTCGCCATAAAAGTTTTGATCGAGCTCGGGTGGGCCGCCCAATGTAAAAACGGGCCCGGGCCGGGCCCGGGCCGCAAAAATCGGCCCGTGCAGTGCTCTATCCCGCATCAAAACTTCCCACATTTTGGATAGACCATTTCCCGTCTGCATGCTCGATATAGCGGAGCAGGTATTTAAAGTGTGCTGTTATCTGAGCAACTTCCGAAACCTGCTAATTAAGGACGGTGACGAAATCAATTGAGCAATTGTTTGACTAGGTTTAAGAGAAAGCTTTGGCTCGGGACCATCTGTAGTTGCTTAGTGTATATGTAGGGTTGTTCGTTTTCGGGTTTTATATATTTTTTTAATTCGGGGGTAAAAATTTGGTGTCACTTTTCAAGCTGATAATCGGGAAGAAATGGAGTATTTTTGCGGAACCATTACAAAATTAGGGTCTTTTAGGGTTAAACTTACAAATGTACTAATTAATACATTACATTCGTTTTTTTTTCTTTGCTCTTTTTTTGTATCGGATGGTATCACGAGCTCCTTAACACTAATGCGTTAAAAGTAGGTATCTGCTTTAAGGTGGTAATCGGGGGGACATCAGGGTTTTCTACCAAATACTCCGAGGTTCTGCATTTGTTTGGAAATTAATAACTAATATGACAGTAAAGAACATTGATAACTACAATGAAATGAAACATTTGATTCTCGATAAGCTGGTGATTGATTTTTTACACATCCTTAACATACATTATCATCGGCATGCGCAACAAGTTGGTCTCCATCTGAGACCTGTCCGATCTAAGAACGTACCTCAGCTGAAAGAAAGTTCTCTCGACATCACAGCTTACATTAGCTAGGCACAACAATATCAATCAGTTACTAACTTAGAGTTAGGCGCGCTCGTTGGGCGGTTGGCTGAGTGCTGCACGCAGCTTGTGAAATGAACTATAGGTCACTGGAGTTCACTTAAGCCAACAAGATCTAACTTCGTTGTCCCGAGGCAGGGTAGCTAGCTCGTGTGCACCGCAACCTCCGTGCAGCGTGAAAGAATATAGGTTGGTATGTGGTTTAGGAAATCGGGGATAAATTGGGTTTAACCCGATTCTTCTACAACATGTTCGGGGTGTAAAAATTTGGTTTTACTCGAAAACAAACAACCCTGTGTTTAAGGTGTTGCGCTGCTAAGCACAATGTCACGGGATCAAATCCCAGCTGCAGTGGCCACATTTCTACGGGGGCGAAATGCAAAAAACGCTTGTGTAACATGCATTTGGTGCATATTAAAGAACACCAAGTGTTCAAAAGTTTATCCAAGTCCCCCACCACAAACAAGCATGCCTGATGATCACACGTAAAACCCCAGATTCTAAGTTTTTTAGCTCGAGATGACATCTAATATTGCCTACGCAAATGCATGTAAACCACAGACATGCTTTCATGAAAAAGCCGTTGAACTGATTGCAATCAAAACTGTTGCATTTGACGAAAAGTGTAGCGCCTACAGGAAGCACAATTTTGATTTCGTGCCTGATGTATTTTAACTCAAAGTTCGCCAACAATGTAATGCTTTCAACTGAAAGTACAAACAGAATGTTACTGCTGGTGATAATTTATGCATGGCCCTACTTCAGCTTGATAGCAGAGAGCGAATACTCCAAGTCGATGCATGTGTGTTCTACGATGAAGCGATACCTGATTGGACGTTGTGCTTTTTCTTGTCCATACAGTGGCAGAGCACTCTTAAATCTTCATTGTTGTGCGATTCATTGTGATGGTGATTATGTGCAAACAGTCTCTTGAGAATATTGTTTTCACTGCCTCCCGCAAACATCAGCTATTCTGAACTTGCAAGCAGCCTGAGTACTTTGTCTTCAATCGGTTCTACACATGGTGTTAGCATGTTTTACAATATAAGTACATGACTGTTTTAGCATATGCTACTTGTCATTGAAAATAAACTTCGAATGCATAAACGCTGTAGCTTAGTTATATTATCCTGAAATTGTTGCAGTGTATCTAACTGCTACTGCGTGAAACTGAATGCACGTGTATACTAAGGTTTGTGACGGGAGCTGACAAAGATATTCAGTGGCAATAAACTTCAAGCATCAATGGAGGAATTAGTTCCTTATACAGGCACAGAAGCCTGAATAATTTTTTACTAATGCATAACATGTTCTAAATGTCTCTGGCAAACAGTAGCCATTCAAACACCAAATCGCAGGACCTAACACAGGAAGTGCACCACTCTGCAGGCAAGTAGTTTTGCATAAATGACCAGAGTAACAGGCAATTACCCTTTTTTATTATAAAGATGTAACTGGCTCCCATTAATGTACCTTCAGATAAACACATGACACAAACAACGTAGATATAACCACAATTACAGTCAAAGGAGTCTTTGAACATTGAACTTTGAAGGGGCTCAAAACATATTTGATCATACAATGTATGAGTCCGTCCGGCAAGTAGTGGTACAAGAGCAAATCACAGTGCCCTGCACATGAAAGTGCACTGCTCTGCAGGCACGCGGCATTGTATATATGACCAGATTAAGAGAAAGTGAACACACTAAGGCATTATAATTGCTAAAGTGACACAAGTATACATCAACAAGACTAGAAGCACGAAATAATAGGACAAGAAACTATCTATAGAGGTAGCATACTTTGACAAAACAATCTGTCAGAGGTGATCATTATGAGTAAACGAAAAGACGGCATTGCAGTTTCAAGAGCTGCTACTAAGAATCAAAGGTAAAGAACACTTACAAATATTTCACATTATACTTAAAACTAAACTGCATGTTAAAAAGCACAGTAACCGGCTAAAGAGGATATATTGCACACTAAAAGTAAAATGCGAAAACGCCTGTGTACTTGGATTTAGGTGCACGTTAAAGAACCCCAGGTGGTCCAAATTATTCAGCAGTCCACTATGGCATCCCCCACGTCAACAGCTGCAAGTCCCTTTTAGAACGTGTGGAAGTTTTGGCGAGACACCGCTTGCAGCTCACGCGGGAAATAATAGAAGCTGATTTCATCAGAAGATGGGGCAGTTTGTGCATTATATCCTCTTCTGTCGCGCTGACACCTAGAGAAGTCATGTTTCTTAAAAGGCTGTTATGTACATTCTTTTCACGTGACTATGTACTTAGCACAAACGACTTCCTGTTAGGGTGGCTTTCTGTCAGTCTCTTTTTTTCATTTTCGGAGCATGCCCCATCATGTACATATGCCCGATTTGGCTACGGCAATAAAATAGTTCAGCAATAAGTAGGCAATAAATAGTTAAATAAATTAAGCTTAACTATCACATGCCCGGCTACTACGGCTTCATTCATTTCAGCCTCTGTAGTGTTACTGCAAGGCCATTTCCAGGCTTGCAAACGTAGAAGCCTTGCTGCAGCTTTTTGTATGAAACATATTGCCCATTTAAATATAGCCTGCCGAGTCGTTTCACGTGCTGTGTTTTCAGCTCGGTTAGAAGTGACTACTTTGAAAAATGCAGAATGGCTGGCAGCATTTCATTTTCCCAAAAGTCACGGTTAAAATATACCCTCTGTACATGAATGAAGCCTGGCTAACCTGTTTGATCATTTTCGATCCAAATGGCAAAATCTCACCATGCGTGGCCAGTGATGGCCATATGCCCTTGCACTTGAATAGGGGTGATCTCTCTTAAGTACCACTTCATTATCTTCTTCAAAACAACACCAAAACTTTTTGTTCATGCATACCTCCTCAACATCAAGACCCTTCTTCGAGAAGGGATACTTAACCTCCAAGAGGCTTTCCTCTCTATCTAAAACAACAATTCGGTCGGGTGAGGCGGCCAGAAAAAGATACTGTTGATGAATGTGCAGCCCAGTTTCTCACATTTGCACATTTGTGCCTCTCAGGTGCTGGATCTGCACGTAGGAATCAACAGCATCCTTTTCATGGTTCCGTCCGTAAGCTATGGCCTTAGACATTGCTTTACCATTAGGATAAAGCACTGTCTTCATAAGCCTTCAGGCTTTACACAACGGCAATACCTTTTGAACATGGATGCAGTTAGACGGCCAGTGCGTGATGCATGCCGCTGTTTGTTGTCTGCTTGGCCTACAGTTTGAAGGCGTATATGTTCACGCTGAACATCATATAAAGCTGACTGTGATTGTAGATGATCACTTATTATGCACTGTTCATGTTTGTCGCACGAGTTGTCGCTATCTGCAATGTTAAGCTTTGCTTTGTCAACTTCTCTCTCGGGAGGCTTGTGTTCTGCAGTGCCAAGATAACGCAATAGCTGCAGTTTTCGGGAAGAAGTGCACAGCTTTTTTTTTTAGAGCAGCCACGTCGCCACATGGCACCAACTTACTGGAGGTGCCATAATCCCTTTTTCGTTTATTGCGAGCTGGTTGGCTCACCAAGTGTCGCTGAAACGCAAGTTCTTTTAGAGGCACCCTTGGAGCTGGCTTCTCCGCTGGAATTATATGGAGACAGCATAATATCAATGTAACTCTATGTACTGATTTGCATTATTTATGCTCAATATTGTGCGTGGTGTCCCTGCACAAAGGTGCCTAGTGATTTCAATGAGTTTAACTGTCAGCATGGTACATTATGGAAACACAACTGTTTGCCTTGTAGTGTCCGGTGAAATAAATTGTCTTTTTGATGGCCGGAGAGCATCGGTGATTTGAAACACTCAGGTATTAAAACAGACTCAACGTAGAAGCGAGCTCCAACCACAACATACCATGTTTGCTTGGAATAATACAATACATTGCACATACCTTCTGGAGGTACAATCCATCTGCATGGAACGTCGGTGCAAGAAGTCTTGTCAGCTGCTTTCTCTGCAACTGCTAGCAACGCCGCAGCAACATGCTGGCAGGTTTCACTCAAGCTGCAAGCCAAACATTGATGAATATATATACTAACAGTAAACGATATATGCAAATATATGATGTCAGACTGAAAGCATAAATATTATTATTACAAGCACACATGCCGGTGTGGCTATTTCGTGTTGCATTGAATAATTGGAGTGCTTGCATTCGGAAGGCCTTCTACAAATAGCTGCAATGGTGGCATGCACAAAATGTCTGTCAAGGGGGCTCTGATACCTGCCACGCGGAGATAGATGCCATGGCAACATAGAAGTTGCGCTGCCTCGCTGTGTTCGCAATGCGCTACTTGCTGCTTGTAAACTGCCCTTTGCCAGAGCCGCGAAGTTATTTCGATCTGGAAGCTTCGGGGTGCCCTTAAATGTAACCGCATTTGGCGAAAAAGTGATACGCTCAATATAGACGAACATAGACAGAGCGTGCGACAGCGCACCTGGTGTCGCTAGTTTTGTCTTTTCGTGCTCTTCACCCTGCCAGACAAAACCAACTAGCTCGCCCTAGCGTCCACGTTTGCATATTTACTCTCCGTGCAGAACTATCAATATTCTGAAAGATATCGAACACTTGGTAAGCCCCCGTACGCCTGTAGCAAATACGTACACGTCCCAAAAGCTGCACATGATTTTCGAAATCAGGGCCGCTATGTTGTAGCGATGCCTTTCCGGTAATAATGCGTTTTCGAGCTTATCACGCTTTGTCAGTGGTCAGAGCGACGGCCGTTCGCGTTATCAACGGGATCTGCCGGCCGTGAGCGGTGGATGATAAGACTAGTATAGAATAAGTCATAAGGCGTCGCTACAAAATCGCGGCCCAGCCACTCGCGCGGCAAGTCGACCTCAAGTACTCATGCCGGCTACTGCTGTTTCGACAGTTCGTTCGACGCAGCACAAGAACATAAATAGTGACAAAGAAAAGCACAGCACGCGGATGAACGAATCACTTTTAATACAGAGCTTTAGATTAGGGGACGTAAGCTGCACCCAAGCGTTCGGGAAGGCAGTGCTCGCTTTGGTTCTGATTAAAGAGCGTGCTCCAATCTTCAAGTCTGTACTGTCCCGCTGTTTTGCACAAGAAAGCGATATAGAGCAAAAGTGTGTCCTTACCCGACGACACATTGGCAGTGTTATGATCGGCAAGGAATTCGACAGTTCAACTGTGTGGGATACATCGCCGCGCGCTTTCCCATGATGGGAGGCGGTTATCATCTTCCTAGAAACTCGGGTCCCTCAAGTGTGGGAAACCTCGACGCGCGCTATCGTCTTCCTGTAAACTCGGCTCCTTCAAATGTGGAAAACATCGCCGCGCGCGTTTCCCATGTCGAGATAATCGCCTTCATCCCCGAGAAAGCGTCACCCCTTTTACGCTCTGAGCAGACGCAAAGGCGAGCACCTCAGAGAAAAGGTACGAAGGGGAAGAGGTCGTCGACTTAACGACCTGACAGAGGCACTGATTCCACAAGGGGGACATCGGCTACTACAAGACCGCGAGTGGTTATTTAAGGCCGTCCTGGCCCCCGAGTTAGGCAGAACCGCTCGAGACTCGGATAGAGTCAAAACCATGTACCAATGAAGTGAATAGTCTTTTCTATTTTTCATAATCACGATGCCCGCCTTCATCGCCGTCTTCTGATTCTTGCGGTGACGACCCACCTCATCCGGTCGAGATCGTATCAGCAGTGCGCTCCAGCGACGTTGGCCGTTGTTTTCTGAAACCATGCATAAACTACGTAAACTCTACAACGCCCTGAAATTTCTCTTAATAAAGTTGTTTCCTCCTCTTCCTCCACTCTTCATTGAGGGAGAATACGTCGCTCGTAGCGCACCCATGTTGGGATCGGCAGTGATGATGATGATGATGATGATGATGATGATGATGATGATGATGATGATGATGATGATGATGCGGACCTCATCATCTTTGGAGCATACCCACTCACGGTGATCGGCCAAGAGTCGGGCAGATTTTATATACATGTGCTAAGTGGATAAATTTAGCAAATGTCCAATTTTTAATTTTGGTAAATATAATAAAGCCATTAAATTTCAAGACAATTCAGTAGATAATAAATATACAAAAATATACCTAGAAGAGGCAATAATGTTATGATAAATGGAATAATATGTTTAACAATGAAATCACTCGGATGTTTTTCACATACACTTCTTCTTTCAGTGCCCAGCTTCGATGGGCCTGACGCACGGTCGAAGTTTTCTACTGCAAGTAGTGCTAGTCAGTTTGTGTACTACACTTCGACAAGTCGGATGTCCATGCAGTGTTCGCAAACGGGCTCGGAACGATGCCATCTTCAATCATTTTTTAACACAGGCGATCGACGAAAAATCACAGAGAACGTAGCTGCCACACGGCCGCAAGCCTACAAGCGAAACTCTCTTTCTAACCACGTACTCTCGCACGAAGAGCGCTGAAGCTTCGTTTGTTGTACGATAGGCGGTGCTCACTATTTTGCAAACCGTCAATTGAGATTGTTTTTTCTGCTGAACGGTTCTTTTAAATAAAGATTACCTAAATAGTAAGTACGCTGCATACACTTCTGCTTTCTCGGAGCATAGGTGACAAAGATTTTCCTTCTCCGCTGTGTTATTTCGTTTCTGACTCTTTTGTGTTGTAGTTGCAAGCTGTATAGTCCCCTCCTTAGTCAAGACGGGGGCCTAGAGCTGGCAACACACTGTGGAATAAAAGTGGGATTACCCCCGGTAAAGTGCCTCAGGCACTTCACCGGTATATATATATATATATATATATATACTTACACTAATCCGTTCTTCGGGCAAGCAGCCGATACGGTGCCGTTCTTTCAAATCACACGATATATATATATATATATATATATATATATATATATATATATATATATATATATATCATCACCATCAGTCTATATTTATGTGCACTGCAGGACGAAGGCCTCTCCCTGCGATCTCCAATTACCCCTGTCTTGCGCTAGCGTATTCCAACTTGCGCCTGCGAATTTCCTAATTTCATCATCCCACCTAGTTTTCTGCCGTCCTCGACTGCGCTTCCCTTCTCTTGGTATCAATTCTGTAGCCCTAATGGTCCACCGGTTATCCATCCTACGCATTACATGGCCTGCCCAGCTCCATTTCTTCCGCTTAATGTCAACTAGAATATCGTCTATCCCATTTTGTTCTGTGATCCATACCGCTCTCTTCCTGTCTCTTAACGTTACTCCTAAAATCCATCGCTCTTTGTGCGGTCCTTAACTTGTTCTCGAGCTTCATTGTTAACCTCCAAGTTTCTGTCCCATATGTTAGCACCGGTAGGATGCAATGATTGTACAGTTTTCCTTTCAACGACAGTGGTAAGCTCCCGGTCAGGATTTGGCAATGCCTGCCGTATGCACTCCAACCCAATTTTATTCTTCTATAAATTTCTTTCTCATGATCAGGGTCCCCTGTGATTAATTGACCTATATATATATACAAGATGAAGGGTTTCGCGCCAGACCCGAAGGTATATTCAAAAAAGGAAAAAAAGAAGACGAACGTTTATGGCGCATTCACTCCGACGAAGGCCGGTCTTCCGGCCGAAACGTCAGTTAGTAAATATGCCATAAACGTTCGTCCTTTTTTCCTTTTCTGAATATATATATAGTGTGTGATGTGAAAGAACGGCACCGTATCGGCTGCTTGCCCGAAGAGCGAATTAGTGGAAGAGGAGGTGGCAGATAATAGAACTGCTGGCCCAGAAACGGGTGCAATACAATATACAGGGTGTTTCAGCGAACACTTTCAAAATTTATTTAAGGTTTCCTGTGGCAGATAGCCAAATTCTAGTTAATGAGCCGGTCTACTCGAAGGGGCGGACATTACTTGCTGAAAAAATTGAAATGCGTGATCGACTAATCAACAAAAATTCACTAATAGGTAGTCGAAATAACACGGCATTCCCAAAGCTCCAGACACGGCCTAAAATTAAGAGATTAAATTCTCTCTTTTTACTTAAAAAAAGCCACAGGTCAAAGCGGCACACGCAGCATAGTCACAGCGTAGGCTGGTGGAGCGGCTCAAGAGTAGCTCCAATTTCGGCAACACGCACAACAGGGTCTTAGCGGCAAAGTCTTTTCGCCTGGTTTTGACGAGAACGATCTGAACTGTCCGCCCGGCGTCGACGGCGAGCTGCGGCTTGTAATGTTCTCTGCACAGCAGTCTGCTGAGCCCGATGATACCTAGTTGTAGCTGCGCATGTAGCTCTACGATTCGCTTCTTCAGCAGCGATTCGTACCTTGCGAGGAGACGCCATAACATGTACCGAAGAGGTATCCAGAATAAGTGGCGCACATCTCACATCCCTTGACCCGTGGCCTACTACGTTGTTGTTGATTATGATGATCGTTTATTGGAATTTTCAAAACGAGCTGGTGACAAATAGTCACCTAGCCTGCTTGAGTAAACCAGGTCCCGTTACATGTAGCATGCAACTGCTATATGCAACTTACATGTTGGGGACGCTGCGTTTGCAGGCGCCTTAACTAGATGGCGTCGCCATACTGGCGGAAGCTCCGGATCGCGTTGATTGCGCGCCTCGTCTGAATTGCATCTCGTCGTCTGCGCCCGCCCAGGGTGCGTTTATAGGGCATTTTTCTGCTGCCTAAAAGCAGGTGCTTGAGTGGCTCAGTGGTAAAGTATCTGACTCCCGTGCATCGGGCCTGGGTTTGATCCCGGCCGGGATCGGGTACTTTTTGTTCGCATTTCGGAGATAGCGGTTATGGTCACCAGCAGCGACGGACACCATCGAGAACGGAAATGGCTATTGGAATGAGCCCATAACAGCTTACGCTGTAAAACAAACGGCGTTCTCTTAAACCCGAGGTATGCCTAAGTCCTGCAACTACGAGACGAACAAAGCATCATCATCACAACCACTCTTCTTACTACTCCTAAACTAACGAATTTAATACTCGTTTTTTTTTGTTCTTCCCCCCTGCCGAACAATGAATGGACTACACTACCACCAGTCATAACAGACAGCATTACAATTATTGAACTTGTTCAGTTATAATTCACCGGTGTGGTTCCTTGTTGTCGGTATAATTATGATTATGGTGCGTGTTAATGGTCTTAATACTGTTTTATCAACCATTGTTTATCCTTATTGTATACATACGTTTGCTTTCTGCCTATTGTGTTTATATTGAATTATTTACTTTCCACATATCCGCGTTCTAAGCATCCCCGTAATTTTTTCGAAGAATGAGTGGCTGCTGCATGATTAACTTTCCATAAACGCTAAATAAATATTTCTTGAAGAAAGACCAGACTTGCAAATAAAGAAAAGAAAAAGCTGCTGAAGGACTCGTGTACCGTAGGCACATGCAAAAGGGTCAGACGTGGTGAATGCTGGGAGAGTTGCTATTCCACAGTGACGAAGAACACCACGATGAAAAAAAAAAGGGGGGGGGGGGGACGAGAAAGACACCAGCGCAGTGTCACTCTTCGTCAGTATGGAATGCGAACTGGTCCAGCATTCAGTTCTTCTAAGTCGCATCACTATATAGTTCATTGGGCTCCTTTCCGTGTTTAAATTTTTCTATATTTACCGCGCCTTGCGCTCGTGTCGTGTTTCTTTCTCGTCCTTCGTTTGTCGCGCTATTCTTCATCGGTGAAAGGATTCGTTGCAAAGCAACCGTCACAGGTCATTCGCCGCTGAGATAAACTGTAGGTGGCAGCACCGTCGCCGCGTTAGTGCTGACAGGCGGTCAACGGCGCGCGTTGAAATGTATGCGGCGGCGCTCCGTTGTAAACGATTTGGCCCGATTTTCTTTTAATGAAACCTGCTGACTGCAGTGTTCTGATCTCATACTGCCCTGTAAATGCCAACATTTTTGCGTGAAATGCGCACAACGTCTTTGTTTATTTCAAATAAGCGCAAGCAGTCATTCAACGAGGGACTGGGACTCAGCCACATAGCATCTGTTTTATCACTTTCTCGGGCTTTTTATGTATGTTTCGCTTGCGTTCTACCTGCTCTGTTAATATGGTTGCGCCACTTATGAATACCACATTCCCTGCAAATCTTGCACTGGTTTAAAGAACTCTGTATTCCTGTACAACAAAGGTAAAGTAGCAGGTTAATGCGCGCTCGGCATCGTCAGTTGATACGCACTCTACGGCCCCTTTTCTTTTTTATACGCTGTGAATGGCAAACAGTTAATGAGTTTAATTAGGCAAGCTAGGAGACTGTGAGTGACAGCACGTTAGTAGAATCATCAGGGTGCTTCAGACGAGATTATTTTTATCACCCTTGCACGGTTGCGCGCACGACATCGATGGGACAAAGTTGTAATTATTTGACGAGCTAAAATCATTAGGTAGTTTTCTTTCACCTAATATTGGCCACTGCGTCGCATCAAGCTAGCAACACTACAACGAAGAGTGAAAAGAAACTATAATAGCCGCCGTTCAACTCATTGTTATGACGTCCTCCGTCTAGAGACTGCCGTGTTACAAATTATTTTCGCTTAATAGCCCATCTTAGCTTTCCTTTTGCAACGTGCAACGATTCAAAATACCAAACTGCACGATCTAATTGTGAGGCAAAATTAATTCACCATAGTGGCATCCGAAACACATATTAAAAGAACATTAATGGTCGCGCGCAACCATTAAGCGAGTGTCATGCAGCTATCGCAATTATTATAATGTAGTTATCTTAATATAAAGTGTATGACGCGATGTAATATGAGTGCACGCCTAGGACTCTTTTTTTTCTACTACTGAGTGATGTTCACACCACCCAGTTCATGTTTCGTGGTATCGCACAGAATGCGGAGTGATTAACACATCGTGACAAGCCACTAAAGCGCGGTATTCACGTCTCGCTGCTACCATGCACTTCATTTATATTAACAAGAAGGTAAAATGCGTTTATGATGTTCTCGAAACACGAAGCGAGGATAAAATGAGTATGGTTGTGGCGAGCGAAAGTGCGACAATCACGTCACGCGCTCGACACGGGTATTGATTGATCTTACTACAGCGCAACGCTAAATCTATTTGTACGCTGTCCGAAAATACAGACCATGCAGCATTTATAAATGTGCTACAGCCGCGGAAACAGCGGCCTTTAAAGTTATTCACGTCGTGCACGCATATGTACCCACATAGTGCTTAGCAGACGACGCGCGGCGCAATCCACACTTTCCGTGGTTCAGGCAGGGCCCGGCAGGCGGCGACTCTGCTCGATGTCGCAGCTAATAGGGTAAAAGAGGAAAGTGCCACATGACTAAACTAGGGTGGCTAGAATGGGGAGGTGTGAAGACCGCGGCACCAGCCACCATTGCCTAGCGAGGCCCCGCTGCGCGTTCCTGCCGCCGGGGGAAAATTCGGCGCCTCCGTCGGGGGCGCCGTGAGCCTGTCAGTCTCGTAGGCGCTGCGCAAGGTAACTCGCGTGCTTTGTGTGGTGCAGCTTTCTTGCGTTTCATAAGTGATTCTTGAAAGTAGGTGGTGTGAGCTGCTTTCGCTATTTCTTGACACGCTGGCAAGAATGCCGTCAACGACGAAGAAAAAGACGCAAAGGTGGTGTTTTGTGCCAGGTTGCGACGCCGGTTACAAGTCGTGCGGACAAAGAGTGTCCGCACGCAGTGCCTTAACATTAAAAGTTGCACCCAAGTTGACACGTTCACACATATATCCAAGTGGATTTGAAAAAATGAGGGTAAATCTGGGCCTTCAATATTTTCAACAGTGCAGTTGTGCACGCAATGGACTTTCACAAAGAAAAAATTGAGCAACAGTACACTAATCTGGAGCCAACAAGGATGTTTATTGACATGATGGCTCAAATAATTGAAGCCATGACATCACGGTTTCCAGCAGAAGCTTTGAGGTATGTACACAGCAACTGTGCTCATTTCATGTGCCGGTGGTAAATGCTCTTTGTGTTGTTTCAGGCGTGGCAGTGCTAAAGAAACTGCACTTGACAGCATGCTAGAATTTCTTGATCAATGGGAGGCCCATGCAAGAGGGCTCGGCTTCTTAAGCAAGAGCACATCAGAAGGTCTGCGTGTGACCATTCATTCCACTAAGGACCTCTTGAAGTACCTCACTGAAAAGGATGGGTTCAGGTACTTGATGACCTCTCGCCTCAGTCAGGACTGCTTGGAGCGATCATTTGGTATTGTTAGACAGTCCAGTGGAGCTAATGACCACCCAACTCCTGCACAGTTCATCATTATAATCAAGTATGCTTATGCATTTCAGTCCTTTCCATCAAAATACAAAGCATGTAATCCAAAGTGTCAATTTGTGTAACTTGCTTGTCTTTATGCAGGTGCATAAGCTTTTACAGCTTGGCAAAGAGCCTTAAGGGAGGAAATGTGTCCCCTGGACTTTTGGAATCCCTGCTGTCCGAGGAGCAGCTGCTCCCAGAAAACGAAGACACAGCCTTAGACGACACTACACTACCTGCCGAAGCAGCTGAAGTTGCCGTAGACCACGTGGACTATGTGGAGCAACACAGTGATGTCCGCCTGCTTTATTACATCGCGGGCTACGTAGCCAGGAAGCGCATCCTTCTAAATGATTGCAACGCATGCAGGGATTCCTGCCTTGTGACACGAGAAAGTGTGCCGCACCAATTGCCAGCAGAAGCTTGCAAACAGTGAGACATGGGGGGGTGGGTGGGGGGGGGGGGGGGGGCTTCTGTATCGATCAGTGCATCTGTACAACCTCATTCAGACCCTCGAGGACAGACTCACTGTTGCATTTAGCACTACACGACTGCACGCAAAAGCAGTCAAGAATTTCTTGCTTCTAGCAGCCAATGTGCCACAAAGTGGCTGCAGGGAGCATTCCACTGCTCTGACAGGATTGGTGGCTAGATTTTACTGTGTCACACGTGTTCACTTTTTGCTCAAAGGCTTGAACCAGTGTGCTACCCACAAGAAAGTCAAAAGGGTCAAGCCCTGTGTTTTGCAAAATGTGTGCTCTGTGGTGACTGCTACTTGCAATAAACATGTATTAAGTCACCAGCGCTTGCACTTCTCGGACTTTTTTACCACATTGTTGATATATTGCATTAATAATATATTTCATTAACTTCTTACCTTTAAAGTCCTATCACAATCGCAAATATGTGACTAATGTGCGAGTGACACATTCAAGGTTGTTCCAACGCGCTGGCCTTCCACGGTGATTCCTATGAACTACTTTCGGCACGGCATAGCGCATTAACCTCGGCAAGAAGTGGCCGCAAAAATCTTCACTGTATCGGCTGCGTGGTCGGTGCTCGCTGTTTCTACGTGGAATGAGCGCACTGAAACACTTAATTAAATTCTCTCAGCATTTACAATGCTAAAAAATAATGCTCGTCAGCATCAAAGGCATTCAAGCGGAAAAACTAAGCGCGACCAAATCATTTGCTCGCCCGGAGGTATGCAGACGCCGCTAGAAACCACGGCGCCCCCGCCGGTAGCGCCGTCACGCGGCAGGAACGCGCTTTTGGGCCAGCCTCCGGAGGCCGGTCTTCACACCTCCCCATTCTAGCCACCCTAACTAAACTGCAAGGAACACAAAAATTCCCACTATACGCAACAATCACAGGTCTTCATGTACAGGCTTCCGCCGTGAGACCGAAAACAATGCTTTAATTACCTATTTTGTTCCTGCATTGCATTGAAAGGTTTTAATTCCGGAGTTTTCATTCCGAGAACTTGCCATACTCTGTTTATCAGAATGAGAACAGTTTTTGGACAGCCAGTTGTAGCGACATATTTGGCTAGTTTCAACATTCGAAAACACCAATTAGATCATTTTCGAATACAAATATGAATAGTTTGTATCTAATATTGTGTAGCGAAGAAGAGGAACGCCATCGTGGGCCATTCCCTCCAGCGCTTTCTAGTTGCTCGATCTCTCCAGCGTTCGGGGAACGCCGCTCGTGCTGAGAGTTCGTGCCCTGCTACGACGGTCGGCGCGATCGCTGGTGACTGATAAACACCTTTACAATTCGAAGGTTCGATTCGTATTCGACACTTGCAATATTCGCCGTCCCTTAATATATTTCCCATGTCAACTATAGGTGAGCTTGCCTGACGTTCCGCATTTACTCTATGCTTTGTAGGCTCAGGGCTTCAGAGCCAGTGACCAGCTGAGGCTCTCAGAGACGACACGGACTGCGGGAGACAAGCAAAGAACAACCTTTACTGTCGAAAGCGCCAGGCCAGCCTCCTGATCCCGCTCCGCCCTAACGAGCGTGGGCCCAGCTCCGATGACTGTGCACAACGGTGCTGCTATGCGGCCGACATCCCCACAGCTTATATTCCTCACGCACAGGGCTGATTCGTTATGATCTTGCGTAGCGACGTTTAAACCCGTTCCGCTGCAACCTCCCGAAGCCGGTTCAATGCGAACTTTCCCAGCGTAGAGCGCAGAATTGGCGTGAAGACTGCTTGGCGCCAAACGTCACAGCTCATCGTTACCGTTGTGCATGCACGGTGACACATTGTGCATGACGGTGGGGCGTAAACCACGTGGCAGCATAAAATCCACCTGGAAGGAGGAAAGGAGGATGGCCAGCCGTCTGCCTCTTGTTTCCTTCGTCTATATTGTTACGAGCTGCGTATTTCAAAGACAAGGGCAATGTTTGAGACAAGAGATAAATTCGTAATCGAAGAAAAGTTCGTAGAAACGTACAAAGGGCCCTACTTTTTTGCGCAATACGAAATGAATTCGGCCATTTTATTGTTGCAACTACACTTTCAACTCAAAGGAAGCGGTCTGAACGCACGCGCTCGCATAATCGGCGTCTACGATAAAAAACAAAACCGACGGTTCGGCATCCCCAGCTAAGAGCATTGTGCGGAGCTGCCGACGAGAAACGTGCCAGAGCGTGGTGGCGCAACAAAAAAAGGGCTACTCCGGCGGCGGCAAGTGACCGGCAGGGAAACAATGCGCGCACGCAGCATGCCCGGCTTTTTCACGGTCCGGCGCGGAGAATGAAAACCCGGACGCGCGACGGTGACGCTCCGCTGAGTCGGCGTGCGACGCCGCGGACGAGCATCGCGCAGGGCAGCCCGTGTTGGCGGCCATCCTCCACGTCCTCCCGCTGTGGGAGGCGCCATCTGCGGGACGCGATGCGCACCCGGATCCCGCGACGTGGGGGCGTTCGCACCCAGGCGTGGCGTCGGGAGGACAAACCGGCGCGCTGCGTCGCGACGCTGGGCGCCGCGTCCAGGTGTACTTGACCCGTCACGTCACGTGACAGCGCCGGTGTCACCACCTGGCGTCAGACACCGAAGCGGCATTGCAGACGGCTTGCAGGACGACCGGCGGATGTCACGGGCCCGAGACGAGTGATTACTGTCTGCTTCCACACGATACTCTCTAGAACAACGTACATACCTATATAGTTTAGACGCACTGCCTATTACAAAGTATATTCCGAGAAATCATGGTAGGCAACAACTTACATACATGATTCCTCAGCTACTGAACACCCATCGTGTTATTACCAGCATGGTAGAAAAATGACACCCAGGGCCAGTATTTTGTAGTGATGCGTTATGCTTTATTCTATACTAGTCTTATCATCCACCGTTCACGGCCGGCTGATCCCGTTGATAACGTGAGCAGACCGTCGTCGCTCTGACCACTGATTGAGCGCTAAAAGCGCGAAAAGGCATTAGCATCGGAAAGGCATCGCTACAAAATACCGCTCCAGTAGCGCTTTTTAAAAAGAAGATGCGTGTTTATCTATACTTATGCGTCAGATGTGAATTTTGCTGATATTTTCTCATCTTTTTTTATTCTTAGTTACACATACTGTTGTCTCAGTTTCTGAGACATAGCAGGAGTGAGTACAGAACTATGAACAAATACAATTAAAAAATACATTCAACAAAATTCAAGAGAATACAAGAAAACCTTAACAAAACACATGCTTACGCAGTTCTCTTTCAAAATGCTCAGTACCTAGTCTGCGCAGAGACCCATCAAGTTCATTCCATAAATCCACCGTGCGTAGAAAGAAGGAAAACCTAAAACACTCAAGATTCGACCTGAAGGGCACAACGTTCAGGGGATCAGACCGTCGAGTACAGCGTGCAGAAGCTGCAACAAAAGAAATGGGCGCCAGTACACTCAAGCTGGTGGGAACTATCTTATGCAGAAGGATACGACGATCGCAAGTGCGCTGATGTTCTAGAGACTGCAATGTTAAGACGTGTGCATGCGAAGCGAAAATTGCTGGTCATAGCGACGAAAAATGAACATAATTGCTCTTTTTTTTCTTTTTTTTTTTACTGATCCTAACAACTAATAGCTATGTCGTGCTTGTGGTGAGGTGGCCAAACAACCGATGCATATTCTAGTATAGGCCTGACCAAAGTTTTGTACGCAGTCAATTTGCATTCTCTTGTCGAGCTGCTTAACGTGCGTTGGAGATACCAAAGTTTTCGACGAGCCTTACTGCAGATAATTTCAACGTGCTAGCGCCCTTTTAAATTTGAATTTGATGAGTTACACCGAGGTACCTAAACTCCGTAACATGTATTAGACTGACACCGTCATTAGTATAAGTCAATGAAAGGGGCTGTTTCTAGTTTGAAAAGGTCATAGCTACAGTCTTTTTGAGGTTAATAACCATTTGCCAGGTTTCACTTCAGTTAAAAAACAATGAAAAAACATTATTCAGCGCAACCTGATAATGAGCATCAGAGATGTTGTTGTAGATGACGCAGTCGTCTGCGCACATTCTAAGCTTAACTCGGATACCACCGATGATTTCTGCTACGTCACTTATGAAAATAATGAAGCAATGCGGCCCCAGCACCGAGCCTTCAGGCACCCCAGACGTAATATGTACCTCTAATGACTTCGCGCGGTTAAACATAAAAAATTGAGAGCGCGACCGTACGTAAATAATCAGCTATCCAATCGACCAGCTTACTGTCGCCAACAAATGAACGATGTTTAACTAAAAGCTTAGCATGGCACACCAAATCGAAGGCCTTACAATAGTAAATAAATATGGCATCAAGCTGTCCTCGGTCGTTAAGAGAAGAAGCAATGTGGTGCGTAAATTCAAGCAACTGTGTAATAGCCAGGCACGAAAGCCGTGCTGGGAACGGGAAGGAATATTGTTTGCATTCAAGTATTCCACAATGTGCTTGTGAATAATGTGCTCCAAGGGTTTAGAGCTGGTGGAAAGTAAAGATATTGGCCTATAATTTGGTATTATTTGTTTGTTTCCGGACTTGAATACGGGCACGACGTTTGCCAATTTCTACAGCTGGGGAACTGTTGTAGAGCTTATTGATTTTGTAAATATTACAGTTAGATAGTTCAAGCACCATTCCGAGTACCTCTTAAGGAACATATTTTAAATGTCGCCTGGGCCTGAGCGTTTCGTGACATCAAGCTTTAATATGAGGTTATGTGCTCCAGAGGAGGTCACTTCAAGATTAGGAAGAGAGGTCAAATTTCCGCACGTGGAAAATGGGGGGTTGGTGCCATTATCGGTCGAAAAAACAGATTTTATTAAGTTGTTGAAGGCATTCGCTATAGTTTCAGATTGAGAGTAGGATTGGTCATCAAGAATAAACGAAGAAGGTACAGAAGAAGAATGTACGCAATGTAGCCAACGAGTGAATGAATAACCTTCTTTCAAAACCACGATCACGATAGGCTTTAGAGAGACAACTATAGTGCAACCGTACACTGTAATGAAAGGGGCCAAATTACAAGCGCCCAGTGAACGCAGACGCCCCGGTCCAAAAGCTCTGCGAACTCTCATCACCATCAGCCTATTTTTATGTCCACTGCAGGATGAAGGCCTCTCCCTGTGATCTCCAATTGCCCCTGCAGGTCTTGCGCTAACTGACAGGGGTACAATCCTTCCTTTCCAATAAAGAGTTGTGAGTTGTGCTTGTCTTTGTCTGCCTTTCTTGTGTCAGCCTTTTTTTATTACGCCAAGTTACTTGTTCAGTTGCGCTAGCTGATTCCGACTTGCGCCTGGAAATTTCCAAGCTTCATCACCTCACCTGCACTCCTCGACTGCGCTTCTCTTCTCTTGGTATCCATTCTGTAACTGTAATGGTCCAGCGGTTATCCATCCTACGCATTACATGGCCTGCCCAGCTCCATTTTTTAATGTACTCTTAATGTCAACTAGAATATCGGCTATCCCAGTTCGTTCTCTGATCAACAGCGCTCTCTTCCAGTCCCTTACCGAACTCTCAATAAATGTTTATTTCAAGCCGGACAGAATGTCTATTTTATAGCATAGCGCTAGCACAGACAAACACACAGCTCTGTGTGTGTCTACTTCTCTCCGTCCTGTCTACTTCGCACTGTATCCACTGTCGTGAATGCGCAACAAACACAATTTTCTACACTTTTTAGATCTTCACAGCTGCGTATGTTATCCGCGGAACGCGATAGCGTTTAGGGCCCCGTGTCGCAGAAAATCCGGCGTTGGCAACTGGCAGGTGATTTTGGGTGGCGGAGAAACTCATCCAACCACATCGACCGCGCAGGCGTGGTGCAAGGTTTTGGTGAACAAAAATTGAAGTTCTCACTGTGAAATCCGTGAAAAAAATGGATAAGTACGACTTTAACATTCGGCGTCGGATTCGCCGTCGGATTGTTTACCAATCGGTGTTGGATTGTAATTTGAATGTACGAGAAAACCTAATTCTGCTACGAGGAAACTCAAACATTTCTACCAGCCCTGCGCGCGTAGGGGCAATAGCAAACAATTGTTAAAATAATTAAAAAAGGTGCTAGGACCTTCACATTTTAATATAAGACCACTTATATTGCCCCTGGAAAAACGTCTTTCCAGCAATGCATTTCAGTTTAAAAGTGAAGTTTTCTCGAACCCGAGAAAACCTAATTCTGCTATGAGAAAACTCAAACATTTCTACCAGACCTGCGCGCGTCGGGGCAATAGCAAACAATTAATAAAATAATAAAAAAGGTGCAAGGGCCTTCACATTTTAATATACGACCACTTATATTGCCCCTGGAAAAACGTCTTTCCAGCAAAGCATTTCAGTTTCAAAGTGAAGCCGACTTTCAGGGGATCGGTGTAAGCTTGGTCTTTGTAAGCTGGCTTTCCCACGTTCAGTGTTGCCGTGAATGTAGCCTACTTGCCGTATGCGAATGATGCGATGCGAACGGTTCCCGAGCGCTATCGCGTTCTACTCTTAAAGGCGAAGCTTAAGCGTCCTCCAAGTTTTGGCATCAACCCCGAGAGGTGGTTCAGGGCCCCTTTAAATGGACCTTACAGACCATCTGGCACAAAAAAAGAAACAATTTTTTTTTTTTTGCTGTGGCAAACCAAATTTCACTCTATACACACAATTTTACTTCATTCGTAATGCACGTCCGTGATGCATGTCCTCCGTGATGCATGTCCCCTGTTCATTAACCGTGGAAGCAGATGGTATTCCTATAACTTGTTTTTCCCAGAGCAGCAGGCATTGTTTTTGGTGAAGTATTGCTGAAATTACATTCTCTGATCAGTTGCTGTTGTGATTCGTGTCTCTGACATGGAGCGGACGCACGTGTGACATGTCTATTTCAACCGGGGAAACATAAAGAAATTATGCGTTCGTCTGAGAAGTAGCG
This sequence comes from Dermacentor silvarum, assembly GCF_013339745.2. Classification (NCBI taxonomy): domain Eukaryota; kingdom Metazoa; phylum Arthropoda; class Arachnida; order Ixodida; family Ixodidae; genus Dermacentor; species Dermacentor silvarum. The sequence continues at coordinate 66,611,087 of NC_051164.1, read as the reverse complement.
CTGCTGTTTCTTCCTGAACCATCTTAGTCCATTTTCCAGGTTCGTACGAAGCAGAGGACACCGAGTCCGAAGTGAGACAACCCGATGGTCACCAGAATAACGGTAGTCGTGGCGAGTTGGTTGATGAATGAATGAGTGAGTGAGTGAGTGAGTGAGTGAGTGAGTGAGTGAGTGAGTGAGTGAGTGAGTGAGTGAGTGAGTGAGTGAGTGAGTGAGTGAGTGAGTGAGTGAGTGAGTGAGTGAGTGAGTGAGTGAGTGAGTGAGTGAGTGAGTGAGTGAGTGAGTGAGTGAGTGAGTGAGTGAGCTACCACTTGAAATCGGGTGGTAGAATGTGCTACCACACTCAAGCGTATTAGGTTATTATGCAACTTTTTAGTAATTTTAGCTCACCCGAAACTTCTCTCTCCTTCCGTCAACTCCTTGCTATTTATAATAAGAATACCGATTACACCATTCATGATAGGTCATTGATGATTTTTATTCGCAACTCGTTTGAGGCGGGGTGGTGCCAAACACCAAAACCTAACCTGTTTGACCTAATCAGGTTTTACTACATCCATCACAGTTTAGCGTTTCGCCTATCTCTCCTTTATATTTTCTTTCTTCATTAAAACCTTATGTGTATAGTAAGTGTACTCTACAGTTACCTATGCATTTAACAATTCCTGTTCTATCAGTGTATTTCCTGCAATACTTAAAACATTTCTTGCTTGTCTCGACTGCTGACTAGTGAATGCTTCCATTATCTTTCAATCACAGCGCTTCTGGAAGCTGCTTGTACCCTGTGCGTACCAAAGTGAATGAGACGCTCCTTGAGCAAATACAATTAGCGCAGTCGCCATACCATGTATTGCAACGTCTCAACAGAGCTATACTCGTCTGTGCCACCGTCTCGGACATCGTTCTCTTTCAGTGTTAGATTCGTTTGACGATACGCCGCTATCACTGATGAGTACGAGAGCTTATTTGTTATGTGTACTGCCAACAGGTTCTTAAGTGGTTAAAGTTTTTTTTATTGTTTGTTATGACTTGCTCGCGTTATTGGTTACTCAAGTTTGTGCATACGACTTTCATTAGGCTGCTTTGTTCATTGCTGTAAAGTTATCAAGAAGGTGGGGCCAGCCAGGCTCTTTATTTGCCGCGTTTACATCGCCTTCGACATCACAGATTGCGCACTGTACATTTGTGGGAAACAAAACCAATGTCAAAGCTAGAGTTTCTTTATTGATCTAGGCAGTATTTCTCTAAATCATTTCCGCTAAGCTAACCCCAAAGAGTCGCGTTGCTATTTCTACGTTGCTGGTTCCGTGACAGAAGAGCGGTTGGCGTGCTGGAAAATCAGTAGACGAAGCGACGAATAGGATGAGCGATCGCCGCCGTATAAATCGTTTGGCCAGGCACGATCAATCAGCTGGGGCGAAACGGCTCATTAAACTGTTCAAACATGCGCGACCACTTCCTCAGTTTCAGGTTGGCGTCTTCCGCTTGAATGTTAGCGACGAAGTATATATACATATTTCTTTTCTTGTGAGCTGAAGTAAACAGTTCACCATAATTGGACGTCTCAACGAACTTAATTCGTCCTCTGAACAGCGATGCGGAGAGCAAAGCCCAGAGGCGATGTCTCCAATTTCAAGGGCCCTTCGTCAATATCAGGCTTCGTGAATATCTACTATACGTACGCTGCATTTGTTGCTTCCGTTTTCTTCTTTTCTATATTTTTGAAGTGTCCAATCTAATGCTTTTTCTAATTATATTCCTTTCTAACTTTTTTTTTCAACAGCACATAATCATCTCCAAATTCCCAAGCAGTGAACCTCTTTCAACAACAAAAAAAAAAAAAAAGAAAATAAACTGCAAGGCATCGTCCAAGAAAATATGTACCATTAGCTGCATCTGAAGCCAGATACGAGTTTCAGTGATTGATGCGCGGATTGTCAAAGCCCATGTGGTTCGATGAGTGGACGAAGTGGTCTCACTTGAACAACATACTCGTCGAAAGGGCTCTAGACACAATGTTACGACGTCTACCTCCCGAAGTGGCGTACATGGCCTGCTTTCCATATTGGATACGGAAAAGACCCTCTTCAGACTGCGTACATTGTGGCAGCTTGGACGCTTCCGTAGAATGCATTCTCATGGAGTGCCCACACTCTGACCAATGTCTTAGATGAGCTTCCCTTATAGACACTTTTCACTGAGCTCCTTTGAGTGCCTCCATGTTTGATCACGTGGTGACGCTTCCGTTGCTTGCGTCAACCTGCCTCAGCTGACCCTATTGGCCGCGCATGACACGGCTTCGGTGCAGCAAGTCGCTGTTTCGGTGGCCGTCGTCGACAATTGCACACGAGTATTTAACAACCAAAGCGTCAGAGGAAATGTAAATGTCGGGTATCCATCCTTTCCGAGCTCATGACGCCTCGTATACTAATGATGTGGGCACCACCGTACGGTGGCAGGGCTAGAAATTGTTCCAACATTCAGCAGTGCTTACTTTAATTCCTCTCTAGAATTAAATACACTTGGCTCTAATGACTTGGCATCTAACGCTCGACATGTGACAGCATTTCAGTGGCTTCCAGGACATTGCGGTATAATAGATAATGAAAAGGAGGGTGAGGCAGCCAGCAAAGGCCATGATCACATAAAATTTACAAGTGTTTTTCAATATAAGTGAGGCTGGAGCTTTGGCGAAGCGATAGTTACTGAATGCACGGCCTAGAAGATGGTATTCACCTTCAGGCAATTGCAAATTTTTGGTTCAACATCAACCCAGAACTCCTATCAAGGCTACCACAATATCTACCACGGAATGAGACCCTGATGGTGCTGATGGTGTGGGCTTCAACTAAACGTTGCATACACGTACAGTCTTCTTTTTCGCAATGGTGAGACTACAAGTCCATGTTGTGACAAGTGCGGTGCCGTGGAATCCCTAGAGCCCATCGTACTTGAGTGCCCAGCTTACAGAGACGAGCGACATCGATACAAGATGAACATGAAACTTCAACAAGGCTGATTCTTGGGCTAGCGCTGTCCTGTGTCGCTGTCACGCTCCTGTCTTTTTAGGGGCGAAGCTGCTTAGGGTGTGGGTCTGTCCCTCCTCTGTAGTAGTAGTAGTCGTCGTAGTAGGTAGCCACGTCTACTTTTATGAGAAAAAAAATTCCGAGAGTTGTGGCCGTAGCGGAATCGAACCAGGGACCCCTCGCTTCTGAACGCGTGGCGCCAACCACTACGCCACGAAGCGCACATGGACAGACGCACCACGATGGCAATAAATACCCAACATTAACGAAAGACTGCGCGTTTCTAACGCGTTTGTGCTAGCGCGTTACGGCCCGTGCAAGAAGCTGGTGTAAACGCTGTGGCCTCTCCGCCTTACCCCCGTATTCATAAACGCTGATGGCGTCGGCAAACGCGGTGCACGTTCCGGCATGTGTAAACGGCTGCGTAAGACGCTGTGGCCTCTTCCCCTTAGAGTACTGCACGTTTCTAACGCGTTTGTGCTAGCGTCCCCTTAAGCGGGAGATGGTGCAATTATAATGAAGGGCGCTGTTATAAAATAGGAATGACGTCACATATGGCGCGTGTCATTGGTGGAAGTCAATCGTTCGATTTAGTGCGGCGAGACTGGGCGAATTACACGGAAGATTCACGGTTTACCGATGATTCCCTCCGGAGCTTCGCCCACTCATTATCATTCACCCCGTGGATATGCGGTGTTTTTTGAATTGCGCTAAAGGCTCAGCGAATATGTGGACCATTGAAAAGCTTGACCACGGCCCCTTGACATTGACACGGATGCTGGGGCCCTGGTCTTGCCCATCAAAACAGCCCAAAGCCCTGGACTTCTTGCTTTAAATATTGAATCGACAGGTTTGGCCTCGTCAAGACTGTGATTTACTTTTTTGCCGGGGTCCACCAAGACTTCACTGACGTATTTCCGTCACGGAAATACGTCATAGAACATAATACAAAGAAAGAAACCAGAAGAAAAAGTTCCACAAACATGCAAAATTTGGGAATCGAACCCACGACCTCTCGGTCCGCGACGATAGATCGCCGAGCGTTTAACCCATTGCGCCACAAACGCATTTGCAGAGAGCTACACAGACGCGCCTTATATATCTAACACTCCTCCGTGTACCCGCGCTCTTGCTCGGGGCTGTGCCGCCGCCTACGAGCAGAAAAGAGAAGTACTGCATTATGACACTAACGCGCACCGACAGTGAACGCTTCGGTGGTCTCAGCACTACGACGCCTCGATGCCAGCATTCGAAGGGACGCTGGCATCAAGAAGCACTACCAACGCCACCTAGGTGGCGTTCACCGTACTCAGCACAGCGGAGCGTGGCCTCCGCAATTAGCTCTGAAAATGTTTCTGAAGTTGATCGCGGAGGCTGCAATTACGTTTTTTATGTTGCATTACCCATCGAGATTTAACAAAATTACCTACCTTCATCACCTCGGACACTTATTCTTCTGCCGATAACATCACAAGGCCTGCACCTTTTTTCCCCCTTTTTTCTTCCCCCCTTCATCTGGAGTACCAGTCCCTGCAGAGTATCATGTAGGTGAAAATACGCTGGCTAATCACTCTGCTTTTCCAATAAAGAGCTTTCTCTCTTTCTCTGAATTAAATCAGGGTCACCGTCTCCTACTATTCATTTCTTCTTCATGTGCCAACACTTTGAAACCATAGCTCGTTATATTTTCGTCAGTCACTCGGTAACTCATCAGTCACTAATCCCTCAGTTGTGTGCCCAGTTCCGATACATCTTTATTTTTGCCACGCTCCGCGTTTATAGCATAAATGTTTGCAAATTTTGCTGTGGATTGTAGAAAATACGTGCTTTTGCTCGTCATTCATTCCCGTCATCCCTAGTGACGAAGAATTCTACTTCGAATAATCGTACACCGCGTGTCCCAATCACGTGGTGACGCCACGTGGTTAGCCAAGCTGTTCAAAAAAAAAAAAACACTTAGAAAACACAGTGCGAGGTGCAATTATTAGACCTGCGATATTTGGTCGGCAGAGGTCTACGACCGAACACCATAGATCCTAAAATCGTGTCTTGCACAGTCCTTTTCTCAACTTTTTTTTTTTCGTTCAGCAGTTCGGGTAACGTTAGCTGGGACACCCTATGCGTAACCGATGTAAACTACTGATTGGACAGCATACTCAGTGATGTGTACTCATTTCTAATACATGATCAGACGAGTGGGCATGAGCGCAAGTTTCCGCAAGTTGGAGTGAGTGGGGGTGGACGTTAGCCCTTATCCCTCCCCCTCTCCCGTCTCCAAAAAATTACGAGTGTGAGTGAGTAATGAACTTCGTCATTGACAAAAAAAGAACATTGCAGAAAATGATCCGCTACAGCGAAACCTGGATTTGAATTTCGGTGGTTTAACATTTTAATCCTCGGTTGTGGTGCGAAGAAATAAGGACGAATAACACATCAGACAAAAGTTACACGCAGGAAGAGGGACGAAAACTTTACTTGATGAGTGGTCCCCAGTAGTTATCTTTTTCTATTTTTTTTTTCTGTGCTTTTTCATTGTCACCACAAAACGCTTTGAGATGACCAGTTTTTGGTACGAACACTCATGCGAGAATGCCACAGCTGTCAGTACACTAGCCCGAAAGGTGGCTTACTGAACTATGTACACAGCGGCGATAAGTTGCTAAAGAAGGGAATGTACAGCGGAAATCGCTCGAATCTTATAGATTTCATCAAAGCTGCACAAAATGGAACAAAGGAACAAGTGAAACAAGTGTCACTTATCTCCGTAATTTCTTCAAAGCTGTTCAAATGAGGCTCTTGAGCGGAAATCGCACTTATCTTCGACATGTAATCAAAGCTGCGACACACTGAAGCTAAGAGAGGAAATTGCACCTATCTTCTGGAACCGAGTAGCCGATGCATCAGATCAAATCAACACTTTTCAGTAGAAATTGCTCCAACGTTTGACCTCTCAACACGCTCTTGCGAAATAACGGGTTTCTGTGGAAGTTTCGCTTATCTGAGACATGTGAATCAGAGCTGATACATGCTGGTATAAATATTCGATTTTAACTGAAATTCAGTCGGCACTTACCAAACAGATATTTTAAATTTAGTACTCGAGGAAAAATCACATCCCACACGTGGACGAGTGGAAATTTGTCTCATAATGGGACAGTATGTGTACCATACGTCTTCGACACACGATGGCACTGCAAGCTCTGATCCTTCCCACCTGTCATCACAATTTTCGACACCCGGTGCAACAATGGCAGCTGCTGATCAGACGTACACAGAAGATTCGCGGGGCCCCCGTGATGACTGCCGCTCTAAATTAGGCGCCAGAAAGGCACCTCGGCGCAAGAAAAGCGCCATATACTGAAGTCTTCTTGTATGCTTACAAATGGCAAGACCGGTCGCGATTTGTGCCAAACGCAATGTCCAAACACGCACTGCACCGATTGCATCAAGGGTGCGAAGACAGAAGGATTCGCACTTCTCGTTTCATTTCGCGCGGTACATTGGACATAAACAAACGAGTGCGCAACAGAGCAGCTGTGCAGCAGTACTTCTCTCGCTGTTAGGTCTACAAACTCATCTCACCAAGCTCACGAGTGCTCGGAGCGCTCGTGTTCGCGGTGGCCTTCCTGGGATGTTGGTGTGTGTGTGTGTGTGCGTGCATGTATGTGAGATCTTTTTTTTTTTTTTTTTGGGGGGGGGGGGGGGTTAAGTTGTTATTTGGATAAACCAACGTCGGCGACGCTCATTTTCTTCACAAGAAGTGAAAACATGCGAACAGTGTAGACATACAACTGAAAGGCATTGCTTCTTTTTTAGAGTTTGGTCATTTCGCACATTATCAACCTTTTTGTCATGGAAACAATGATAAAGGGAGAAACACAACACTGGGCAGCCCCGAGTCAATGCTCTGCAATGTAGCCCTTCCCACGACCGCAACCGAAGTCACGCACAACACCAGTGTTTACTTTAACAACGCTCACTATTAATGTTCCCTTGATCGCCACTGTGCAGCGCTCAGCAACCGTTGTTCACTTTATAGCCTTGCAATGGGACAGATTCATCGTATCAGTTCGAGTTATCGGTGACATGCTGAAATTTGTTACTCTCGATCCCATACCTGCCAAATGCAAGCGTCATGGACAGCTCATCCAAAGGCGCACACTTTAACGACGGAGTAGATGCATGCAGGAGGGTTTGTAACGACCGCGGATTTTTGTGCGTGGACTTTCGCTTGATTCCAGCTAATGTATAACCCGCAATGGCTCTGCGCTGCTAAGCACCAGTTCACGGGCTCGATTCCCGCCCACGGCGGCCGCATTTCGATGGGGGCGAAATGAAAAAAAAATGCTCGTGTGTATACTTGGATTAGGTGCACACAGTCCAAAGAACACAAGGCGGTCAAAATTAATCGGAAGTCTCTCACTGCGACCCACCTCCCAACCATATCGTGTTTGCACACGTAAAACCCCGCAATTGAGTTCTATTAGGAATATATTCAGAGCATTGAACAAAAGCGCTAACTTGCACTAGTTAGTTGAACATTGACATACTGAACAAGCAGTGGACTCAACAGGCCTCAGGAAAGACGACAACACGTGCTCTTACTCTCAACTGGTGGTTTTATTCGAGGAATATATACGAGGAAAAAGCAGGGAAGTAAATATAAGCATAGACACCGTCAAATTCACAAGAAACACAAGTACATCGACGAGTTAGTAGGGATCGATTAACTCCATACCTACGGCCAGCCGGCAACTGTCACTAACTCCCTCTAATACGCGGGCAAACTGAAGGCAGTTCTAAACAGCGAGAAAAGGGAAGAAAAAAAAAACCCAGAAACAGGTAGGAGTATCCAAAAACAAATGTAAAGAAATAATAATCAAAGGGGGAGCAAAAACAAAGGTGAACAGGAGCGTCGTGGGTAATACAAAGGGACTCTAGTTGTCGGGATCTATTGCCTCTTTGTCACGAACCGGACGGCGCGCCAACGCAAACACAACCTTTCTTTTGAATTATAAACACTTCCCAAATCTCACGTGCCCGCTCGCTGTTCGCGGTATTTGCGATTTGCGCGGGCCCTATGAGAGACAGTTGAACACGTGTTACAGTGCAAGGCCTGTTGCTTCTTTTAGCGAGTATAATGTTCACGTAGCCTGGCGTTTACACAGCCTTCCAGTTTGCCCTACATAAGCTTTTCCACAGGTCAAGGCAAATAAATAAATCCGCGCAGCGTCTCGTAAATGAAAGGCTGCGCTCACTTCATCGTTACTATTCACACGTCTGCATATGGCTGCCAGTTTCTCCGGCGCTGAAAACAACTCCAATGCCGGGAATTTTATTTACTGCGTTCGCATTCTTTGTGTACTTCACGCATTTTTGGGGTCTATGTATGTATGTATGTATGTATGTATGTATGTATGTATGTATGTATGTATGTATGTATGTATGTATGTATGTATGTATGTATGTATGTATGTATGTATGTATGTATGTATGTATGTATGTATGTACGTATGTATGTATGTATGTATGTATGTATGTATGTATGTATGTATGTACGTATGTATGTACGTAGTATGTATGTATGTATGTATGTATGTATGTATGTATGTATGTATGTATGTATGTATGTATGTATGTATGTATGTATCTATCTATCTATCTATCTATCTATCTATCTATCTATCTGTGCTTGTATGTTTGTGTGTTTGAATCTAACCACTTTTCCTCCTAGCTGGGTCACCGGGTACTCGGTGAACGAATGGGTAGAGCATCGGGCTGCTCTGCTGAGGTAACGGGGTTCGAAAGCAGTGCTCAGAAAGAAGCGCGAGACCGGTGGCCGTACGACGTGTTTCTCAGCATTCGCAAGCACCGGCGCGTCGTGCATTTCGGAGGCTTCGCTGCGACAGCTCTACATGACACCGAGGGCCACGAAAGAGGAGACCCGCTAGCGGTACACGCCTCATACATAACTCGCTTCAATGGTGGCAATACGTTGTTTCGCTATACTAGTTCAATGCTTACGCATTAGTGTTGACAGTCATCGAGAGATGAGAATTATGCCACAATTTTTTTAAATTAAAATATACATATATAGAGAGAAAGGCACGAAGACTAGGAGCACGTAGGGAAGAAAAGAAAAACGTCGATTTCCGGCATTTTACTTTCTTTTACTTTTTGATACGGTGGTTCTAGTCATTGTCTCTTTTACTGCCGATCCGGCGGTAATGCGGATATATACGTATATATAATTCGTAATGCAACGCACGCGCATGCGAAGGTGGGGGGCTGGGCTCCAACGGTGACAAGTTATCTTTTCGTCGACTTTCATTTCCCTTTTCTCAGTTTTTTTTTTTTTTTTACATTTCAATTTAAACCAGAGTTAATTTTGCCGATGCTTTCCTTGGCTTCATGCTACCTAATGACATCAAGGCTGCAAGATTCGAGACCCTCGCTATGAAAACAAGAATAATTGAAGGCAAATCGAGAGGTTCGATTTTTTTAATCGTGGCCATATAAAGCCAACATGTTTATTGGCTTTATATGGTCATGATTAACAAAATCGAACCCCTCTGTTGTTGGCTCATACCAGCGTTTTTAGCCACTTGCCTGCTCTCCTAAGTTCACATGTTACTTGACGCCATCAGCAAAAAAAAAAAAAAAAAAAAAAAAAATATTCCCCATTCGACCACCATGGCTCTGGGTGGCGCTGGCTAACACTCCCAGGTCAAGATGTAGTAAACATAAATACCCAATTTTAAGGACTGATTGACAGCAGTCGCCATAACACAAGCGGTAGTGCAACGCACTCGCAATGCGGAGGTTGTTGGTTCGACTCCCACCGGCGACAAGTTGTCGTTTCGTCCACTTCCATTTCCCTTCATTTTCTACGTTTAAATTTAAACCGCAGCCAATTTCCCCGATGCTTTCCTTGGCTTCATTGTCTGTTGTCTCTATATCGTGCATGATATATAAATGTGACGCGAGCAGGAGGTTGCGGATGGAGATAAACATGGACGCCCCGGAACACTAACTTTAATCTTCCTCTTTCCCCACTATTGCACCGCACCGTCCTTGTGCGGTTCATTACATGTATATATGTATATGCCGTGTCGTTGTCATGTAGCGACATGGAGAGCCACATATCTTTCTCGAATGGCATATAGCATTGGTTTGTTTGCTTTTCCGCTTCAGGACCAAAATTATCTTGAATGTTATCAATACCTGATATTGCACATTATGACCTTGTGTTGTTGTAGTTTTTTTTATTGCGATAAAGACTTCCCGTTAAGGCATAATTCTTAATGTATATATGTGTATTATATGCGTGCTGTGAGGCCTGTGTTGTGTATGAATTGAAGTAGTGTTTTGTGGAATGTGTTATCATGTATCTAGCGGTCATAGCTGGTTGTCGCACTGTAGCGGAGGCCGGCTTGTAGTAGGAGACGCGAGCGTTCCGATTGTAAACCAGTACATGTCCATATTATTTGACATGCATCTGCTTCCATCACAGGGACGGAGCAGTATGGACACGTAGCACCCAGTGGTAAATTCGACCAGTTCCGCCATGATATCACAGCCGGTGTAAGGGCCACCCCGGCACGAAGCCTCCTAAGCACAACTTCCTCCGCCCTTGTAAGGTGAAGGGGGAAGGAGCAGACACACGGGGAGAAGAACGCATGGGTCCTGCCGGAGAAAATTTTACGGGCTTTTTTTGTTGTAGTTACTCGAGCAACACAAGTTAGGTTGTAGGAGGATGTCTATTTCGTAAAATTTCATTTGCTTATCATCTGATATAGCTGAACGTAAATCTGTATACAACATGCTAGAATTCTGCGACGAATTCGGCATGCTTTTTACACCTGAATAGGCAGTTTATCTTAGAACAATTAGCAAAAAGAACCAATTTCAGTGTCAGTATGATCTTCCATCAGTACAACTCACGCAGATCTGCGGCTATAGATACCGCGCCGTAACAATGAGTAAAAATATTTTCTGCAACCAACATATGGACATGCTCCTGGCTATTTCCTATGCTCAATTATTTCTTTAGGTGTGAGTCCTTAAAGTAGTCGCGAAATTCAGAGCTACTTAGTTTACATCCATTAAAGAAAAATTCAAAGACTCCCACCTAGTGTCCAACAATGATTATGAACTGTACGTTAACAAACTAGAACGTTTTCGGCAGAAAGCTCATATATATATATATATATATATATATATATATATATATATATATATATATATATGGTGTTTCAGCGAACACTTTCAAATTTTATTTAAGGTTGCCTGTTGCAGATAGCCCAATTCCAGTTAGTGAACTGGTCTACTCGTAGAGGCGGAGATTACTTCCACAAAAAATTGAAATGCATAATCGACTAATCCACAAAAATTCACTCATGAAGTTTTTAGCTAATTACCTGATTACCCATATTGCAACTTACAAATTGTAGCCGTGGAGTTCGCAAGGCGTTTCCATTTAGAATTAATTCTCAGGATGCCACCAGTTTCGAGATATTAATTCCCGAACTTTGCGAACAAATGCATTGGCGTTCCAGTTAATTTTGTGATTCAATGGATAAAGCGACGTTTTGTTTAGAACCTAACTGGAACGCCAATGCATTTGTTCGCAAAGTTCGGGAATTAATATCTCGAAACTGGTGGCATCCTGAGAATTCGTTCCAAGTGGATCCGCCTTGCGAACTCCACGGCTATAATTTGTAAATTGAAACATGAGCTATCAGGTAATTAGTTAAAAACTTAATTAGTGACTTTTTGGTAATTATTCAAGTATGCATTTCAATTTCTTGTGCAAGTAATGTCCACCTCTTCGAGTAGACCAGCTCATGAACTAGAATTGTGCTATCTGCCACAGGCAACCTTTAAGAATTTTTGAAAGTGTTCGGTGAAACACCCTGTATATATATATATAACTTGGCAACTGTTGTCTTGGTGTGAATGTTCTAAAAGTTTTTCGATGTGTAGATGATTTTTTCATTGTGATGGACCGATTGCCTTCTTATAACTCTTTTGAGGTAAAAAGGCTTTGAATGACTTTAAGATTTGGGGCAAATGCTTCTCTTTTACATTTGAACTCCCGTTGACCACTCCTTGCAGTTTCTAAATTTAAGCCTCTCGTTCTCAGAGGGTCACGTTTGCTGGTGCTATTCGAGCAGGTCGACACAGCCAGTTGGTTCAGCACTGCAGGCGTGCAAATGCGCCTAAGAGACGAGGACGAAAGAAAGGACAAGACACACGTATATAGTGCTCGTGTGTCTCGTACTTTCTTTCGTCCTTGTCTCTTGGCACATTTGCACGGTGCCCCCCCCCCCCCCGCCCCCTGCCTAAAACAAAACAAAAAAAAAAATAATAAAAAGAGTGTTAGCAATACGACTCTACGCACTCTACAATTGTAACAAGCGCCATTGCTACGATTTGGTTGGGGCGAACAAGGGTGGTGGCTTGGGCTAGTTGTTAATCCACGGTAGAAACGACGTACAGCGTTAAAGACAGGAACTGAGAGAGACGCGCAGTGTGTGTCGTCTCTCGCGATGAGTCGCTGTCCTTCGCACTGGATATTTTTTTGTTTTTGTTTTTTTATTTCTTTTTCTCGGGGTTAGCAAGGCTGGGCAGGCTACATACAATCTGTATTTTTTTGGGGGGGGGAGGGGGGGGGTACGTATCCTCTGTGCCACCCCCTGGCTATGACCGCGGCAGTATTAAATCTAGATACGTAAATTTAGGATTTTATTGAAACGCTTCACCGCAATCAACATTTCGTGCAATACTGACTTATTTGTTTGTCTGCAACTCAGCAAATGAACACAGAACGCCACTGCCGTGAAAATAAACATAAAACAGAAAAGGCAGAAACAAACCACCTTTATGTATACCTGGTACAAGTCTACTCGGGCGCCAACAAGGAGCCTCCAAAAACGAGAGCCGACTTCGCCGATCCGCCTAGAGATGGCGCCGCGTCCTGCGGGGCCGGCCTGCCGGCGAGGGCGAGAACCGGCGTCGCTTTCGGCCAATGGACGGGCCCCGCTACTCCGCGTGGCTCCTTTCAGACGCTCAGGAATGCGGTCCGGGCCGCACAAGCACTCCGGCTCGGCTCAGGCGCGCACGTGATCTGCTCGCGCGAGTCCCACCCGACGCTTGGGAGCCGTCCTTCGCAGGCGCGCGTACTTCTTCCACGGGACGGCTGTCAACGACCTGGCGTGCGTGCGACTGGCGCACACTCGCGAACGGGGATGTGACCTCAACCGACTCGTCGCACAATTGCCCGGCAGTGCACGTGCAACTGGTTGTTTGCCTACGCGTCGTGCTGCTGGCAGCCCCCTAGGATTCGCCTGTGATCTCCTGCTTGCGTGTCTGTGTGTGCGTGCGCGTGTGATTCGCCTTGCGGCCAGAGTCTCCGTGCCGTCCGAGTGAAGATTGAACGCGGCCACTCGTGAAACTCCTCAGCCGGTGTCTTCGAAGGATTACGCCCGTTGGAGTGACCGGTGGCGATATCGTGGGGCCGCTTGGCGGTCGAGAGCCCGTGCGTCGTTCATGCGGAACGACAAAAAATGTGGATTTGCTGCCCGTGACAGAGCAGCGGACTACGCGCCGTCCGTCACCGGGGCACCTTCCTTCTCATGGTCAGTTGAAACACCGGAACTTCACCTTTTTCATCATTATTGTTGTTATATATCGATACACATCACAGGTTCCAATGTGGAACATTTCACGAGAGGGGGTTACAGAAACATTCGCAGTTCCTTTTAGCACACTGAGAACTAAAGCAACTAGAGAACGGGCTTCTAAGAAAAGCCTTATACAAAGCTTTAGCGATGAAAATAAGAAGTACAAATCACAGTCGGTTAGAAGAGTTTGCAGTGTAAGTAACATCTTACTGATTCTCCGAGCATAATGCGATGTGTATGAAAAAGCAAATCAGATTCATATGTACAAATATATGTAGAGCAACTAGCGTGAAAACAAGGGATACAGCTAATGTACCAACTTTTTAGGAACCATTAGTGTGTAATAGCTACAAGAAAGCGCTAGTGAGTGATGTTACGAAGGCTTCCAGGTCGCGAATGTCAACAGTGTTATTTGGGAAACCATTCCACAGCTTGACGGTGTGAGGAAGCTCTGAAAGGATAACAGACTGGTTGAATCTTGTGTCCGACAGAAAATTCGTTGATACACTTAACTACACATCACCGATAGCAGTATGGAATATGTAGAGCGGTAGCCACCGTTGGCTTGACTGCTGAGTGCACGTGATCTGCTCGCGTGAGCCCAGCCCGACGTTGGAATCCGGTAATTCATAAAAGCAGACCACTCTACTCACCATTAGGCATTTCTCAAAGGAAGATCACTGACGGTAGCGCAGGATCACAAATGCACCTGGAAACCAAGAAATAAGTGATGGGCACTTCAGGGCCTCTCTTGAATCGCTTTATGAGAGAAAAAAAAAAAAAAAAAGGGCAGATGAGTTTCACGGTTCCTCGCTACGAGCATAAAGGGAAGCGTGTCGAAAATTTTAGCGCATAATTTACTTTTTCGATCTTTCAGTATAGCGTGCATTTATCAAGTTTAATATGATATCTCGTAGTTCCCAGCTACCTTCTCGAAACCTGGTATATATATATATATACGGCGTGCTACCGCGATTCCGGCGAGTGCCTGACAAAAAAGAAATAAAAAGAAGAAAACAAGTATTCGAAATTCGGCCCGCACCAACATATCCTCATTTCGCCGTCTGTATTCGCCTCTGTCTCTCGATATGTGTATATCGTTTTAAGTGAGACAAATCCTTTAAATCGCGCTTCTCCGCGTCTTATGCTCGTTTTGGCTCTGATGTCGTCCGCTTCGGCTCGCTTGCCTTTGAAACCTATCCCCGAGAAGAGTCGTCCGCTGTGTCGTTTCAATGGACCAATTCAACTGGAAGCACCGCTTTTATTGCGGCTGCCGTGGCATCGCTTTCGGAGCGCTCGCCGTCGGACACATTTCGGTGGCCTCGCTTCTCTCCCCCCCCCCCCCCCCCCTCTCTCTCTTTTTTTTTTTTTTTGAAACCGCAGCGGGAGATACAAGTCATCACTTCCCCGCCCGAACGCGTCAGATGCAAGAACCGCTTCCTGTGCCCACAAAGCGCGCTGCTTTCGCGATTTCGTCGCAGCTGCTTTAACTACGTTTTTTGGAAAAAGACGTGAAGCACGTGCAGTGGCTTCGCTTTCAGTGGCGCGGCTTCTCAGTGTCAGGAATCTTGCCGTCTGCTACGTTCTGCCGCTGCTGAACAATCAGTTCAGAGAAAAAGAAATCTCTGACGTTTAGTTCCTCACTTGCGCACATTCACTGATTAACAGGTTAATATATGTGTGGACGACTTCTGATATTTAGTTAACAATACAGTTTTGCCGAGTATCACTACCCGTAATTGCGACTTGCGTAATTATCCATATGTAGACATTTCTTTCTTTCCCTTATATTTTTTTTTTTTCAAGCGATGCATTAAGGAACATTAAGCTGTCGAACGTGTACTCGGCGTGAAGAGTTCATTATGCAGGTCGGGATTATTTTTATACATGGCAAAAACTTTGAAACAAACTTCGCAATAATCTGTCCTCAGTTGTAAGCTGTTACGAGTCACAGTCCGGTGTAAGTAGTACGAATATTCGAAGCTTTCGGATAGCGAATCGTATATCGCCTTAATCGTTCCCGTCTTCGAATCCAATAGTCATTGTCCGGAAATACGAATAGTTTTCGAATATTTTATACCGCCAATTGTGCGCGATGTAGTAAAGTTGTGAAGTTGACTCAAGCGTAATCCACAGGAGACACAAAACACGGGAAGTGACGTAGTAGAGCGTGCTATGACGTCGCTCAAGGAGTCGAAATTTTTCCGGCTAAACCGCCCGATCATGCGCACTTACAACGAGTCCCGAGCATGCGAACAAGCTCTGTTAATGTTTCCATTTGGCTTTTAATAAACGCCACTTCATAACGCGCAATCTGATGGAAGAAAGTTGCTGACGTTGTGAATATACTAGGACATGAAGATCATTTTATAATAATAGTGAAAATGGGAGCTGCTCTAGATTGGAAAAATATTCCATGTTCGTTACTGGTACTATTCGATTGAGTCTCGAAAAGTACTATTCGAACAGCCCTATAGTCCTGGGACTTCTGATCGGCCAAGGAAAGCGACCAGCACTAGCATTAAGAAAATGTTTTGTCTTTTTCGTCATTAAGTTGCTTTAATAGCAATGTTATACCAAGTTACGAGGTGCCTGATCGGTTTGCTGCGAGGGGTTCGTAAGGCCGTGGAATGTCGACTGTGTGAGATAATACTTTTGACGATAAGAATGAGTCGTCCGCGTGCCATTTCGTCATCGTTCTTTTTAAAGCAAATTTATTTTGTGTAGACACATGAAATGTAGCAGCCGCAGGCTACTGCTGCTATAGCGTCTCCAGGTAGACTACATTTAACCCCACCTACTAGCTCTTGATGCCGATGCCACTGGTAAAAAATAAACAAAGAAAGAAAAATAGATTGGGACGAAGAAAAGAAATTTCGAGAACCCCGCGGAATAAACCACCGGGGCCCCGTCGTGACCAGCGAAGAAATCGACAGGAATAAAGGAAACGGTCTGCGCTATAGCGTATGCGTAAGTTGGACCAGAATTCCCTGTTGACGTCTGGCAGTGCGTTTTTTCTTGCTCGCGAATTGAAGCGGCCGTTCGCGGGCGCGCATGGGAGAAGGGCTCCACTTTCGGAGTCGTCGAAAGCCACGCCTTTGGAAACTCGGCCGCGATCCGTCGATCTCGGTGGCTCTCTTCACGCGGGGCTTTTACCGTGATTGAACACGGCTCGAGGACCGTCGTTGCTGCAGCTCCTCGCACGGATCTTCAATTATTCGCATCGGCGCCAATCTCTGAGACGCGGCGCGTGCTCTCGACGAAGCGCGGGAAAAGGTTGGCGCCGAAACTCGGATTGTTGTTGCGGACAAGTTCGTCTGCAGGACTGTGCAGACGAAACAAGGCAGCGCAGACGCTTGATCGGAGCCGTAGGATCTTTTGGGAAGCTTGTGTAAGTCATTCATTGAAGTCTTTATTTTATTGACTGCTTTCACGGGGCGTAGACAATCTGGCTTTTTATTTGAGCGAGAAGCTGTTTCCTGCACGGTTATCAGCGAGCGCTCCTTGCAACTAGTGCTTTTCGGGGTATATTTAGGTTCGTCTGCTAAACACGCTGAACCCTTATGCTGGTTGGGATAATGCATAGTGATTTTATATTCTTTTTCTATTGTATTCTTTATTTTTTCGCAATTTGTCAATGCTCAGAGCGGCGTTCTGTCTATACGCGATCGGCCCGTAACGATAAAGAAACAAAAGCATGCGATCGGAATGGTCACGTCACGCCGGCCGTTGTCTCATAATAGCACTCATAAATAACTTCAATATGTGCTGGGTTCTGTTCTTTCTTTACTGAGCGAAGAAAAATGAGCAGCGATGGCTCTTTAGGGGAAGAAGTACTCGTTAAGGCTGGCTAACCCATAGTCACAAACATTGTACTCAGGAAGGTAAGAAAAATAAAGAGAAGAAGACCATAATAACATAACTGCCCACAAATACACAAGCAGTGGCATATCGGGCATCAGCACAGAAAGTACGTCACTGCATCACATTAGGAGAACTCGAACATCAAACATGCGTGACATCCAAACTTCCGCACATAAACTTTATAATATCACCAAAGGATGAATGTATGATGTTGCATGTCTTTCTATATTATAATAAATTACTATAATAAACAAAATATTATAACTAATCAATCTGATTGATTCATTTAACTGAACCGTATAAGTTTCTAAGCGTGGAACGCTCTCGGTCGCGTTTCTGTCTGTTTTAGGTTTCGGTGTTTACGGTGTCCACGGCTTTGTCAGGCTATCGAGAGATATAGCTTTTACCGGGGACTCGAGCCTCCGCTGTCACGTCATGGCGAAATAAATTGAACTTGCATTGCGTTAATGCCGAGCGTGATTACAAAACGTGGTTACAGGACGTGGTTACAAAACATGCTTGGAAAAAGCCGGTAGCTTAGCTCAACACGTCAAACACGACGTCAATATTTGTGGTCCTGCAATCATATATCGCATTTATCGTGTAGACCATCGTAAAGATTCAGGGCAGAAACCTTAGTGCACCATCGTAGCGGCATCTTTTCTCGCCGCCATCGAGCCCTCCATTTGATGGGCGACTGTTCTCGAGAGCTTCGTTGGTGGACACTTATATTTTTCATCTCTCGTGAAGATAATGCTATACTTCAGAATTGTATCTTTTGTAATGTCGTACTTATTATCGTAGTATCTGCGTAGCATAAAGTGTATAGTGTTTTGTATAATGATGATCCTTTATCATGGCTCGCACCCACTGAGGGGGATAGGCCAAGAATAGGGCGGCAGTAGGTAGCTAAAAAAAAAAAATATTTTTGAAATGTTTTGTATACTTGTCATGGGATGCACCTTCGCTTCTTCTCTCTGTCATCCCCGCGCTTAAGCAGCGTTATAGGCTGCGTAGTACAGCGGGCGTCTTGTGGAATATACGCACCTGTAATCGTATATGGCGAATGTATCTCTCTCGGTAATAGACGAGACTCATGGACAGAGAGCGAGAGCACGTCGGCGAGCAGAAAAAGAGTCATTTTTTTCCCCCTCCGGTGCATTAGGTTTTATTTGCCCATTCTCGGGTGACAGAAGTGCACACCCTCGGTTTTGGGTTCATGTTGGCGGGAGCCGATACAACCGAATCGGCAATCCGAGATGACATCGGTGACACGCCCGGTGCTTTTTCGGGCGCACGCAGGTCGTCTTCTGCACGCTGAGCCATCTTGCGCGTGTGTGACTCCTGTCGTCGTCTGCTTTCATTCGTATTGTCGTCTGCTACGTGGCGGTGTCGTTTTTCTCCCCTTCTGGGCCCGCACTGACCGGGAATGTGTTTGCTGCGTCGTGTATCGAGGATGGCGCTTATGTAATCTCACTCCCTCGGCGAGTGCGCGCGTACTACGTACTGCTTATTGAAAGAACGCGAAACCCTGTATAGTGCCGCCTAAGCCTCGCACTGTTCTTGGTCGTCTGCCGTCGCTCGTCGTCCCCGCTGTCCGCCAACGCGACCGTCTCGATAAACATCGCAGAAAGGCGTAACGGAAATGGGAGCGTGTAGTGCTTACCTTTCTGTCCGCGCTGTGTCAGCAGTGTGTTCAATGCCCCAGAAAACTTCCGGTCATGTATTTTTGACTGCCGAGGAAAAATAAGTATTTCGTCTGATAGTTTACTATACAGGTTCCTCATGTGTTGAGATATGAGGAACGGGCCCCGTGCGTCGAACTAACGTGTGTATAGGTTTATTGTTTCACTTAGCAATGAAACTAATTTGTCAAACATACTAAGTGCGCTGAAAAACTATAGCGCCGGCTGGAGAGTTCTAATATTTATAGGCCGTTGTAACTACCTTGTAATGTATTTATTTATGTCATCTTTCGGACCCAGTGAAAAATGCCGGCGATAGCAGCCACGTGACGGAGTCCGATATACGGTGACCAAGCGCGAGAGGAATGGCGCCTGAAATCGGTGGCCTCTTGTAGCCGCACCTCTATAGTATCGGCTATATATGTCGCCTTTGTATTGAGTCTGTCACGAAAGTGAGCGTAGTGGTGCACAGCTGTAGGGATCGACGAGGCACTGACGGCAGATAAGCTGCAGGCCGCTGACTCTGAAACCGGGAGAGCGAGAGTGGAGCGTGCAGAATTCCCGAAATAAGTCCGGTCCTTTGTGTGTAGCCTAGTTGGTTCTTGAACATGGAAGCCAGGTTGCGCTGCATAGTTGATACGAGAACACGGGCGAAGTGAAGAAAAAGAAAACACGCAAGATGGTGCCCAAATTACCAACCGTTTATTCACATCCAAAAGGCAAGGTCTATATTATGGCCAGAATTAACAAACGAGGGATATGACAATACGGTTGCCCCCTTACATAACATATATGGGAAACAGCGTAAAACGGTGCAATAATTAAGGGAGCAGACGACACGGGTGTCAGTTGTTCGTCAGCGGCGGTCTCGTCTACTCAGACTTAATATTTTGTCCCGTTTCTTCTTTCCTTGCGCTGTTTACCAGATTATGACGGAAACAACCGTTTTGTCATTTCCATAGTTTGTTTATTCTGGGCATAATGTATATCTTTCCTGTTGGATGCGAATAAACAGTTGGTAGTTTGCGCATTATCTTTGGTGTCTGCGTGTTTCCTTTTTCTTCTTTTCCTTTTCTTTTTTCACTTTCGTGTGTGTTTCGTGCCAACTATGCAGCGCAAGCTGGCCTTCCGTGCAGGTAAAAAACGCCTGTGACGGAATAGAGCGCGCGGGTCGAGTCAGCGGACTACGAGAGCCATTGACGGGGGAGGAGGAGGTAAGGGGGGTCGCTCCGAAGGCACGAGCGCGTAAAGGCGAAAGTGCTTGGGAGAGTGCTCGAAGTGGCCGGCGCTGAGCACGCGAGCTCCGTAGTGAGTACGCGCACGATTCGGCTCGCGATATGGGCGCCGTCCCGTCGATATATGTGCGCGATCGATGATGCGCCGGCTGGCAGAGGAGCGCCGGCGCGGGGCCACCAAGTGTCTCGGCGGCACGTTGATTGATTTCATTTGTCACGCCGCCGCGGACTGTGTCCGCTGATCGAAGCAGCGTGCGGACGGTTTGCTTTCGCCGTCGATGCTCCCACTATGCATAGCCTACCTCTTCAATGCGAAGTATTCGTTGTCTGTTTTAGGCACCCTGAATCTATCTATCTATCTATCTATCTATCTATCTATCTATCTATCTATCTATCTATCTATCTATCTATCTATCTATCTATCTATCTATCTATCTATCTATCTATCTATCTATCTGTCTGTCTGTATATCTATCTATCTATCTATCTATCTATCTATCTATCTATCTATCTATCTATCTATCTATCTATCTATCTAGATCCTTTTAGGCTGATCCAATGAGCGAAGTCGTCTACTAGTAGCTTGTCTCACTAACAGTAGGTGTGTATATGTTCGCGGTCTCGATGCCATGGCATAGTTGTTTATTTGTGCAACCCCTAAGGGTTGCTGGATAGCCAGCTACTATAGAACGCTTCGCATAACGGCGACTTGCACTGTGCGCGGGATTAGCCTTTTGTTTTATGTTCAACGGAAATCCGCCACCCGCACCTGTCCTATACCCTGCAGCACCATGCACTGCAGCGATTGCACCGGTTGTCACAACCGAACGTCGCCAAGAAGTAAAGATACAATGGTGGCCTTTACGTGAACGACGCGCACTGTATTTTCATAGGCGTGGTTCGCGCTATATCCGCGAGCATCTTTTCTTTTCCAATTTGCGATAATAATTATTTTATTACGCTTAACTGCCTAACCTAATCTATAAGGCATGAATGGGAAAGTTGTGGAGGATCTCAAGAAATGACATCTGACACCTTTTGCATTGAACTCTTATCCATTTTAGAAATAAAGTTTATCTAACAAAAATAATTCAATTACTATTTGTGCGAAATGAAAAAAAGAAAGAAATACTCGTGAGTGCATGACTACAACGCCCGTCAGCATACAGTAGGCGCCGTTCGCGTGAGGGCCTCCGTTATTTCCTGACTTCTTGGCGACATTTGGTTGGGACAGCGCCAGTGTATTTCCCGGGACAGTTATTCACCGAAAGTAAGCCTGTTCGAGGGTTTCACATTAGCACGACTAAACTGCGGGGCCATTCCCCACCTCGCGGTGACTAAAGCGGCGACAAATGCAGATACACGTAACATGAACGGTTAATCACGGCTGGCAACACAACTAGAGCGATTGCAAAAAACGGGACAACCTTTGTTTATGACAACGCAGCAGCAGCAGCAGTTTAAGACGGAGATGTTGTTTACTGGTTGCAATTTTGTGGAGAAAGAGCAAAAATCGGGACATTTGGCCAGCCGTGCTGAGTAGGTCGAGCGTGGACTCTCCCGCTAAATTTGGGACGATTAGCAACCCCTGTTTCGGCCCCAACCAGCGCGCCGATGCTCGGAAGGGTGTGTAGCAGCCACCGCGGCTCTCTACGCGGGAGCCGGCGCAGCGGAGTCGTGACCGGCCGACACGAGCGCTTTGTGGGTCACTGTCGTCGTCGAGCGGGCCGCCAGCAGCCATGTGGCCCGGCTGCGTGCGCCGACGATCGAGCACGCTCGCCGTGCCAACGCTCTCCCGTTGGCCTCGACAACAGCCCGTGTCATCTACGGAGTAACAACTCGCCCGAGAAGCGAGTTTCCTGCACAAACATCACTCGAAGCAGCCGTGCCGCTGCGAGGAATATATTGTGCGCAGATTGGTCTCATCTCCGTGTTTGCATATCTCATTACGGTGTTACTTATAACGCTTCATCTTTCCGAATTTCCAAGCTATTATACCTTTGCGCTGCTGTATGCCGGGCAAGTTGGTACTCTGACTTGGATAACATTTTTAGTGCCAGCGGACGAGGCCAGAAGGCAGACATATTGCGCAGTGTTGTCTACGTCTCCCTTCTGCCCTCGTCCGCTGGTGCTAGAAAACCATATTACTTTTTGTTCGATCGCACGCTACATCAGTATGTTGAACAAAGATCTTGGCAGCGTTGGAACTGACGGCACGAGTTGACTGGTAAAGCAAGCATGTGGCAATCAGTGACTGGTGAAGGTCGTTGTCGTCACAATGTCGATCAAGAATGCCGCATTTTCGAGAACGTTATGCCATATATGGCATGTATATGACGGAAGGACGCCGTAACTGCAGCGAAAATGTATCAAAGAAGGCCAAAGCTTGGCCCTCTCGATCGTAACACGAGTGTGTGACCTATAATATGAACACAAAAGCAGGCGTAGCGCTCCCGTAGAGCGCAGTCGTAGCAGGGATCACAGTGTCAGCTCCAGAGAACGGCGGGCCGGTGCGAGGACGCACTTCCTCGGAGCGCTTTGATGAGAGCACGCAACCAGTGTGCGTGTCATCGTTCGAAAGCACCATTGAACCTCCTGCGCAACGCCGACTGCACCGCTCGAGCAGTCAGCGACCAGTCAGTCGAGCACCGCAGGAGCGAGGCGCTTCACGGCGGCCGCATTCGGCAAGGTCGCCTCATCATTGGCGTCGTGCGTATATTAGGCCGCCGCTGCGTGCGCGCAGTGGACGACGCCGTGGCTGAGAGCATACTGGTGTGCGGATGGGGATTTTGAAACCAAATCATATTACGATAGTACCAGAAGCGAATCGAATGGAGTATCGAATAGTTTTCAAGTAAAGAACAACCGTTTTCGCAAATAATATAAAAGGATGTTCGCATATTAATATTCGTAACATTTCTAAGTTCCTGGTTGGCATTATACGCTGCAATTATGAAGCGTCGGAGAGCGCGAAGGATCGTATCGTCGCCGGCTATAAAGTGTGGCTCGTGTGCGATGGCCTGCTCCACGCACGCAGTAAGTTCTCATGACCTGTGTGTACATCATCATCATCATCAGCCTATATTTATGTACAGTCACCTCCCTGATAACTGTGTGTACACACACACACACACACACACACACACACACACACACACACACACACACATATATATATATATATATATATATATATATATATATATATATATATATACACCATGCCCGGGGGTATGAAATTTCTAATACGTTTGCTCCAATTTTATTAGTGATTGCGCGCATTTGACATTTCGCAATATGCGAGAAATATTCGTATTTATGAACGGTAACTCTTCGATTCAAAAACCGAATCGCATAACGTACTGTTCGATTCGTTATTCAAAAGTGTCGCATATGCGCGCACCCCTAGCTCAGAGCTTCGGGCAGGGAGACCTGGCTCGCTTGAAAGGGGCCGTCATCTTGGACGACGCACGCGCGAACGTATAAGTTTCCGCTCAACGTGCCCGTCCTTCCAGGTCGAGGTCGTTTTGCGTGATGCGGTAAATTTTCTTACATTGAGGACTGTGCGTACAATGTGAGCGTAGCAGGCGACTTTGCTTTCAGTAGGGGACGCATCGTTCAACCGCACAGTTCTCGCAGGAAATTTACACGCGCAGAAAACGCGATCACACGTCAGATGACCTTGCCTGTTCGCCAGTGTTTTCTTCGTGTGTGCCCTGTGAGAACTCTGCGGCGCGTCCACGATCGGGGACCGACTAGCGTACACCGCAACCCTTTGTTAGCTTTCAGTTTGCTGCTTCCCGAATGCGCTACACTCGCGAATTGCGCTGCTAGAGCTGATGGCAAGTGGAAAACAACAGCGAGTCGTTTTCCACGTGCCCTCAGCTCTGTCCGTGCCCTTAGCACTGTTCCCGCCTGAATATGAATAAGCAACTAGCTTAGAATGCTTTCACCTTGATAGACACACGCACTCGGTAACAAGACAAGTGCGTCGAATTTAGTGTTCACGTGTGAGTGCACATTATTTGTGTGCCACCGCGCATTTTAAACCGTCAACGCACACGCCATGCAACCTCGTCGCAGCATGCACTTATCAACGGTTCGTTCATTCTCATGTGCGTCCTCCTCTTTGTGAAATTATAAGTTATTAGCTAAGACGCTCGCATCCGTTGTACTAGTTTCGTGTACACGAGACCTGCATGAGAAATCTTACTGCCAGTTTCACTTGACACGAGTTCGAGCGTGTCTCTAATTGTGTTAGTCATTTTTAGGCAAGACAAAAAAAAAAAAAAAGCGAGAGAAAGGGTACTTGAAAGGCAGGGAGGTTAACACATGCTAACCGCGTGCGCCGTTCCCTCGTGACACGTGCAATGTCAAGCTCGTGCCGAAGCCGTGCAGCGTCCACGCGAAGTGACGACCGCGGGCCCCGCTGGCCAAAAAACGGGAGGGGGGCTTCAGTTAGGCAACAACGACAAACGGGGGCTGGGCCCAACATGGCTGGTGGCCACGTTGCGATTCGAGAAAGGTCGACGGGCCCTCCTCGCCTGTGGACCGCTCCTTCGGAGGCCTCCGTTCGCAGCTACCGGAACCTCCTCGCTCGTGTCGGCCGACTGCCTGTTAATCAAGTGGCGCCCCCTCGCGCCAAGCTCTCCCTTCGGCCCCAAAGTTCGCCGGAAAGGGGGAGCACTCTTTTATCCTAGGAAGGCGCGGCGCAGGCCGTGCCTGCCCCTTCGCTTGCTCGAAAAAAAAAAAAAAAAAATCCCCCTTTTTTTTTTGTTTCTTCTCGGTGACAAGTGGAATCCGGGTTCTTTCTCGTACCCCCCTCCCTTGATGTTGCGTTGTCGTTCCGCTGAGCTGCCTGGACTGCTTGTGTGCGCCGCGTCTCGTAGTACGAGCGTGCGGCGGGCTCGCGCTGCGTACGCGAGCAGCCGAGGCTTTGGGGTGGATTGCACGTCAAATACATTCCCTCGTTTATTCCTGTGCAGGCGCCGTTATTCGGGCAAAGCTGTGCTGCCTCCTCTTTCGCCGTTGAAATTCGCAGTGGCGCCGTCGCGAGCGAATCTGAGTGACAACTGAGCGTTTGTTTCTTACTTAGTTTTGACCGTACCAGTCAAATGTTTCGTGGTCAGTTAGTAAGAACAGTGAGCAACAAACCGGGTCAGTATCACCGTCACCCGGCGCGCACAGGTGGTTGAATAGAGAAGAGGCCGCTTTTTCACTTGGGCGCGTAGTGGGTGCTTTGGGTGGCCCGTTTTGCCGGTGCCCACACGAGGGAAATGATGTGGCTCCATCACCCCCCTACGCGCTGCGTAACAACGAATTGTCACGCATATTTGGACAACCTTAAGGACGGTTGCCGGGAGCTTCACAGGAAGGCTGAGTGCCTGACCCGTGATACAAAGTCACACAGCAGTCACAAGGTAGCAACAAAAAGAAAGTTGTCATCAAGTAGCTGGCATTAAAGAAAAGTAAATACTGGAATACTTTAAAATCATTTCCGAACTTGCTGCCTCTGAAACCATGGCGCGTTCAAGGCATCCGTCGTACTCGCTAGTAGTCAGCAACTCCGCTTAACGAATCACTCGGTATAATTCGTGTGCGTGTACTTGTGTTTCGAATGTTTATGCTCTGACACAAAGATTCGCTGTATATAGATTCCAATTCGTTGGATCTGGTGCATGTTCTTTCTCAAAAAATAAGTTTGTACGCTAGAGCTGTTCGTAAGACTAGATGCTAACCGAGCGGCCAGCCAGCGGCAAACAGCTCTTACGAAAAGAATAGCTGTGTGTCTCGTTCCTTGCCAACTTGTCCGTTTCATCCGCTGCTCTTTCGAGCTTCATTGCTTCAGAGCTCAACCTTTTGTTTTTTGTTTCATATCATCTCATGTTATCATTGTGTGCTCATTGAACAATCTATTATTTGCGGAGAAACCGGCGACACAACAGTTGCGGACGTTTCCAATATCGTCAAAATAAATCACTCATTCATGTGCTTTTGCATTTCTTGAAATTTACAGTATTTGTCTAATTTCTATCAATTGAAAGTGTTCTATCCCGTCTTTCGTTCGGCTGGTGGAGGGGCTCAATTCCCAACGCTTCTCTTTCGCCTACGTGCTCTTAAAGGGTGCCATCAGCCGGCCATCTTTGCTAATGTCATGCCCAGCATAAGTGTTGGCTCTTACGAACAGTTCCAGCTTACGAGGTGTTTTATGAATACGGGCTCGGGTTTTCGCGATATCCTTCAAAAACATATCACTGCGAACTTTCCCAGTTTACTATTCTTACGAGTTAACTGTGTCGGCACACCGCAGGAGGGACGCGATGCCTTCTTTGGCGCACGCCGTGCTTCGAGATTCGGCAACTTTGGTGCCGTATTGTCGTTTCCTTGGATCCTATATTGGGAGCGAACGAGCCGGTCGGTGGTCGCCTCGTGTTCGAGCCCTGGGTCGAGGAGATATTTTAATTTGTTCTGCACCTACAAAGTACGCAGCGCTACCAAGAACCAGAAGTGCGTTTCGATTCGGCATCATTGTCCCCTCCATCCTCGCTTGGATTCTTTGTTTTTGCAAGCAACAGTTGGCGCTCCGGTTTCATTGGTTCTGTTCTGATGCGGCACTTTCATCGTCCCAGTAGCGGACCAAAACGGAGGCAGCTCCATGCATCCGTCAACAGCCTCGCCTACTTCGTAGCATTGCGCTAAGGTAGGTCGAAAGGTGACGGGACCTTCCGGGGTTGTTTGCCTTCGAGCCCACCGCGGGTCGTTCATCTCGGCTGTCCAGCTCCGAGATGAGCCACCCAGCGCCTCGGTCCAGCGTGGCCGTCCGGGCGCAGCCAGTGCCCTCTCGCGGCGGGCGTCCTCTCTCCTGTCGTGGACGGCCGCCTGTCGTGGCTTGTGCAACCTCCGTGCGGGAATCATCGGTTTCCCGTGAAAAACGACGGCGCGCTTGTCGGTGAGAAATGACGCGCAGGTGGCGTTGTCCAAGGTCCTCTTCTCGCTCGTGTCACGCGCCGCCTCCTACTCCAAGCGCTTCTTCGGAGATGCCGCGGCGTGGAGGGGCGTGGATGCTGACGCGTGTGCTCCGTAACTGATAAGTGATAACGTGTGATAGTATGGACAGTTTTTGGTTTACTGGCTGCAGCTGGTGCGTGCACAACTCGCGAGGGGGCTGCGAGAGTTCTTTTTTTCGCAGACCATTTTAGCTAGCAATGCGCGTTGTTGAGGGAATTGGTGTATAGGGCATGTATAAATCATATGATGCGCACTTAAAATGAGTATGCATTATGCAAGTCACAGTACCTATATGTGATACCCAAACATGCTGACGGTATCATGACAAACTATACCTATAAAAAACGAGACAGGCTGAAGTGAAACGCAGGCTGCAGCTTATACAGTCGAAGCCGGATATATCGAACCCATATATAACGAATTATTGTGTATGACGAACGGCAGTAAAATCCCTTTGAAAATGTTTGCATAAAATGTTTGTTTTATATATCGAATTACCTATATATCGAACTTTTCTGTGATCCCCATTGCAGATGCGGTATATCCGGGTTCGACTGTACATAACTTCACAAAATGCACATGTCTGTACCGGCGCGTGACTCGTGTGGCACTCTAGCGGGTGGCGTGCACTACATCAGTGGTCACCCAGTGTTGCGCTTAGGAAGAAACCATAACGAGTACAAACATAATACTGAAAATGGCCCGCACAAACAACGCACTAAAACGCAAGCCGTGCCACATATACAAGCGCCACGAGTAACATCAACTAGCTTTTGCGCATTTCGGGCTCACCCCACCCTCCATTGAAACCTTATCAGCGCAGAGAGTTGCCCAGTTCGCCACCGACGTTGGTGCGCGGCTGCTCGTCTCGGAAAGGGCGTACGATCGCTTACATCTGGATCCTTCGCAAACTCTTTCGAGCAACGCGGCTTTCTCCAGTGTAAGCCGCGCAGACCCAATCCCGAGAGTCAAATAAACCGTCCTCCCTCTTTTCTCGTTCTTGTTTCTTGTCTCGCCGCTCTTCCTCGCTCGCTTTAAAGAATAGCGGCCCCTCTTCGCCTCCTGCGAAGCAAGCAAGGTGAAGGGCACGACTGGGTCGTTATATGCCCGCTGCTGGCTTTTCCTGCGATGCTTGGCCTCCCCGGCGTCCCATTTCCTGCCTCTCCCCGAGTGTTTGCCTCTCGGCGCAAACTTCTCAACGTGTCGAAACATGGCGCCGCCTTTGGCCAGCCTTCGTCCCCTGATTGAGATCCGCTGACCCGCTACCGGTTCCCCCCCTCCCTGCTTTGCTTCCCCGAGAGCGCTTGCACAGCACACCCAAAAAGATGGGTGACGTTGAACGCGCAAAGAAGAAACAGGAGAACGCACAACCACCCCGTAGAAAATAAAATAAGATACGGAAGGAAACAAAGCTCCTTGAGCGGTGGTGCCGCAGGTCATCGTCTGCTTTTCGCCGTCGTCTGCACGCGAGCGAGCGCTCCCTGTCTCGCTCGAGTGAACTCGGGCGCCTTCCTCTCTCTCGGTCGTCTGCTGCGCTTCGGGCCAACGCCGATGCTCGCCATTTTGCGCCAACCTGGCATTAGGCGAATACTTGTTGCTGCTTCCCCTTTTCGCTATATTTTCTCTCTCTCTCACGCTTCGTTCGCCCTTACGGCCGTCCACATTTTGCTGCTATCTTCGAGGTCTTTTCGGCGAGATTTTTTAAGGAAGTTACCACTGCCACTAAGCGGTTACGCAGCGCTGCTAGTGTTTCGTTTTCCTACGTTCTTCTCTATTTCTTTGTATAAACTTTTGACCCGCGTTGGAGCCCCTGGCCGATTTTGTTGAGGAAGCTACGGTGCTACGTTATACTGCGTTATCTCCCCGTTGTAGATTTATATAGCGGCGTTGTGACCTTAGCTATGCTTGGTTCATAGCTAGGGGCACGTACGATGAATTCGACGTGTACGAGTGAAATGTAGTGTGGCTATTACAGAACGAATTTGAGTTTCATGAAAATACCTGCCGTATAACAGGCCAGTCAAGTGTACCTACGATACGCTTTATAGCTGCTACCGTACTGAATTTTGTTGAAGTGGGGCGCCCTTACCAACATTCGACTCTGCGATTCTGAAGTTGGTAATCCTTCCTGTCGAGCTGGAACAAGTTGTACATCTCTCTCATCGCTCTCTTCTTTCATGTTTATCAGCTTAGATGTGGACGGTTGCCTGAAAGTTTCCGTACACCTGGACGCACAAAAACACCCGCACGCATTGCGAGACAGGGACGAAAGAAAGGATAACTCGGCGTGTGGCATTCAGGGCTCTGTTTGTGCCAGACTACTCACCGCGATACAACTGACACTCGACATCGCTTTGTTTAGCATTCGCACCGCTGCGAGAGACTGCCCGTTTGGTGGTCTACATAATAGAGGGCGTTCACGGAAAGGTGGTCTTTGTTCGCCCTTTCGATAACGCGTGGCTTTAGAGTCGGCTCACCTAAGCCGGCGAGTTGGAAAAAATAACGTCGCTGCAGTGTCGCAGGTTCCCTGGCCACGGTGCCATGTTGGAAGGGTGCGTTGTAAAGGGGCGATTAACAAAAAAAAAAAAAAAAAAGGATATGAAAGCGCGTGTGTGGGTGCACTGGGGTGCATGTTTCTACCCGTCGCACCGGCGGCGCGCATGCACGCGTCGCCAAAGTGCGGTTTGTTGTTTTCTGCGATGAATAGATGTACAGCGTGGCGGCGTTAACTCATCGCGCGGGCTGAGCGACAGTGGAGGAACGAGCAGCGCCCAAGAGCACTGCATCGATCCGCTTTTCGTGGGCGCAGTGTGCCCGCGGAAACTCGTTAATCCGTGGCTCCCGTGCTCTACGTGCCGAACAACAAACTCCGGGGCCGAACAAGCGCCGGCAACTTTCTCCGCTTTTGCGCGGTCGTCGTGCACAACTGCCATTCGCGTTGTTGTTTTCTTGCCGGCCGTCTTTCGCTCTTGGCGCAACCGTTCGCGTATTTAGCCCGAGGCAGGCGCGTAAGCCGGCGTTAACGATAACGAGCTCTGGCGCCTGGTTTGCGCGTCCTGCACTGTATAACGAGGCGTCGCGACGGTAAACAAGCGCCGTGCGAGAGCAGCGTGCTCGGCCGGGCACGTGAAACAAAGCCGATCGTGCGACAGGCGATTAGCGCCCACTGCAGCAGCGGCATAGCTGACTCGCGGCGTGTGTACGCGGCCGAAAACGTCCTCGGAGCTGCGTGGGCGCATTCCTCCCACTCGGTGGCCGTTTAACGACGGCGGCTGTCTTCAGCAGGTATGCAGCCCAAGACACTAAACTCGGTCGGTTCCTCATACTGCGTGGGATCCTATATTAGCAGTGCTATAGGAACGACAACACACGGCGGCGGCGTGTCTCGGCGTTCGTGCTTTTATCGACGATTAGGACGCGAACTATAACGGGGAAACATTGTCAGGCACAGAAGAGGGCGTCCACTCGCAAGTATAGTCCACTCGAAGGAGGCTAATGCAGTTTTATAGGAAAGGAGCCAGGGTGCGCCACAAAATTGCAAAAAGAACAAAAAAAAAAAAAAAAAAAAACGAGCATGCATATTCAAACACACTGTCAAAGAACCAACGCTCAGTGCTGGTTCCGGGCCTGGTTCGTAGAAGCGAGTCCAAGGTATAACATAAACTATTTAGGGTGCTCTGCAGAAGCTATTCCTGTATGTCTTCTATAGCGTTCAGAGGGTATTTACATTCGTTTATAGCAAAAAATGACCAGTCGGAAATGTGATGCGCGTGTACTTCTTTAGCGTGGTTCACAATTTGCAATCCTGTCAGCGCTGCGTACACATTTCGCTGTACGAGTTCACGCAGCCTTCGTTACAACTTCCCTATCGCTGTGAATCGAGTGTCAATGTCGTTGCTCACCAAGTTACGAACGCTGTCATCATGCGGAACTGCGTAGAATAGAAGAATGTAGTTTACAAGAACTTGTTGTTGGGCGAGTTGGTACATATTAGCGAACATTGTTTAACTGCGCGAAAAAGTGGTCCGTTTTTTCGCGCAGTTAAACAATGTTCGCGAATAGAAGAATGTCGCGCAAATTGAGCAGCTGCCTTTCTATCCGTAAACCGACGTCTGCTCTGTTATGTAGTGCTGCTATCTTGATCCGGTTATTTGGCAGATTTATTATACCGTCAATTACAGCTCCGAATAAATGGACGCGCACCGTATTGCGGGGACTTCATTCTATTTTAACAATCATTTCAGTTCAAATAAGCATTCTCTTCGGTTTAAATATTTCCCAATAAAATTTAACTTATTTTAGAATTTCTGGGTCAGGAAAGAAAGATTGGAATTCTTCGCTGCCAGTGTTACTCGAGTGCATACATATATTTTCTTCACGTACATGCAAGCCGTTCCGTGGCCTTGTTAGTCGCGTCTTTTGTATCACTGTTGTAATTATTTCCCTTAAAACTGATACGTCCGCGTTCGTCATGTCTGATTTCTTGGCTACATGTTGACACTTAGCGCCATCGGCTAAATCGGGCACTTCCGTGCTCAGTAGCCGCGTCTTCGTGAGCCGACATCCGTTCTCGGTCGTCCCTTCGCAGGCCATGCAGCCGTCAGCGTGCCGTCGTAAAACAGCAGCCATGGCCACCGTCGAGGGATCTCGCTCTCTCTCGATACGCCCCGATGGCCGCCATCATGCACGCGAAGGCCCAGAAATGTGCGCATTCATCTCGCCTAATTACCTGTCACGCCCGATGTTTATACCGGGCGGGGGGACAGCACTGAGCCCCTTGCGGGCCCTTTCCCCGAAGTATTGCGCGGCTCTGTTCTCCGTTTGTGTATTTTACATCGGGCCCTTCTCCAGCTTGAACGCCTTCGGTGGCGCCTCTCTTGTGACGCTGACTCGAGCAAACCGTGCTATCGCTGTCTCGTGTGGCTGCGTTCTCTCGGAGCACCGGACTGCAGTGAAGACTCCTCTCCGTTCTCTTCATCTCAGGAGGTGAAGGCTTCCGCGGTGACGCCACGTTTAAGCTTTGCTTACGTGCACCTCCCCGTGGTTTGCTGCGGTTGGGTCGGATGGTCGGTTCACAGCCTCAGTGGCTCGGCACAAGCTGCCGCCGGATAATAATAAGACAGCGCGTGTCCGATTGTGGGACCGGAACCGTCTCCAGACAACGCTGCAACCTGATGCTCCACCAAAATAGACTCGAAAGATGCGAAAGGAAGGGAGGTTAACCGGAACAAGAAATGCCTTCTGCTACCCTACTCGTATGCAGAAAGCTGTACGTAAGCAGAAAGCTACACGTATGCAGAAAGAGAGGAAGAGAGCATATACATGTTGCACCGAAATTTCGCTGGTTGCAGTGACACTTTCTAACCAAATGGATTCAGTGAGGTATGTTCGATTCCGAAAATTTTTAGCTTCGTGCATTATTGAAAGAGACGCAGAGAGAGAAGAATATTTAACGAGTGGAGAAGCGGAGAGGTTGGCCGGAAGAAAATACCTCGCTTACAGAACCTGTGCAGTCGAAATCCAAGTATCCCCTTCCACCACCGATAGCGCACTTTTTTCTGTCTTCTTTTTTTCTCTTTTGATTTTAAGTGTACGGCAAGGCCAGATTCCCACTGCATATATATTTAAAGACACCGCCCAATCCACCTGCGAATTATTGAGCGATGGACGGAGCATGCTCGATTTGGGTTGGCGTGCCTAATTACTCCTACTTTAATCCCGGATCACGCGGCTAGACTTCTACTGTGGAATTACGAGCACGCCATGCATTCGGCTCCCATCTCTCTCTGTTTGACATCCGCACGGACGCGAAGGACGCCAACATCTATAGCCAATGCCAAGCTCACTATAAACGCGGTGACGGGTGGAACTAGCGTTTGGGCAGCGGCGCCTGACGAGCGTAGTAAAACAGAGGTTCCGACCGATGTCACTCTAACGTGACGTCGCTCAAGCAGACCGATAAATGTTCCGCCTGGAGACGTCAAACCGCTAAGGAGTCCGCGGAGCAGCAGCGTTCCTCGGCATCCGAGCGCCGTTCTCTGTTTTGTGACGAGCTCACCCGAGGCGGCCATTAAAAGTCTGTCATCCGTCTCGCGATAGCGATGATGGCTATTTCTGCCTCTGCGCTCGTCGCAGCTGCGTGGACGGCGCGTCGTGCACCGGGGACTCCCTCGGCGACGGCTCCGCCCCCCTGGAGTAGCTGGAGGGGGCGTCCGTGTTTAGCCCTGCCGAGCCTCGTTATAGTTTCACTGCGACCCGGCCACCTCCTCTCTCTCTGGGCTTCGAGAACCTTTCCGCGGCTTCTTGAGTGCGCCATCTGCAGCGGCAACGAGACGAGAACCAGCGACGCACATAGACGCATACTCGCTTCGTCTCCAGTTCCGTGCACCACGGCGCACACTTGAGCGCCTCCGAGGCTGGCGGGGCAGCCGAGCTCTCCCGGGAGCACCGTCCGCTGCGAAGATTCAATCCGCCACTTCCCCCTCGTCACTACTGCATCGTAGAGCACAATAAGCGATTCTTGTTTTGGAGATGAATGAGGACACGCGCGCAGTTTATAACTGCCTCCAAAAAGGACGCGCTGCTGCGCCGCCCTGTGGGATTAGGGCACAAGAGCGTAGATGGGAATAGAGATAGATAAACATATCGCGCGACAGTCGCGTCATAGTCGTCGCGTGTACACCCAGCGCGGCCGGTCGACGTATCGCGAGCTTGGAGTCCACTAGAAACGGGCAAACCTGTCGGCGCTTATCTCGCGGTGCGTCCAACTGTGGCAGTGCGGCCGAGATGTCGTCTGCCGACGGAAGGAGGAGGTAGCGGCCGTTCAGAGGAGAGTCGTGGCCGCTGCCTCGTATTCGCCGGCTCCGCTGCTTTGGCGGCGATAACTCGGAGGCGCGCTCCGGGCTCGCTGCCGCACTTTGGGACACTTGCCAGATGGGCGGGCCTACACTGCACGCGAGGGGGAGGGAGGGAGACCGCTTTGGCGCCGCACAAGTCTCGTGCGTGTCGGTGTTCTGCCCGCAAGCCCGCTTCTGGCAAGAGGTATCCCTCCTGAACTGAAAGAAAGGCGTGTAATTCTTTCCACATTAGTTCTGTATACGTGTCAATGATCTTATTCCACTGTGTTCTACTTGTTGGCTGACCGATTCAGATGCATGTTATTAGATCAAATTACTGCTATGTTGTCGAGTGCATAACGCTCTTTCTACGATTTATGTGTAACGCATTCCCCTTATCTGCGCTGATTATTAGAGCTCCGTCCGCAGACTGAGTAGGTGGATCGATCGAGTGTGCTGCTGGGCAGTTAAGGAGCAGTATGACTGGTCAGTGGCGCCAACGTTTCGGCGGCATGTATTAGCGTTCCAGGACTTGTTCCTATAGAGGCCAAACACAAACCTGTCAGTCGAGGTCATCAATATTCACGGTAGCGCTTGGTCAAAAAAAAAAAAAAAAAGACACCGCAGAAGCACTCCGTATAGATGGTTAACAAGCGAAGCTGAAACGTGCGGCCCCGGTGTTTAGCAGTGGGTTAATCCCGACGCTGTATTGAAGCGTTTCTCACTTATTGGTTACATGTTTGTGTTTTTTGTGGACCGCAAGCGCCAATGGCGGGCGGATGCTGCTAACCACGACGCCGAGCTAACTCGAGATAGGGACACGCCTAAATTGAATCGCCCGGCTTGGTTTGTCGTAAGAGAATGGTACAACGCTTTCATGGTGTCCTTTTCTTTTTCAAGCAGACTACAGCAGAGCAGACGGCGTGAAAATCTTCTCGCATCTCAGATCCGCTCGTATGTACGCGACGCAGGTGCAGCGGTAGCGATGCGGATTCCAAAACACATGTACACACTCCCGCCGATGAACGGTATCTACGTATATGTTTTGGCAGCGAAGGCGTGCGATCCAGTCTCCAACCGATTGGCTTCTTCAGTTTCTTTTTTTTTTTTTTCTTCTTCTCGCTTGTGCGGAACATCTTTCCTCTTCGTTTCCTGCGTGGCTTCTGTCTTGCTGGCAGCGGGCTGACATCTGCACGTCCTCAGCGTGTTCTGGTCTCGCTTTTTGCTCTTCCGCCGTACTAGTTGGCTTTTTTTCTCTCTCTCTCCCCCTTTCTCACGTGGGACCCCCCGAAGAGCTTGTCTATACACTCCGCTGGGCTTCCGACTTCGCCCGCCGGCTTGTTTTGACTCGCGGGCGGAAATAACTCTGTTAGCTTCCTCCGTGTCGGCGTGCTCTTTGGGCAGCTGAACGGTTCGCCCCCGCGGATGGGGGTGCGAGGGGACGCCGCCACTGAACCGTAATGCGACCTTGGCCTTCCAGATCGAAAACGCCATATGGCCCTCGCAAGTGCGCCATGCGTCTGCTGCGCTAACGAACTTTTCTAACTGGCCTTTCACGATGGCATAGCCCGTAAATGGGCAGCACCGTGTCAGCCGAGTTATTCGTTGCCTTCGTCACACCGGTGATGAAAGTAGTTCTTCTATGACGGTCACCGTATACGTGATAGTTGTACGGACAGTTGATTTTGTTACCGATCCACTCAACCACGCAATGCGTGAAGCAGTTCCTTAGCATGTTCGCGGCGAGAAATTGTAATGGTGCCCCTTTCTGCGTACAAAGATATTTCGTACACATATTACTAATTATTTAACGCGTGTCCAGTAAAAGCACCTATATGTTTTGGTAAACGCCGGTGCGAAGATCGTAGGGAAAGCTCCGGCAGGTAGCAGAGGCAGTAAGTTGCTGTGGTAACTTTTTAATAAATGGCAGTGTTGAGTTTGTGTGTGACAATAATTATGGCAGCGTAATTGCTCGAATGAGAAGCATTTTGTGTGTTTCATTCATTCATTCATTCATATTCATTCGATTTATACATGAATAAAATACTCACAAAATGTTCAGACAAATAGCTAATGGCTATGGCTAGGAGTTTATGTAACATGGCCCATGGTCGAGAGCTCGGCAGCTTGGGAGCGCTCATTATTGAGTCCTGTGAAATGAAGACGATGACAAACGGAAGTGATGCTTACTGGGTGATCCTGCGGCGCTCTAGCGGTATCGTGTCCTCCCAAGACGATCCTCGATATCACACAGCGTGGTACGCTACTTGGATGCTGGTTTCAGTGGATGACGATGAACTGTGCCGGTTTTCTCTTGGTGTAAATATTACTTCCTTGCTTTCTCATCTTCTTAGAGGTGTTCGAATAAGTAATGCGACCCTCTTCGAGTGGAGACTCGCGTGTTCCATGCTCACATCCAAGTGGCTCGTGCATTGAGGCCATTGAGGGAGACTTGATCGTAAGAAGTGGCTCTTCTCTCTTCATCGAACGACGCGTCAGCCATCACAGCTCCATCGGAGAGCTTTGCCCCCTCCCCGTTCGTTCTGCGCGTTCGTTTGTGTACATTTGCGTACAGATGCAGTCGCTGTCATAGGACGCTCAGCTAGTTTCGTGGTCTGACGCAATACGATTGCGCAGGAATCGTCTGCCCAATGAACGTGGCCTGAATCGCTCTGTCCATGGCGTTCGGTTGGTTCGGCATCGATTTGTGTCACCGTCCGTTGTTTTGCGTGTACTTTCTGCCAGCGATAGACGAGGACAGACATCGTATAATCAATGGCCACGCCGGAACCTCTCTGGGCAGCTTTGAGTTCGCATAGAGAAAGAAAAAAAAAAAAGCGAGAAAGCTCTGTGCTGGAGATTATTTTTTTCTTGTTCTTTTCGAGCAGTTTGCCCTGCTGTATATATGTGCATTTAAATAAAATGCAGGTACTTTTTTTGAAGAACGCCAGGCTGATAGGAGGCATGCAGCTTCCTTTTTAACGCTTGTATATTTCTAGAAGTGCCGCGATTGATGCAGTGAAATTAGTTTATATCAGAAAGCAGGAGCGGCGTTCAAGTACGTAATATCGCTCCCTCTTGTCCTAGCAGACGTTATCTTAAGTCTTACGCCATCAAAATTCTGATTTCTTTGTAATGATAAACTATTACATCCATAGTCTGTGAGGCAAAAATAGGTTATATGTTGTGAATTAATAATTGTAAATATTCTACGGTCACTGCTTATATATGTAGTAGTTTTCTTACTCGAGCTATACACCTTTTTCCGCGCATTATTTGGCGGCTGCTCCGAGTTTTCTGAAAGACGAAGACTAATGCAAGGAATGAAATGTGCTGGCCGGTAAAAAAAAAAAAAAAAAAAAAAAGAAAAAGAAAGAGCCGTGCACTGCAGCGGGGCTTCCGGGCGCTAAAATTCGCCAGCCGAGTGTATACCGCGCAGTGGCCGGCTGTAGGCGGGCGACTCTTCCTGGCCGCAACAGCGCCATCTCCGGCTCCCTGATCGAGCCATCAAAGTTTTATGGGCGTCCTTCGGAGCAACCCGAGTGCGATATCTTTCCGTCTCGAAGGAAACGTAGTCCGCTCGCGGTGGCCTCCTCTTCGTATTGTGCGATGGCGGGGCGCCCTTCGCCAGTCTCGCGTATAGGTTTAGTGCACTCTCGAGTTTTGCAGTGCCGTTGCAAAGCTGGGCCTTTTGTG
This sequence comes from Dermacentor silvarum, assembly GCF_013339745.2. Lineage (NCBI taxonomy): Eukaryota > Metazoa > Arthropoda > Arachnida > Ixodida > Ixodidae > Dermacentor > Dermacentor silvarum. Next base: position 66,573,052 of record NC_051164.1, on the reverse strand, counting down.
CTTTCTCGCCGGCGTCGTGGAACGCCCCCTTCCCTGCGTTGCCTTTTCCGCGTATCGAGCAAGCACTGCATTCTCGCGCTGTCTGCTGTTTTTTTTTTTTTTTTTTTTTTTTTTTAGTGGATGAAAAAGACCGGAAATTGGGCGCAGGACTGTATTACATGATAAAGTACTGATAGGCCAGGCGCTGTAAGGAGGCGAACACGAGGCATCTTTAGGCCTCTCCGGTAACGTGCAATCTACAAGACGTCCTTTTATTCAAGCAAGTATCGCAGAAAGTAATGTATACAATGCATCTGGATCCCTATACCTATCTCAGGGCATGTGTACTAGCATAGCTATTAAGGGACTATGGTACTAGTAATAACAGTTACAACGTCAAAACAGTAAAAAGAAAGAAAGAAGAAAGAAGAAAAGGTTAGTCAATTGCATGTCAATTAATGGCAATTCATGCTGTGTAGGACCGCCAATTCATGTCGGTTACCTGCGCCCATGCCATGTCCAATGCATGTGCATCCATGCCCTTGTGCAATTCGCGTTTCGGTGACCTGTGCATCTCAACGCATTGCCTCATTGCATGCGCGTAGACTGTTTTGTGCGCATATATTATTTCGATTTGTGCTGAACCAACCTGTTGCGAGTTGCCGCAGGGGTCGTCATTTATGTTCGTTGCTTTCGTGTTCGCCTGCGTGACCTAAAGTTCCAGCGCCCACAGATTTGCCTTGCACGATTTGTGCCGGAAAATTGGCACGCTGCTAAACGCGAGGATGAGTTGCTCTCAATTCAGAATGGTGCAGTGGCAACTGGTAAGGGGAGGATCACCATTGCGCTATCGCAATTCTCTGACGAAACAACCTTGCTGTGCCGCTTGTGGCTGGGAGTGGCGTTCACGAACGCTTACTCGCATCGTATGGGAATGGCCGAGAGCCCGATGTGCGACTCCTGTATGTGCGAGGAAACCATCGAGCACCTATTGTGTACCTGTCCTCGCTACGACGTACAACGCCTCTCAGGACAACTTTAAACCGACTGGACTCGAGGCCGTTCTCTGAGTCAGAGATACTCGGACCGTGGCTGCACCCGTCACCTGACACAAAAAAGAGATTCGGGCACTAGTACACTACTTGAAGTGCACCGGTTTAAGAGTCCGCTTATAGTGTCCCTGTGCATCGTCCCACGTGTACTCACTCTCTCCCTCTTTCTATTCCCCCTTCCCTTACCCCTATAGCCTCGTCTGGTTGACCTCCCTGCCTTTCCTCTCCTTGCGCTCTCTCTCTCTGTCTGCACCAATCTTCCTGCAAAAGCGGTGAAGCATCGCTTCATACAGCGTAAAACTGAGTGGAGATAACTCGGCTTCAGACATGCCTCTGCATAGCTCTGTTAAGTGGACGTGACTTCATTTCGGCCCGGCATAATTTCTGTAATGGTAACACGTGCAATACCTCCTGCAATTTTGTTGCAGTACCTCGTGGCGGTAAACATGATGCTTGTCTGGCGTATGTTTGCTGCTCGCGCCATTTTATTTGTGAAATATACATGTGGACTACACGAAACTGCTTCGCATATTGATGAGAAACACGCATTTCACGCTTGACTGCCGTGTTAGTGACGAACGTCGGCGTCGTATTTTGGGCATCCCGCTAAGCGAGGTCTCGAAAGCGGTCTGATGCTCTACCTGTCGAAGGCGAGGGCACATGCGAACGTTCGCAATAAAACGTGCGCACGGATGCGAGGGAATGGAAAGAGCAACGCTCAAAGAGCGCGCACCAAACGGGCGGCGATACACTTGGCGGGCCTGGTGTCGGTAGCCCCGGTAGAGATGGGCGCGCCCGTGTTGACCGGCAGGCAAGAAATAAGCTGTGGGCGGCTGAGCCCGGCGATATCCCGGCGTAGCGCGGCGGCCCGGGCAGCGCCGTCCGCGCGCGCCCGGTTGGGCTGGGCGGCGGTGCGATGATGAGCGATGCGATTCGAAACGACCGCCGATGGGCCACTTCCGGACTGGTCCGCCTTGTTGCTGCACTTGGTGCACTTGATCAGCGGCGCAGACACGACAGAGAGGGCGACCAATGCGATTGCGATCGCTGGTCGGCTTAACTATATACGAATCCTTCGTTCCCGAAGAAAGAACGTGTATCTCTTGCTCGTCTCCCTTATCGCCGTCCTGCATCATTTAAAGACTGCATTTCAGCACAAATCTCGGCCCGTGCTCACAAAATGTTATTATGTTAGAATCTGCTCGTAAGAGCAGATTCCAGCCGATTCTGATTGAGGGCATATTGGGGGAGGTAGCCTACGAACGAGAAGCTTCGTGAATTACGCCTCTGCTTTTCAGTGCATAGCATATTTTCTTTGTATACACATATGTCACTGCCCTCTTTTACTGAATAACAGTGGCCGAACGAGGAATGTCGTCGAAGCCAACGTTTCGACGAAAGGACCGTCAGGGCCCTTGTCGAAACGTTGGCTTCGATGACATTCCTCTTTCGGCCACTGTTAAATCACTTCAAGCATTCATCATTGCGTGAACCGCTCTCTTGTTTCCTCTCTTTAACTCCACGCCAGACGAACAAAATTGAGTAAATCTTGAACAATGACAAAGGATGAGCGGTCGTATATGCGTGTCGATTCTTTTTAAACTAAGAAACGTGCATCACGTGCGACTCACAAATGAAAGCTGCAAGTTAGGCGAGAACTTTAGTCTGCGCAAGTCATCCCATCTTGGTATAGGCACTTTGATATTTCCAGCGAAACAGAACTGTCACCGACACCGCGTCGATCATCGCGCCAGTCGACGATTAGTGTGATCTACTAGCGTTCATTAATGGCAGCCTGTTATGCAACGGGAAGCTATTTTGCGGCTATTTGTCTGGAGGAGTGTGGATTTACACCTGTGAGCAAACTATATGGATCACAGACTATCCGAAAAAAAAAAAAAAAGCTATATTCGCAATTCAGATGATCAATCTGACATTTATGAGTGCACTGGAATGTTCGCAATTCCAAGTTTGGACTGCGGTCCTCCATTTAAAATTACATTCACATAGGCGGAGAAGAAAAGTGGCTTCATCGCGGAAGCCACTTTTTCTCATGGGTGTACGTAATACACACACGGCCCTCAGCGGGGAAGGAGGCGAAAAACTAGGTTCTGTATACTTAGTCGAAAGAAGGCCAGAGGACACGTCCTATTTTTGCTCAAAAGCACTTCGCTCTCGTGCCAACGTTGCGTTCATGTCCCACGGAGAAAGGGTTTGCTACCGGAAGTAACTGGGACGTTACCACAGAACTGTCAGGAAGGACGGCTGAGCCAGGTAGCTCGCTAACTAGTCTGCGTAAACGCTAGTCATTAGTCGATGTACAGGTGACAAAAACGCGTCAGCACATCAGGTAAAATGACGCAATCCCTTGGCGGCAGATGGCCGACACCCCGCCGGTTTAAAGAGGAAATGCGTACGCGAGTGCAGAGGCCTAGAGGTGAAACAGACCGCTCGTCGAGCATCAGCCAATGGGCGGTATCCGGGAGCGAGCAGAGAGACGTTGGCGGTTCCCTTTGATGGCTGCGGGGTGCCAACGAGGACGACGAGCAGGGGGCCGCTGTCCCCCGTCACAGCCCGCACAGGCGGGTGACCCGAATGTGTCGTCGGGCGACCGCGCGTCGCATGCGCACAGAGCCCGCCGTGTAATCTGGGACCACATACTCGAGCTCTTGACTGCGCCCTTCTTGGGTGACGTATTTTCCTTCCGCTCTGGCGCGCCGAGGTGCGGGTCTCCCCCAGCCGCAGTCGGCGCAGGGCGTACGAGCTTGTCGAGTCGAGCTCGCGGAGCAGCGAGCGGCCATACTGCGTCGTTGTGACGCAGGAACCGTTGTCCCCCGTCACAGCGCGCGCGCGAGTTTATATTCAAGTAGGGAACGGGCTTTCAATTTCTTTTTGCTTTGGTTGAGCTTAGGTTGCATTTTCCCAGTTTTCTATTGTAATCAGTACCTGGGCTGTTGACTCTCGCAATGTATAAAATCCATCGACTCTTGCCTCATTCGACTAAGTTCTCGAGAGACTGTCCGGCCCATCGATACATATACCGCTGTAGGGGTAGCGAGAGAGAGAGAGAGGCATATATTTAAGCAAAGCCAGAGATGTACATGGGCCTGACCTCGCTATAATTTGTTACTCTGCACCGAGGAAGAGCGACGAGGAAGAAAAGAAATGATGATGACCGTGGACGGTGCTGCACATATACGAGTCCACCACTCGCGGCATCTCTAAGGCCGTGCGTCAAGCATACGGGACCTACCACGGTGGCCTTCCTGTATTGGACCAGATACGAACCGTACGCATCTTCTTTTTGACATTGTGCAATAAATCGATTATGTCCCGGAACTGTATTCGGGTCCGCGCGTATTCTGTCTGCATGTCGCACGTATCACGCCTCGCAAGATGCCCCAGTGAAGGAGCAGGCGCGAATGTTGGAAACTATACGCGCTCGGAACACATCGAGATAAAATAGCGGTGATGATGGCGTGCGAGGACTAGCGAAGACAGCTCGTAGCCGCCCTCTCTCGTATACGGGGCACACACGTGTGCGTGACAGACGCGTGAATGCGATTCGGCGCGCTCGCGTTTGGTTTGGAAGAGTGCTGCACCGCGCGATGCTTCCGCATGCAAATTGAGGGAGGGGGCGTTGTGCGAAATAAATGTCGATACGTCGGTGAGCACTCGTGGGTGGGCTAGAATGCGGAATGGAAGGAGACTCCTTCGCCCCTTCTGAAAGGAGAGCACGCCTGAAGACCAAGGCCAGACGGAAAAAAAAAAAAAAAAAAAAATAGGAGAGAAAGTATAAGCCACACCGCGGTTATGCGAACCTCGCCTGCTGCTCGGTTTATTTTGCTGCGCGTGTCTCAGACGCCGCGGACATTCCGGCGCACGACCGGCTCGTGGAAAGACGACCCACTTCTTTCGTGGACGGCCTTTTCCTTTCCCACCTTCTGCCACTTCATTTCCGGCTCCGCATAAACGGAGCGACCTGTTGAGCGCCCTCTGCGAGGCTTGCACGCGTGGCTTCCCGGTGCGCGACATTCATCGCTGGGCCGACTCTCTTCATTCCGTCTCTTTTTTTATACGTCTATTAGCGCTGAGAACTTGCCCGTTCGCTTTCTTCTCCGTCGACGATCTTGCAGGCTTTCATACGGCCATGATCGCCTGTACGGAACTGCACGCGCGGCGAGAGAAATAAATGTCGTCAGCTTGTTGGAATGTAATGCCATCCCTACCAGCGAGGCCGTAGTAGAGTGTGCTGTGAATTAAATTTGAACAGCTCTGAACGGGCACCCAAGGGACGGTGCACGAGTGTGTTTGTATACGGTCGGGAGTCAAACCCACCACATAGTCATCGGAAGCAGAACGCCGTATGCGTGGACTTCAAGGCGTTCGCTGAGGAGTCCGGAGTAATGAGGAAAAAACTTGTACGCCCGATGGTTTGCCTTCCTCCGGTAGGACGAGCTGATGAAAGCTTGATGAGACACCCGCGCTAACAGCGCGCAACATGTTCAGGTAGGAACATTGCCGGCCATGCAGGCTAGGCTAACCTGCTGCACCAGGTGGCCGTGTGCAGCCACGTAGCGGTGTGCTATAGCGAAAACATGACTTCCTCGCGGATCAAGAAAAACTGTTTGCACACTTGTTTATCTCCTGACCTTTTGTACTTCGCCTCACATTGTTGTCACGTTCATGCAAGGAAATGTCTACAAAATTCCCCTCTCGTGCGGCAAACACTATGTGGGACAGAGCGGACGCTGTATCAGTCACCGTTTGCGTGAACATGACAGCAATGTGAGGCGAGGCATAGAAGGCCGGTTGGAAATACATTGCAAAGAGTGTGGCTGCAGACCGAATTTTGTAGGCTGCATGGTTGTAGGCAGGAATGATTGGCTCAAAAACAACCGGAGAAATAATTGAGGCCGCTGAGATGGCAAGATGTAGAATCATTCGTGTCAGCGTGCTGTGAATCGCAATATCCGATTTCGTGCGATTAAAGGACAACAGTGAGTCTGCGCTTGCATTTCATTAAAAAAAATCATATATAAGTGTTTTCTCGGAGATTAAGTCTGTGCCCTAGTCTCTTCTTTCGACCCCGTGAAGCCTTACGCTGTAAGCATATAGTTTCTTTCTGTTATCATTTTACGTTCCATCGCTCGCTGCCGCGGTGCTTGACTTCTGCGGCAAGTTTCTTACCCTCCAAGCTCGCCCTCTTCTATCGACATTAGAAGAATACAGCAATCGTAACAAATGAACGGGCCACTCAAATAACGTATAAATAACGTATGACGGAAGCTTACCCAATGAACACCCAGCTACATAAACACGCTGATGAGTGACGCCAGCCAGCTTTGCAGTCCAACAAGAGGCTCGCGAATAAGTCTTCATCGCGGTACTCTGGCACGATGCTTCCACTCCGTACTCGGTCTGAACGCAGTGTGCTTAGTGCAAGATGTCGGCACAGGTCTGGCATATTCCGAAACAACTTCTCTGTGTTCAGGTTTACTGGAACTAGTGAAGATTGCAGGCAAGAGCACGAACCATACTGCGAGGGCATTATTGGAACCATTTGATATAAGAAAGAAGGAACCGTCTTGCTTTAGTGACACGTTTATCAAGTTGTTTTCGTCTGGAATTAGCTTTTTTCGAAATGCGGCTTTCGTGACGCTGTTTCTACGTCACGCATTGTCTCTACTGCGCGTGCGTGGCAATCTTTGTTTTGTATCTGTGCCCTCTTGTCGGCGCATCTGTGTGCCATTCCTGTTGTTCCCTCGCTCCGTACTTTGCGCCACGCAGCACGTGAGCAGTGAACAGGTCCGAGAGCCGGGCCCCGCTGCGCTGTTGGCTGCACCACGCGTTGGCCACGAAGCGAGGACAGGCAGCGCGGCTGCAAGAAAGGCGAATGTCCGTCGCCCCTGTTTTTGTTCCGAGCGGCGCTGGGAGGGAGGAGGCCACGCCTCGCGGGGTCCTTGCTGCAACCGCCGCGCCAGATCTCGCTTCCGGCGATTTTCGGAGCACCCCTCTCTGGTCTCCCATGCGTCGCGAACACAGCAGCAGCGGCGGCGGCGGCAGTTTCGCGGAGTCGTTATTCCCGTCGTCCTTTCCTGCCGCGGTGCCCTTTCGCCTTCGTTGACGCGCTTCCATTTGGTTGTGTAGATTCGAAAAGGTGGGAGACCATCGGCGCATGCGCTATGTAACGTCGCACAGTACAGAACCTATATGTGCTTACTCCTAACTATTCACTCGCACACCGCACGAACGAAGTTTTGTTATTGTTAAAATTTAGCATCCGAAACATATATGCTCAGAAATCTTCATAGGTATGCGAGAACTACAATAATTGGGAAATTATACAATTTATGAATTTCTTGCTAAATTCTTTACTGCGTCATTTTACTTTTGGTTCGATTTTCTCAGAAAGTTTCGTTGGTGTTCTTTGTCTTGTTTTGTTTCGTTCTTTTCGATTATTCCAATTCTCTTTCTGATCACATACGATTCTTATTCGATCCTCCGCACTGGGTAGGAGGCACATCTTAAACCGATCAGCCAGTGGGTGCGAACAATACTCGTTTTTTCGGTCTTTCCTTTTGGTTTTTTGTTTCTCTCCTTGTAATAAGAATCTGTCTTCAGCTACTCCCTGCCGCCCTATTCTTGGCCTGCCCCCCTTAGTGGGCGCGTGCCATAAATGTGAACAATCATCATCATGGTGGATAACGGCCAATGTTCCATCCGTAAAAATCATATTAGGAGTTCGGGGAGTAAAACTGATTTAACACGATCGCTCATTATTGAATACGGTCATCGCTTCGCTGTCTCATCTTTATTTACAAAATTCCTTTTTAGTTTTCTCCTCCTTTTTTTCCCCTACCACCGCCCGATTCGTGGCCCGTCCCCGTAGTGGGTTGAGCCATAAGGCGAAGGAACCGAGCTCAGTTCGGTCGCATTGCCACGTTTCGAGCCTCGCTGCCGCGTCCACTCGCGATGATGAGCCCGGTCTCCCTGATCATGGTCGTCGTCCTGGTGCAACTCGAGAGCTGGTCGGGCCACGTGGAGCTGCTGCAGGCCAACGCCAGCGTGGTCGCCCCGAGAGAGCCCGTGAAGCTGGTGCTGTGGCGCCTTCGCAGCTTCTCCAAGTCGTGCGCCGACCGGCACCGGGTGGCCGTGGCCAACCGCAGCCTGACCATCGTGAGGGACAACGCGCCGGTGATCTTCAGGCGCCTGCCTCAGGGATTCTACTGCTTCTCCGTCAGAACCGACCGCGGCCCCACGACGCTCTCTTCGGTCGCCGTGCTCACAGGTGGTCACTTTGTTCCGGTGATTGGTCGAGACGAGATTGTGACGACGATGACCATCTTTATTGGCACTTTGAAATGGAGCGGCCACGAATTGTCACCTAGCTTGTTTGATCTAGCTAATCGGGTTCTAGTATATCTATCGCAGTCTAACATTTTGCATATGTCCCCTCGATATATTCTCTTCACCAAAACCTCATTCTCTATATTGTTCTATGAATCTCTTCCGTGATTTTCTTGCACCAGTGTACTCTAAACGTTTGTTGATTATTTCCACTGAAGACCTCCTTCCAATGCTTCCATCTGCTTTGAGCGGCAGCGCTTCTAGAAGGGGCACGTTCCTTGTGCTGGGTGAATTGCGATGTGCCGAGTCGTTTGCGGACGTTTGCTGCAGCAGACACATGCCTCATGCTGTTGCGAATATTTCCTCCGATATGCTTTTTCTCTTCAGACTCGGGTCCTCAAATAGCGAGGCGCGGCCCTTGTGAGCGAGAGAGAATAGCGGCGTGCGTACCACGGGATGGACGGAGGTAGAAAAACATAGCAGCTGTGCACTGTAGAACACATGCGAGCCGCAGCGTGGATAAGAGTGTGCACGGAAACGTTGAATGATTAGTAGGGGGAATCGAGGGGCCCGCTTGTTGTAAGTCAAGACCACATGAAACCAACAGGTAGTGAAGCCCAGGAAAGCATATTAACTGGACCCCGTATTCACAAAAACCTTCTTGTGCTAGAATTGTTCCTAAGAGCAAATTGCAGCCAGTGCTGTCGCTAGACATATTATCGTCGAGGTGACCAGCCAACGACAAAGAGCATTTGCAAACGATAAGCTTCGTGTATAGGTGGTCTCCAAATCCAGACCCCAGCGTCCACTTCCTTGGAGTAAAAGAAACTGATCTCGAAGGCCATGATTTTGTAGGCTTCGCACTGGAAGCGATTGCAGGAGCCGAAAACTTCTCGTGGCCGCCATGTTCTGGGCACCAAATAAATGGCTTCTGTTCTTTTAATCCTAATGTAAAAGTAATAAACAAAAGGCAAATAAAAGTGGGCTAAAAAGAGAAGTTGCCATCAGTGGGAGCCGAATTCACATATTTCGCATTGCGCGTGTGATGCTCTACCAAGAGGTGGTGCCCTAATCCATGTTAGGGTGCCTCGATGCCCAGCGCCGCCGTCCAGGGTGGAGACAACCCCGCTGGCGCCGCCATATTGTGTCACACGAGCTGAGACTCAGCTACGCTTGCGTTCATAAAGTGTTACTCGCGGCGCGCTTCCAAGTGCTTTGCCTTGATGAGGATTTTTTTATCGGTGTCCCATCTGCATATCTTTATAACCAATAGCCGTTAACTCGTTGAAGGTCGAAGACGTAAATGTATGGCGCCGGGAACATGCCCCAAGTTGCCTAATTCAATCACATTTAATATGCCGTGTGTATGTTTAAAATACGCACTATTTTTTTTTTTTGCGCTTCGATGCTTGGTATATAAGGTTTGTGACCCCCTGCGTGTAGAAGTTTTTCTTTTTCGCTGTTGTATTTTGGTTTACACGTCACGCCTCCTTTACCGTAGCCAGCCACTCGCGCACGGCGGTTAGTTTCCCTTGCGTTGCGCGTGCTCTTCGCGTTCGTTGCAATTATTTGACGATATCTACGCGCAATTTTTGCTTTTTTTTGCCCACAAAACTGTGTGCTGACAGGATTAAGCTGGTGTAAAAATAACTGCGATGTGAAAATAAGGTTTAGATAGTGCTGTAGAGAAAAATGTAACGTAACTTGTCTGTGTCAATCTTGCGTAGTACACACAAGAAATCAAACGATGCACAAAATACATTTACTTATAATGTCTAGTACAATCAATCATGAAAGAGATATGTACATGAAAAATTATATGTACTGTGTGGCGCCTGAAGGTTATGTTGAAAGACGAGATAAAAAAATTTATTCGCAAGGTAGGCTCGACACACAATTCGGGATAGAGAGAGTTTTTTTTTTTGTTTATTCATTACATGGGGGGTGGGGGGGTTCAAGTGAGTACATCAACCTTATTACACACAATATAAATCGAAAACAAGAATGCAAACAAGAAACGCAACCGCGGGTAATATTAATCAAGATATCCAGCCAGATATCCAGCCAGAATACATACATCAGCTACCATCGAATACGTCGCATCAGCCAAACACATCGATGGCGAGTACAGAACATTTCATAAATAACCATTAGAACACTGATAACTACATTGAAAAAATAAACAGCACTGCATACATATCACGTACAAAAACCGTAAATGAAACTAAGACAGTCAAATACAGATTAGCAATGTTTTTCACTTCGAAAATATAGTCCATGATGATGTAGGGCTGTTGACTTTAACAGACGGCGCCCATCCTGTCGACTTCCCTCGTACTGGTCCTCTTCAAAGTGTTTCTAAGTACAGGTAAAACAACAAAAGTGATTATTGATATGAAAAGTTGCCTTGTAAATACAGAGAACCCATTACAGTGCTTAAAAATAAATTTTAGCAGAAGCAATGCTGTATTACCTCGCTTCACACGTTTCGAAGAAATGCACAGGCTACAACAGACACCATGCCAGAAAGCGCCGAAACATTTTGGTCCCATGATGCCCCTTAACTCTACTACACCTTGGCATACCGTGCACAGGCATTTAAAGACCGTCACAGTACCCACTACGATCGGGAATGAGCACGAATGACCGTCGGCTTACGATCACCGCGCTACAAATATGTACAAGTCTAAAAAATCAACTATGTAACGTAACACCCTGAGGTCCGCAAGATATCTCCTGAGAAATCAGAGAAAATCGCAATGTTTCGCTTACCACGTACAAAACAGCCGCTCTCCCCAGACGAAGCACTGCGTTCTTTAGTCCCAAATAACCAGTACCGAAAAAAGAAAAAGAAAAAAGAAGAGACACACACGGTGTGTGCTTCCCGTGAAAAAGGAAAATAGGTGGCTTACGTGACGATTCGTAGCTAATGTAAGACTATTTCGCGGCTAAGCATCTTCGTCAGTCCTTAAAATAAGGGTACAGACTGCGCCCATCAAAACGAAAAAAGCGTATGCGACGCGCGCTCGCAAACCATACGCTACTCAGACAGCATCGGTGCAGTGCTTACTTAGTTCGTGAGCGAACGTAGGTACGTGAGCGAGGATCAGAGAATACTTTCTTATTTAAATGAAAAACACGGTGCGGTAGTCTAAACATTCTTGACACTTACCTCGCAAATGCAGGAGTTATCCGTTGCCTTCCAGTGATCGCGCTTTACTTGGGCTTCCCATCTCTTCCGTCGCTCTGGGTCCCGGGGGAAGCGTAAACAACGAAGCCCTTTACGCGTCGATCCGGCGCACTTGGGAACACAACAGCCCGTCATGTCGACACGATGCACTTGATAGCTTGTCAGTCATGCGGCTGAACACTGTCTAGCAAGTAGAAGCGTCCGCGAAGCATCCGCGCGCACTGTGCCTCGAACTCAGCACCGGCACCAAGCAATCGCAACGGTTCGCTGTGACACAATATGGCGTCGCAGCGAAAAGCGGCGGCGCGGGGGCGGTCAAAGGTTGGCACCACCCTGAACGGCGGCGCTGGCATCGAGGCACCCTAAATCCATGTCCAGTGGTGGCGCCCTCTAAATAACAAATGCAGATCTCGAAGGCTATGCTTTTGCTGGTTTTGCAGGAAGCGACTGCGGGAGCCGGAAACACGCCATGAACGTCAAGTTTTGGACATTAGTTATTAAGCTACAATGGCGGCTTAGCTGTCGTCCACTTTCTTGGGCGTTTCCGCATGTTTACTATAGATATGGCCCTTGGGGTGTTCTCCACTGTCCATTGCGCGCACTGGCTGCTTCGCTCAAGTGTAGCTTAGCGTATTATTTTCCTCCCGTGTCCTTCTAGGAACACCAAAATAATAATAGTAATAATAATGAAAACGTACAGCCGCCCTAAGGCGTAACATCAACTACAAAGACACATCTATCGCGGCTTAACATCAACAAACTCGGCCTGTAATTAAGGAGCCAACATGATCGTTTTGGAAGGAAGACACCTTTGGCTATATAGGGTCATTCAAGGTACCCCAATCCAGAAATCTTCGGCATCCCCCGCAGGAGAATCAAAAACGCGCTTTAGTCTTGTTTCGGGTGAAGTACGACGGTGACTGTACGTTTCTCGTCGTCCTGCGAAGGTATATACCGCTTACGTGGCCACGGTGTCTCATTTCCATCGTTTATGGCACCCTTTTTCTATGCAGCCGTTACACGAAGCCGACAAAAGCGGATAGAGTCGTAAGTCGGACTCAGCCCGACCCGACAGCGTTCACATGAGCTCGTGAGATTCTCACGATTCTCACTACCAATCTCACGAACGGGACGCGCAACGAACGTCCGTTTGTCGCGCGTCCCGTTCATCGCTGCTGGCTGGGCAAAATGCCACCCCGATGCGTCCGCGTTCACAGGCGCAGTCCGTGCGGTGCAATCAGCTGGCGCAGCCCGACACGACGTTCGCTCAGCTCGACAAGTCGATTCGGCGTGTTTTTGTCGGTTTCATGTAAACGGCATGTAAGACGGCGCGCGCTAACTCCGCTTGCGGGCGACGTTATTGGCGTGACGAAGGTCAAGGACCCCGCGACCGATGTTGCGAGAGAGCGCCTGGCCAGGGCCTGCTGTGGAACGTGTCACCGGGCGGCACCCTGAGCGCCTCGGTGAGCGTGGACAGCAGCGAGCCGCCGTGCCAGCAGTTCGTGGCGCGGCTCCACGAGGGCGGATGCCAGCAGATGGGAGCCAGACTCGTGGTAGAGTACCAGGTACACGCTCGGCGAAAGTTGCACCGGTTACACCGCCGGATAAACGGTTCGTAGGACTGACTGCGTGCAGTAGTCAGCTGGATTTCAATGGGATCAACTGTTCGATCATTTTGCTGCCGCAGCACCCTCACTGCTCAGCCATGTCTTGCCAGCACTAAAGGAAGTACAGCTCACCAGAGAGAAGGAGAAACATTATTGCATTGAACTCTCCTGTCCTGAAAACCAGAGTATTGAAGAAGAGCAAACTCTAGCACGCATAGCAGCGGCGATTCGACACAAATTTCACTCGCACCAGCGTCCAGGCACACGGTGAGACGGCTCGCCTGCATGACACACAACCACTCGTACAAGCGCCGGTTTGATACGCTGTCATTACTCGACCCGTAGAGTGATTCTAATGAAGTGAAAAAAAGAACGCCAAATACTTCTAGCTATTATTGCATTCGGAATTTCAAATTAGCCCTTTATATTATGAAAAAAAAAAAAAGAACGCTGAATATGTTTAAGTTTACAAAACAAAATTTGAAAGCTTCACAGTGTCGTAGCTGAGCGCAAAAACAGACATGAGACTGCTAGCTGCTGTCGTGCCGAATAGATAGAAACCAACTAGCACTTTACCTTATAGCTACTATACCCACCGCCACACCACCACGCGCTAGGACCTCGCAGGATGGTGCCGCAATGCTGTCGCGTCTAGGGAGCCTCGTTGCGTCTAAAGCCCCCGTAGTGGCGTCCTTCGGTTTTCTTGCGGCGTGTTCCAACTAGAGCGTCTTAATAATATTTTATTCGCCGTACATGTCGAACAGGATCACTTCCCGTATAGATAAGATGGCCGCAGTGCGAGTGCAACGCTTCCTCGGGGGACGATCGCAGCGCCACGACGATCGCAGGTTGTCCGCAACGCGGTGTTCCACGTGCACGGCCTGAGGCCCGAGCTCCGCTACTGCCTCACGGTGGCGGCCGGCTGTTTCAACTGTCCGGTCACGTGCTCCGCGCTCGAGAGCAAGACCGTGGGCGTGCGCGTCGAGCGAGCCGGCGACGACGGGCTCGGACTCCGCGGGGGGGAGTCCTCCGTGCCCGAGGCCGACGCCGCCCTGGACCCCGTGCTCGCCGTGCTGGGCGTGGGGAGCGTGCTCTTCCTGCTCGCCTGGTCCTTCCACCTCTACCAGAGGCTGCCCGTGGGAGCGAGAGCCAAGAGGAGGGGTCACGTGTCACCCGTCTAGCAGCCTTTGGAAACGGGTTATACAGCACACGCTTGCACTATACTTCTTGTTGCGATAAGAAAAATAAACAAACTTCGCTTCTATCTTCGAAGAACGTGAGCTTGTGGATGTTTGTATTCCATTTTTGCCTTTTAGCGCACGGAAAATACTGGGAAAATACCCTATAGCGCACAGAAAATACCGTATAAAAGACGTTGACAAAGTTATTTGTATGCGTCTTTTATACCGCCGATGTGTTTCCTGCGCGCTAAAAGGCTAAAATCGCTTCTATCCTTGCTATTCTATGCAGAGTCATCGTTTCCTTCCATTATCTTACAAGGCGCAATTACCATTCCACACCACAGAAAATTAGAACAGCTTGAACAGCTTTACTTCTACTAACTACGAAGAGTACATTCGTACAAAATAGTTAAAAAAAAGAAAAAAAAAACAGGAAAAAGTAATAAGAAAATACTATTTGAAGTAGAAATTAATTATGAATTGGTTTTCTGATAGATCCGAACTAAAACATAGCTGCAGCTTGTCAACAAATAGAAGCTTTGCGTTAAGTTTTCAACGTTTTGAGGTATCAGATTCAGCGTCTCGTATGTTGGACATTGCAGAGGCATTTTAGGGGGGGAGGGGGGGGGGGGGGGGCTGGGGCTGGGCTAGCTTCCTCAACTTTGCGCGATCGAGCCGACGTGTTGGACTTCGATGCTTAGGAAGCCGCGGCAGCAAAGGAATGCGTCCGCGAAGGCCGTTTCGAAACCTCCTGGCGAAATTGACGAGGTTTCACCGAGACGACGAACATTACTCGCAGCGAGCAACGCACTCATTTGCCTGTACTCGCATTGATTTTGGGCATAGAAATGCAGCACTCGACGGCGCTTCAAGGGATACTAAAGTTGAAAGGAATATTAGCTGTTTAGGGTATTACCCTCTCACAATAGCTAGAAAGCCACTCTGGAGGCACTGTGTGCGTGCCGCTCTGCAAAGAACTTGCTCGACACCAACTTGGGCCACGCCCTGTGTGCCACTGGGCATGCCCGGACTTCACGACCGCGCTGCCTGAAGGCGCCGCTTGACCAGAGAGAGGAGCCTGGCACGCCTCCTCCTATACATGAAGCTTTTCGGCTATTTGCAAGCTCGGATAGATAGGATTTCTTCTTTAAATCAATAAATCCGTAAGCGCTTTCCACTGCCGCCTACGAAGGAGGGTTTACCAATTTGTTCATTTTTTTTCTTCTGCTTTTGCAATTATGCGCGAGGGTGAGATGAACGGACGGTGCTTCCATTGCAGTCGTTCTTTGTAGAGGGATTGTTCAACCTCCCGGCTCCATCGTGGGTGCGGCCCGCAGACGATGTCCCCTAAGGGGGACACTCATCGTCTTCTCAGGACCAAAATAAAAGTTCTTTGTCTTTCTGTCTGTTTCAGACTTTGTGAATCGATGTTCGCTAGCTTTCGTGACCATGCTTAGACATGACCATGCTTTCTCGTATCGGTTCGCGCCGGAGATGAAGCACGGCGCACTTTTCGTGTCGATAAAATGCGAGCCACATGTTTTGTCACCATCACCATTTCAACTCTGCCCAGATCTGTCCCTCCCCTCCCCTGACATCTGCAGACGATGCACTTGCCCACGCGCGCCGTTCAGCGATAGCTATGTATACGTGCGCCAGATCGAGTCACTGGAGCCCGAGTGACCTGATTTTTGGACATTTGAAAGTACATTTCTCTGCCGGCGGCGCAGCTTGTCAATCTTTGGGCCACTTTTGGCGTCTCCGTGTGCAGGCCTGTGGTCAGGCTCGGCCGACGCTCTGTCCTTGCCTCGGCGCACGCGAGCAGCCCATCTGTTGTGCAGTCAACGTCAGGGTGCACAAAGAAGATTGTTCCTTCCTGGGCGCACCATGGTTGGCGCCTGTGCCTCGGTCTTCGTGTGTGCTGGCCGCTTCCTCGGCGGGGCGCCGGCTTCATAACTCGAGCGTGTTCGACACGCTTCCGAACAGCAGGTGGATTGCAGGGGAGAGGGATAGGCCTGCGGCGCAGCAGAAAACGCGCCTGCCAGCCGGACGAAGGCAGCCGGCGCGGTGGCTCGCCCCTTCAACCTGCAAATTACCCCTCCCTAAACCTCGCCGGCGTCCTCAACTCGGTAGCCTAGCTATTCGCCCGGTCACTTCTGCTCTCTCTTTCTTTCTTTTCTTGCATCTCTCGGTTTTGCTATCGTTCGTGCTTTGATGCCTTTTCTGTTTTGCTCCCGCGCATGGTCGCCGCTGCGTCGTCTGCTCCTTTTCACGCGGTCGTCTGCTTCTTTGTGCTTGCGTGTGCGCGGCCGCAGCTTGTCGGGTTTTCGTCTGCTGCTGCTCCGCTTTCGATCGGAGGGGGAGGGGCGCATCGCTTCGTCGTTTCGAGTCTCCGTCCTGTGCTCCGATAATTATGTTTTGTTGTTTATCGCTACCGTAGATTTTTCCTTTTTTTTTTCTCCCCCTCCGGACCGATCTTTCGGGTCGAATCGAGGAGCAGCCACGAAGGAGACTGGGGTCTTCTTCGTTGCCGGAGAGGAGGACGGCAGGGATTTGGCTTGCGCACCCGGACCTGGGAGTGGCGCTGCGTCTTCGACCTGCTGCCTTCTCCCTCCCCCGGTGGACGTGGCGCCGCCATCTAATATACCATTTTCCGAAGCCACGCAAGTAGCAGCTCTCCCCCGAGTTGGCCCCCCGAAGAGAGCGCCGAGGCGAGGCCCAGTCGTTCGGGGGCCGATCGCAAAACACGGCCATTACGAACAACAAAAGACGGGGGCGAGAAAGGAGGCATCGCTAAATACGATACGAGGCAGCGGACGACAGGGAGACGAGCGCCAGGAAAGGGCGGTGGCAGACGAGAGTGGCCGAAACAGAAGCGGGAAGGAAGTGTGCGATCTTGATCAGCCGGCGCGCCGATACGCCAGTGTCTCGCGGAATAAATTGCCCATCTGTCCTCCCTCGTCGACCGGACTTATGGGTTCATGAATTTATTAGCCTCCGCGGCTTCTTCGCCCAACGCTCGCAGTGTATCGCCGGACGCAGTAATGGTTACGTCCGCCAGGGAAGAAGGGGTCACGGGGCTTCGGCATCTTCCCCACTCCTGCCCCGATCTGCACCGCCGGCATCGTGCGCGCGGCTTCAGCGTCCTTTAGGACCGCGTTTGCGCGTGTAGTAAAGACGTAAGCGTTTGCAGCTGACAGCAAGCGTGCCGTCGATTGCTCTCTCAGCTCGGTTTGTGGGATGCCGAGGTGTTACCTCGGTTTCAGAGCAAGCACCGCGTCATCACACGTCCGAATAGCCCTTAAAACGAACATTTCGTAAATGGAATTATTATTATTTGGTTTGTGTACATATAAGACATAAGGACACGAAGGAAATAGGGAGGGAGAAAGCTGACAACTGCCACCGAGAGGGGCACAACGCCTGCCTACTCTTTCAGGAGGAGGGAATAGAGGAAATGAAAACATGAGGAAAGAAAAGCGGAAATTAAATGGAATACAAACATCAGTAATCATGCACCATCACTACTGCAGTTGTTGCACACTTTGACATAGGTTGGCATACTTACTCATGAGTATATACACTCATACTCATTTTAAAAGCGTCAATGTGAGGGGGTTGTGCGTAGACGTGATAGTGAACATTAGGCGGTATCTACGAGTGTGAGTAGACGCGAGCATGGGTGAATACACGAGTAAGCGTATAAACGTGAGTGCCCGCCTGTGAGTGAAAGTGTAGACGTGAGGGCCAGTAGATGTCAGTGAGTGCGAGTGTGGGTGGGCGTGAGTGCGAACGCGAATGATTAGCTGCTGATGTACGTCGACGCATGAGCCTGAGTGCCCACGACTGGAAGCAAATCGAAGCACGCGTACATGCCAACCACCTCGTTATTTCCATTTGTTGTCTGTTTGTTTAGCGGGAGCGCCATCCCTTGGGAGGTTCAGTCCCAACTGTCGGATAGCGCAGTGAGCATGCGCTATAGCTAGGGCTCGGACGCTAATACATGATCGCGGCCCTCTGCGCACCATTCGGCAGTTTCTCTGTGGCCTGCTTTGGGGAAGTTGCTGCCCGATGACCGTATAAGCATTAACGTATTCCGTTAATCGCGGCTTCTGCATGTCCTTTTTTACGCTGCGGGCGGGAAGCAGCTAGGTCTACCCACAGTTCCCGCGCTCTCTCGTAAAGCTTGCACGTTTACCTTACGAGCCTGCACTTCCACTGCCTTTTAATGGAAGCCCTTATTAGCATCCAGCTAGTGTAACTATTTCCGTTCAATTCCAAGTCAACTCTTCGCGGCTGCCAGTGCCACACATTTTGGGATGAAACCTGCGTCGGCTCGAGTCTGTCCTTGCGGAGCAGATATTCTCTCGCTTGCTGCTGTGCTTTCAGTGCGTATGTAGACCACAGAAAGCTGAGCAGGTTTGTGGAGGGTTCACGGAAACGAAAGGCAGCCACACAAAACATGGATGACGCAAGAAGAACGAGGAGGCACTGGACAAACGTCGACTATCAACTGAAAAGTGGCAGACTGGCTGGAGAGAATGAGCATCACTGAACACCGTCTTATACGTAAAGAGCCGAGACCCCTTCGTTGCACGGGCACACACACACGCACACAGACACAAATACGGGCTTCTAAGATACACGGGTCACGGACTGCGGCACTCGGTCAAGAACAGAAAAAGCAGCTGCGTTCAAAGGGAGGAACCCTGTGAAGCGGAGCGGAACGATCAGCGAAATCTGCGCGGACAACAAAGAGGTCGCCGCTACGGGATGGCTATATACTGCATGCATGCACGACGGCATCGTATTGGTGCGTGCATCCAGGACCACCACCAGGGGGCATGCAATATACGCGCCCCTTCTTGTCCCGTCGGGCAACACTGTGCAGTGCATTTGCGGTTTAATGGGGGGCGGCGGCAGCTACCGAGAGACCCGCCGCGGGGTGCCTCGCTTGCATGATCCCGCCTGAAGCAGCCACTTGTTTGTGTGTCTCTCTCTACTTGTTACCAGCAGCTGCGACAGCAACGACATGCGCTGAAACCGGTGAAAAAAACTGGTGCGGCTTCGAGCGCGCCTCGCGGCTGGCTTTGGAAGAGTCGTCGAGTTGCCTGCCGTAGAATTGCACGCTAAAATCCTTGACCTCGCATGCACGTTATAGTTGTAGCGTAGATAGGGGCCAGACGAGCCGTACCGACGTTCGCGGGAAACACTTTTTTTATTATCACTGTCTTCGCTCGCTCGTTAATACGAGTACATCGTCTTTATCGTGTGTGCTCGCTTATCCTGGCCCACCGCCTAGCGGTGGCCACTATACATAGTAAATCGTGTGAACTGAGTTTAGGGTTTTGCGTGCGACAACCACGATGAGACATGCCGTAGTGGAGGACTCCGGATTAATTCTGACCACCAGGGGGTTCTTTAAGGTACCCCCAATGCACGGGACACGGGCGTTTTTGCATTCGCCCCCATCGAAATGCGGCCGCCGCGGCCGGGAATTGATCCCGCGACCTCGTGCTTAGCAGCGCAACACCATACCGCTAAGCCACCGCGGCGAGTACATCGTGTGCGTGTGTGTGTGTGTGTATGTATGTATGTATGTATGTATGTATGTATGTATGTATGTATGTATGTATGTATGTATGTATGTATGTATGTATGTATGTATGTATGGTATGTATGTATGTATGTATGGTATGTATGTATGTATGTATGTATGTATGTATGTATGTATGTATGTATGTATGTATGTATGTATGTATGTATGTATGTATGTATGTATGTATGTATGTATGTATGTGGGTGTATGTATAGAGAAAGTTTAATATTGGCCCTCTTACTTTCGTGTCACGGTTGCGCGAGTCCGGGCCAGCACCGTGGCCGGGCAGCGAAACTCAAACAAGCCAAAGTTTGAAGCGAGTATACGTGCGCGCAGGGCGGTGGCTTCAAAGTAAACAATCGGGGCTGAAAGAGCGCAGTGAACCTATGATAAAAAGGAGAGGCAGACGTGCACTTCCCGAGCACGCGGCCAAGAAAAAAAAAAAGAAGGAAAGGCACAACAAAGTAAGAGCGGGGATAGAAAGCATGCATGACGTCGAGGCGCAGTTTGAGATGCAAATTGTCACTGATTTGCAAGTCAGCTTGCCTCGGTGCTCGAGCGCATCGCATGCATGTCATGCAATGCGGCCGCGGATCTGCGGAAAGGGAGCAGACGAGGCGGCCGTCCTCTGCTCTCTCTATTTTTTCGTCCGCGCTTTTTGCGCGCTGGTTCGGGATATGAACGCACATATATATGTGGAAGAGACCTTGGGATGCCGCCGGGGTGCGCCGCTCTTCTCGCTCCTGCAGTGTGCGTCTATAGAGGGTTCGCCGAGGGCAGAAAATGGACGTCGGGGGGAGGGAAGGGTCGTTGTGTCCAGAATGGGAAAGCGATAAAGAAGAAGGGTCAGAAGGCCGCCCTCTCATTGGAGAGGCAAGCCGCGTCCTTCTGCGATTTAATTTCGTCTGCGAGTGTGCCATCTTGCGCCGACCCGCAATGTAATGCAGAATGAGAGCAGACACGGCCAGCGCTCGATGATGGCGTCGTCCGTTAAGTTGCACGAGCGCGTGCCGCCCTTGTCTCCTAATCGATGGTTTTTATTCATGAGGAAGCTAAAAGGCCGCCTGCGCCTATATGGTTCGTACGTACTCGTATAGTGACACGAATTTCGGCCTGCATCGCGAGTCTGGGGGCGAGCCCGGCGATATGACCGGAGGCTTTTAATCCATTCGGTGCAGCATTCGCCATCGCTGTATCCCTGGTGCGCGACTATTGGGCGGGGTGATTCGAGTGTCGAAGGATGCTCTGTCCGTCGTAATATAAAGGGGACAATTAGAATTTCTACATTTGCGTGTTTATTTACTTTTTTGTTCGCGTCGTTGTCAAACTGCATGCGATTCAGTGTTTATAAAAATGTACGTTAGTGCGATCGCTTCCCGACTGTTCTACGCAGTTTGATGTCGTTTTCGGTATACGACGTAGCTTTCAACCTCCCGATGAACTGCTCTACTCCGTTGATGCGCCACGATCCTTTCAAAGAACTGTGGGGACCAACTTCGTCTTTTCTACTGATCGCGAGTTTCTCAGTTTCCAAGCGATACCTGCAGCTCTGCCTTCTCTCTTTCATGACTATAGTGCGGTTCGTAGTGTACACTGTAGTGACCAGGTTGCGCAGTAAACATAACGCGAAGACGCAAAGGTCTAAAAAAAAAAAAAAGTTGCGCATAGTCTTGTTGAGGCTCAGAAGGAAGAAGGGGAAGTTGGGCATGCCACAGAGTAAGTATAACACTGGCTGTCTAGCAGGCCTGCGGCTGGCCTGCACCATCACCAGGGAACAGTTAACCCGTTCACGTAATTCACATGAACGGGCGCCAAGGCAAGGGAATGCAAGCGATCGCGATGAGGTTAGAAAAGTTGTGTGCGATAGCATTGAGTGAGCAGACTTTGCCGAAACAAATATTTACCGCTGCTTGCCTTTCAGCGAGACATGACTTAGTGATATGGAGTGTGTGGCTTTCATGGCGGTTATCAATGGATGTCGGGTGACATCGCGTCGGAAATCCTGCCGGAAATTTGTTTCACGTGGTTACCCACCCGTATGTGCTCGTCGATTGCCTTTGAATGACTAACGCACGCTCTTCAACGCTTTATTGTATGTCGGTCTTTTTTCATATGATAATAAAGCCGAAGCTCGACAGAAGGCCGCTGGCCGCGCACAAGTCTCAATTATAAGCGTCAGAATGCGATCGACTGATTTGACTGGCTCGCGAACCAGGAAACGAGCCTCGTCCGGTGTACGTTTGAGTCTTGCGAGCGACAACAGTGTCAATTTTTCAAGCAGCGTTGCGGCTGCTGGTGCCTTCTGGGACTTGTCGTCCGCGTATTAGAATACCGCACGCATCTTTCTACGCTTCTTATGACCTGCTCCCCACAGCTTGTGACGCCCTTAACTTGTAAAGGTGTGTATAAAATAAACATTTTTTGGCCTCGGACTGGCAGACGTCATAGCGCAGTCCCCGTGAAGCCAAAGGTCTCGCCGCGCATGGAAAATGGAACAGTGCGTGAAGGTTGTGCAAATAAGGGAAAGCCAGCGTTGACATTTTAGCGGACGGCGCCGCTTCAGGAAACCGGTGCTCGCGGAGTCTTTTCGTGTCAAGGATCTTCCACTTGAGGTGCGTATAACTTGGCTATGACAGTTGTTTGCGACGTTCCTCTGCTCGCGCGTGGTTGTCCCGCGTGCGTCGTCTGCTGCGGATCTCTGCGCGCATTTCGTTGTCTTCCACGTCGCTCGCGTTGATTCGAGGGGCAGAAGATGGCGGCTGCTCCGGAGGGCCCCTCTCCATTTGCACCGTACCATTCGCGGCGACCACGTGCTGATCGCCTTCCGAGACAAGGGCGATTAATCTGGTTATCTCGGCGTTCACCGCGGCTCGGCCGTACTGCGGACTGGTTTAGGGTTAAACGGCCTCGTGCGTATAACTAGCGCCTCGTCGGTCGACCAGCAGTCGTCGGGGGGCGGCTGCGCTCCCTCCTCCAGGAAGTCCCCGGGGAAACTAATTCGTGTTTTTGTTGCCTCGCTCGAGGAGAGGGCAGAGTGGACGTGCCGATAAGACTGCCGTGAAAGCCGATGCACGGGTTCTTCTTTCTTTTTTGGCTTCGTAAGCTCGTTAATTACTGGTCGACGTCGGTTAAAGCAAGCAAGATTAACGACCCTTCCCCGAAGTCCAACTTTTTTCACGTTTATCGTTGTGCATTTTGTTTTCCGTTGCGTAAGTTTCCTGGCCCGTCCCCTGGGTGAGTCCTTCCGTATGTGCCCTAGGCGAACCGTGCGATGGTTTGAATTTACGCGCCTGTCGGTACACAGAGGTATTTGGAGGCACGCTCTCTTTGCGACCACTTCTCATCGTCTTCCGTTTCTCCAAGGCGAGGCTGAACGCCGAGACAAATCTTCACATAGGCCTATCCCCGTAAATGTTTCATTTATCGTAGCCAGCAATACCGCACGACACTACGTTTGCATTTGATATATAGTACGGTCTGCGATTGCGAATACGAGGCTGCGGAAGTATTCAGGTTTTCCTCGCAGCCCGTTCGTCTTAAACTTTTGACGCTGACTGTACATCGCAAAAGATTGTAGTGTCTCCCTGGAAAGAGGGCGAACAGAAGTTGCTCAAGCGCAACCTGACTATAGCTTCGGACTTCCAGACATTCGCTGCAGCAGGACGGCAAAATATTTTCGAGCATATTTGTGAAAACTGTTTACAGCGATAACAAGGAAACATTAGGCACTGTATACAATAATATATCCAATTATATACAATAATGCGCAATATGAAAACAAATCGCAGCAAACAGATAGTGCGGCAGTGTATATATGCTTTGTTGAGTTTTAAACTTATTGCCGTGGCATACACAATGAGTACAACGTTTTCTTTACGTTAAAATTCTTTCGTACAGTGTACAATGGAACACGTCGTGGTACACGGTGCACAGCCACTTTATGCCATGGCCAACTGACGATTCTTGTAATCGAAGGATTCTCCCACCTACTTACTCAAAGGAGTCCTGCGCACCAGCTGACTCGACGAAAAGTATGCACAAATTACATTTTCGCCCTCGTCACTTACCGTTCTTGGGGCGTCACAAAGGAATCTGCTCCCCGGCGAAAACCACAGCGGGACCGCAAGGCGGAGTCGCAGGTGATCCTTTACCGCTACCACACAATGGCGGCTGGACAGTTTGCGGAATGGACGTTTACTTACTTTGTCGTTATTTATTTATTTTTTGCTCGCACGGTTTGCCTCCCACTGCCGGTTGCCGTCTCGTTATCTTTCTCCCTAGTCTCGCGCACCTTGTTATGATTTATGGCTGGCTTGACACCCGGTGGGAACGAGCACACCGCCAGTGGAAGCGCCCAGAACAGCGGCCGTGGCAGACGAACCCTCGGGCGCGTCTGCCGAAATCTCGCCTGGCCTGAAACAATCTGGAAGGAAAAACAGAACAGGTGAAAATGTATTTAAAGACAACGTTTTGGCCCTATTTCCATGGGGGCGAAATGCAAAAAACGCCCGTGTACCGTGCGTTGGGTGCACGTTAAAGAACTCCAGGTCCGACGGCCGGATTCGAGCAGAGGGCCTCTAGCACAGGTGCTGGATACTCTCACCATCAGGCCTCAGCGGGCGTAATACGCCATTCTTAGGAATCGTGCAAGACACGTTTCGTATCTACACCGCAGCGCGCTGTTCCTTCTGTGGGAGCTGCGTCGCGGCAATATGTCGCACCCGCGTGTAGTTTGAACACCGTCCGAGGAGTCGTTGTTGCCCATTCGACCCTCTGTGGTGGATTAGTGCAAGTAATAACCACACATAAACTTTCAGAACTACTGTAGAGCAAGTGCCGCGAAAAAGGTGAAATTACGTGTTAAAAACGAAAGCAGTAATGGCAGGAACAATCAGTAGTCACGAAAGAAAAGGAACAGATACGAATTTAAGGGGCCATTCGGTCGGACTTGCTAAGAAATTCGTGAACTGAGGAGCAAACGTCTATGTAGACGATGTAGACGAATCCGAGGGTAGAGGTCCCAATGAAAGGGTCCATGTTGGCGCATCGCTCCAGCTTGACTACCTTCGTCAATGCTCCGGGCTGCCACCTTTTGTTTGTCACGACGCTGTGCGGGCAGGTGAGATCGGCTCGTGGCTTGGCGACGCTTCACCGTCCTTACGCCCGACGCAGCAGCACCGGTTGTCGTCTAAGCTTATAATTACCGCGGTGGTCGTCCAGTGCCACTGCCTCGGACGCTGCTGCGCCACGTTTCGTCGGTGAGACCCAGTAAACGTCTGCGGCGTCGTCGCTCGCAGGGCGGCCCATCGCGATCGCCGACTGCCCCGTTCCCGATGCAACGCGATACGGGCGCCCCGCTGTCCTCGGCGGGCGGACCTCCCCGCAGAAAAGGCAACCGCCGTCGCAGCGGGGCCTTTAACGAGGAAACCACGAGCTCGCGTTCTCTTTTGCCTCCGCGCGTAGAACGAAGCGCTGCTCGACTCGCCCGACGAACGAACGTGGCGAGTAAATGGACGACCGCCGGCCGGACGGCGGGAGCTGGCGACGCGATCTGTCCGCCGGGGTGGGCGCGCGGTTATTGATGGGCCCGCGCATTTAGTCGCTCGAAACAGCGTGAACGCAGCGGCGAGCCGGCATGCCACCACCGGGGGCTACCGACGAAGGAACTGTGCGAGGATGCAGTGGCACCGCGCTGTGAATGTGGCCGCAGTATGCGCACTGCAGCCGCAGGTAGTGCGCTCGACTTCTCACGGCGGCGCTGTACGGACACGCGCTCACTCGCGCGACGTGGTCAGAGAAGTGCAGCTCCGGAAACGGCATACGCGAAACGCACAAATACCTTGCAGCCCACATTCCCGAGAACCTTTCGTGGCAAGTACACATAGAGCACGTCATCAACAGCGCAAATCGATCACTTGGTTAAAATTTGAATAATTTCTCACTTGCCCCTAGCAGTTTAAAACTTCTGCTTTGTAAAACATTAGTGCATCCTAAATTGGAATATGCGTCTTCTATTTTGGATCCCCACTGTTAATTCCCTCGTTATTTCTATCGAAATAATCCAAAGTCGCTCTGTACACCTTATTCCATCGAGCTATTCAGGCACAGCAACTGTCACCCTAATGAAAACATTTCTCAGTTTGCTTGATCTTCGTTGCAAAATTTTCCCGTCTGTGTCTTTTCCATAAAATGTACACTTTACCCCTGTCCTACGTGACTCGCTTTTTTTACTACCCGTACTTAGTTCCCAACGCATCGAGCACCCGTTGGTGTACCTCAATGCGGCAACAATTTCTGCTTTAACTCATTTGTCCCCGCCGCAAGCTCCGACTGGGATCACATTCCCGACGCCGTTGCTTCAATCACACGTACAAATGCCTTCAGAACTGGCATCACTGAAATCATTGTATAATTCTATTATCCCGCTCTATTTTCCGGTTTTGTGTGTTTTACCCACTCTTCTCTCTAATGTCCGGACCTTGAGAGCAAGTAAGTAATGAAATAAACCTTCCAAGGGGCTTTTTCAGTGCCGGCTATAGCTTAGGATTCTTCCGCCATTCAGTGGAGCGCAACGGAAGGCCCTCTGCCAGAACCGGGACACTTGTATAACCGATTGCCCTATAAGGCTGAAAACTGCATGCGACGAGTGTCTGACACCATTTCGTTGAGGTTGTTTGTTTGTTTGCTTACACAACCGCAACCTGTAGTTCGTGGTGTTGTTGCGTACGCTTCATACTTCATCCACGTCGGTATTTACGACAAGTGGACTGGGGCTTAGGAATTGTTCTCGTGCATTGCTTCATCAACCAAGTGAAACAGAATCTACCCAGTGTAAGAATAACGCTCATGGTGAGGTCCTCACGCGGACTGAGCATGCATGATGACTCAGCGCGTTCAACCGTCCACTCTTGTCCCGGTGATTCTCACGGCGGAATTCTGTGACGTATAAGTGGCGAACTGAACTTGGTTTTCTCTGTTCTCCGCTTCGTCTACAGAATTCTATAAAAGTGTGAACCGAGAAGCTCACATGGGAACCATCGGGAAACGTGGTTTCCTGACGCATTCGGCGGCTCGGAAGCTCTTTACCGCGACGCGCCTCGGGACAATTTAATCGATCAATCAATCAATCAATCAATCAATCAAATCTGTGGAAGCTTTATTACATAATCAGGAAAATTTCTTGTGGAGATATTTAGCATACCGCCATAAAGCAGGGGCGCGACCAGCAATGTTCTGTTGGACCAAAATGTTCTTCGTGAAGGAATCTTCCGCATTCGGAAAATGCACGTGATATAAGTGAATCGAAAGAACTGCTTCTTGGCACCGTTGGTGTTTGCTGAAAGACATACTTGCCGCAAAATGGACACACACGGAGAGCGAGGCACATTGGTGTCGCCGTCTACGTGTCTTCCCTTTTGTGCGCGTCCTGGTTGCGGTCTTTCGGCATAAGCGAATCACAGGAAGGCACTGGAAACGCAGTCGTCGGCGTCAGAGACGACGACGCTCGAGCACGTCGTTTCTCGGGATGCCGTGGGCAAGAAAGACCTGCGAAAGCTGCGAGCGACTCAGGCAGCTGGACCAACCGAGACCCTGCGCATGAGAAACTTGGTGGACGGGAGAGGACGTATGCTCTGGGCTTGCGCTACGATAAGGTGGGAGTATATTCTGCTCTTGGCCAACAGCAGCACCAGGAGACCCGCTAGCTGGAACCGCGGGGCGCCACGTGATAGCCTTATTCGTGGCCCCATCCCTGCCAATGCTGGGAAGGGCAACGCCGATTTATGAGCCGTTTCCTCTTCGCATTTCACAGCGGAGCTCGTTAATTGCTCCCCCCCCGGTTGGGCTGCAGGCCTCCGAGGGGACAGGTGCGGTCGTTTGTGGCAGAGGTGGGACGTCCATTAATCTCGAGTCCTCGGCCAAACGAGCCGGTCGATGGCGCCGGAATTCTTTAGCTTCGCCAGAAATAATGAGAAACGAAGTGTCGTTGTCGCCATCTCTAAGCCCGTAATGGGCGCCTATCGCGTTTTCGCAAGTTTGTTTTGTAGTTTTGCAAATGAAACCAAAGCTTTGTCGCCTACAAACGAAGACCTTGTTGATCGTGCGACTCTGAAAGACAACGATCTTCTACGTTTAAGCAAGTGCTGCACATTGATTTATCTTTTTCGCAATGCTGAAATTTTTATTTGGACGAACTTCTTTCTTTTTTTGCGTGGAACAAATTACGCAATAAATAGAATGTCTAACAGCTTGCTCAGTGGATTAATTATTATCATAACAAGCGCGTAATGTGTCGTCTAGGGCGGTTGGCGTGTACGCATGCACTGAATCAATTAGGGAGACGATTTTGTCGTGACTCTGTGCCGTTGCTGCAGTGAAACTCCGCGTGAGCCGGAACGGCTGCTGTTTGTAGAGGAGAGGGCAGGGAGTGGCCGCCGAGAGGGAGTGAAAAATCTCGCGCGCAGTGAGGGATGATGGACTTAAAGAGGTCTAATACAGCGGAGGGCGGACGAGAGGCCCGACACCGCTGCGCCTGGAGGGCGAGGAGAAATCGGGACTTGTTTCGTGGTCGGTTTCCGCTGATTTCCCGAGAGGATTCCGGAAAATGGGGTCAGTTAGTGCCAGACGCCGCCGGAGCTTTTCTTCCAACTATACTACGTCACTTTTTGTCGGCACTCGGAATGGCGTTGTTTCTTCTCTTGTCTGTCTGTCTTCGGTCTTGGCTGGGCCATTTTCTGTTTCCGTGCACGCCGAAAGGGTTCCGAGGTGCTGCTCAGTCCTCTTCTCCGCCCCCGGGTGTTACCGTAAATCCGCGCTCTCTGAAATCTCGTCGGGCGACGTTTCTGCTTTTCTTTCTTTTTTTTCTCTCTCTATATTTCTCCTGAGAGAACGGGCCACCTTAAAACCTAAATGCGAGTGTAGCACCGGAGAGTAATGAGCCACGAGCGCTGTTGTTTGCGCTGTCTTTCCCGTTCTATGTTGTGCCTTTTTCTTGAGTCAGCGTGGCGATGACGTAAGACGCTGCGCGAAGAAAAAAGAACCAATACGAGAATGTTCCATTCTCGCAGAATCCGCGTCTTCCAGCAAAACTGCAACAAAACCGAAGGAACAACTCCGCCTAGGGAAGCTGCTGTTTTAACAATGGCAATTTAAAATTTCCTTTCTTCCGCTTTCGAAGAGGCTGCTGTATCAATCGCGGTGGCGTGCCTTTTCTTTTCTTTTTGTAAATTACCGAACCGCACAAACATCTATCATTTCTCTTGATAAGCAGCCCTCCCTGTCGGCGCGATACATTGTTTCCTGGCAATGCAGTTTTCCTTCGAAAGGTTTCGGGAGGCGCGGCCATCGGTGGTTCTGATCCTTGGCGCCGAAAGTCGTGGACAAGCCGTACATCATCTTGTGGCGTGAAATGCGCGCTACAAGCTCTTGTAGTTACCTGCTAATATTTGCCTTTTGAGGGTAGATGTGATATTGCATCTTTTTTTCTTGCTTTCCTGCACTTCAGCGAACGACTTTTCTTTCTGCTTTTTAGTATTATTGATCTCACTCCTGCCAGAAAACTTCTTTAAGCGCAACGCTATTTCCTCCGCGTAATTTCTGTTGGAAGCATCAGATTTATTTGAGGTCTATCGGAGCAGTGGAGGTGCTTACGACACTTTTTTAAATAGGTTAAAAAAAGAAAAAAGAAAAGGAAGCTGTCAAAGTGTTCGCGTGTGGCAGTCAGCGCTCGGCCTTGTCGGCTGCGGCGGGCTTCTTCGTGGTTCACTGATTGATCGAGCTTTGAGAAAATCACCTTTTACAACCTTTTGAAACATTGCTTATCACATATGTCCTACGTGTATTCACGTGTAAATGCGTTATACCTGTGAAATTCATTGATATGCGAAATTTGAGATGTTCGAGATGTATTCAGACGCCATAAGCGCTGTTTGAGCGTAATGCTCGAACACGTTGTACAAATTTCAGTGAATAAAATATTTTGTTATTATTATTATTATTATTATTATTATTATTATTATTATTATTATTATTATTATTATTATTATTATTATTATTATTATTATTAGCGTAATACACCGCCGCGTAGTGTTACGGCCTCTCAATGGACGCTCGTTCAGAGCATCTCTCTCAGTCGCGTCATAATTGAGGTTTTGCCCGCAGCGCTGGCTCAGTGGTTACGGTACTTCGCTGCTGAGCGCGAAGGTTCGAACCTGGCCCGGGCCGATGCTGGTGGCGGAATGCGCTCGCACACTGAGCATTTGCGACATGTTAAAGAACCCCAGGTCGTGAAAAGCTGTCTCTCATGCAGGAGTGTTTATCGGACGCCGGACCTTCCATGAATGAAATCAGTCACTCGTTCATGTGGGAGTGGGCTTGTGGTTCGTGCATAGATAAAAAGCCAAACGATAGCGTTTCATCACTAATCGAGCCTCTGAAGGCGCTTATCGGGTTACGCCTCAATGTGATGGTTTTCTTGTTTGCTCTGTGCAGTTCGACGACTCATGCGGGTTGCCAGGCGCTGCGAAGAGTTCCCGGCCAAGGACTGCCCTGGACGTCAGCGCTGTAAGTGTCGCTTTGGTTCTTGCACGCTGTGGTGAATAATGCGAACGATAATACGACTGCAGGGAGCGCTTCTAAAAAAGTATAATGAAGGGGAGACAGAGATTGTGACGTTTTTAGGTAAGTTTACTGCGCCAAGCATTTACGTTGCACGACAACGACGCTTCGTTGACTGGCATCGAAGACGCACCGAAGACGTGAGAAGCCGAAGCCGAGACAAGCTGATGCGCTGAAAGTCGCCTAGCGAGACACCGACCGCGCTTCGCTTGGGCAAGAGAAGTTTTAGCAAGCATAAACATGACTGTGCCCCGTCTACTAAAATTTTGTATATTGGAAATCTCGCCTACATTAGCCTTCCCATAAGAGCAGAATTACTGCACAGCGAGCGTAATGCTCGAATTCAGTTTCTTATAGGCATTAATGGGCTTTTCGCCATAAATAAATGAAACTGAATTACTTCGTAATAAATTCCGCTGTGTTAATCAGCTAATTGAGTAGGCTGACACGACGTTGTGGCAAATAATGACGTCTCACCTGATATTGCTGGTCTTACACCCGCAATGAAAGTGCACTTTGAGCGCGTGTCATAACGTGTCTTAACAGCGGCCTCAGCTTATCCTAAAACAATTGCGAGCTCAGCAACGAACTCGGAACTCAGCAACGAGAAGACAGCGCTGTTCTATAGTATTCGTGATGCCAACGTATAGTATCGGTCCAGTCAAGTGCACGGTCCCTGTTCGTCGTCGTCTTCATTACGCCTCGAGGCACGCGCGCTAACGTTGAAGCGACGTGTCGCTCGACGATCAAGTCCGGCACCGCGGACGCCTGGGAACGGTGGCCGCGCCTTCCTCCGGCGCTTGAGGCACGCTCGTTACGATACGCTGCCAGTGCAATGTGGCTCAGCCGTTGGCAATGGAGCCATCACGGCAATGACGTCGTTTCAGCAGCCGCAATGTTGAAACGAAGGGGAAGCGCTGTCATCTATAGATCCGCTCATCTCCTGTGCGTCCTGCACAAGATGTCGACGCTCCCTGTATAGGGCCATGGCAGCCCGAAATGGCGCACCAAGGGTATAGCTGGGCAAAGCAGAACTAACGACACACTGGACAGGTTGCTTTCGAGCGGCCTCGACGGCTCTCGCGGCGCGCTTTACGTTCGGCTGACCGAACGCGAGCTCTAGCTTGGTTCATGCATAGCCCCGCGCTCCAGCTAAGAGCACACGCAGGCGCTCCACCTTCTACCTATAGGAGCGCGACCGAGGTACGACAGAAAATTGATCACGTGGGTACTGCTCTGGAAGCATCTGGCACGTTATATTGGGACAGGCTTTCTCAGGCTCCAGTCTGGATTTAGTTCCGCATCGCTGCTTGGAGAGTGGTAGGAATTCCCAGTGGAATGCATCATATACCTCCATCAGCTATATACGACCAGAGCGGACCGGAGGGGTAGAGAAACCGAGGAGAAAGATGTAGGGAGGGGGTCGCCACCAGCTTGATGATTTCAAGAGAGTGTGTAGGAGTAGTCAGTGCATGGCCATTTCCGCCTTTAGAGAAATGGAAGGGGTGACAAAAAAGAAATGTGTGCGCGAGCAGCGCGGTTCGGTGGTGCGCACGTGTCTTTTAATCCGGGCTTCTGGGCGAGGAGGCCTCTCGACGACCGTGCTCGTTAACCACGAAGCCCCGCGTACTCCGTGCTCGCTCATCCCGTTTTCATGGACTCGGGGAGACGCGCGCTGCTGCTCGTTAAAGGGCGCCCACACACACGTGCTCTCCGTTGGGCACCACCGGCGGCGGGGGTGCGCCAAGGCGGCAACGAGGCGAGTGATTAGCGCGCGAGTGCCTTCTTTTGCTCGCCTGCGCGGCGTGCTGCACGAGGAGAGAGACAAGTCTATCTTCCGCCTCATCTTCGCGCATGCAGCAGCAGCAGCCCTTCTCCGGCACCCTGCCTCGCTGGTCCCCGCCACTGCGGTTGCTGCATAACCCTCGCATGCAGGCACGGGGGATGCCGGTCTCGCGCGGCATCTCACACCCATGGGCTCGCTCACGTCAACTCGGCTCTCGGTCGTGCTCGCACGTCTTCATTGCGATTCTCCCGCGTCTCCTTTCCTCCGAATTTCCCGCGGGCGGAGTGTCCACGACTCACACCGCGGTGGTCCCCGTCCGCTTCTCTCTCGATATGCGTGCTCATTTGCGCACGTCCCACTCCCCAGCAATACGGCGTAGCTGTGACTCGCGTTCTTTCTCTCGCCCTGTTGCGGGCACCCCGTGGCGTACACCTTTTCTCGAAGATGCGGAAAATGACCACCAGCAAACCGCAAGAAGGGGTCCGCCCGTCACACGCCTCCCAAGCGGCGGAGCTGCGGAGTGCGATTGCCCAGTTGTGTTTTGCCGCGTGACGCGGTGTCTTCCAGCGGTTGTTGGCCAGTGTCTTGTTCGGCTGGGTTTACGAGTGACTGCTGAGTGTTTCTACTGGAGCATATGCGTCAGCGTTACCGTCTGTCTTCCAGCGTCAGTGTCGTCTCATCAGGTATGGTTACTCCCCGAGTCTTGTCCGCTGACTGGGACAGAGCTGTGGAACGAAGGACATAGTCTGCGATACGTGTGTGTATGTCCGCTGCAGCACTTAGCGCTATCCCACGCACTTAGCGGTAGATAGGCAGTTTACTGGTACTCATTGAGGAAAAAGAATTCAAGTGTCCAATCGAGCGATCAAAGCTCGGCCTCTTGCACCTTGATGATTACAGGATCGCGGTCCGATGCTGTTATTCGAGGCCACGATTCCATATTGTAAAACGATTCAAATATTATAAACGTCGTATAACCGGAATTTGCTTATAAAGGCGAAAGCGTGTGATTGTCCCCCATTTTTCCGTGGTTTTGCGCTTTGAGACGCTGCGATAGGCTGCATTGTCTTAGGGATCTGCTCAAGTCGTAACGATCGAACGAAACAGGTTGTAACTTTTCTTCGCCAGAGTAGAAATAAATCACCTGTCATGTTTGCGTCACACGCACTCACCGATTGCTTGACGTATGAACAAGTCCACCTGACAACGCTTTGCAGAACCTAAAACGTTCCTGTATAGCTAGCTCCCTGCAAAATTAATATATATTAATTTTGCAGGCAGCTATATATATATATGTCCATTGCTCCTCGGCGGCGTCAGGCATGTTCCTCTCTACAGCGATGGACTTCGCGCCGAGTGCAGTCGGGGCGGATGTGTTGCGTGACTCAGAGCGCGCAGGGATCGCGTAAACTTCCGCGTGACACGCCGTCGCAGGGAAGTCGGGCCGCGCGGCGTGCGCATCCTTTGACTGGGGCACGCCAGCCGACCGTCCTGCCTGCCTTCCGCACAGCGCAGACGCACCACACTGCGCCGCATGTGAGCGCCTTTGTCAGAAAGAAACTCCATCGTGCATATCAACAAAACATTAATCGGCTGGTCACGCCTCTCTAAGCTGCATTCGGAGCGCGTACGCTTGATCTTTCTTCGTGTACGTGAAGGATCTGCTGTGTCGATTTGGCGCTGGTAGGAAAACTTGGCAGATTTGTCAACGTCCGCACTTGCCGATGTTTCTATATATACGCGCCTCACGTGCACGTGTTCTGCCACGGTCATCGGGCTGCGCGACACGAAATAAGTGTGCACTAAGTGCGCGCTGTTTTACTATAGCAGCGTCGTCACGCGTGCTTTGAACGCCGTACAGAACTTACGCCGCGTTGGCTGGCTGTCGAAGAGGAGTGAACTGTTGCTGTTGTGAGAGAGTGTCGTTTGCGGGAGTTCGAGCCCAGGGGCCGAAGGCAGTTGCGCTGTACAGAACCCCGCGTGCGCTTGTCGCGTCGGCGGGGCGCGGTTCGGATCGGTGACGTGGAGTCGGATCTCGCCACCTGGGACTCCTGCAGGAGGGTTGTCACGCGTAATGCGCCGGTCGGCGGCGGCGGCGACCCCAGTCGGGCGTCACCGCAGAGCTGATGCTTTCGCTTAGCCCCTCGCGCGCGGTGTCCCCGTAGGTATAAATCGCCGGGGCCAGCTACGTTGTGCAACATTGGGCCTGGCTACCGAAGGTGCGTGCACTTGAGCCACCAGGGCAATGATTCAAGTTTCAAGTCTATTTAACTACAGTGCCACTTGTTCATAGACGCGCGTTCATAATGGGTTATGTACAGGCAGCTTCAAAGTTACGAACTGTTAGGGGCGTTCTCGAGTACAAAAACAGAATAGCACATAAATTCGTCACACAGCGCTTATTGCAGCATGTTACACAATTTGAAAACTAAAAGCATAGAATATCAGTGCGTTAAAGACCAAAATACGAAGCTTTATAGTAAAAAAATGCCAAAATAAAGCGTTCCCCCTTCGTAGACAAGCAATACGAGATAAGGATGACCGTATATCCTAGCCGTTCCTTGTATGAGCTTTCATGATAGCCACCTGCCCCATCAGATTACTTAGAATGTGAGGAGTGAGTGAAATTAGCTCACTGAATTCAACAATGTGGGCTTTAAATCGAGTTATTAGTACAGAACGCTTTCTTTTCCTTTTTTTACGCAGTCGGATACGCTTGCTGCACTTCCGCACTCGTTGTTCGCACTGTTGATGCTGGAATATTTGTCGGCGTGACGTTGCAACGCCTTTCGGGCCTACTCGGTTATCACGTGGTCTTCCTCGGTGCTTCAATTGCTGTATCTAGGCAAGTCGTATTAGCGTACTCGTTGAAAAAAAGGCTTTATGTTCCTTTGCAATATATTAACTTGCCGTATATTTCGTGTACCATACTTTTACTTTCTTACCGCGGTGCGTGGGTTTGTCGCATGTGTTTCTCTGCTCTGGAAGCTTATAGTTCGCCCCTTCCTTGAACGACCTTCCGTTTCCTTACGTAGAGGTGAGTGAACGAATAAGTGGATGAATGAGCCATAAAATCTTGCTGGCATAGCGTGAATTCCCCAGTATATAGCACTACAGCGCCACTCGTAGTTGGTCTTCTCTGCTCGTTTGCTTCCTTTCGCTCGGTCATTTATTCGGCGCCCATTTCGGGCAAAGCCGTTTTCGACCGGCGTCGTCGAGCGCGCCCTGCACGAGAAACAATTGCCCGCCGTGTGTACGTTATAGCGCGCACTTTCTGTCTGAACCGCCGCAGTTGCTCGCCCACAACAAACTCGTGTCACTGCCGCATTCCTCGAAACAGCGTCCACGTACACGACGGCCTCCATACAGGCGGCGAAGCTCCATATCGACGCGCACCTCTGCGCCGTTTTGCGACGTCCGTCACCTCCGCGGAATAAAACTGTCGCAGTCGTGCACGTTGCGACGGCGGCGCCGCGAATTTATTGCGATGGTGCGCGAAAACGGCGCTCTTTCAAAAGCACTTAACAACGGCCCGCGCAGATTGCAACGCGCCGGCGAAGAGGCGGCGGCACGCGCGGGTCATTGCAGGGAAAACGCTCGCATCACTCTCGCGTAGGAATGTGCGCGCTTCCGGAAACAGTGGCGCCATCAGCGGGATGGCATTCTCCGCTTCTGCTGCGCTGCCTCGTTTTTATCGTATCACCTACACACACTATCGGACTGCGTGCGAGGGATTCTGGGCAGAAAGATACGCATTCATCCGTCGGCGAGTGACATCCTCAAAATTTGTTCCATATGCCTTGCATACTCACAAGTCACAATCGTACATTGAAATATGTGCAGTAACTTGATTCATTAGAAAGTATTAACGTCATTTTGTTAATTAATGAATATAAGCATTCGTTTTTTCGTAGTGGTAACGGCCGCCTCAACGAGTGATTTCAACGAAGATTTAGAATTGTGTTATCTGCCACAGGCGATTTTTAAAAATTAGGTGCAGCTAAAAAACACCCCGTGCTAAATCGAATAGCAGAAATAAAATTGTAAATGTGGCCTGTTATAGAAAAACCGTTAAGAGTTCCTTCTTGTTATCCAAATTTCACGGTGGAGAAAGAATGAGCATTGAGAATACTGCGCACTTAGACTCGGGTTGACGGATGTGGACTATCTTGCAATATCCGAGTTGCGACGAGCCCCAGGACGACGCGCAGGCAGGGCACCCGACTTTCAATCAAGTTAAGCGCACGCCGAAGCACTACTCTCGCATGTGTGGATCACTGACACGTTTATTAATATTTTCTGCGTATGTTTCGGGAAAGATGCAATTGCGAACGGCGTTTAAGCAGAGTCGGCAGAGTCGAAGGAAGGAACGGAAGAGAGGATGGGTCGAGGTCAGGGTGAGTGAGCATATAGGCGCAGCGGCCGGCAACTAAGGTGCAAGAAGCAGAACCAAAAACCAGAAGCTTTAATTAAGGTTCAGCATCTTTATTTTGCACTGAAGTGAACCCCAGCTTAAAACACGGAGAAATATAGGCAACGAATGCGTCGCTATAAAATAAAATCTGCAGGCAGCAAGCAACGCGGGAGCACACTTCCCGTATTCAAGGCGCAGAGTGGCGCGTCTCTGCAGGTGATGCTTGCACAGGCGGACGCTGCAGGCGCGCAGGAAGACGCCGTATAGACGTCGGGCCATAGATTTACGTCCGGGCGGCGGCCCTGCCGCAAATTTTTATCGGTTGCCGCGTCTGCCGTGCCTCTTTGGATCCGCTGTGCGCCTCAGTCCGCAGGTACCTCTTCCTCCTCCACGTTCGCGTATTCTGCCTCCTCCTCGAGTTGAGGCCTTTCACTCGGCCAACTTTCGCTCGGTAAGCGGGAGCGACGTATAACGTTCCCTGTATCAAGGTGCATCAGCCGGCCAGAGGTTGAAGTGTCGCAGCTTTTCTTTTTTGCTCGGTCTTGTCGCCCGTGTATATCAGCAGCGTCGACCTGAAAGCGGTCGTGTTAAAGCCCCTATATGTGTCACTTAACGATACCCCGTGTGCAGTCCGCTTCTCAGTGCGTGCGTCTTCTATTCTTCGTTCGCTTGTTTCATCGCTGGCTGCCCTGTCGCTGTGCGCGTTTGCCAGCATCTCCGGCCCCGTTGCGGTGGTCGTCTGCATAGTCTCCGAATAGCCGCTATTTGCACGGCTTGGAAAGCCATGCGTTGTGAGATTGGCTTCAGCCGCCTGGTCTTGCTTGATCACCACGGAACCACGGGAACGTTTGACAGCGCGAATAGACGACGGACAAAGTGACACACACGGTCGCTGACGGTTATATATATATATATATATATATATATATATATAGGAAAGTCAGAAGCACAACTTCGCGGTTATCTTAGGTTTAATATTTTCCCAACAGTTTCGGTCGGTGGACCGACCTTTTTCAAGGGACCTCCCTTGAAAAAGGTCGGTCCACCGACCGAAACTGTTGGGAAAATATTAAACCTAAGATAACCGCGAAGTTGTGCTTCTGACTTTCCTAAATACGCTTGGCCCATTGAAAAATCCAGTTACTATATATATATATATATATATATATATATATATATATATATATCGTTTTACTTCCGCAAGTGCATTAAATGTGTGCCTAAATCGGACAGGCGAAAATAAAGAAAGAGAGGAGGCAGTCACATAAATATGTCATCAGCACTGCTTTGTTCCTTTAAGCACACACACTGAGAAATTGCTTCTCTTTTTCTGTCAGGGTTGGGAACGTCATGCTCACACATGCGTCATTCAGTTCAGATAGTTCCGGTGCTTCAGTTATTCTAGTCATCTTGTCAAGGGAGCGGCTAAGCATGGCTGACAGAATAAGGATTTACTTTCTTTTTTTTCTTTTTTTTTAGAAGTGAAAAATGCTGTCGCGATTAAGCAGTGAATCTGGGTGTGAATGTCGTATCTCTTTTCGTCTAGCTGTCTGTTTTACGGCACATATTTCTTGCGCTTCCGCAAATAAAAACAGTTGAAAGTAAGTGCCCGTGTGTGTCGCCTCGTTGTCTTGTCACTCCCGAGATCGCGCTGTTAAACGTTCACCATTACGCAGAACCAATCAGCCCACTAACGAGCCATAACAATGTCTCGCTTGGCTGTTTAAGCATCGAGGACTTCTGCCACGTTCTCCTACCGACGTCCGCAAACTCCACCGTGGCCGCAGTTTAAAGGCGGTGAAGTGTTTCGTCGCAAACGAAATTAAGGTTCAGCCGCGCGTGTGTAGCCCATCCGTGTTGCCTTCGAAGTTTCCACGTGGGTTTCTGATTCAGAGCACAGCAGCGCATGCGCCGTAAGCGAAATGAGAACCGTTGGTTGGGTCGAGGCGCTAACGAAACCTCAGGTGGAATTTACGATTACGCGATATTTTCTGTTTTCTTCGTTCAGCGTCTCTCCGGGCGCCGGTTCATTGCTATTTGATTAGTTCTGAATTTGTCGCGGCCTCTTTTACTACCTTGTGGCATCAATTTACGGCTGCGTAAACGTCGCGCTCCTCCGAGAGCAGCGTAATGACGCGGTCCCCCGAAAACGTGGCGATGCACGCTGCGTTCCTGGGCCGGGGAGCCGCCCCTGCGGTTTCGGTGACATAGCCGCCATCTGCTCCACGGCTTGTGTTGGGAGTAAACAGAAAAAAGAACGACGCTAGATCGACGGGACGACACCGAAGACAGATGACTGAGGGAACGAAAAAACGACGGTCGCCCACAAATGGCTGCCGAGCACCGTTTCGGAGCCAAAACGAGGGCACATGATAACACCGTTCCTACACCGCCCCACCCCAGCTCCCCCGAAAAAAAAAAAAAAGGTTAAAAAAGGCACAGCGGCTCCTCCGAAAAAAAAGTAAAAAAAAAAAAAGGCAACAATTGTTTTTAACATTCAGGACACGCATACAACAATAACGAACAGTATAACTGCTAAATCATTCATGCGTATTATAATATTGACAAGCAACGGTTGAACTTGCGATCTGTGCTTGTTGAGGCAAATATCCACACAAATCTGGGTGGATTTAGTGTAAGGCCCTAAATGTTGCCACCGTATTCTTTTTTTATGAGCTATACCAAGTATGATAAGTTTGGCCAGCTATAGCTTGTTTTCTTGCTAACTAAATGAAGACACTGCAGTGGCGTGTAGTCCCGAAACCTCTTCTGATGTACGCTCGGACCATTCCATTGGCGTAGATACGAGCTTACTTTCTCGCGTGGACTAGGTGAGCATTTTGGCTGTGTTGTGTCTTTGTCTGCACGTGCGTGCAGTTGCCTGCTGTCTTCGGAGATGAATTGCGTGAGTTTTTGTGTAGTGGCCTGGGTGTGCGAGAGCAGCGGGCTGTACTTCTCCCGGAGGCAGGCAACTAATGGAACCGTAACTTCTGCGGAAGGCACACGTATAAATAAAATAGGAAGCGCTGCCTCCAAGCGTTGTCCCTTTCCTGTAATTGTGCGCGCCCTTCTCTGGGCTGCCACATGCTTAATTCTCTCCGTCCAATCGCGCTCGACGCATCTTTCCGTTTTTAGTCTACGGAGTTTTCGTGCCCGCAGGACTCGGTCTTGTTGGTCACCGAGGCTTTACGACGCGGAGCGGTGCGGGATCGTTATCTCTGGCGTCCGTGTTATTTCCCGGGCGTGTCCGGCCGAGGCGACAGAGTTGCGCCAGCATTCACGCGCCGCCGCTCCTTTGGCGTCGTACACACACGTCGACGATGCGTGTGCGGTGCTAAAAGCGCGCGGTGCGTTTGACGACCGTGCATGCGGGCAACGGCCGCGGGAAGAAGTGCGTTGGAGGAGGTCATTTCGCGACGCTTGGGTGCGTTGCTCGAGCGTCGTCAACGCGGGGGCGGCTTCGAGCGACGCCGTTCTCAGTGTTTTACGCTGCACCTCGAGGAAGGTGCTCGACGGTGCATCGCCGCGATAGGAGCTTCTTGCGCAGATGGATGTGAACGAGACACGCTAACGTCACCGACAAGGAGGCTTCTCGGCAGAGGTTGACCGGCCCTTTGCGACAGCGGGTAATGCGCGTATAGAAGCGACACGCTTCCGATGGCCGCGTCGTCCAGTCTACGAATAATGACGCTCCTGTCGCTGTTCAAACGCCCTATAGCGTTGGTTCTCATACGCAGGGAGGAAAATAGAGTCACTAACACAGGGCGCTGATTCGCAACTGACCGATCACTGGGGTACGTGCGTGTACGGCGGTACTCACGATGTGGCGCGGTACGCACATTCATCGAAAGAAAGGGCAAATGGGGCTCGAAACACTGTTTATATTGGGAACAACGGAGGTGGCAAAGCCCACCGCCTTGTCCTAATGAAATCGCGTACAACTTTCGGCACAACTTTCTAAAAGTTATCGTATGTGTATGGCAGATATGTTACAGTATACAGCGTCACTGAATCCGTTCATGTCAGTGGCAGCAAGTAGATTAGCCGCTGGAGAGCTCATCAAGTTTTAGAATAAATATATAGAGAAGGAACAACCCTTATTACGATTCCATGTACGATAAACTATACGTTCTCGCGAGTGTCTCTATGACGAGGGCTGTTTATTCGTCAACGCTTTTTCTCGTAATCATCATCATACTCAGCAGCTCATCGGGAGCCGAGGAATGCGGCCGCGGCAGCGATTCCTATATTTGGAAACATCGTTCCCGATCGCTGCTCGAGCGCGGTAGCAGAGGGGAGCCCCGTCCAAACACAAACTATCCTCGCGGTGGAATGGCCGAGAGCACGCATAAAGCGCCGCCGCGGCGGTGGAGCGGCTTCGGGGCACCGGCTCGGATCCGTTGTTGCTGTCGTCGCCACGGGTCTGAGCACAGTCGGCGTCCCAGGGCCTCGGAATGTTTGGCACTCTGATCTGCCTGCGTGCGTCTGTCCATGCGAAGCACGCCCATCGCGCTCGCGCGGATGGAAGCACAAGCTGTGCCCCGCGCTCTTTATAGGCGCACGTGTGCGGGCCATGGGCGGAGAAGTAGCGGCGGTTACGCGGGACGTAAACTGCGCGCACGGAGGCTGAGCACATGGGTGCGCGGAAACGGTGCACTCGGCCGCCGAGGAATGCGCTCCTCGCCCTGGCGTGGAGCTGCGGCGACGCAGAGAAGAGAAGCAGCTGCGCAGCCCCATGTCGCACGCTTATCGCTTCTGCAGCTCTCTGGGCCAGCGCAGCGTGCAAAGTTTGGGACTTGCATTAACTTCAGACTGAATGGATATAACCGTGCGGTTATTCGTTACGAACAATTCGCGCAAGGCTTTCTGCGGTTCGTAAAATGTTTTACGGCAGTTTTCGCAACCGAGTTCCCGTTAAGTAGAGCCGTACGTCCGCCTACATTTGTTGCTCATTTGAGGGAGTATGCAAACGAGGTAAAGAAAAGATTTCAAATTTCAGAGGACGGTGAGTCGGGCTAGTTGGTAGTGATTCGTAATTCGCGTGCCTCCCCTTGCAACTCGTAGTTCGCGCTGCAGTAGTTATGAAAGAATTGCGTCCTCGAAGGCTATTTTCTGTGCTCGGCGTACGAGCCGAATTCAAAGCATACATCGCGGGAAGAACAAAGAGCGAGCGATTTTGTTCCCGCGAAGAGCACCTAATAACTGCATGCGCGTAAAACGAGGGACAAACATAAAAGAGGCACATATAGAGCGCTGGGTACGTCTGTTTTATGTCCGCGGCTCCTTTTACGCGCTGTTATTAGGTGATCACGAATCACCTAATAGTCCGAATTCACGTCGTATGAGAACAATGTATAACCACGTATCCACACTATCAACTCTATAGCTCTGGTTGTTGGTGGTTATCTTCGCATGTGCACTAATGCCGCAAGCGATAGAAAGAAACGTACAAAGACGAGCTTTTGTTGTTCAATAACACCAGATGAGAAAATGTAGAGGATCTTCTAGAGCCGTCTATCGCAAGCAACAGTGAAGAAATCAAATGTATCC
This sequence comes from Dermacentor silvarum, assembly GCF_013339745.2. Lineage (NCBI taxonomy): Eukaryota > Metazoa > Arthropoda > Arachnida > Ixodida > Ixodidae > Dermacentor > Dermacentor silvarum. The sequence goes on along the minus strand of NC_051164.1, from coordinate 66,530,730 downwards.
CCGCCGCGCACACACACACATACGCACTAGGGGCAAGCACATAGTCAACTTGCAGGGAGGACGTTTTCAGAAGAAAGACGAAGCAGTGGCGCTTGTTCAGGGTGAAAAAAAGAAACACCAGGCATGCGATCAATGTGGCTCAGACGTGGAAGGGGGGCCAAACTACGCTTGGAAACCTGAATCGCGCGGCTGCCGTCGACGCAGTGACAGTCACCGCGGGTCCCAGCTATGCCCGGTATGCCCGACGTTGCGGTGCAGCGCGCACCGTGTTCTTGCTCGCCGCGGTTCTCGATGCGGCTCCGTTTTGGCATACGGCGGGTATGTACGCCACGGGTTCAACGAACCGATGTCCGGTGGAGAGCGACTCTGGGGCTTTGTGCATGCACTCCTCTGCGCAGTGCGTGAGATTGTGCTTATAAAGCCCGCGCCGTGCACTGATTGTGTCCAATCCCTTGCTGACGTTGGCGTTCCGAGATCATTCAGCTTCCTCGGAGTTCGTACAGTTCGAGCGGCTGGTGCGCGCGGCCCGTGGTTGTTATTTTTTCTGAACACAAGTCGCACGTTTCATCCTAGTAAGCTACAATATTTCCTACAATATAAATTTTCATTCGACCAACGCTGTCGGCTATATTTGGGCTGTTTTGTCAGAGAAAAGTAGTCGATCGGGCGCATCATATAAATGAGTCTATATGCTTGCATGTGAGCTGCTAGTTAGTGATGAAGTAACAATCACGCGTCCTCTTTAATCAATACTACAATGTGCGCGCATCGACAGCCTCCAGCGAAGGATGTCTCACACTGGACGCTAGAGCTAACAACGCGCATGTAAATATCTTCCATCCGTTTACATCGAACCCGAAACTATGCCAAACTCGCTAACAGTCGACGTCATATGTGGGCGCTTATTTTGGCGGACAAAATCAGCCAGCCTCCATCACTTGGAGTTCCATTTCGCTGCAAGCCAGCCATATTTTCATACCAAATGCGCACGACGCAATTTGAAGGTTTGTTTATTTGAGTAGAAGGTTTATTTGAGTAGGAAACAACAGCGCAATGGATGAGACGTGAGAAAGGAGCAGACTGTATGCGATGCCTTCTTCGAGTCCTGCGTTGTTTCTCCTGCTCGAGTCACGAGTCAAGTAATCCCAAATGCGTACGGTATTTTTCGTTTCAGAAATCTGCGCTATATATATAGTTCAGCAAGCGGATGCTTGGATCGCAATGGAGTTTCGCGTCCAAGAGCTTTGGCATTCGTCTCATTTTCCTCTGCCCCCGCCTCTCTCTCTGGCTTCAGAATTTCTCCTCTCCCACGAGAGTGTGTTTGCATGCACACAGGGGAGCTATACGATATAGACTTCCCCTCTGGCGTTGGTTTCTTCCTTTTCTTTTTCCCCTCGCACGAGTAGTGTTGGAAAACCTCCGCATTCGGTCCCCACGCATCGTCATCGCAGCAGTGCCCGTCTGTGCGCGTACGTGCGTGAACACGCGGCGTCCAAATATTTGCCCGCGTATCTCTGACCCCTCAGCGGCGAGCACAGACCGTTCCGTATAGCCACGCCGAACCGTGCAGCGCGGTCATCGTTGTCTAGGCGAACTTGGGAGCGGCACCGCTCCAGGCGCTCACGAAATAGCGTCGGGACGACGTTCTAGCCCTTTTCTTTTGCGAGTGTTTCAGCCGCCGTGTTTCAGTACACCAGGGCGCATTCTGGCGCGCTTGTGGTGTGTACAGGGGACGCCCTGTGACGCATTCTGCAAGCAGACGTTGAGAAAAAATTTCTTGCGTTGAATATCTTTGCTGCGTGTGAAACGGCGAGAGAGAACATCTGTGTGGTAAATTAAGTCACGCCGGCAGATAAGTACGCAGAACACACAATCGCGCACTTTGTTTTCAGCGCGGAATGACAGGATGCCGATGGCAGTGCTGCTGAACCTTCCCCTCGTACGCATGGATTCAATCTGATCGGCGTCCATTCGACAGCAGACGGGTGCGTGGGATGGACGCACTTGCTGTGCCCGCTGGAGACGCGGGTTCCAAAACAGTGCACGCTTTTAGCGATACTCGGCCCGTGCTCGGGCGGCCAGCTGCTGACCGTTCTCCCCTTGCGCAGCAGCTTGTGGGCCTGCGTGTATGTTTAGGCGCTCTTTGCCAGAACGTTTTCCTGCGCCGCGCGGGATCTTTTGGTGCTGCTCCTTGCGTCGTCCTCACCGCCTGCTTTTGCGGCCCTTTCTTTCGCGTCTTTCAGTCGCTGTTCGGTTCCCTCGTCGTATATGACCGCCCGCGTTTCCTTCACTCTTATATAAAATTTTATTTCCGATCTTCCTTCACGATTATCTCTGCTACTATGGCGCTCCCAGGCGAGTTACTGCATGTTTTTTTCCCCATTCTACGTAGGCAGAGGAAGACGATACCATTTGTTTCCAGCTCCACTGCGCAGAATATTTGTTGCCGACGTAAGTTTCGCAAACGTTGGATTCTGCTAGCATACTATAACTTACAATTTACTTACTTTTCTGATAGCTGCTTCTTTTTCTTCCTGTTTTTTTTTTTTCTTTTCCATTGCTGTTTATAATTGACAGCCGATGTAAACAATTGTTGCTTCAGAAAGGGAAAATTCTCCTTCACTTACTCACTCACTCCGCTCATTCGCAAGCTCCCCGTGAACAGAATATAGTCAGTTTGCTTTGCTTCATTTGTTTTTTCCGTCCTGAGGTCTCATGACCCTGACATGTTGAGGACGACGTTGGAACAAAGTGTTTCTCTCTCATCAGTAGCGCCGTGACGTTAAGAGACAGCAGTGCAGCTTGCAATACAGCGAACTGCTCGCTGTAGAAAGCGCCATCGTCAGTTGGTTACGAAAGTAATGGCATCAGGGTGAACTTTCACCACGTGTACTCGAGAAGGAAGTGATACGGCATAGACTGTTAGGGGGGCGGGGGGTGAGAAGGTAGTGGCGCAAATGCATTGCCATAGGCGACCGCTGCTGGCAAGGACTGGCCTTGGATAAGGCTCTCGACTTGTGCTTGTTGGCCCTGTGCTCTCTTTCTTGTTCCGTTTTTCAGACTTTTTTTCCGCAATGGCTGTCCTTATTTTGCGTAGGAGCAAACAAATGGGGAAGTTCAAAAGGAAGATTGAGGGTGCAGTTTTCGCTCTCTCTGTCCACTTTACTCAGTCCAAAGCCAAACAAGCGATGAAACGGGATCGGTCTCCGCTGAGGGGGTCTTTCCTTGTTTGTCTCGTGCGGCTTCTTCCTCGCGCTCCGACGGCGCATTCAGTCTCGCGTCACTCTGTTGGCCCTCGTCTTCACCCCGGCGTCTCAAAACCGGCCGCGTGTTCCCTCCCTCGGCCACGTCGTCTTCCAGGCGTCGCTGCATGTGCCTTGTTTTCATTTCGTGTCTATCGCATATTGTGCCACAAACGCAGCAGGCAGCGGCGGGGGAGTGTGCTTCAAAAGTCGTGGTGTTTGAAAGGAAGACACACAGAAAGGTCATGCAGACTCGGCGTTGCCGCGAAGAGGCCCGCTCGACTGTCTGCTTCGTGGTCTCCCAGTCTCGCCTCTCTCGTGTTCCTCCCTCACCCTGTAGAGACACAACTGGGCGAGCCCCTCTTTCGAACTATACTCTCCCACGTGCACTGCTCAGAACTGTAAGTGACATTGATCCGCAGGGGGCCGCCACTTTATTTTCTAGCTTTCGAGAGTTTTTCTTGACTTGGGAAGAAATTGCCTTTGACATAATTGTTTCCTTTTATCTTCCACAGGTTTTTGAGAAAGTGCGATGCATCGGCGCAGATGGCGCGCAGGGCTCCAAGAATCGCGCTGTTCATTTTTCTCTCTTTTTCTAGGATACCCCCCCCCCCCCCTTTTTTTTTTTTTTTTTTTTTGTGGAGACGAGAAATCACTACGCACGTGCCGACGCAGCCTTTGCCGAGCAGCTGAAGGTTGCTGTGGCAACTGGAAACAAACGAGCGCCGTTGGTTTGCGCTTTATAATAAATCAAAGCTAGGACCCCACGGGGCCGGTCGAGCTGCCGATGCTGACCCGCGAGCCAGTTGCCGTTTGCAGGAGAAATGCTTTCGTGCCATCGGTGTTCAAGCGAACAGACGACTTTGTGCTGCTGGCGTTTCACTTTCTGTCCACGTATGAAGGATAATCCAGCAGACGAAGAGCAGTTTCTACTGGAGTCATTGATTTCATTGATCGGGTTTAACGTCTCCGCGGGTATGAGAGACGTGGATCAACTCAGGTTTGATTTCGATCACCCGTGGTTATTTAACTTGCACACGGGCGTTTTTGCATTCCGCTCTCACCGGAAAGACGATATACTGTAGCCGGGTATCGAAGCCGTGACCGCGTGTGGCTCTTTGTCGGCCGCACTGGTTGAGGTGCCGCGAAACGTACGTACGTGGTGAATCACACGAGAAATCTTCAAAGCTGATCCGAAACGCCGGTGGATCACGAAAAACACGGGACTCGGCGCGGATGCGTAGGCAATCGACGAAGTAGACGAGCGAGCTCACATCCGAGCCATCCTGCACTCGCTGGGCTCCGTTTACTGACCTACCAGTGGTGCTCCGCCGTTATGTGAGATTAATTGGCGGGACACGTCACTCGGAAAACAGGAGCGAAAGCTGTGCGGGACCGTGAATTATAGTGACGCTTGCTGTCCGGCATTGCGAAGCCGTCCGCATGCTTTCTTTACATCTCGTGTTCTCTCGCCTAGGTAACAAACCCGCTGGGAAGCAGCCAAGGTGCGAGGCGACGAGGCGTAATTTGTCTTGCACATACCTCAGAGCCCAGCGCTGTAGCCTCGAAGCAGACGCCGGTGGGGGCAAAAAACAGTGCCGCAGATCCACGCTGTACATTGAGCGACGGGCACGAACGTATGCACACGAATGGCAGCCCGAGCAAGGACGCGAGCGACGCAGTTATACAACGAAGCGTGTCAGCAACTAACGGAACAAACACGGCCGCTTTACTGCGAAGCACGCTTGGCTCGTAGCTGCAGGAAGCCACCGTTCGTGCGGAGCCGCTTTTCATCGCTTCTCTGCGCGTTCCTGCGCATGTCGGTGGACGCGCCTCGTCTGGACAACCGTGCAGCGATGTGCAAATACGGCAAGTGCCGCTGGTGCGCTGTTTAACGTTGCGAACTGCTGCCACTTGTATACTCGTACACGCGAGACGTCTGCGCCCGCGTCGTCTGCTCTCTGCGCGACTACAGACAATGCATTCGTGGAGAAAGCAGACGACGCGAGCGCCGGCGTCTGGCCAGCTGCAGCGGCATCCGCGCGTGCTGCACGGATACACTGCGGCGCAGGCGTAGATGACGCTGCCTGCTCGCGGGAGTGCAGGGACGCGTCGTCGGGAGTTTGGGGAATGCGTTGTCGCCGCTACTTTCGCGCTTATGCGCAGCTTTGCGGCAGCTCGCTTGCGCTCATGCATGCGCAACCAAGGTTCGCGTGCGTGCGTGTGTGTTTGCGCAAGAATGCGCCTCATCGCCTCGCTTTATAATGATTCTTTCAGCTGCGTCCCCGCGCCTGTACTCGTTGTGCACCGAGTTGAGGTATGCGCCTCGCGTCGACACGCCGTCTCCTGTGTCACGTGGAAGAAGAAGAAGCAAAGTCACCAGCCTGGGCGGAATGCGCGACGCATCGTATCATGTACTCACGAAACTATTCCAGCACTGATTTCATTTTTTTTCCCGTCGAGTCTGTGACGGCATGTGCATTTCGTGGGCAGACTGTGAGATGAGTTGCGTACTATTCTTGCTCGCAGGTATGCGGCGGTAACTTGGGCTGTGAGGAGTATTGGAAGGCTGGCACTTTCGTGCCGTGTTGCCGGTTTTGCTGTTCATGTGCTATGCGAAGTCTGGTGCTACTGTACATGCACTTCGAATAATCCAATGTGAACTGCATTCACTGTATTCGGAACCACGAAACATTTCGCATAAAGCATGATATTGAGTAAATCGGTTTGGTTATAAATAAGGATTCCTGTATGCACATTTAGCGATGACATTCCCTGGTGACAAAAAGTATCGCGGCGGACAGGTGTCTTTCGCAAAGTATGCATGCAGACCTTGTTACATTCAGCGGGGAATCCTACCAGGCTGTTGGCCTATATGATCTGTGAACCATCGTGCCAGGAGTGAGGGGCGGCGAGTAATTTTGTTTACCCAACTCGGTTACCTCAACAACACAAACATTCTTGAAGACTCAAATTCGATGCATTTTTTTTTCTTTTTCGCAACAGTTATCTGTTGAAACCTCGATCTCCAATGTTATCACCGAGTTTATAACAGGGACTCGCAAAATTGTGCATGTTTTTGCAGTCGGATGCCTTCGAAGCCGGTCGACGGGCCTAGTATCTGATGTTTAGTACCAGGAGCTTAGAGTGAGCTAGTTGTTTATACAGAGTATTAAGGCGCAGAAGGTGGATTACCCTGTTTTTTGTGCCTTGCACTTTTCATGCCGTAATCCTTGCAATAATATCAGATGAGCGACGCCGTAGATTCCCCCGCACCGTTCGCGCCAACCGGCCAAGTGAAGCAGCGGCATGTAGGTAGAATCGCGAGTGCGATTCCGCTCTGCTTCGTAGCTGTGTCGCTTCAGGAATTCGTCATCAAGGCACGGCTTTCTTGCGGCTTGATAGCACGACGTCTATTGTTCCCGATTGTCCCTCTTGTCTGGAGGTAACTGTGCGCCGTGAACGTAATACTTTTTACGTGCACAGGCTTGGCATGGGATCATGGCATTACAACCTTCAGGCTGCCCGGAATTTAGTGTTTAGCGAGCTGCTCTCATCTATCGCATCCCCTTTCCCCTCCCCAGGTACAGGATAGCCAACCGCACATATTCTCTGGTTCACTTCCCCATCTATCATTTGCCTTTCTCTCTCTTTTCAATTTCACTTTTTTTTTCGCCACATAACATACGGTGGATCTGCGATGGAAGCAAAAAAACAAAAAAACACAAAACAAAACAAACAAACAAACAAACAAACAAATAAGAAGACGATACAAATGGAACAAAATGTGCACGGCGCTTTTAGGCCTGTCCCGCATCGAGTAAATTGAGTCTAACACTTTCGACTTTTCTCTAGATGTTGACGCGGGTATTCGCTTCTGGTGCAACGAAATTGCTTTGTTTTATTCTTTACTGAAATGGCGGTAAGTGTACTGTGTTGCAGCTCTAGTATTGATTACTCATACCTACTTCGCGAAAGGAGAATCGCGTAAAATTGGAGCTAATCGTTTTCCTAAATACTCGGCTTCCCAGTGGCACTCGCACTGCAGATGGCAATTATCGCAGAGCTTTCTCGCGGACGTTTACATCGGCCGACACAAACTGTTAGCACGCTCATCGCTTATCAACTCGCAACTTCGTGTCGTGAGCCGCGCCGGTCTCGACACGCTGAATCTCGTCCTCGGGCATTCTTTACAAAGTGAGACGTCGAATACGCGAGGCGCACGGTCTCGATTGAGTCCGGCGCACATCTACCGCTACCGGTAGTACGCATTCCGGAGACCGGCCGGGAAACACGGCGCGTGTGGCTCCTCTCGGCCGTGCAGAGGCGAGCAGTGCGTGCGTCTCGAGCGCGGCACGCTTCACGTCGACAGGTGGGAGGGGAGCGCTTCTCGAAGCGGCTGATGGCCGATGCAACTTCAGGGGTGCAGGCAAGAGGGCTTGACATGGTGTCGCGCTAGTCATTTTTGATACTCGGGCCGAGGTACGGTACCCGCGGTCCCGCTCTTTAGAGCACCCGATGCGGGTTGCGACCGAGCTGCAAACTGACGTCGAACGACTGAGGCACTTTTGGCAGTTCGCCTCTGCGGGGCCAAAAATTATCCGGTGTGTATGTCTGTGGGAAGTGGGGGAGGGTAGGCGAGGTGGGCAACCGAAACGCGAGCCCTACCCGGGGCAGCCTGCAGGCGACGTGGAAGGCAGAGGAGGAGAGCCGCCGGTAGGAAGATTACACGGCGAGGGGCCCAGGCGGCGGGCACGGAAGCCGGGCAATGCGCCGCCGGGGTGCAGTCGCGCCGGGGCGGGGCCCTGCTCAGGTAGCCCCTTGTCGGTGTGCTTTTCGTCTCTTTGTTTTCTGCTTGCCGCGCGAGCCTTCCGTGGGCCGGCCTCGTATAGCACGGCACGCGCGTCGAGCCCCCGCTTCGGCGTCCCTCGTCCACTGACCAAGTGCGGCCGCTGTTTCGGGGCGCGTGGCTCCAGGGCGGCGCCGGCGGGAAAAACTGGTTCTGGTTGCGCGACGAGGCTGCGAGCGAGCTGCGCCTTCGACTCGTTGAACTGCGCTCGCAGTCGCGGCATCCGACCGCCGTGCGGGCTCGCTTAAATATCCGGGCTACTCGCACTGGCGCAAAGTATCTCGGCCGACATTTTCATAGCGGCTCGAGGTGTATAGGCCGCGCGGGTCGCCGGTCACGGGGACAGCGGCGGTTTCTGAGAGCTAGCGATGGACATTGACTCTCGGCCGCTATTTTCGTTCAAGGATATCCACGAATGCACGCGCACTCCAAGGACTCGTCGAGCACTGTGGCTCGCGCGGTTGCGACGGTTGAAAGTCGTGTGATTTAACGCCACCACTGTGTAGCCTTACCTTCCGTATTAGTGTAGCCAGGCGGCCAAAGTGTAAACGCGAGTAGGTCATATTCTGTGTGAGACGAACTGGGTGGATTATTGGTATGACACATAAACAATGGGGCTTTGCGGTGCTCATGAAATCGGCGCTTAGCCGTGTGCGGTATTGTATTGCCTTTTGCCTGCAGTGACCAGTTGAGAAGCGGTGCTGGCGCAGATAGGGAATGGATGACACTGCGCTGGCCAGAGGTAGTGTAAAGAATTCGGGAACGCCGCGCAACTTTCACCGGCCACGCATTCAGAGGCAGTCAGCAACAGCTAGTAGTATAGTAGTAGTAGTAATAGCAGTGGTATAAAAAAAAGTAAACAAAAAAAAAGGGTCCGCAGAAAAACGATAGCCACGAAGTGATCAACGCAAAAGGGATGTGCCTGACGACAAGTTCTTTGTGGAAACATTGACTGCTGCAGTGGCATTTCTTGCTCGAGCACCGTTGTTCGCCAGTATAGTAGTACGAGCAGAGTAATGGTTGTCCCTTCTACACAGTGCCACGTAAGCACTCTGGGAGGTTTTTTAAATGTAGAATAGCGGAAATACGAGAAAGTAGAGCATGTTGAGATGAAGAGCAAATGATAGACAAGCCTGCTAATAGCTATCAGCATTTTATCACCCACGGTCACTGCTTTAAAACAATCGGGCCTCGCCCTACCACGGTGCACGTGGCAGGGCGAGGCCCGGACTATACGCATGCGCCGCATATACGTATACTGTACATATATAGCAGGCCTTTGCGACTCGATCGCTTGCTCAGGCATGGATAGCGCCGAGTGCATTAGGAACACCTTAGCTCATAACAAAAAAAATAATAATAAAACAACACAAAGAGAAAATAAATAAACCAGTTGAAATTCTACGTCCTCCGCCTTGGCCGTGAGTGCTTACGAGCCAACACTTTCAGAACTATACTTGCACACATGCACATATGTAGTATGCACATGTACGGGGGGAAAGGCTGCCACAGTGTGGAACATGTGAGTTCGGCCTCCCACATGTCCGGTTTCGTTCTCTTTCCGTTCCCTTTTCCTCATTATGTGAAATCACAAGAAGGGCCCAATGTAGAAAGGTTTTCGTTCCTTTAAGTGCTCGTTTGCTGGCCGTCTTCTCTAATAATATTCCCAGCGGCGCGGATTTGCTCTTGCGAACAATTCTGGCCTATAAGAGTCCGTTGTTCTGAATTCGGGCCGTCGTTTGTAAGTGCTGTCTCCCATTGGCCCACCACCTTCGGTAACAATACTTCCGACGTGGCGATTGACTTCCTCTTGCGAACAATTTTAGCTGAAGTACATTTTGTGAGTACGGGCCCAGATCCCTCTGGCCGTTCACTGGCTTCATTAGCCTCTTGGGCTTATGTTGCTTCCCCAAACATAGAAGTGGAGCCCGTCGGTTCTCCGTATTCTCATCGCTCATACCCTTATCACACTTATCGTTCCTCTATTTAAATGAACTTATTACTACCACCACCACTACTGTACTGCTACATATATTTTCTTTCGTGCTCTTCTGCGCTGTTGTGCATGTCGCTGACATATAGTTCACTTTTAGCGCCTGCTTGATCGTCCTTCCTTAATTTTATCTGTAGCGACTGGTAATAACCGCGGTGCACTCGCGTATTCACGAGACTCCATCGCTGGGACGCCGAGCCTGCTATTGGCGCAGCATCGCTTCGCACGGGCGCTGCGAGCCTCGCGTTCTCTTGCAACACATTACGGGCGCGCACTTTCTCTTATAGCGACGGAATATTCTCGCGCTTCTTTCTTGCACACTGCACGTGACTCTCGTTCGCTAGATGGTGCCGCCGTTTTTAGTTGCTTTCTTCTCGGCCTCCTCCTGCCCTGCACTTCTTCTGACTTCGTGCGCGCCCAGGTCGCTCCTTATTTCCTGGCCTTCGCCCTCGTGCGTGGAAGCCGCGCGTAGTGCTCCCTGTTAAGTGTGCGTAACTTCGTCTACTTTCTTCCAACCCAGTGGCCAGGGATGCGATGTTTTTTTGCTTTTTCGACGGTGCCGCGGGACCTTCGATATTGATTTCACCCGGTCAGTGCGCGCGTCGCTTTCTCTGATCTCGTTTGCCCGCTTTCACGAGGCGATCCTGCGGCAGCTTCAAGAAGTGCGCGTTAGCTCGCCGGTTATCCCGCTCCGCGTACTTCTTTTTTTTTTTTGCTTTTCACCTTTCGCCCGCGTGTAATCTCGTCCGGCACGTCGTCTCCTAATGGCAGCCCCGAAACCCGCCGGCCTTCCTGCCTCAACTCCTGAGTGCCTGTCACTGAAGCCGGACATTGAATAACGCCGCTGTAGCGGCGCTCCGAGCAAAGGCGATTTGCCGATCGCTCGCTGCGCGCGCCTCTCTCGACGTCGCAGTTTTGCCTAATGGATGCCTGTTACGGTCCTGGCCACGTGCTCTCGAGTGAACGAGTTGTGACTATGGACCTAGCGTTTGAAGGTAACGTCAGCCGACAGCGCGGGGAATTGCGTAAACTCGGTTATAGCTGGAGGGAATACGTTAAGCCTAGCATGTGGGTAATCTCGTGCAAGTGCACTCAGCGCGTCCCATTGATTCATTTTTGAAGCGCTTGTCTTTTTGTGGATACAGATGGTTGTAGGTGTTCTTTTCTCACGAGGGCGTACGGAGCTTCAAAGAAAACTGCGTGTGCCGATGTTACTTCCGGCTAGCTAGCACCACAACCTTGGTGACAACGGGCCGAGCCTAAAGCCGCAGCTTTGTCGGATGCGTGGCTTTAGCCTTTACGAAGTGCCCTTACAAAACTTGACGCTGATACTTCATAGCTTTTGTATGGAACTCTACAAAACTTGAAGCAGGAAATTTATAGAATTTGAATAGGAATATTTTTCAGGGTAAGGCGAAGGGAGCAGGCTAAGACACGATGCGAAAAGATATTCGTTGTCTTAAACGCCGAGATAGATAAAGATAGTTCTTGTATATGCGCAGGAATTTCTTTTTTTTTTTTTTTTTTTTTTTGCGAGCCTCGGTGGCGAATACCGAGGGGGCAGGAATAGACGTCGTCCCAACCGCTTCTCAGCGCGCCCCTTGTCGGTGCCTAGTTTCCACGAAAAACACATTTCTCACCGGGTGGATGCCGCGCAAGTAGCGAACACTGAGGCGCGGAGCGAGCGAGTCTGTATGTACGTACGCCATGCCGCGGATTGTTTGCTCCGCGTGCCCGCTTGACGCAGTGACGTGCTAGCTGCGGTTGCGATATGTGCGGAACTCCGCGGCGGTTCGGAGCTCAACGAGGGGTTGAAGGCAGGGACCAGCGGGGCTTGCGAAGAAAAAGAAAATGGAGCGAGAGGAAAACCGCTCGGGTGGCCGATTTCCAGCCGCGATAAGCTAACGACTGGCGCGCGAGCCGCGCCGAAATGAGCTGCCGCCGCCGCCGCCGCTGTTTCTCTTTTCGGCCGGAAACGTCGCACGCACTGCGAAAGACTGGTAGTGCACGCGGGGCGGAGGAAAATTAAAACACAACAGCCGAGACGAGGGAGGGACAGTCGAGCGGGAGGGGGGTCGCAGAGGCAGAAAAGAAATACTCCGCGCACAGGAGTCGGAATGTCTGGGCCCAGCGTGGGGAGAGGCGAGCTCTGAACGGGGACGACCGACCCAACGAAGTCCAAACTGCGAGGAGTCGCAGATGTGGAGGACGTATACTAAGGGGTCCAAAAAGAAAGTTATTTTCTTCTTTCGCAAACGCCGCTGACGTCGCCATGTGCAAAAGAAGACGACGATCTCATTGCAGACTCGGAGGCAGTGGATAAGGGGCCGCTGAATTGCTTGCTTACACGCGAGTGTCGGGCACAGGGGCGGGCGAGAGAGCAGCATTGAGACGAAAACTGCGCGTGAGCAACTTAATTTTAGCGCAAATGAGGGGCACTAAAATGCCGGGGGAAGATCGACTCATCGTATCACGCTCGCAAGTGTACAGAGATGAAGTCAAGGTTTACGGAAGGTGCGGGACGGTGCCGAAGCAGTCGATAACATTGACATGACCTGCCTGGTATCGCGAGGTGCATCGTCGCCATCCAGTCGCCGTGCCTCCGGTGGCTGCCGCTGGACGCACAGGAAGCGCGAGGCGTTTGGCCGAAGGAAGAGAAGAAAACGGGATGTTCAACTCGGAAGTGCGTTTGTTTAACGACGCCAGCAGAGCGATGCAGCAGAGCGCCGGTGGAGAGGAAGGGGACACGTGACAATAGGGATGGAGGGCGGCGCGATAACTGTCGCGTTTGCGTGCTCCACGATATTGATTGATTGTCGTTTAACGATCTCGACAGCGCGTCCTCGCGGAGAGTGTTTCGGAAGCGGCGGCGAAATGCGCGCGCAGTGCGGGGAAAACCGCCCGAGGGTCCTCCGTCGGAGGAACTGCTTTAACGGCACTGACAGGCGCTTCTTCGCTCGTAACTTTTTTTTTTTCCAAACCTGTTGCACCGAAAAGCATTCCGCGTGCTTAATGTATTGGCACCAGGACAAAGAAATGTTTGTCTGTGTTAGTCCTTAATCACAATCTTGCGCGCCACCGTCGATTATATGAGTACATTCTGTTAGATATAATTACATATACAGAGCTTGCGCGAAGAGTTTAATGTTCTCGGCGCAACATGGAAGCAACGCCAACGCAACGACGTTAATTTGGTTCTTGATAGAGCGCGTTTATTCCAAGACTAAAATTATATCGTTTAAGAGCGCGTGTGCCATTCCGAGTGCCCTCAGTTCAGATTCGTTTTCATATGCGACATCTTGTCAGCAAAAGTGACCCGTCTTTCCTTTCCAGCCCAAGGCTTTTCAGAACCGCTTGGATTTTTGTGAAGGCGTATAAGCGTGTATGAGGAGAAGCTGCAGTGCACGGCGTGAGACGCTATGTGCTTGGCGCTCTTTGGCCAGAACTGGCCCTTGCGCCGTAAAAACCAAATCATCATCACCACACCATCTCTCTCAATGCCACACAGTTGCAGCATAGGATGAAGCATGCTATGCAGTCAAATCTCGTAGCAACGATTTAAACGAGTGTCGTGGGCGTAGCGCTTCACCGTTGCGCCGCCTGAAATGTGCTCTTCACGTGACGGTCGCTTGCTTCTTGTGACTGCATGCGAGCTTTAGGTGATCGCCTGTTTGCCCACCCGTATATGCCCCCTGGCGCGCGTCGAGAGCCTGCTTGTGGATATCCTTTTCTCCTCGTTCATTAATTTTCCTCGCCTGTTGTCAGCCGAATCGCTACATGGCGACGCGTATCGGTAGCTCAGTGAAAACTTCGAGGCCTATCTATCCGTCCATGCGATCTGCTCAACGCGCTCACTTTCTTCGGCCGCTCCTATCGGCCTCATCTGTACTCTAGGCGTTTGGTCGCACCTTTGCGAGGAAAGATGGAACACCCGTGCATTCCTCTCGACCGGCTTTGGTGGCCCCGTATACAAACGACCGCATTAGTAAAGCGCGACAGCGACCCCTGGCATCGCACTGACCGGGTTTGCGCCTGGGGCATTTTTTCGGAGCGGCGCCTCGAGCGTGGGATAATCTCCTCGTCGGCCGCCTTCTCTCCCGTATACATCGCAGCACGCGCGCATGCCGGACTCGAAACCATTAGAGGGGCGTGTATGCAAGCAGCCCAGCCGATCGAACCAAGGACGTTCGTCCGGCCGTGCGCCTCGCATGCATGTATACCGATCGTTTCGTTACGCGCCCTTTTTGGGTTTGCCGGGACTTTCGTCTGGAAAGATCCGCTTACACTTTCAGACAGCTGAAGCTCAGAGGCGTTGTACAACTGGACTGAGCGGCCGAATTAACGACGAATCTCAAACTGCACGAGAAGTTGGGCCATGTTGTCTCGCGGTTGTCTTCCGTCGATTCACGCAGTTGTTCAAATGCACTTTGATGCGTGGCGGCTTTCTGCAGGTGTAACTGTCACTGCTGGCACTGCATATAATTACATAATCGTCATCGTCCTATCAAGTGGTTCCGATAACTCATGCAGCGCTACGCCTTTTTCATTGTTTGTTCTTAGTTCCCGAAATTCTGCGGGTGTGTGTCCTTCTTTTTTTTTTTTCATACTTTTATGCTCTATATGACGCATTGCTCCGGGTAACAGCGTCAGTTGATCCCGAGAACCTGTACTTGCTGTTGCCCTGTCATTCTCGTCGTTCATGCAGCATGTATTCTTAAAAGTAATCAGTTGTATTCTGTTTGAAAGGACTCGCTGCTGGGCAAGTTAGTTAGGTTTACTATGCATTGTTCTAACGGCACAGAAAGCAGTCGCGCACAACACGACACACACACAAGCGGTGTCAATGTTTGCATTGTCAGTGTGTATTCGTTCCTCTTACGCCTTCATTTCATTAAACAATTGGCAGTGGTGCTTGTGCTTGTGTCGTGTTCTCTGTGATGAAGAACGTGTACGGGTTTTCGTTTGACCAGCCGGGAACGAAAGCTCGCACTGCGGTAGCCAGCTGCGCCGGTCAGTGGCGTTGAAATGTGACGCGCAAATAGCTTTCTTAACTCGGCCGCCGAGCTGCTTGAGAGTCAGCTTCCAGATTCCCCACATCGCTGTCCGGCACGTAGGCGTAGCCTCGACGAGCGTCGGGCCCCGATGGCCTCGGGGCAAGGCGGAGAAGCACGAGGGGGTGGCGGGCCGGCGCTTTTCGACCGCTCTGTTTGCCGTGTTCGCCTTTCGCGGCCGTTTAATTAGACAGCCGACGTCAGGTGGTGCTGTTGCGTCGTGACAGCGCCGTCGTGCGCGCCCGACAAAATAATGGCGGGGAGGAGCGCGGCTCCCTTGCGTGCGGCCCAGTCTCGACTGGAATGTTGGAGCACGTGGACGTTCCACAAGACGGCATCCCCTCTCGGTTGAGGTTTAGGGCCACTGTCACGGGAGATTTTTGCGAGACTTCGCGAGACATTGCGTTCCGTTTTATTCTTTTATTTCACCCAGCGAAGATACGTCAGCGTGACGTCACAGATTTCGAAGTATACTTTCTCGTATTTGGGTCGTAGCGACTCACAAGAAGTTTAGTTTTTGGCTGTTACAGAATACTATGCAGTCCATATTACACATAGCATATCAACTTCATTATATGCTATCGAAATCAAATGACATGAGGGCGAGCATGGTGCGGGAACTTGAAGGTGGCTTTAAAGCCACGTGCTTTTCGCGTTTGCAAAGCATCCCCTTAGGGTGCGAGTGGCTTTCTCGGCATTCTAGAAATTTGACTCGGTTTTCTGTTCAGTGCCCCTTTAAACGCGCTCTACTTGAATGTGCGGCCCCCCTCCACTTCCGCGTCAAGTGGTGTTGCAGCAGTGAAAGCGAGTGCTCAGGTGTCATATGGCTCGCGCCCGCCGTGTTGTCGTGATTTTCAAGTGAACGTCGAAGGCGACGCTGTGGAAATTGAATTGCCTGTCAAAGCGAGCGCTGTGACCTAATTCTGTGACCTAACAGCCGGCCGGTGAACGGTGTGGGTGACGGCGACGCCGTGTAGCTTCACGCACTCAGACTATAGTTACAGGTCAGGAATTCCGCTGTATGTCAGGCGTGTATGACGTGAGATGTGATGCGCACCGAACCGCAATACCACGCGGTCTATGCGCTAAGAAAACTTAACTTTAAACACGTGTCCACAGCTGTATGTTGGGCATGCTGGTACTAAAACGTTTTTAGCGCCAGCGGACATAGACGGAAGGAAGAGGTCGACGACACCATGCGTATTTTCACCGAACGCGCAATTTTCGCACACTTGGTATGCAGGAAAGAATGAAAATAGAGTCATTATTGCACACTTGTATAGTGTAGGGTAGCAAACCGAACTCTCGTCTGGTTGACCCCTTTGTTCTCCTTGATTTCTCTCTCTATAGTTAGGCTCGTGAGGCTGTTTGACGGCGTGTCATACTTGGCACACATTTGATTCCTAAGAATTATATCTTTTAAATTGAGCATGCAGGAAACGGCGCTGCAGGAGCGCACTGACCATAGCGTGGCGCTGCAAATTCGAACGCCGACTGCAACTACGATTAGGCTGTGAGCCAGAATAATTAGACAGCGAGAGGCGCGAACGTTGTCGATCGCGGTAACCGATGCGTGCGCCAAGGTCTGCTTCAAGGCGCTACTCCGTTTGTCCTCATGCCGTTGGAGATGGCGGGAAACGCCCTCTGGCAGCTGAAGGGCTTACACGTACACGGAGTATCCCTCTTCAACGTATCTTTGGCGCATGCGCGCTGTGTGCACGCTGACTGCGTTGCAGCGAATATAATGCCTCCCAAACCGACTGCTATTGACAACAGTCTTGGCGTATCAAGCGTTGCTAAATTGCCGTCATCCGCGGACTCGCATGTAATAATCTGTACGTCAGCGAGCGAGAGCATGCAGCACTGGAGGGCGCCCTAACGGTAGTGTGGTCACGCCACGAATAAATATGTCAAAATCGAGTCTGGATCACTGAGACAACCGCCATCACTATCCACTGCCTTGTAAACTTCCACGCCTTCTTTAACAACACTGCCGAAGGCATTCTATTGATTTCTTATTGTCCATCCCGCCGAATGACCGATCCCAGTGATAGCGAAGGCGTGATTACCCGCGATCCAATGACGTAGTGCTAAGATGGTTGAAAATTAAGATAATCGTTTCAAAACGCGACCGATAGCAGCATTTTTGTTGTCCAGACGTGGCTGTCTGCAACTTTCGAGACTTTTTGTATATTTAAGTTGCATTCCGATTGCCAGTGAAAAATGTTTACATACTGTTAGCAGCAACATCAAACGGGACCAACATCAAACGCGCGCTCACACACACGCACGCACGCGCACGCACACGTACACACACGCACTCATACCATGAGGTGGTGTCTGTCTGGTGTATATACTGTACTGTTAATAAATAAATTCAATCCAGTTGAACAACAATTTTGCGATGAATGCCGTCCTTGTTATCTGCAGTGTTATCTGTGGGTGTACATTTATGCTCATGAGTGATTTCTCGGCTCTGCAGTTGCCGCCGAGCAAGTCTGCGTGGTCTGTCTCTATGTATTGCTGGTGATTGTGACACCGGAGTAGTAAAGTTTTCAATTTTGGCGCACTCAGGTCTGCGCTCACTGGACGTCTCCAAGTGGCGGCAGCTTGCAATCCGCCACGCAGACGCCCTTGGTGCTTGTGCAGCCGAGCGCGTGGCGTCAGGGACGTTTGGACGAGATGCTCTCCGTGGCGATGTTCGCGCCGATCGCTCATTGCGGGAATAATGGTGACCGCGGCCAGCTTTGTTTCCTCGCCAGGGGGGAGAGAGGGAGAAAACCCGATTTGCCTGTAACGAAGAGCGATGGCGTGCGCTTTCTTTCGCGCCGGCGGCATTCCTGCGGCTGCCGAAGAGGCCTTGCGCGCGTGCCCCTTTGTGCGCCGGTCGCATCGCTTCTGTTGCGGTCGAGGCGACGCCGTCGGGGCTCCAACTGACGTCTGTGGGCCGGAGGACGGTGTGCCTCCCCCGTTAACGGGAACGCGTCGGTGTATGAGGCTTGTGCGGATTCTGACAAGTGCATTGCAGTAGCCCAGACGATGAGGGCAATTAGCGCAACAAAGGACACTCACACTGGAGAGCGAGTCGAGTGTGTGTCTCGTGTTGCGCTAATTCGCCTCGCCGACTAGCTCAACAGTTGTAGTCCTTCATAAGTGCGGCAGCCAGGCTTTGCAGCCGCGCGTGGTTACCAGCGTGTGTGTAGTGTAGTCGGATACCTTCGGCCGGAACTTGCAGCTAGAGCGCGAGCAGGATGACACCCGAACACCACAGAGTGTTCCCTTTAGCAGTGCACCGCATCCGGCATACAGGTGTGAGGACTGTGTGCGGGCACTCTAAAGCAAAGCTGGTGTAGAGCGGGGGGAACCACGTGATGCCTAAATGACGCGCTCACGCGCTGCACTGGTTTCCGAGCCCTCCCGCCCCGCAGAGGGCATCTGTTGCGCTAGTCTGACTGTTCGCACGCGCTGGAAGAGACAGTACCTTTCGTACGACATGAATTCCCCTCCCCGTCTTAGATGTTCGACCGGTCCAGATTGCGTCATTATATTTGTGGAACGTTGTGGAAGTAGTGCCGTATCTGGCAGCGAATCGAACGTTAAGTTAGCATATAGTTTCGCAAAAATGCTTGTAGTAATATATTTTCCCGCCTTGCTGCTGCCAGTGTATCGAATTTGGGGGCTAGTCAAACTGCCTTGAGGAACTTTTTTCTCCCACCCCCGGATATTTATTTGTGGAATTAAACTGTCAGTATTATTATTGTTTTGTTTCTTTTGTATTTCCCTTGCGCTTTGATGGAAGCACACTCTCCTTCTCATAATTGTGCTTTTTCTTCATGGTTCCTTAAAAAAAAGTTTTGCCTCTATTGCGTTGTAGTTTTTTTTTCTTAAATGTATGCTTGCGTGGTGGGGCACTGAGACCTTAGAGTTGTTCCTGGGCACGGAAAATAATTGATTGCTTGACTGATTGATTGACTATAAGCTGCTGACGTGCCTCAAAACGCTGCGTGACTGACGGGCTCTGCATGGTGAGCCGTGTACAGAAACGTGTACGCAGTAAAGAGAGCGATCTCACGTTAACGCGGCCCAGCACAGCACGGGCCGACGCCGGGCGAGTTCCCGCCGAGAGCGAGTCGGAAATGCGTGGGGGCTGCTTTGCGCTTGGCTTAACTGGCGTGTTGAACGCGGGAAGAAGCGAACTCTTGTTTTCTTAAATGGTGCGGCGAATAACGCGGCATCCTCATCGCGCAATCAGCGGCACCCTCGTTCATCATCGGTCCGAGACGAAAGCGGATGTCCCGCTGTGAGCGATGAGAAATGTGTGGCCGTGGCCTGAAACACCAAGGTGTGTGCATGCACGGACGAGCGTGCTCGACGCTTTTGCGGGCCGCTCTGTAGCTGTGTAGCGCGCTCACTCGCTAGGCGACGACCTGCACGCGATTGCGGTATATGTTAAACAGCTTGTAAATGACCACGCGCAACCTTTTGCGAGAACCGCGAGGAGAAATAATGACAGCCGCGAAAAGGGGCATTGCGGCATCACATGCGTCAGCGAGCGCTCCTTTTGTTTATCCATCTATACGAGGATTCGCCCTTCCTGAAGGTATCGCGTGTTAGCGGTGTAACTTATTCGAAGAAGTCGTCTCTGCTCTGTTTCGGTGTAGCTCCCAATCCTCCTCGAGCATTTTTTGTTCCATATGCGGACTGCACATGTACAGTCGTCTACACTTGTTATAGAGCGCTTAATCGGTGCGCTGCGAGCCGCGCAAGCCTTCAAATGAGGCTGCCGCGATGGGTTACAAGTAATAAATAAGTAAATAAATAAATAAATAAATAAATAAATAAATAAATAAATAAATAAATAAATAAATAAATAAATAAATAAACGTAAAAGAACAACAGTGAAAACCAAATTGATCTACAAACCATCGCCTATTAACAGTCTTATTAATACACGCCTTGTTCGATTTAAAGGATTAATTTTTCTCGCTTAGTACTGAGCCTAAATACCGAACAGTTTTACCTTTGCTGGCGAAAACACTGAACTCTTCGTCGATGCGAACTGCAAGAAGTCTCTCTCTAGGCTGCACAGCGTTGCACGCGTTGTTTGAAGCGGAGTATATAGCAGCTGCCGTGTTATTTCCTTCCTCTGAAGCGTAGCACTCGAGCGCTCGAAACAAGAGTATGGACTCCTGCATACACACATATTTATTTATTTATTTATTTATTTAAAAATACCTTACAGGCCCAAAGGGCACCGAGTAAGGGGGGGGGGGGGGTTTACTTAATACAATGAAAGCACACGCAAACTAGTATAGCGCAACGCAACAGAGTAAATTGCAAAATGTAAAAGAAGTATCCAACGCAAGTGAAGGAAAAAATATATATGCTGCACAACAGAATACATTTCCGAAATAAGCACTAAAAGAGCATTTGAGTGCAAGTGACGAAAAAAATACTAACAACATATGCATGTTGTCGTAGAAAAGAGAGAAAGAACACTCGCAATTTTTTTGTTCGTTCGTCGCGCTTGTTCTTACTTCTCACCAAATAGCCCAAATCTGCATGCTGCTTGGTGAAAAACATTCTGACATTGTAATAAGCTCTGTCACTGTTCGTGTGAAATGACCAGCCACGATAAAAGGCTCAAGCCAGCAATGCGGCGCTCAATATACGAGTCCACACTTGCTCCTTTGGACAGGCAAGTTTGTGCAGACTGGCATTCACATTAATACTCAAGGCTGAGAAATTTAGCCACCGCCACTATCAACAGTCTGCTTGTTTTGTCGCCGTGGTCAATGTAAAAAAAAAAAAAAAAAGTGGCCCTGTTTTGCCAGCGCAGCATGTTTGGTTGTCGTCGCCCTCATGGTCACCCAAGCACTCGAGAAGGAACTGTATAATCTGAAAGGCGACGGTCGATCGTCGGTTGGAGAGCGTATCTGGGCTCCACAGCTAAGCTGATGGGGAAGGGAGGGAAAGAGGAAAATGCGGAGCCGGTGCAATTGTCGGTGAACCGTCCAACATATACGGCAGACACACGGCTGCGTGGCACTCCTTGTTATCATCAACACGTAGAGAGAGGTCCAATGTACGCAGAATTGACATGTCCATGCGCAGACGTCGCCGTTTTAAACTTTGGGTGCATAACAGAACTCCGTCAAGCGGATTGTCGCTTTTAATTCCACTCCCTCCATCATCATTATTTTTGTATTTATTGGGAAGTAAACATTATTAACAGTATTAGTACTGCCGACAAGAGTTGCAATCCAAACCCTGTCGCGCCATTGTCTATGTACGTCCAATGTATAGAGCAGCTGCAGAACACCCTGCACCGAACCGAGGCACAGGCGAACTGGCTTGGGGTAACGGCAAAGCATTCCGAGTCTGGACTTAAGACGCAGTCCGACCTTCGCGAAGCTACGCTTGCGTGTTTCCTTTCCTTTTATTATTGTGAATATTATAATTATCGTGTTTGATTTTTTGATGGACTTTTCTCGTTCGTGCTCCTGTCATACCATTCCGGGCACCTCCATCTAAAGTAGCATACATACATGCTTGGGCTGACGTTCCTCAGCTGCCACTATTAAAGTCCTTCGAACCATGCAATCAGCTTCCGTCCAGGTATACCCGCTCTGCGCCGCTCCGGTGCGCTTGCAGCAGGTGGGTGCAGTGGGGCTGCGCAGATGGCGCTCATGCTGGTGCACGGCACTGGTGTCGATGGCACGAGACTCTGCCCCCTCCCTCGGAAAGTGCGCGTGCAAATGAGCTCGTTTGTCATTTCGCGTGGCTCCAAGTGCAGAGAAAAGACGACCACCGCCGGGGCGTACTAAATTGTTTTTCTTTTGCCGCGTCTTGTTTTAACCTCCGTGCGGATTTTTCGCGAGAGTTTTGCACCTGCACTGTATAAAAAGCCCCGGAGTGTTTCCTTCCTTTTTTTTTTTTCTTTTTCAGCTCCCTCTTGCAATCTCGCATAAAATTTGGGTGCGCCGTCGCTTCGTAATTATGCCCTAGAAGGCGCGGCTGAATCCCGGGTTTAGCTGCAGTGAAAGGGCGCGGCTCTGCCTGCCTGCAATGCAAAATAAGTAAGAGACAAGAAAGCAGAGCAGCGCAAGACAGATCGCCAGGGTGCTGTCGGCAATGGGGATGACATCTCGCGTTGCGGCCGCTACCGAATGAGCGAATGAAAGCTACGGGGACTTCCACTCGGGGGATTTTACCTGCACGCGTCGAGGTCGTCACCCTTATCGCTTCGATCGGTGTACTTGAGGTTGTTACGACAGATTCCTTATCGCTGTTTCGAATAATCGCTTCTGTGAGGCCGTGTTGCTCACTTTTTCATTCGCTGAAGGTCCGCTGTATCGTGGTATCATTTGGTCAGCGCAAGCACTCACCCAGGGTGCTATTCTGGACAATGCCAAATTCTGCAACGGTGGCGTTTTGAGCCAATCGGAGAGTCCGTATGCAGTACTCTGGGCCAATCAGAGCTGACGAGGCGACCAATTTGAGAGTGTGGCGGAATTTGACAATGTCGGCAATAGCACCCCCGGGTCACTCATGGACCACTTTAATTGCGCGAACATTCAGACGCAACGGGGCAACCATGGAAATCATGTGCGACAGCCTAGCTCAGCTGTACTGTTCCCGTCTCAACACGCACGGCGCCGTTCCTTGCGAATTGCGTAGAAGTCTGTTCAACGCCTGATCTCTTGCGTATCCTGGCTACGCGGTCTCGCCATTCATCGGGTCTGGCGCCGGTGTCGATGGATTTCAGTGGCTACCTATAGATGATTTTAATTTTTCAGTTTATACGTAGGCGCTAGGGCACACCGCGCGAACAGTTTCTCCATTTTGCGCACAGGGACATCGAGCCAATGTGGTCGGGAAGCGCCGAACGAGTCTGTGCAGCCATTCACGCGCATATACTAATAGCATCGTGCATTGACTGTTGCAGTCAGAAAAGGCCCGTGTTACCTGCCGCTTCCTTTCTACCGCCATTTGTACAGCATTGCCTACAGCCGACGTTTACTTGCATGTCATTTTGGGCTCTTCTGTTAACATCAGTGGCAGCTCATCGACGCCCAGCTTGCAGCAGAACACGAATCTCTTTATATATAGGCGTTTCCAAGGAGAGCTCCTTGGGCGTCGCCACAGACCCGTCTGGACCGTTCCGTTAACCACGCGGCCGGTCTTCTGCCACACGCGGAAGCGGGCTCTTTGATCCCGTGCGGTGGCAACCCGCCGCTCGCATTTACAAATGGCCGCGACGTGCGATAGGGCGTGGTCGCTCTGCAAGGCGTTCGTAAGTTGGCATGCACGAGACGCGTTTCGTGTGGCGGATTAATCGGGAGCGGAACGCATTGCGGCTTGCGCACTGGCCGATGCCCACTCGGGTCCGTTTTGCTAACCTGCTCTGCACGCGAGCGGATCGCGAGGACAGCCCGCGTTTCCGGCAGCATCGCGCACCATCACTCGATAAACGGTTCACGCTCAGAGTTGGATGCTCCACCTGTGCACGTCCCTTAAGCGTTGCGAATGACGGCGGCTACTGCGAAGCCGAGTGCGTGTGGGCGACTGCGAAAATGCTTCGCCCGTTCGCCGGCATTGTCCTTCACGTGCACTGGCTTCCTTCACTGGCATGGCTGGCGAGCAGTGAATTTGCTGGAAAGCGAACGAGTGCACTACGCTCAATCGGTCGGTGATTGATCAGTCGAATAATCATCTCATCGATCAGTGCGCCGGATTTTGAAAGTCAGATTGCAATGATCGTAATAGAAATTGACGTTAGCGGACGTCACTCCGAAGATGATGTTCACGAGAGTGGTGACGACACCATCTATCGCACCCTTCTTGCGAGTTCATCGCTCCTAACATAACATCCGTGTGTGAGATTAGCTTTGCCGGATCACTCAGAAGCGTATAGTTAGACTTCCGTTTCTTTAAGTGCACCCAAAAAGACACGACGTGGTTGCATGGAGGAGAGCTCACTCAACCTGCGTTCTAGGTGTCTCGTGTTTAACTTGTGAGAGAGAGAGAGAGAGCCGGTGATTCTAATGAGATACTGGAGATGTTCCTCTAGTTGCTCGAGATGTTTGCTGAGAAACATACATGCGCATAATTACGTAGAAGTACAACGTGTAATCGCTCTGTAGCCGGTTTTTAAGCATGGTTTCAGGTGAACCTGGAAACGAAACAACGCGTTGTAGTAGCACGGGTTCTGTGTGTTCCTTCTACGCTCTTTTGACATCAACGTTACAAAGAGTCCCTCGCGGCTTGCGGGCTGGCCACTGTCCGGTTGTTGCCTATTAGCTAAACGCGAATGCATCGAAGGGGGTACGCGCGGGAGTCGATCTCAATTTTAGATTCTGTAGTGGTATCGCATCTGCGTGCCCGGCCGTCCTGCTCGATCAGAAAGCGCAGAAACGGAGGAGCAACCGGACCGGGCGCAGCTCCATCATAATGCCGCGTGTCGTCGTGCGACCTAAAACGAAACCGGGCGCGCTGCAGCCGCCGCGCGTGATTCTCGCCTCCCCTCTTGCGTGCTTGGCGCGCTGTCGCCCGGACGCCGCCCCGTGCAGTGCATA
This sequence comes from Dermacentor silvarum, assembly GCF_013339745.2. Classification (NCBI taxonomy): domain Eukaryota; kingdom Metazoa; phylum Arthropoda; class Arachnida; order Ixodida; family Ixodidae; genus Dermacentor; species Dermacentor silvarum. The sequence goes on along the minus strand of NC_051164.1, from coordinate 66,506,017 downwards.
TGCCGAGTGCATAATACACGGCGCCTGTTTCCCGTCGGCCGTGCGCTTTTTCCGGTGGCCCGAGAGCTGGGCGCGCCATCACCATTGTCGGTGGCGCGTTTTCGACACGAACTGGCACGTGCGGGCCATTTCGGTTCGAGGCACTGGTTTTCCGTCGATGCGTTTTCTCGGTATTTTCGTGTTAAGGGAGGCCACCACGCGCCGGCCGTCCTTCTTGCTCTGCAGTCGGCTTCACCGCGCGACATCTCGCGTTCGGTGCAGTGTACGAGAGACAAGCTTTGTTTTTTTTTAGTAAAGCGTCTGCGCCTTCACCGTCCAAGTTTGCGAGCCTCCTGGACCGAATCTCTTTTCTCTTTCGTGGCGGAGAACCCCGTCTGCACCGAAGACGCCGCCGTGTTTAGGCGGGGAGCAAAGGCGCTTGCGCCATTCGCGAGCTGATAGCGCCGGCGAATGTTCTTCCTTCGTCCCTGCCGCCGTGGCCCCGCTAAACAGTCGCGCCTGGAACCCTTTCTGCGCCCAGAGGGCACATCGCGTTTGCAATGTGCACAGTCGCATACGCAGTAGTCGACGGGCTCGGGGGAGGACGACGCATTCTTCAGCCCCGGGCCCCACCGGAAAGGCTCGCGCCGGAAGTTCCGGTCGGTCCAGCCCCGCTACGACCGGAAGTGGACGCACTCCGCATCGCCACTTCCTCGCCATTCGTGCAGCGCCAACTGCGGCCGCAGGCTCCAGCGCTGATAAGCCTTTCTGCACTGGCCATTGTGTGCGTGGTTCGTCCATAGCGGAGGACGAATGCCGCATCTTGCATTGCGCACGACAGCGGCGTCGTCTGCTGGGTGATTCAGCAGACGGCGCTCGCTTCTCACGAAGATAGCGTCCGCGAGCACGCTGTGCCGTTTGTGGCCCCGGATAAGTGTGCGAAGAACAAACGTTTATGGCGAATAAACCCGGCTTACTACCTACGTCATCGCGTGGTCCCTCGAATGTGTCTGTTCATTAAACGAAGGGTCACCAATTTTTGTGCTGTCAAAGCCGTAGCCCGTCGAACTGTGTCGAGCTTTTCCTGCCGATGTCATTTCACTTGCCTGAGCGCACATGAAGTCCGTCCAATTCGTATTGACGAACGAGATTTTATGTAGCAAGCAAAATTCAGGCAGGACGCTGTGCTGTTGGAGGCAGACAGAGTTACCTCGACGTATTTTTGCTTCGAAGTGGGGCTTTTTTCTTTTCTTTTTTTCATTATAGAAGGCACACATATTGCTTTTCTTCACTGCAGCTCGTCGTCTCTCTAAGTCCGGCGCGCGGCCATTAGCCAAGCCATTCCGCGCGTCGCTCTCCAGTCCTCGAGAGCGAGCTGCAGCTGCCGAACCTCGGTGTGCAGCTCGTGAGCGCGGCTGCCAGCGACAGTTCATTCGGGGAGAGCTGTCCAATGGTTCAGAATAATCACTCCGCGGGGGCCGGGCGCCGTTTTAAAAGCCGGACTTTGCCTTCTATTACGCACGGCGGTTTTCGCGAACGGAGTGTTCGCTTTAAATGTGCTCCGTCCGCGCGATATAGTGTTGCAGCTATACAGCGGGCAAGGAAATGGGCGGTGTCGTCGGCGCACGTCGAGGGAAAATTGCGAAATGTTCGCGAAAGCGGAGCATGAGGGGCGCGCTGTGTGTAGAAGGCCACGTGGCCATGCTTGATTGCGCGGAAGCTGTGAATCCTTCCGCGGATCCACTTCCGGTTGCGGGGATCGCCCAGCTGCCGTCAGCGAGACGCAGTCGTCCAGGACGCGAAAGAAGAACAACGAGTGCAGCCTGGCTTTGAGATTGATTTGAAGCAGGAGATTACGGGCGGAAGGTGATTGCGCCGAAACGGGCGAGGAATGTTTGATCTCTCGGGAGCTGCCTGTATAGACATAAGTTGAAGTACGTTTAAATTCCCATGTAGACTTCTGCTCACAGCGCGTTCGCGCCGAGAATGCTTGTATAGCATTCAGCACCCAGAAAAACGATTGTAATTTCCTTGTAGAAGCAAAAGAACATTAAACGACGCGACAAAGCCTAGTGTCATAAAAAAACAAAGGCTGTGGGAAGAATCTTCTGGAGGCTTGCCTTACCGCTGAATTTCTGCTGAAGGGGAGAAAGTGGAAAGGTATTTCGTTGCATTTGAACAGCACTGACTCTGGGCTTTGCTGACGCCCGAAACAAAGCTGGATGCAATCTCGTCGTGTGCAGTTCTAGTCGTGCTCAGTTCTTCATACTGCATCGCATATTACGTGTACTCGTGAGTGACAACGTACGCGTACTGTAGGAATTGCTTTCGATCTGCGCTCTGGCATGTACGTATAGCATGTACATGTGAATGTAAATGCGAATATAGGGCTCGCCGTTTGGCCAAGAAGACACCTTAGATAAATTTATAAAAGACGCATTTAGAGCTTCGAGTGCCCGTGTAAACCGTGGCCTGACTGGAACCCGGACCGGTGTTCGAGCCAATGACCACGGGCTAGAAACAACGCAAAATTCTGTAATCTTCACGAACCCTATCTATATAGGTGTGATAAGTGAACATCGGCACCACAGCAACTACCTCTGTGGTGGCGTGTAGTGGCTATGGCGTCTCGGTACCAAGCCCGAGGTCCAGGGTTCGAATGCCGGCCACGGCAGCCGCATTTATATGTGGGGGTGAAATGCAGAAATGCCTGTGTACCATGCATTGGGTGCACGTTAAAGAGCCCCGGGTGGTCAAAATTAACCCTGCGGCGTGCCACATAATCAAATCGTGGTTTTGGCGCATAATACCCCAGAATATACACATTTTTTAATTTAGCACCGCAGCAGCGTTCCTGTATTCGTGGTTTCGGTGATCGGATGTGCTCCAAGCGCCCCTCCCCTATACACAGCACTGCTTGTTTGTCCAGTCTGTCTGACCGGCGGCGCTCTTGTTCCCCTCCAGTCGTGTTGTCTGGGGATGTACCCCGGTGGTGTGGCAGTTTGTGCAGCGCACGCGCAGGGCTGTGTGAAGCGCCCGACGCGCGGCTTTTGATTAAAGACTGTCTCCCGTCCGGCATCATTTGTTACGAGCGCGCGAGCAGTCGGCTATGTACGCGGGTAAGGGCGGCCACCATTACTCAAAACTCCTCGCAGCTTTGCTGGCTTTCGCTGCTGTCGACCTCTTTTCTGCTCCTCTTTTCTTTTTCGCCCGGGATCTCTGTGTTATCAGTTCGGATGTCAGTTACTCGACGAGGTTGCAGTGCATGAACTTCTATCCCCCGAAGCTTGCTACGCTTGTGTTTCGTATTTTTATTTTGTTTTCTTAAATATCTTCTTTTTCACTCTTTGTGGCGTTTTAGACACGAGCGCTGCGAGGGTTTGCAATGCAGCGATCACTCGTGCCCCTCTGATATAGCGAGCGCCTCGGAAGACAAAGGCGCACTGACACCCGTCTAGTCGCGACGTGCCGACGAGCGAGCTGTCCATTAAGTCAGCCTGCAATCTTTTGTAAAGATTAATTTCGTTTTACACTCCTCCCGCCCTTCGTCATTGGTTCAGCTGCCGCCACGCAACCGTTATCGCCGCGATATTGGAAAATAAAGATGGAAAACGAAATGAACCATTACAAAATACGGCCCCTGTAGCTTCGATATTTCGTTTCCCATTTTAGCAACGATAATTATGTATGCCGACGCCTGCTTGAGACCTGGCGCCCAGGCTAGCTATATAGCAGAACGAAATAGATAGATAGATAGATAGATAGATAGATAGATAGATAGATAGATAGATAGATAGATAGATAGATAGATAGATAGATAGATAGATAGATAGATTTTGCTAGTTGCCTAAAAGCGCGAGCTTAACAAGCGCGTACAGAATGAGGACCACCGGGAAAAGAAAGGAATAAAACGTCATGACTAAAACATCGCTTTCTGCTTCCATGGTCACTGCAGAATCTCCTTATTATACGACACGAAAAATGCGGCGTTTCATTGCTGTTTACTATCTGCAGTCCCATTCCGCCTTCACAATTCGATTGGCCTTTCAAACGAGTGCGTGCTGCAGCCGATATGACCGCGTCGCGAAGCAAATATGCTTTGGCGTGCAAACTAACAGGAAAAAAAAAAAGAAGAAGAAAGAAAAAAGCTTTTGCCCGTATATCGGGCAAAAGCTGTGCCTTGCTTCCTAGGTTGAGCACGTTGTCTGTCCTTCCAGTTGTGGCTTCTTACGTGCTCAGTTTTGCCCAAATAAAGGCCCGCCGTGATCTTGTTTCTGCTACGATGACACACAGCTCGGCTTTGCGTCGTTACGTCCGCCAGAAGGAACACTCTTGACAGCGCTGTTTCGTGGCATATGCGCAGTCAGCCGCCACGGAGAGGATAACAAAGACGCCGAGTGTATTTACCTGAGCGCACCCGTCGGCAATCTTTATTTGTCACTATGGGCATCTCGTTTGCTCGTGTGTGTGTGTGTGTGGGGGGGGGGGGGGGGGGGTGCTTACACATGCTGCGTGGACCACGCTTCCTATAACGTGCGCTAGCGGCGTTGTTATCCACGCGCGGGTGGACTATAGAATTGAAAATGAAACAAAACGACTTTGAACGAAGTCGAGAGGCAGACAAGCGCTTCGGTTTCTGCCGTCGTCAGACGCCGCGCCGTTACACTTTGAGTCGTGCAGAAGCGACTAGCCGAATCGTTGGCGTTAGTGGTAGGCACGTACCGGCGCTGCCGCCAGCAGCGTTTCCGCCCTATAGGGCGAACCAACGCCGCCTGAGGAACGCGCAGAAGGTGACTCGGACCAGGGGAAAGGGGGGCGATCAAAGTCGTCGCCCGAGAGCGCGGTGCGTCCCGGAGATGATGCGCAATCAAAAGCTCGTTTCCATTGTTTCAGCGCGCGGGGGGCTTCTGCCACGTGATGATGGCCACTTGGCCGGCAGCGGCCCGGATGAATTTCTCCTCCCGCTTTTCTGTATCGGTCTGCGCGTCCGTCCCGACTTCTGCGGCACATCGTCCGGGCATTTTTTGTGCTGCTGCTGTTGCGCATTCTGTTATCGCTGGCGCGCATGTTCGCTTGCTTCGTTTTACGCACTTCCTGGCAAAGTTTCGGTCTCTGCATGTGTGTGTGCGTGTGTGTGTGAGGAGGCGCTTTTTGCTACACCACGTCTGCTTTCACTTTGGTGTACCCCGTCCCGTATTGCTGTTCTTTTTTCTTTCTGTACGTCATCTGCTTTTCAGTGTTGTGTATATGCTCGCCTTGGGTTGTTCGCTTCTGATTGTGCGTTTTGATCGTCTTTCCTGTCCTTCGGACACTGCATGTTTCGTCTTCTGGAATATAAGTACGTGCGTACTACGCGCAGACGCGTTCGGGGTCGCCGCTTTCCCTTGAAGTGCGCCGTCTGCCTCTGCATCGCGTGGCGTTGCAGCGCGGCCTCCCGAAACGCCTTCGTCTGCTGTTGCACGGCGTCGTCTGCTCTCTCTCGTCCATCATGTAGGCGTCGTCGTTGCCGGCGTTATGGCGCATGTGCCGCGAGGGCGAGAGCGGCAAGAAACAACGGATGCGTGCGCGTCTTTTGCAGAATGACCGTTGCTCGATGGCCACGTTGATGGGTGGCCGGGATGCGCGACCTAACAGGCTGCCTGCGCCGAACGAGTTGAAAAGAGCGCGCAAGCATTTTGGACCACGCTTGAATATGGCAGGGTGGTGGCGGGCGTTCTTTCTTTTTTCCCCATATACGAAGCACCGGGTCTATGCCGTGTTCGTTCTCGTTTGCCTTGTTGCCATTTGTGCGTATCGTGCCGGTGCGCGATCCATGTAGTCATCTCCTACGACGTCGTTGGCCAGGCGGCCGAGGGTCATTGACATTGGGGTGTGGGCAGCCGCCACGAGAGGTGAACAAAATTCTAGCGTGTAGGGTCGCCCGAATTCTGTATATGACATTTACTTCGTAAGATTATATGTATACAGTGCTCAAAAAAAAAAAAAAAAGAAAGAAAGAAAGATAATTCTGTCACTCACTAAGACTGAAAATCGGCTACCTGTGTTTCTGTCCTAATTTGCATTAAGAACTGACTTCTAACATGCAGGGTCTGTCAAGACATGAAAGTGTCTTTAGGGAATGCTGGCGACTCAGTTCAACAATGCGTAGGGTTAATTAATGGAAAGCTGCATTTTAGCAGCTCTGCAAAATGGGGGCCCGAATATTTTTAATAAAGTGGTATGAGCTCTGAAATGAGGAGATATTGTCCCGCTCTTTATTTGCGGTCGTTTCATATGCCTAGGAGGTGGGGGTAGAAAAGAACGGATTAATTATGAAAGATCTAGTGCGCCATTTGGAGCCCTAATCGTTTTCGAATACCGTGAATCTATGCACGCGATATCCACGTCATATGTAACGTGCAGTGGCGACATTTCCTCGCATGGCGATTAAACCGTAATGGCCTGCGTTGAACGAAATCGTTTATCCAAGGGCATCTCGACGACCAGCCGTCAGTGCCTCATTGTGTATCGCCGCTCGCGTCCGGACCCCATCAGCTGTACGGGGAAGCATTTGTGGCCCGTTCGGCAGCGTCGAAAGCTGTCCCAGAATTGTCTTACTTTTGCGCTCAAATGTCGAAGAGCGTGCGCTTTTGCATTAAAAAATGCCCTTGTTGCGCGTTACGTTTCGCCAGATATTTCGCAACAGAGCCTCGGGGAGGCCGCCGCCGACGTTCGTTCGTACGCTGATCCCTCGTTCCAGCTTTGTCTGGCGCGGCCTGCAAACCCTCGGGGAACGTTTGACACACGGCGGCGGTTCGCGTAAGCACTTTTCTCCGGGGGATGATAGAGTGTATGCGCATTTGTGACGCGGTTTTTCTTCTCCTCGAAGGATATGACGTACCAGAATCCTCGGAGCCCTGAGTATATAAGACGCCAAATCGGCTTGACAGCGATCAGAGGCAGTAATGACGTAGTCCTCTTTGCGCGAGTGCTGTTGGAATGGACTTTCTATATAGGAAAGAATTTATTTCTATTTAGCCTGTTGATGTTTAATAAAAATTGTCAAAAATTGCCAATTTTCTGAGACCGAAACTATCAAGTTTACAACTCTGTAACTCAGCAATCAAAAGTGATATGACAGTTCTGTCAACTGCATACAGTACATGTAAAGCGGCCAAAATTGACCCATTATGCACCGCTCTGCAATGTATCGTTCTTATGAGTATAAGCCTTGTAAACATTCTACCCATTCACGTAAGCTGTACATTTATATATCAAATCTGTCTGCTTTAAATGCTCTAACTGGTGCAGTTTACAGAAGGGCGGTATCTGTTTTTGATGCAGAGGGAAAAATTTGTAAACCTTGGGCTTCCATTTATTTTGGACTTACAATTTTATTCTTAAATTCTTGTAAAAAAATGCAAGCCCTATATCAAAACCTTGCTTTGCAACAGTGACTAAAATTTTACTTTCTCTTTAAAATAAAACAAATTTCACTAAAATCGTCTCACGGTATGTCTTAGGAATGCAATTGTACGTTTTAAATGTATTTCAATAGGCGACATCGGAGTTGCGCCCGAGCGCATATTTGGTTTGCATAAAAGTGTAATGGCTATCGTGTCGTTTGACTGGAAAATAAATATAATAAGCGCATCGCCGTCCTTTGTTCAACCATCTGCTGAACACTTTCCAATCTCAGCCAACCAAGAAAGCCTTTTGAAAAAAAAAAAATTGTAATTTCAATTCAAAGTAAAGCGATTACCGAGGTGCAAGGCATGCAGTATATAAGAACAAGAAACGTGAACCTGGCTGTCGCGGTAGCTTGCATTCCGACTTACTCGAGCAGCTCCTCCCCCGTGCGTTTTGTCTGCTTGGGCGGCAGCAAAGAGCCGGCGTGTAATTTCAGGCGCGGTTTTCGGACCCTTTCCGTCCTGCTCCGCATACACATAACCCCAAAGTGATAGCGCACTTCCCTGCGGGCGCGGCTTTGTGCCGTGCAAGGCGGACAAGAACAACGGCCTGGCTTTGTTCCTTATGTCGGCCGATATCGACTGCTCTCTCTCCCCCCTCGGGCGACCCATTGTTGTTGGCGGAGCGGCATCTTCGGTTTCCTCGGCATCGCCGCCCGCGTGCCATGCCGGGGTGCCGGAATGCACCTCGTCGCGGTGTAGTATAGAGAGCTTGTCGGCAAATCTGTTAGCGCTTGCGGGATACCGGATTGCGGGAGAGGCGCGCCTAGCAACAACGCTGGTGGCGACCTCTCCTGGTCAGGCAGTGTATAACCAGATAGAGGGTTTGACGAAAACTCTTCCCGTGGGGGAAAAAGGACCATGGCACAGAATGCACGCGCCACGAAAAATGCGGCAGCCGAAGCGCTGTTTGTTTCCTTTGAAATCTTATTTCCGCGGTGGATATCCGTTATTATGTGCCAGTGTCTAACCAGAGAGCGCCTGAAACTAACACTGCAGTGACTCGCGTATTCTACTTAATCTGGTGGTGTAAAGCGTTGGTAGGAGTATAACCGGTCACGTGTTGTACTGTTATAATTTTCCTACGACGATAAGAAAATAATTTTCGAACGCTTTCTAGTTGAACGAGCTGTCAGGAGATGCGCTAAGCTGCTGTTGTCTACGGCCTGTGGTAGATAGATATCCCCATCCCCATAAGGTGGGAAGTTGGGCGAGTTGGTGATTAATTATCACACCGTAATTGGTGTCGCTTAACGTCTATCAGCGAGTGCCGTGCATTCTTGTGTGTCCTGGTCATTGCGCTGCTTCACCAATACGGTATGACGACAGACACCGTAAGTCGTAGTTTGCCGATAAACTAAGCTCTCCAATGCGGCTGCAGCGAGGAGGCGGGGCACCCGCAAGCACGCAGCGCTACGACGCGCAGGCACCCAAGTCGCCGGTTGACGCCATGGGAGTTGTGACGCAGCGACACGAGAAGTATTTGCGGAGGAGAACGACAGCGAACTGCAGCGGCCGATAGCCGTGTGTACGCGCGCATCGGCCGCTACGTTATAACGACAGTGGACGGGGCTGAAAGGAACGCGCGATGAACGAGAGAACGGAAAGCAAGAGCTGCAACAGCGGGCACCGAAAGAAAAGAGAGGCAGCAATAAACGCGATAAATATTGACGCAGACGCGATATCGTAAGCGTTACAGGCACAGGGAATCCGGACACAAAGGAGTGGGGAACACCAGGGATGCGGCAGTGGGGCTTTGGGGGGTGGCATTCTTTCGTTTCCTTCGCGCTGGGTCGGGGGAGGGAGGCGGGCAATCCCGCTATCTCGCGCTCTACGCCGACGCGTGAGGCGGCCGAAGCATTGTCGTGTCGCGGAGGAAGCGCGGGCTTTCGCGCAAACAAAGCGCCGCGCATCCCTGAGGCGGCCGATTGACAAATCGACGTCTCCCAGGGGTGCCTCTGTCTCGCTGCTGCTGCTGCTAGCTTCTCCCGCGAGCGGCGTGCTCGTCTGGCTCGCGCTATTCTTTGGCTGGATATACCGACGCGGTCGAGAGTCTGACGTGCACGTCGTCCGGACAGTGTCTGAGCCACTATTAGCGAATATCAGTAGCCAGAACTGAAGCACTTAACTGTGTAGGCGCTGCCACTGTGCTTGCTTTTTCGGGTCTCTACAACGCGGCGTCCTCCAACGCCTGCACCTTTATCCGCGAAGAACAGCAGTGCGTGCTCGCTCCAAACGATGCCTCGCTTTTTCTCTCTGGCGCAAAGATCAATAGTAATTTATTTCAGCCCCGTTCTCTTAAACCACGTGACCGTGTCCTCAAAGGGGATAAAAGACCAGCGCAAAAGAACGACGACACAAAGCGCGAGACTTGCGGCACTCGCGCACTGCCCCGGCGTATGTACGACCTGAGTGGCGCGGCTGCGCGAACGCCGGAACCTGGTTGTCTCAACTCGACCGCGACTTTCGGAGCACCGTCCAAGTTCGCCGTACTAATAAGGAACATTTTCGCCGAGCATTGTGTACAGTAGAGCTTCCCTTTGAATATAGACCTCACACCAGGCAACACAGAGAAGCGCGCCAATGCAAAGAGGATCAGATGTTTAGTATCCAAGGCTGGTCGGTGTTTTAATTCACTGCGGGTGTTCGTGGCTCATGTTATTACCATCCTGCTTGCATATTTTCCTGGTGTCTTTTTCTCGGTATTTTCATGGAGGCACGACCTTCATCGAGTTTGTGCACTACAGTCGTGATACAGTCGCCCGGCCTGTCAAAGCGTCCACTGTTCGATATCGTGCAAGGTCTTCGTGATTGTTGCAAACTGTACGTACCTCCCAAGCGCGGCGGTTCGAAAGCTAAGCGCTAAATAATTTCGCGAACTAAGCGGCCAGGTGAAGCGGATGTAGGTAACTACTTATGTGCTCCGATTTCGGCAAGAAATTTGCAATTCGTTGCCAACATGCATGCAAATACAATCGGCCATGACATTTACGGATTTTCAGGAAACCTGCGATCCCGCCAAACCTGCACACTAGCCCCGATTTCGAAGTAGTAGTCTTTCCGACCTACACCGTGATCGATCAAATTAGAAGCGCCACGCTTTAACTTAGCAGAAATTCTTAGATATTGTGGCGCCCGTGTCCCGCAAACCTTTTCTTTTCTTTATTGATACGATATAAGGAGATGTTGACGCACAATTAAGGCGCCGGCTACTCCTTAGCTCTTGAATGGGTCTAACCTACAACATACAGGGTTCGTGATTACATGTCGAACAACCTTCTCATACAAGCACTAGAACATAAAAAAAATGCTTACCAAGCAACGTTTTCACAGTAAACTAAGAATACGTACGTCGTACATTCAATAAAGAAGTTAAGTAACTCCACGGCACTGCAGAAGAAAGTCTCAAAAATACAAATAATGCTGTCGCAACCCTCTGTGGCCGACTGTGCGTGCGTATGGTTTTGTTCACTTTGTTCTTCTATAACGTGCATCCCCTTCTTTGCAGAACACGACATGGTCACGCCCCCTGCTCCCTAGGACAGCCGCAGTTTGTCTCTACCGGTGAGTGTCAACTCCACGGCGACGGTTTGAAGTCTGGGGTGGCATGAGAGCGTAGCCCTGAAGTGAGTGAGGAGAAGAAAGAAGGATGTGGCCCCCTCTTCCAAACAGGCCTCTCTCTGTTCACTCGGGCTGCCACAAAAATTGTCGTTTTATTTTCAAGGGCTCCACGAAAGTTCGTCTGGTCAGGTAATGCACGATGAATTTGTGGTGAGAGTGAAAAACACAGATACGTTTCGGAGCCCTTACGGGTTCCTTGATCGCTTTAGCGCGCACAAGGGTCGTTTATCGTTTTTATGCCAAGGTATGACCCGTTAAATACGTCATACACTATGCATATACGTGCAGCTTGCAACGCACTGCTGACGTGCTCAACCCATTCACACGTGATTCTGAATGTCTTATAGTTTTGCTATTCCTGAAAGGCTCACTTTCGGGAGGCAATAAATTCATAGATATAAGTAGCACGATCCAACGTCCGACGCCAGCCTGCGTCTGTACATGTGCTGAACGACGAACACTTCGAACACGTGCAGCAAAACCGCTTAAGTTTTCAGACCAGGGAGCTCGCGAGAAAGTTTCTTCAAGACTGCGTGCCTCAGCATGGAATTCAAATGCGCGACGCGGTAATCGTGGAAGTATTGATATGTTTTTCAGACTCTCCGGTGAATGCATTTGCTGCCACGGAATCTGCTCGGATTCCGTGCTCCAAAAACTTCGGGGGCATAGCCCAACTGGGTACAAGGCCATTATGAAATACAACGGATCGCAACGCTTCATCCGACGTTCCTTCGATTTTCTTTTGAACTTATACAGACGGAGTGCCTAAGTCCAGGTTGCGTCTGAAACATTACGGCTACCACGTAGCTGCGTATAGTTGAAGAGCCCGTGAGAGCGAGGGATGGGCTCGAGATGAGAGAGATGCAAGAGAGGAAAGAGCAGGGCGGTTAACCAGACGCACGTCCGGGTTGATTAAAGAGACGAGAAGAGAGAACGAAGACAAGAGCACTAATTGCGTGTACACGCGAAGTGGCGTCGCAGAGACTGCGGTCGCAGAGACTTGTCGGCGTGACGTTTTGCAAGGAATGTTCTCGTAGCTTTCTGCGCCAGCAACGCGAACGGCCACGGTTCGAGCGACGATGTCTACTGGAGGCACGCAAGAACTGGATGCAGGTCGTCGAGTAGGGCGCTTTGAGCGGACGACGTCTGCAGCCTTATTAAACAGCACGCGAAGAGCATCAGCCACTGGCTGTAGCACGATGACGACCTACTGGTCTTGCTTTGGCAATTTCTCGGGAGCGGCTCGAGATGAAACGAGCGGAAAACACTGCGATACCGCAAAGTTCATTTCCGCAGAGCACCGTTCGTTTCACTGGCACTCGCTTACGGTTCGGCATCTTTGGAACAGGAATTGCGGCGAGCTTCAATGAAAGGAGCCGCTTTTCCGGGTATACGATAAGCCGCGCGATCGAGGAAGAGAGAAAAAAAGCAAACGCTTCGTTCGGCTGGCGCTGTGAGAGAAGCCAAGCGATGCAGCGCGTGAGTCGCCTGGCGCGTCAGATTACGTCCGAGCGGATTATCGCCCCCCATCGCGCCTTCTCCCATTATCGCGCATGACGGCCCCGTGGCAAGTTCGTTGCCCGCTCTTGCCTCTTTGCTTCCGCGCATCCGATAGGTTCGCGCGTTCTCACGTGCACATGTAACGGGTCGTCTGCTCTTCGCAAATCGAATTAAAGCGACGGCTCGTGCCCGACGGTGGTGCGGGCGCGCGTGCCAGCGAAAAAGAAAAGCGAAACACGAGCAAGCAGCTACGAAAAGCAAGCGCCGAGGGGTGCGCAAGTGGTTGGCCGAGATTGCGGGCGTTGATTTAGCGGCCTTGTGAGCGTTAACACTCGCCAGAGCAGGGCACGGTGACGTGTAACCCGAGCAGAAGAGCGCCGCCTGATAGCGGCCGTCGTCTGCTGCACGACGCCACACACACAGCGCGTCGTCGTCTGCGATCGCGACGCGGATTGTTTTCTGTTTGTTCGCGTGGCGGATGTTTTGTCATCGCGCAACGAGATATGCCCCGCGAGAGGGCACATGGGGCAATGGGAAAAACCGCCTGTTCCTATGGCTGTGGACCACGTTAGCTGGGTCGAAGCCATCCGCGATTAAAAATGCGATTCAAGATGGCCACTATTTGGCATGGGCATCATTTTAAAGCAAGCTGTTCCAACGTACGAATTACTTATTCTGGTGTGTTGCAACCGATAATTGACGTGCACCCTATGTTTTCCAGCCTTACGGCAACATCGGAGTGGAGAATGATCCGCGTATTTGTGTCGTCTACTTCTGACAAGATATGCCATTGTTTGTCCGTGAGATAGCTGTTACTTGAAACGTCCGCCATCAAAGCCTGCAGGAAATAAATCAGCTTTTAATTCGTTACCATTAGGAGTGTCAGAGCAAGAAAGCGTATGTATATATCAATTGACCGGCATCCCATGCATGCAGACTTGCCAACTCACTCGAGACACGTCCGGCCTCTTCGAGCGAAGTACAAATGATGGTGTGTTGCTCCTGACCACCGTCAGTTGGACTTCGCTCGAAGAGGCCGGACACGTGTCGAGTGAATCCTCGAACAACACTTCGCAATGCGATGAACGTGGTCTAAATTATGAATGTGCGACCTCAAGAGGTGCACGTAATAATGACAACGCATTTCTCTCGCGTTGACCGCTAAATCGCTTACGGGATTTTTGTTCTCCTTATTATTATTGTAACTGCTAAGGTGGCAGTGATCGAGCAGCGGCATTAAAGGTCCATCGCGAAGAGCTCATCCTCTGGTCGAGATGGTCGGGCCAACGCACGAGCAGGAGCGGGTCGCGTTCCGAGCCGTGGCTCAAAAAGCGCGCCGCAGACGCCCTGCAGGCGTCCCCGGGGGCCGATCAAGGCGACCGCAACTGGTGCGGTCAGGGGATGCAGGCAGCCATCGATCGGAACACCTGCGCCGTTGCCGCGTGTACGACGTCTCCCCACAGGGCGACACCTGGGGACGCTCCCGCATCTCTCACGCCGGATGCCGCCTCGATTCCGTCTCGTTGAGTTCACTCGCTGGACTGTTCCATGCGAGAATTGCCGAACGACGGATGCCCTCGCCTCAGGGTCCTCGCGAGCTAATTCAGATGTTCCTCGCAGGTATCGTGCCTCCTGTATATTCCCTCGGAGGATGTATAGTGCAAATGAAAAGACTGTAACAACATCGCTTCACAGTAGACTGTGGCTGCGTTTTCGACGTGGCTGTCACTTATATAGATCAACATGGAAGTGTCATAAGTTGGGCTCAGCCAACCCGAGTCGACAGGCCTCGTGGACCACGTAACCGCATGCTTGTCTTGCGTGCGAACGGATAATGCAACCTATGGAAATTCCGATATTCAAGTTATATCTGAACACAGGGAACATTGTTTCCGATTATTTGGGTCGTGCTTTGCAGATATATTTCCCCTGGTCTTGCGGAGCGACCAATCCTATCGATGAGGTAGGCACGGCTCTCGCGCGAGCCAATGACTAAGGGAAGAAATAATGAATAAATAAGAAGAATCGTCGCAGAAATTAAAGAAATAGTAGTTACTGAAAAGCAACTGTGACTGCAGCTTGTTTCATTAGTTTCACTCGTGAGTGTAAAGCTGCAGTCGCTTGCCTAGCTGGCGTGTACTTCGAGCAGCTAGCCAGCGCATCGTTCTTTGTTGCGAATAATTTGCAAGTGTAAGCAGCCGTGCGTAAGCGTGCACCGTCGAAACCTTGTAAAACTTTGGCCGCTGTTGCCGTGGGGGCGTAGAAATCATCCGGAAGTGAGCATCTGGGCATCACTTGCGTGGCCGCATGCGTGGCCGTATAAGCACGGTGGCGTAAGAATGCAGCGATCACGTGAACAGACGTGTCCGGCGCTGATTGACAGGCACAGCAGCGCTCAGTGTCAAATAGGAGATAGTGAAGAACGTTGCCTGCCGTGACATGAGTACGAATTACCATGACCTGGGAGAGCAACATTGACACGGTATTTTCCAGGGCTACTTAGCGCAGGGTCGGCCAGCGTTGCAGAGCGACGACAGTGTTCTCGTACCATGTCTGTCCTCCTTCTGTAACATCCGAACCTGTCGAGAGAGAGAGAGAAAGCACTTTATTTGCACCCGTCAGAGAGTATGGGTGATCGGGAGATTTCCTGTCACTGGCATCTTTCTTACAATCTATTTACGATCATTGTCACTTATCGAAGCTTGTCTCTTCTTTGACTTTCTCTCTATTAGAGGCAATTTTCCTGGTCTGTATGTTCCATTGGTGAATGTTACTGCTTTTCACGTTGCCCTTTTTGGTGTAATTATTTTATTATTACGTTTATTTGGTACTGCCCAGTTGATGTCCCATTCCCTGTAGTCGTTTTATACCTGCCATATTTGAGGGCCCACGTAAACACCAAAAGAGTGCCGTAAAAAAGAGAGCCCAGGCGATGTCAGTGGAACACAATGTAGAAGTAGAAAAAAAAGAGAGAGAAAAAAGACAGGAGCCACGTACAGATGTTACTGTGTGACAGTTGAAATAAAATGTGCAACGCCAGCAAACGAGGTGATAAACTTTTACGGCAGCGAGACACGAATACTGCGAAGAGACGACGGAGCGCTTAAAACTGGGCAGAAAGGCACCGTGGTTTTTCTCGAGGGATCGCTTAGCGCGGTGTTCATCTCGGTGTGCTTGCATTCGTCGGTTTGTTCTCTGGCAGCGTTTCTCTTGCTTCCCCGATCGGTGTCGGTGTGTGCCGGAGACACCTTGACACTTCGGAAACGGTGGCCTCCTCCCGTCTTTCCCCTCGCGGCGCCACCCCCTCCGTGTTTTCGGGTCGACTCCGAGGCGTTCACTCGAAGGCGCGGAACACACACGACGGTGAAAAATCGGTGCCTGCAGTTTATTTCCAGTCTCTTTTCTCACAAGCGATCACACTTACCCTCGGGGACCACTGTCGGGACTTGGCTGTTCGTTTTCGCTTCCCTCTGTTGACTTTTCTGCAGTAGGTTTAGCGTCTCGTAGTTGTGGAGGTGACACGCACAAGCACGCTTTACCTTTTTCGCATGTTCTCAACTTCATCTGCATACGTGTGTGTGTGTGTGTGTGTGTGTGTGTGTGTGTGTGTGTGTGTGTGTGTGTGTGTGTGTGTGTGTGTGTGTGTGTGTGTGTGCGTGCGTGCGTGCGTGCGTGCGTGCGTGCGTGTGTGATTTCTGAACTTTATTTTAGATTTCAATTGAAGACAACAGAGAATAAGTTGCAGAAAAGTGTGGGGTGGTTGACAGGTTTATAGTGGACTTACTATGTATTAAGGGCAATGATCGCGGCGCGAAGAACCTTGCTCGCTGCAATTGCAGAATTTGTGATGCTTCTTGCAACTCCACTGCACAGAAACGACCCAGAAAAGGGACGCCTGCACAATAACCCGGAATGCGTAGTGTAGTGCGCTCTACCCTTGTGTATGTTTCGTAGTTGAAAGACGTTATAACAGGCGTCAGTCACCGTCTCGCTGTGACACTCTTGTTACCAACATTCCTGTAACGCTGTGACGTCCTTTGCCAGCATTTGCTGCTCTTTGAGCGACTGATGTTGGCTATAAAAGGGCATATTCTCGTCTGCGTAGTGGGATATTATAAGTTCACTTTATCAAGAGTCGCTGGATCCCACGCATATCCACCGAGAAAGGGCAAAGAGAGCTTCGCTTTAAAGAAATAATAATGCCGAGGGAGAGAGAGAACATTTATATCGAGAATCAGCGTGAACGAGTTCTTTTTTCTTCGTCCAGGGTGGGCTGCTTCCTTATTCCAGAAAGGCCACTTCCCATATACCTGTGCCGCTACTGCGGTGTGCCGGAGAGCCTCTCCGCCACATGGTGGGTGGTGGAGGGTCCGTGTCGTCCAGCACCCAACGACTACGGCCGTGGAAGCATAATAGAGAGTTTTAGATTAGGGGGACGCAAGCGTAGGGGCCCGCTAGCGCTTGGGGCCGCGGTACTGCGCACGCGCAGACCGGTCTGCGCGTGCGCAGTACCGCGGCCCCAAGCGCTAGCGGGCCCCTACGCTTGCGTCCTCCCTAATCTAAAACTCTCTAATTTTGAATTGGCCCCACGCACCCTCGCACTAAGTTGGTGCGGCGATCGCGCCTGGTCACGCGAGCGTAGGCCATAAGCTGAGCAAACGCTTCACGGCCCCAGAGTGCGGTGACCGGGCAGCGATGGTGCATCAGCTGCGCGACTGATCGCCCGCCCATGCAGAACGAGGCAGGCGCATTACACTCACACCGCATCGACCGGCTCTTTTTACTAATACGTAAATCAACGCAGGTAGGGCGCCGTTGCAACTTAGGGCGGAGGGCCCAATAATTTCTCTTTAATGCAGCCGTTAAGTTGGAGCGATTTATTGCGACGTATCGCATGTCGAAGAGGAAAGAAGAGAGCGGTGTGGATGAGAGAGCAAACTGGCGAAAGCCGATATTTTAGTTAAATGACATTGAGAGGGAAAAATTGAGCTTGGCAGGCCATGTAATGCGTATAGGATGTATAACCGGTGATCCATTAGAGTTACACAATGGATACCAAGACAAGGGAAGCGCATGCCAAGGACGACAGGGAATGAGGCGGTGTGAAGTAAGGAAGTTTGCAGGCTCAACTCCAGGCGATTGGGGATCGCCGGGAAAGCCCTTCGTCCTGCAGTGGACGTAAAGATAGGTTGATCGGGAGGCATAATGACATCAAATGCAAATCGACTGCGTTAGCTCTGCGTTGGAATGGTACAGCGGCTTGTGAACGAACAGAGGTGGTGCCGCGCGGCGCCTATCTGTTGAGAATGAGTGTCCGACACATACAAACTAAACACACGCATTGTCGATAAGCGAACGACGTGGATAGATGTCGTGGCGCGTGCGACCACGTGTTCGGCCGCACTTACCATTCTACGTGGCCACCCACTTACATCTGCGTCCTACGGGAGCCCTCCGATTTGTTGCGCATTCTCGCTTTATATGCGCTGTACGGCCGTCTCTGTATAGAATTACACCATGCGGATGGCTAAGTCTGGGCGACATGCTGTGACGCGCATTTAATCTTGTCTCTGTTTCCATTTGCGACTCTTAATCTCGGCGGACGTCTGTCGCTGATCTCACCGGCAACCCTTTTATCCCGCGTACCCTACCGCGAAACGTGACGCGTTGAGAACGTAAATCAGGACCGCTCGGGGAGCGCCCGATGGCTCCGAACGCTATCCGCGACCATCGGACTCCTAAATCAGCGGGCCTGGCACTATATAGCGGGGACACTGCGAACCTTCGCCGCAGTCGATCTGCTGGCGACCGCTTAAGCCGCCAAAGGGTTGCCTATTACTTTCGCCGGCTCCTTGCCGACTGGCACGCCATTTCTGGATAATAGCTGCGACATTAAGGGGTGGCCCGAGAGCGTTTACGCCGTAGCCGGTTCGCGCAGTGTCGCCAGCCTCAGACAGGTGGTTGTGCCGGTGTAAATCGACGTCCGCCATCCTTATAGACAACCGTCATGATTGTAAACAAATTAAAAAAGAAAGAGAGAGAGAGAGAAAAAAAACATACGACGTCGCTAGCGCGCAGATGCATGGGCAGAGTACAAAAGAAACTCTTTTTGGCATTTCTCGTCGAGCCACTACAATTCCTGGCCGTAATAATATGTGGCTGCATGTACAGAGGATGTACTGGGCATGTACTGGGCAGAAAGAGTCAAGACAAGTTCTCAGTATGCGTGCTCACTCACAAGGGTTCATCTTTCACTCAGTCACACGGTTTGATTTGTAGAGTCTTGTGAACTCTATACTTACATGGAGTGTTTGCTTTTAGGACTACTTCAACAATGAGATTCGTGTGTGCGCCTATAAAAGTGTTTTTATTGCACAGCGGACATGAACTTCTGTTACTTATAGTACCAGAGCATATGGGTCGCTTCTGGACTCGATACGTTGTTGACATTTAGATTCTCTTTTTTTTTTCTTATTATATTAGAGACTTGGCATGTTTGTGTGTTTATATGTCATGCGCGTGCGTGTTATATTTAAAAGGGGGTTGCCACAATTTCCTCACTATTTCTTTGGATAGCCGGCGGTAATCTACGTGCATATCTATTTATCGGTCTTTAAGAAACAGCAGCATCAATCAGTTACAATTAGTCCGTGTTTCGGTGTGAGGGAGGCTCAGCAGCTTTAATGTTGCTCAAGGGAAGCCACGGGTCAGCGAACGCCAACGATGATTGAAGCGGTGCTTCACGAACGAGAATGAGTGCGTGCGCGTTCTGGGCGCGAAGAGCGTAACCGTGCCAATTTGTGCGCTATTTTATGCTAATGCTTCGCCTCGCGTTCTCGCTTGACGCTCTTGACTGTGGACGCGGACCGGGAGAATGCCAGCCTGAATGAATATAAGCGCCGCTTCCGATTCACTTTCACATGGCCGAACATTGGAGATGCGGCTGTCGTCGGAGCGAATCTTTACAGCGATCTGTATTGTGTCATCTCGTGCGCGCCGCGCCTTCGGTCGCGTACGACGTCACCTCACCCGCCTCTGGGCTTGCCTTCCAAACCCGTTGCGAAATCCGTGCAGCTTGGAGGAGACTGCGAGTTCCGATCAGCGGGGCGTATACGATGCAGCAGGGGCCTGGTTTCGAGTGCGCCAGTGTGGGGTGTACGAAGCGCACACGCTCACGTGACGAGTCCTTAGTCACGCCGCGGGTATTGCGCTTTCGTCTGCTTCAGGACAGCAGACGACGCGGCCGCGGAAGGGATACACGAGCCGCCGCGTTGTACTCGAGCGCGGCTGCACGGTATTGCGGTATTATTGCGGGTGCCTGCAGCGCCGGGCCGCGCCGAGCCGTCACAGCCAGCAGGGATCGTCGTTGCGTGCACACCCTCCTGGCGGGGGGTTCGGCGACGCGATCTTGGGCGCCGCTGGCGCCGCGTTGAGCTGGTAATCCCCCCACACCGAGGATTATCGATGTGCGGGGCAGCGCAGGCTCGTCGATCGTGAAAGTCCTTAGCTGGCCGGCCTCCCCGCGGCGAGCGACAGCGCTCGCGAGCGCGCGTCGGCTCCGATCGGGTTCGGCCGAGCGGATCGGACGCGTATATTACGCGCCTGAGCCGCGCGCGCCGTGGGACGAGAATTTAGTGCGGCCCCTGGGCTTCGAGCACCGGGGCGTCTGCGGCGCGCCCGCCCCTTTGTGTATCGATTACACTGAGACCAAGCAGCGTATAGTGTATAGAGGGAGCGTCGTAACGACGTCTCAGCTTCGCAAGTTTTGCGGCTTATATCCCAGGTTCACTCGAAGCGCACGACGCGTGCAGTGACGCATGTATATGCCGCATCCGTAGTCGTGCGTGTGCATCATTCGTCGAGAATTCTTGGCGAGATTGGTGCGTTGACGGGTATTACACGCACGATAGCGTGGCGGAGAGTCTGTGCGCAGCACTCGCTGATTTATAGCTGTCTCTCGTCGTTCGACTTACGCAGGTTGAGGAACGAGCGAAGCCTTTCTGCTTACGAACGACGTACGTGAAATGCAAGCTTCTAATTTGCGGTATATTTACACGTTTAATCTTACCGCAATGCGGTAATGCGCTAACCAGTGCTAGACTCTAGTTGACAGCAAGAAAGCGGCATGACGGGCTCACTTCGAGGAGATGCGCAGTTTCTCCTAATACTGAAGGATTTTTTGCATGCTTTCCACTTGTGAGAATAACGCGCCCCAACTAGCCCGAACGAATGCGTTCACACCATCGCTGCTGCCTGTTTGCGTAGCTCGCTGGCGCTCGCCGGTGCGCTGGCATGTGTCACAGATCGAACGCGTGGCTTCCTTCTGTCCGCATGCCGAAACCAGCGCTGTCGCGTTTTGCGGTGAGCATGACCGCGTCGGGGGAGTGAAGGCGGCAAGTTACGCGCGAGTGTCACCTGCGCCTCCGTACAATCTCCGCTGAGAGCAGATCAGACTGAGTGAGCGCGTTCAGTAAATTCCACTTGCCATTAGGCACAGCGGGTTTGCAAGCAGCCACGGCTGGTATACCTCAAGAGTTGAGAGGCTGCGCCGCAACCAGGCGCTTCTGTCGCCGGGATGCAGAAGCAGCGCGCCTGTCTTGGTCTGAGGAAACTGCGTTTGCGGCAAGCATTGCAAAAGCATACACTATACGTGCATCGTCGACTGCTCCTGCGCCGTCATCACCCCCCTCCCGAAGTTGCGTAGAGCGGTGTTTACTGCATACACTTATGCTCGTACAACCACTGTGAACAATTCAGTACAACAAATAACCGAGATGAGCGAAAATGAAGAGCGATGAGAGGTCCTTTATTTTCTCTTCTTCGTTCAGTGTCTACGAGGCAGGGCCGGTGTTCACAAGTCAGTTGGCATGTTAGAACAGTTCGTAAGAAGAAATGCCTGATACTAAACGTACGATTAGCGCAATTGAATGGCTAATTACGGATGGCTCCTCCTTACGAGCGACAATCTTTGCGAATTCCCACTCGGATGTACGAGCACGTGGCACCCAGTGGAATGCGCGATTTGTCGGTCGCACTGCGCTCGTGTGGCAGCGCGCTGTCGCGGCGTCGTACGCGCGAACCGCGAGATGCGACCGAGCGGCCGTGGCCTCGCTCGACGCCCGCAACTCGCGCAACGCCGCCTGCCCCCGCCGCGGCTGCCGACGCTGGCGTCCTGCTTGTTCCCGATCTGCCACTCTCCTGCGGCCACTTGCGCATACGAACGCGAAGCAACGACGCGAAATCGCCGCGCGTTTCGGGGTTACGCCCGTCGGCAGCGCTGTCGTCCACGCCATGGTAGGGAGCCTACATTCAAGCGCGTTGCATGTAGGCTCCCTATACGCCATGGAGGACGCCTCGTGCCGCGCACGAGACTGCGAGCTGTTGCAATTGCGCAGCTAGAGAGAAACCGGCGTGTCGTTTCCATTGGCCGTGTGCCTGGCTCGGTGTGAGGAGGTGAAGCACCTTGGGGGCTGCACGTCGCGTCGGTGGATCAGACGCCCCGTGACTTGTTAAGTATGCATAGGCGTGTAGAAAACGCCGTACTACTGCGGAAGTTTGCGTTTACCCGAAGTGGCCGCTAGTTTTTTTTTTTTTTTATGCTTCATTCGTTGACACTGCTGAAATGTTTAATATTTTACCCGATTTCTTTGTGACGCAGCTGGAGTGCCTAAGCCTCACGTGCGCATTAGTAAATGATGTAAATTCAAGGAGCATGAGAGGCAAGCTCACTATATAAGACGTTCTGGCGGGCTAGTTGGTTCACTATATAGGATCCAGTATACTCAGGAAGTACTGGAAGACAAGCGCTGTTCGGACGGCGCAGACGTTCACTGTCGATCGTCTTTACTCACGAGCCTTTGAGCGACACTACACAGCCTCGCGAATGTCACAACCCTTGCATTTATGCTCCTGCAGCAACTCATGCTATGCTCGTACACCACTTGCGACCAGCCGCGGGTGTGTATAGTTGTTTGCGCCATAACGGCGTGTATTTGCGCTCAGCGTGCACGCGGAAGCCCGTCTGTTGTTAACCGAGCAGCTCGCATCAACCGCGCGCCCTTGTCGGCTTGATACGTTTCCATTTGCTCGGCCTCTCGTGATCAGTGGCGGCCCGAAATGAGTGCTTTGCCTCGCCTAATGACCCGAGCTATTGCGTGCCGGCGGCGGCCCGCTGCAGCTGACCTAAAAGGGCGTTGTTTTGGGCTTCTGCAGCACTACTCGACGGCCGAGACAGCTCTGGGCTTGGGCCGCCCGTAAGACGAGGGGAGAATTTCCTTCTCGCGTTGTTCTTGTTTATTTGGTGCGTGGGTGCGTAGACATGCGCTCGGATGGGCGATTACATCGAATGGGGGACAGCCTCGCTTTTGTTGCGTGATCGGGCGTGGCACAGTGGCTTAATTCTCTGCGTAGAGCGAAAATTTCGGTTGAGATGACGAGTGTTCGGTGCACTTAAGATACGATAGCCTGCTCATCGTTCTTCTTTTTCTTTCACTCTCTTGAATGCTTCGTCACTGAGGCGTGATCAGTAGCGAGAGAGGAATAGAGCGAAAGACAGGGAGGCCAGAAAGAAGTCAAGTTTGCTAAACTTGCTCGAGGGAAAAGAAAGATGAGTTGAGAGTCCCGCAAAATATGAGGTGGCACACGTCCCTATCACACTCCATCGCGCATGCCCGCAGACAGCAGGAAGCAAATTAGCTCTCTGTAAGGCCTTAATCGCATGCATGTATCCGTTGTCACCACTGTCAGTAATTTAATCGACCGACGTGGGAAACATATATTCTACGGGCTGTTACAGGAGTCACAACTATAGATGTACCTAACTGCTCGGCTCACAACCGTCGACTGGGCCTGTCGTTCCTGACGCCGCCGATGCGCGCGTAAGGGTTTTCACTAGAAGTTCATTTGATCGAAGGGCTTGAAACATGAAACATCTGGACAAACGGACTTGGTTGTTGGAAGTAAAGAAACTCAGGCTCAGGACTACTGCGATAACGCACTACTGTGTAATGTACGATAGGTGCGCACTCAGAATGACATCTCGAATTCCAGTCGACGAACGATATTGGGCAAACAGCGCTCGGTATAGGCTTCCTGCAGGGACCTCGCATGGGAAGTTCCTCACGGTGGGTTGAGCCTTAGGTGGGCGTCCCCGATTGCATGCCAGCACACTGCCAGAACGCAGTTCGCGGTTTGGGTACACGTGCACTTCGTTACTAAGCGATATCACGACGTCACTCCGCAACTGTACATAATCTCCGGATGCGCTGCCGCTGACGATGCGACGGTGCTTCTGCAGGCTCTAGCCTGGCAGTCAGTTCCGGCACTCGGCTCTCCTTTAGCTTAAATACTAAATCGTGCCGGCTTTGTCAACTATCCAGGTAAACTACGTCGATCTCTGGCAGGTCTCTCTGAAGCGAGCCCAGACGGAAATGCTTGGGGTGGGCGCGCTAACAGTTGGGTGCCAAACTCCGATGCCGGTGGCTCCTGCCAGTGGTCGCTAGCCGTCCAGCCACTGCAGCCGAGAGAGGCTGCTTCCGGAGGCGTTGTTCCGCTGCGCGACTTCCACGCGTGGCGCGCTTGTCTTGGCAGCATCGGTCGTTCCAGCCGCGTGCACGGAGTGCCAGTTGATCCGGCCTAATGGAGCCCGTGAACAGCTCGGGGATTACGTCGGATTTGCTGCCTCCGATCCGGCACTCGGCTGTTAGCGCACAGCCGACGGCTGCAGTGGATTTCGTGGCGGCGCCTTCGTCACGTACGCCGGTCCGTTTGGCGACTGCCGCGCAAAACGAGGCGACTAGTGGTAACGTATATCGGTCCTCTTTTCTCCACCTTGACACGCCTAGTTTCATTTCATTTAATAAACGTCGTGACGAATTCTAGTCGACGAACGATGGGGCAAACAGCGCTCGGTATGGCTTCGTGCAGCGACCTCGCATGGGAAGTTCCTCACGGTGGGACGGAAACGCAAAGGTTGTCGACATAGTATACTCAGGTGCCTCGAAGTGGCGTACGAAGTGCATGCTCGCTGGACAGAGTTACCGTATTTTCCGCACGCTTTGCCTTTGCACTCGCCACATCGGGACCCACAAATGATCTCTCTGAAAGCGGAGTCCGGAAGGTTCTTTATTGTTCCCGATGTTATTTTGTCGCACGAACTTCTCTCCCCGTTGCGTGCACTCTCGACATCGAATAATGCCCTGTGGGATTCGGTCTTCGGGTCGAATAGTCACTATTCCTGAAAGAGAATATTATTCTTTTTTAGAATACATTTTCAATATTACATAATGTTTACGGTGCGCAATCAAACACAAAGTTGGAGCAAGAGTACGATGAACTTCATCTCCGTGGGCATAACACTACAGGCATAGTACAGGTTGTAGTACGTCGCTCAGGGAGCCAGGCTTTACGGGCTACGCAGCGATCATTCGCACTATCCAAAACGTCCTGCGTATGTATACGAGAACAAACTGCCGATTTGTTCCCGGTGCTGCATTTGAACTTCGCATAAACAACACTTCAGAACGCGCAATGCAGGTGACAGAAAGTTGCTAACGTTTTGAATACTGCGATGCGAGAATGGTTTTATATCGAGGGTGAAAGCGTCTGTTCATCATTCGAAAACTATACGAAAAGCATTCGATATATATTCTGGCACTATTCGATTTGCATTCGATTGGGTCACAAGACATACCACTCGCACAACCCTACATTTTGGCTTGTGTCGAAGGTAGCGCACAGAGGGAGGATAATGGTGTTGGCCAAACCGCCCGCGGGCACGCGAGGCAAGAGAAAACACGCGCGTCGAGTCTATAGTTGTGTTCTCTTTCCGACCGGGCGGATGCTGCAGAAGTGGACATTGCGTTCGGCCGATCGTGTTTCCTCAGCTGCCACTGTCCCACGCCTGCATCCCTCGTTTGACGGTCGCCCGAAGGTCGACCCTGGCTCGGCTGACGCCAAGTGGGATGGAAAATAATTTATGTAAACGAGTGGAGAGGCGGCGCTGTGGTTTGTTCCGGAGAAGTGCGAACCATTGCGATGAAACCAGCGCGATATTTTTACGATTACTCTACAATAGTCAAGTAAGTGGCTCTCTTTATTTTACCGTTTGCTTCTGTGCTACGCGATTATTTTTTTTTCATGTTGTCATTTTTGATTGCGCGCTCGTCGGTGCCTGCTGCCGAGAAAACGATATCACACACATCATCAGTCGCCACAAGAACACGTATACATACAGACCTGGAGTGTACCATTGCTCGGAACGAGTGTCATGAGATAGGAAACGTTGCTTCATAGGGATTGCAACAACCGCGCTCGCTCACTGACCTCACTTGATTCGCTCATTCACCCACCCACTCATTGCGTTCACTCACTTTCTCCTTTCCCTCAGCCACTAGTGAAGCGAGCACTTACTCTGCTTAACCTCTCGCTCTTTCACGTCTCATTTTCTCTCACTCAAACTTGCCTTACCTGCCTGCTCCAGCTTCGTCACGCATGCGGACTGCTTGCTTATTTTGATCGGTGCCAACGCACGTCTTTTGGGAACGGCATTCGTCTAACATGTGTGCAGACACTGGTATACAGCGTGGATAGAACACATTGTCGCCTGCACTGCTGCCGTTTGTGTGGCCAAAGAGCATCAGCGCACTTGACACGCCGCCGGTGCGACCCCTCCACCACCAGCATGTTCAACGTGTAGAAGATACATCGTTAAAAACGGCGCTGCCGAGGTTCCCTTCCCGGCAGCCCGTTCGAGCGACAGGGTTTCGCGCACGGGCGCCGACGCGGCCATTCCCGACCGCTGTGATGGACGGCTCGGCTCGTTTTTCAATTTATCACCCGGCTACATGCTGGATTCCTTCTCTGACCTCACGTGACCCTCGGAAAAAAGTGCTCGCCTTCGTTCCTGGAGCTAGCCTCCTCCGGCGCTGTTCCCCGCGGCGATTTACGAGGCAGCGACGTTTCGGGTTTTCTTCTTCGTTCTCGCCGAGCTGGATCGCATATGCTTGTCGAAAGAGAAACGCCACGTGTTGTAGGACAAACTCCGGCAAAGGAAAACATGCTTCCCGACGCAAAGAGAAAAAGAAACTTTGCCATATCGCTCGCTCGACTATCAGGACGGAATTGCTTGTGTTTGTAAATTGTTCACGCTGTCTCCTTTTCGCAACAAGACGGCGCAAACGACCGACGCGAGTTACATCGGCTTCCAGTACGTTAAACGTTCTTCTTTACGACATGAAAAGGGGCTGGAAAGGCTTGCTGGGTTGACAGCCGCAGCCGCGGTATTTAATCGCAAAACGGATGTACTGGAAACGAACTCGTTTCGCCAGAGACGACATGCTGCTTTGTGGGACACGACAAAAAAGAGAGGTGGCTTGTTTTATGTACTTCGCCTGAGGCATATACTGAACTGCAGGCTTTCTTTTAGTGCCTTTATTGCTATTTAATTTGGAATACGCTAGCGCAAGACAGGGGTAATTGGAGATCGCAGGGAGAGGCCTTCGTCCTGTAGTGGACATAACAATATATATATATAGGCTGATGATGATGATGATTATGATGATGATGATTATGATTGCTATTTAGACTGTCGAAATGGTTGCGAAATGGTAGTTAGCAGGGCTTGTTGGGTACGACGACATGATGTGGCGAACAGTGCCAATACGGGACACAGGAAACAGACGACATGCGCTGGTGTCGTCTGTTCTTTTGCCCCGTTTTGGCGTGGTTTGCCATATTATAATTCCTTTTTAAATGTTGTATTCACTGGTATATCCCGCCGAGAAACCGTGGTCATTGGTAAAGCCAGCAGTTTACTGTTGGCATGTTTGTGTCCGATATGCGGCGTTGTCAACGCAAGTGCGAGTCCGTAAACGTGACTGACATCGACGGCGAACGCATTTTCTTCTTTCTGTTTGACAACTTAACAGCAATGGGAATGCGTCATCAGTGTTCATCCAAGTGGCTGCATCATGTTATGTGCTTTACTTAGGTGACTGTTTCATCGCTTTAGTGAGTCATTTGCCCTTATAACATTAAAATATTGGTATAGTGTCTATCGCCGGTCTTGCCATCATTAGTTAATGGCTCTGTTGAAGCGCAATCGACCAATGCCTTAACAAATACCCTGTGCCTTATGCTTTACTTCATCATCATCAGCCTATTTTTATGTCTACTGCACAACGAAGGCCTCTCCCAGCGATCTCCAATTACCCCTGTCTTGCGCTAGCTGATTCCAACTTGCGCCTGCAGATTTCCTAACTTCATCGGGGTACCCCACCTGGTTTTCTGCCGTCCTCGACTGCGCTTCCCTTCTCTTGGTATCCATTCTGTAACTCTAATGGTCCACCGGTTATCTACCCTACGCATTACATAGCCTGCAGCAGCTCCATTTCTTTCTCTTAATGTCAGCTAGGATATCGGCCATCCCCGTTTGCTCTCTGATCCATACCGCTCTCTTCCTGTCTCTTAACCTTAGGCCTAACAGGTTTCGTTCCATCGATCTTTGTGCGGTCCCTAATTTGTTCTCGAGCTTCTTTGTTAACCTCCAAGTTTCTGCCCCATACGTTAGCACCGGTAGAATGCAATGATTGTACAGTTTTCTTTTCAACGACAGTGGTAAGCTCCCAGTCAGGATTTGGCAAGGCCGGCCAGTCGTATGCACTCCAACCCATTTTTATTCTTCTGTAAATTTCCTTTTCGTGATCAGGGTCCCCTGTGAGTAATTGACCTAGATAAACGTACTCCTTTAAGGACACTAGAGGCTGACTGGCGAACCTGAATTCTTGTTCTCTTGCCCGGCTGTTGATCATTATCTTTGTCTTCTGCATATTAATCTTCAACCCCACTCATACACTTTCTCGGTTAAGGCCGTGTATCATTTGTTGTAATTCGTCCCCAGTGTTGCTGAACAGGATAACGTCATCTGCAAACAGAAGGTTGCTGAGATATT
This sequence comes from Dermacentor silvarum, assembly GCF_013339745.2. Taxonomy (NCBI): domain Eukaryota; kingdom Metazoa; phylum Arthropoda; class Arachnida; order Ixodida; family Ixodidae; genus Dermacentor; species Dermacentor silvarum. Next base: position 66,477,520 of record NC_051164.1, on the reverse strand, counting down.
CGCCGTTGATCCTCACTCCTAAGCCTTCCCAGCCCATTGGCTTGAATACTTCTTCTAAGCATGCAGTGAACAGCATTGGAGGGACTGTGTCTCCTTGCCTGACCGCTTTCTTCGATAGGTAACTTTCTACTTTTCTTGTGGAGAACCAATGTAGCTGTGGAATCTTTGTAGATATTTCCCAAGATATTCTCGTATGCCTCCTGTACTCCTTGTTTACGCAATGCCTCTGTGACTGCTGCCATCTTTACTGAATCAAATGCCTTTTCATAATCTATAAAAGCCCTTTTCGCTGTTTACACTCACGGGACAGCTTCCGGTTTTGTTCACTGACGTAGGCCGCTAAATTTAGCCGGAAATAAAGGCAATGGCGAGTAGCCGGAGTGCGTTACAACAGAAGTGCGCATATTTTCAATACTTTTTCGCTTGTACAGGACCACAATTTTAGAGTCAGGTTTGCCGTAAGTTATACGAAAATTATAAGTATCAGTGCTGAGGCATTATGGGCCTTTCCTTAACAGAAAACGAAAAAAAAAAAAAAAGGTTCCGTGCAATGGAATAACTTAAACACTACTTGATCCGATGTAGTGGACTTATAAATCACGTGACCAGAAGTTTCGTGGTGCCTCACGGTCGCTGCTGTTGTCGTGCTTGGCACCATATGGACAGTGGCGTGTGTGGAAGAGAGCTGTGAACTGACGCCTTGTTCCCCGCAGGTGCCATGAGGCTGCGCAGCCGCACGGCGGCGCTCCTGCTGCTGGTGCTGGTGGTGGCGTGCATCGCCGCCTTCCTGCCGACGCCGGTTGCGGCACGACGAGGCGGTGAGTCTTCGCGAGACTTGTCAGCTGCCTGCATGGCGGCTTCCCCGCGCGACTGATCGTCGGTGGGCGCCCAAGGACGGGACGCGCCACGATCGCGGCTCCCCGTGATAATATTTATTGGGGTGATAACAATAATAACAAACCAGCAGAACCCCATGTCACGGTTACTGTCGACGTTATTGTGATTAGCATTGGAGCAATCTAGAGAGACACCGTATTGCCAACGCGTCATGTATAACTTATAAGTCGTGTATAGGCATCTGGGTTCCTCTCGCGCCTTTGATGATTCGTGTCGTGGCATTCGGGGCATGACATTGATGTCATACATGTCATAGCACGTCATTGATGTCATGTCAGGCAAATTGTGATATATGCAATTAAACATAGGCGCATTGAAACGACCACGACGGCATCACAACATCGAAGAGGCTAGATAGATAAATTGACAGATAGACTTCAAGTCCCCGAAATATTCAAAGAAAGCTGTTCGCAATAATAGTAACAGCAGCCAGGCTTTATTAATACAGAATGCTACAAGACTTATATTGACTGCCTGAATACAGGCGCAGCTGGCGGCCTCGGAAGCAGGCCTCAACTGCCGCAGAAAGCCTCTGTCCTTACTCGACTTTCCGCTTGCTCGCTGCCGCGAACTTGAAAGCGCATCAAGACCAAGTAGTACGCGAAGCATATATTTGATCGACAGAAGCAGTGACACACCCGATAGCGGGCTGCTGGTGTACGAGGATGAGCTACTCTATCTACTCCAGTGATGCCATGAATCAGTAACCGTGATAACGTTTCATCTTTCCATTTTTTTTCTCTTTCTTTAACACACACAGTTGCGCCTGGTGACACCAATCAGGTCTCTGTGTGCGTGTTCCTTTCTGCTCCCTCTGCCGCGCTGCTATTCTCCGTTCCGAGGCTTTCTCGGTTATACCTTGAATCTGGCAACGGCATGTCAATTTGCAGAAACATATCCGTGGCAGTGTGGCCCTGGCGTTCGCGTCGGCTGGCACACCCTGGTGCGCCCCCGCCGCGTGAATGGAGGCCTCAGCGCGCAAAGAATGCTTATATAGAGACGTCGCAGTACGAAGCAAGGAAATTTACCGACAAGTAGCGTGAAGGGATCGTGAGGGAAGCGCAACATCCCTTCTCCCTTGGGTCACCGGGATAACGCAACACGAAACCTGTAGGAGCGGCTTTGGGGAGAGAAGTATCGGGGTTGGCAGGGAACGCGGCCCGTATACCGGCCCCAAGCCGCGGCTGCCGATTTGACGGGCTGTCAGTCGGCGGGTCGCTTGGTCGCGTAACTCGAGACATCGCTCCCCAGGCCGCCGAACGACACTTTTGTCGGTCCCTGTTCTTTCCCCTTTTTCTTTCTTTTCTTTCTTTCTTTCCTCCTATAATTTCTTTGTTGCTGCCACTCGTGATTTTCTCTCGTTTCTGGCGGTCAACGCGACACTTTCACCCAAAAAAAGTGTGGCTTCCCTTGGCAATTTCCACGCTCTCGTGGGAAAACCGACCCTTGTGGAGGACGCTGTGAGTATAAAAACAATCATGGAATCGCAGGCAGGGTACCCGACTGCGTTGAGCCAACGCCATCCAGGGGGCGCTGGCTGAGCGTGCCCGTATATATAGCGGATAAAGTGAATGGGCCGTGATTCGAGAAACCGTGCCGCGCATTTCGTTCTGTTGGTTTCGGTGCCTGCTCGCCTTCCTGCGTTGCCGAGGTAACCGAGCACCCACCGCATCTTGAAGCGAACGGGTCACCGCCGCACCGCGCCTTTGAAAGTAGCTCGCTCGTAATCAGGCACCCTGTGACGATCGCGTGCAGTCGAACAGAAAACGTCACCACGGAATGAAGCATACTTAGGGGTTCAGTACAAGTATCCTTCTCCAATAAGTGTGGTTGGAGGCGATTTTGAGAACGAAGTAACATCTGTAACGAATTATTGGTCTTCCGCTGCACAGGTGGTAGTAGACTGTAATGTGCAGCGTGCAGGCTGTTTGTTTACATTTCCGAGGAGGGGCAAGGACGTTCGTGCTTAAACTTGAAAGCGTCTGTCCCGACACGTGGCTGTGACGACGTGAAGCGGGCCGTCCTTATAAGGAGTCATCCGGCGATGCGCTCAGCAATCCGGTGGCCTTCAGCGTCCCGTGTGCCACGGAAATTCTAACGCGGCCTGACTTTCAGTAAAAGCGCGAAGGAGAAATAATGTTAAAATAGAAAAGGAAAATAATAAACGGAGTGAAAGAGCAGAGCCGGCATCGGAGCAGTGCTCCGGCGTGGGACCCGCGTTTCACGCTCGGCGTCGATCACGGATCGGGTTTCGCTGTCGCGCGGTCGTCATAGCCAATCGGAGACATTCAGCGCCTCCTTCTCTGCTCTGTTTTCTTTGTGCTTCAAAGTCGTCTCGTGTGACGACTGTCGAGCTGCGAAAACGAGACGAGACGGGTGGTCGCTGTTCGGCGCTTTCCTCGCTTGTGTTTCTCGTTTTGAGCCTGGCGTGTTCTCGCGTTGCTGCCTGGAGGAGCCGCCGTGCGATGCGTGAGACCGACCTGCCTAGGGCGTCTACACTGCGCTCACCGACTTGTTCCGTGACCGAGGAATCGGTTCGTTACGAAAGGCGGAGAAGCGGGACGGATCTCTTCGCATTCTCGGTGAACGCCACCAGCGGAATGTGTCTCTTCAGTCGTCGTTAATTCCGGCGATTTACAGTGAACCATTGAATGCATGGAAGAAGTCAACTGCACACTGCGGGCAAGTGTTGGAAAATTGGTCGTCTGAGGCCCAGCCACCACTGTCAGTACAGTCTGCTGTACAGAGCCGGCTGTTGCCGCTGCCACCCGTTCGGACCTTAATGCGGTTCGATAAGCTCAGCGTCTCCCTTGGAGAGGAACTGTTGTCAGCCCAGGCGCTGCACGTAGTACAGGGATGCCATTTGCCTACCGGAAGTGGCCGTAATTCTTCGTCCAGCGGATGTGCGCTGCCGTGCAATCACGTTAATGCAGGCACCGCTTGACGCGCCGTCCTCTGCCAGGCTTCGTTCGGACAGAAAGAAAAAGCGACCAGAAAGGAATCGAGCGGGCGAGGAGGTCTCGGCGAACGGGTTCCTGCCGGTCTCCTGACCCGTCGCTGTGCTGCCGCCCTGTTTTGGCGTGCTTCCGTGCGGTGATCAAGAGCGGCCCGGACGTCAATCAAAAACAGGCGCCGCCCCCATTGCTTTGGGTGCCGCCATTATCTCAGCCGCGCGCATGCGCTGATGGACCGCGCTGTTGCTGCTTCGCCTGTCACCTTGGCTTCTGGTGCAGTTTCGGAAAGGAGTGAAAAAAAAAAAATCAAGAGAGAAGGACTGGAATTTAAATAGCCTGCTTCCGGCAGTTTCGTTCCCCTGAGCAGTGCTAGTTGCAGCGACCAATATTTGTGCACGTTATTCGCAGCGAGCTAATCGCTGGGAAAGTGACGCATGGAATGGAGTTCGCGCGGCGTTGCGAGGCACTGCGAATGCCAGTTTGCTCGCCTCTTTTCGGAGAAGGAGATTAACGCCGACTAACACGGGGCGTGAAGGAACGCAGATCTATAGAAACGCCGGAGCGAAGGCTAGCCGGATGCCGTCACGTGTGCAGGTTGGTTTGACAGTAAAGTCTCGCTGGGCAATAGAGCGCGAAGGTGTGCTTGAAGCGACTGCGTAATTGCACAGACAGCGTTTCACCTGGCTTTAATGAGAACATCAAAATTTTCAGGAGTACGTCCATGGGTGACAAGTATACCTGCACTCCCGTGTCGCGCAAGAAGGACTGAAGAAGGCAGACAGCGCAGAGGGACGGACACGCGCAAAGGCGACGACAATCACCGCTGCGTACGGGCTTCGCCGCTTTATTTTGTGCGGCCTTCTGACGGAGCTAGAACCTGCGTTACGTGGGCCTCATCTAAGCATTGTGCAATGTTGGCGGCTGATATAGGGCACACCGGTTGCGTCCCTCTGTGTTTATACCCTTGAATTGCCAGGCGCAGGAATCGGACGAGGCACAACAGGCGAGATGCGCGACATAGACACGCGTGGATGTCCTGTTCCTTCCGTCGTCGTCGGATTTCTGTGCCGGTTCTGCTATGTGGAAATGGAAAAGCGAGCCCCAAACTCGGAATTTATGGCCTCGTTAAGAATGTATCTAGAGCAGCGTTGTACTGCATGCTCTGCACGTGAGAGGGTATGACTCTATTTGCAAAGCTTTTCGTGCTCAAGAAACATTTCCAGTTGGCCGATCGCCTTGGCTGATCCCTATACGACAACTGGCCAATGCGTTTCCTTGCGAGCCTCTCCGAATTGCGACCGGCCGCGTCCGAGCCATACACGACCACTACTCAGCGTCCCCTTGCATCCGAGGAAGGGTCACAGTTGAGATCTATATAACGGCGCTTTGGGGAACACAAAATTAAGTGCCTTGACCTCCGCTCCATGCAACTATAGCTTAGTTCTGCATTATTACCCTGCAAAGTATTCTCTATAGACCCCGGCCCTTCGTGCATGTGCCGCTCTCGCAACTCTTTCGTACTTGTACATGGTTCGCGTAGATAATGCGCATTGCTAACGCACACGGCGCAGCGAACCCGTGATCAAAAACGAAGCAACAAATCGCAACGCACGTGATTGGTAGCTGGTATTAAGGCTCGGTAATTATTAAAAAAAAAAGGAGCGTCTGCCGTCTGCTTACTTCGTTTGTCACATTTTGTTTGTGAAGGATTAAAACCTTGTGCGTATTCGAGCCCCCGGGGTGTTTTACGTAACATCTTTCCACATTAAAAGCTCGCTATATAGTGTGCAGACCTAGCGAACAGGAGCTCACCAGGCACCTCTTGCGTGTAGGTCGTGCTGGGTTGTGAGAACGGGCAGCGAAGAAGGTGGCCGAGGGGGAGAGAGAGAGAGGGAAGCCTTTACGAGATGGGCGAGGAGGAGCTGAAGCGAGGTGATGTCGTTGCAAACTCTATATATTGGGAAAGGCAGCATGAAGCAGAGAACAAGGACATTCAACAGCTCCAATATAGAGACGTCAGTGTTGAAACAGCGCTGTTGCCACTTGGAGCAGGAAAGAAGAAAAAGCCAGGGAAACAAACCTGGCAGGAAGCAGAAAAAATACAATTGTTTCGTTCGAACGTCGAGCGTATATAGTGCAAGTTACGTACGTTGCTCAGTTTGCATAAATGTTCAACGGCTCCCGACACAGCCTCACAACGGCAAGCAATAAAAGAAAGTCGTCTTGTCGGCGGCCGACGGCACGTATGCAGACGGGAACATCTCCGCCAAGGAGCACCGACAATACAAGAGGGCGGCAAAAATTAAAGCCGGCGAACCCACTTCAATTTACAGTTCCTCGGAAGTATCGGCGCGTACAGGGCGAGAACGTTCCTCGCCGCTAAGCCTTTTCCTGTCTGCATTTTATTCCGCTCCCTGGAAGGCGATTGCCGCGCAGCTTTCGCGAAAGGAGCCTCGCTTTTGAGTTAGACAAAATCCAATATTGAAATCGTCTTCGACGGTATCTGTTACAAACAGAGCGTGCGCAGGGTTGGGGGGGGGGGGGGGGGGGAGAGAGGTGTGTAAGGATCGAGAGCGGATGTTATTTGAAGAGGACTCGCAGAGAAATGAGAAGGAGAAGCGATATAAGGATACAAACGAGCACTCGTCCACGAAACGAACCTAGAAAGAAAGGAGCAGACGGAGTAGAAACACCGTCTCCGTTTGCTCGAGACCTGGTGTTCGCCTGCGGAATGAAACGGGCGACAGAGATTGAAGCTGTGGAGACCGAGAGAGGAAAAAAATAAATAAAAATAAATAGTGGAGCCGGAAGTGGAAGGTCGTCCACTGAAAAAAAAAAAAAAAGACACTGTCGGCAAACAAGGGGAAAGAAATCAAAGGGTGGGAGGGATGCATAGGAGATGGAAAGAAGAACAAGAAATACGCCTGTCTCGATGGCTTCTTCGGGTAAAGAGAGAAGCAAGACAACAGTATAGCGGACTGACAAAACTGCACAGCGCGAAACGATCAAAAGGGCGAGCAGGAGAGACAAAGGAACGCGGGCGGTGAAGGCGAACGAGAGAATTTCGCTCCTGGTGTCTCGCGAATGAAACAAAGGAGTGGAACTTTCTTGAATAGAGGGAACCGCGCGCGTCGACTTGTGCGCGTGCTTGCAACTCCTTTTGAGGGGCCGCGCGCGTATGCGAGGGGCTTTGATCGGTGGTTCCTTTCTGCTGCCTTCCCTTCGCTCTTTTGTGGAACTCGGCAACTTTTGCAGAGTTTGTTAGACACCAGCCGGTCGCCGTCAGATCGACGCCGCCGATCTGGAATCCAGAGTGAAGCCAAAGGGCGGAGATTCCTTATTGAATCACCGGTGGCGAGAGTTGGGAGGCGCTACCCGCCTGCGCGTCCCCCCGGGGTGAGCGCGATATCGTGGGCCGACGCAGTTTTGTGGGATTCCGCCCACCTCCTCGACGGGTTACCCAGCTGCGAAGGCGAGGCGACGAGTTTCACGCGACGACGTTTTTGTTTCCGCCGCGGGGCGCACGCGGCAGTTGATAGGATGGGACTCGCGCAGGTCCTGTTTTCCAAATCATCGTTCTTCTCGTCCTCGGCGTTCGCTGCTGTCTTTGGAGGCTGTGTAGGTTGACCGTGTCTCACCGCTGTATGCTGATTTGTCCACCATCAAGCCATCATGCCATACGTATTATGTGCGTTACTGTTTTGTCTACCTCATTCGCCTCTCCTTTACGTTGTGCTTTGTGTATTAGTTCTCAACTGCACCACTACATAGATGCTGCATAAATGTTCTAAGCACTATAATAAACGTTTCGGTTATTATTATTATTATTATTATTATTATTATTATTATTATTATTATTATTATTATTATTATTATTATATTAAGCATAGTGATTGGTTCTTTCAAATCGAGAATAGTTGGCGCATAGTCGCGACGCCGTTACACTAACCGCAGTCTAACCACTCCTGCAGCCACGCTGTCCTTGCGATTGCAAGTGACTACAGAATGGTCGTAGGTTTCTGCGAAATAATCTGTTAATCCAGGCGTATGTGGTCGTCTACTTAGTTGCTCAGTCATCGGCTAATGTCATGATAAGCGCCTCGCTACTTCGGCTATCCGCAGGATATGCACTTTGACATAACCAATTCTTTTATCACATTTTTGGCCCCCTTTCTCGTTTGCCCGCGCTAACTCGTGAACGAACGGTGATGCCTCTGTCTTTGACTAAGCACTAGCGTACCGGTGGTTTCCACCGCCTGCGTTTTGGGTTGGGTACGCGTACACATAGTACTAACGGCCACGGCACCCCCCAGTGTCAGTGCGCGGGGAGCAGGGGGCTGCAGCAGATGGTGGCGCCATCTTGAGGCAGCAGCTGCAACTTTCATCAGCGGGGCCCAGTGGGGTCCCCGCCTCGCGACGCTCGCCGTATTAGTGCGTTTCCGTTACTCGAGCTGTGGATGTTTCTGTGTGCTAGCTTGTTTCCCGCCCCGAACGACTCGTTCGCAAAGCTAGCGTGCTCCCGGCGTTCGTCCACTCGGGACAGCGAATGCTGGATGATGGGACGGTGCGAAGCGGCATGTCTCTCTGGCACCGTCGGTCGGCCGTTTATTCGGAACGCTCGACTGCAGCTGGCGCGATGGACGCAGTTTGAAAGTTTCGGTGGAACTGACGGATCACCGGAACAACGAGAAAATGACGAAAGTAGGGTAATAGTTGCTCGGCTTAAGCTTTGACCCCGTGACTTCGAGTCTTTGTTCCATTTCGCTTCATGGCTTGGACGGTGTATTCGTACGTGTATCTTGTGGTGCGCTCGAACCTGCCTTTCGTGAGATAACGACGCATGTATACATCTGAACGGGTGCCAGAAAAATATAGGAAACCCGCGGGAAAAACGCTTGCTGCCTCACTGGTTTATAGCGCGAGCCAACTGTAGTTTGTGATTGCGAGAACTGCGGTATGCTGATTCAATTGTAGGGTGAAATGAAGAAATTTGATTCACACTAACTGCCTTTCTCAGCGTCTTTATTGCATAATATTGCACCAGTTATGATTCGCAGTGCGGAATAAATAAATAAATAAATAAATAAATAAATAAATAAATAAATAGTCGCCGCCATTAGTATACTAGTGTTTCGAGGGTGTTCAAAGTCGAACAGTTCAAGTGGTCACATTTAGTCGAGACTCTTGATGCCTCTGCTTACGCCGCATCCGTTGTCGACGAAAGAGGCAGCAGGTAAAGCAAAATCAGTTTCTTGCACAGGAGCACACAATGCTGCCAAGTGGTGCTGTGGTTGTGTGCTGCTAGATGGCGCTACTGGCCAACGCCGCTATGATTCACTCCCTCATTGGCGCGCACCTTCTTCGAGGTGTCTGGAGTATCCCGGAAATTTGTGCATGTAACTAAGGATGATACAAAGATACAAGGAAATTACGTCAAGAAGTATACCTCACGGATGTGGCGCTCACATAATCATAACACCGTAACTAAACATGAAACGTTAAATGGCAGAAATGTACTTGAGAAATTCTCAATGGGCATTGCTCGTATTCTCGACGCTGTCTGCGAATACAGTAGAGGATTCGGGCCTGCATGGAGGACGTCGTGTGCCTTCTTGCCCTTAGAAATCAGAAATGTATTCGTAGTTTCTTGCATTGAAACGAAAAAAAAAAAAAGGGTCGTTTGTGGTAGAGTCAAGCTTGCACGACTAGCGTTGAAAGGAGCACCGGAGGTCCAGGTGGGGTTTGACGCGAGGACGATCGTATACGCGAACGCTCGAGAAAGGCTCCGCTAAACGCATCGCGCAGACGTTCGCAGGAGCTTCGAGGAAACAAGGTCTGCAAGCAGAGTTGATCCGCACGTAATTGCGGCAAAGAAGCTAGTCCTCCGGCAATCAGCGGGAGTTGAGTAATCCTCTGTGCTCCCATTGAAAGTCCCCGAGCAGAAGTTTCTGCTGAGCGGAGTTCGGCCTTGTCCAGCTCGTGTCTCTTCTCAGCCAAAGCGAGCACTCCTCGCATATCGCGCGCTCCCTGTCCTTCGTCAATCCATCGCGGTCGCTGAAAGGGGTTTCGAGCTCCCTTAATTAGGCCTTGCCGCATGGCACGCGCTCTCTCCTCGTGCAGCCTTGCCTGGGGAAGCCCGCATCGTCGCCGCCGACCGTTACACCGCCGCACGCGTTGACCGCTAGGCGGCGCTCGCCGGTGGCTCCCGAGAGGACGTCATTAGGACGTCGTTAAGCGATTCGCTCTAGCGAGGCGTAATGATGACGGAAACACTCCCCTCGTCCCCCTGTTTTCTCAGGCTGGGAACAAAGAAAGAAGCAGGTATATTTAGACACCCTCTGCCGTGGCGTGCGTAAAACGCCGCGCCCTATACGCTCGATCTGCGAGCGCACGCTTCCTCGCACGGGACGTGGCTCGACGCGCAAGCCGTGGGAATCAGAGCCACGCACGCGCGCCATGGGAAGCGCCGATGTCGGGGCGACGTAGCCTCTGGACCGGGATTATGGTATACGGCGTTGGGGATGTGGAACGGACTGCAGCGCGAATATGTTTCCTAGTGTGGCAACTGGCGTAACGCGCCGCACTATGTGTATTGTATACCCTCGGTGGACAGCGATTGGTGGAATGTCTCCGGGGAAAGGCGGGGGGCATGGGGGCCTCCCCCTCTAAATCCGCGAGTGGTCCGAGTGCTGGAGCCGCTCTCAGACAGCGATGCCATGATTGCTGTAAGATGTAAGCATTGCTCAAACCTGGAATCTCTCGAGGATGCTCAGCCACTATTAACTATTAATGGGTGGACGAGTTCGGCGGTGAGGACAGGTTAGCCTTCGCCTGGTCATCGAAAGTCGCAGATATTCCGCTCTGATGATCTCTCACGTGGAGATTGAGCCCGCAATTTTCATGACCGGCCCCTTTGGGGATTAGACGCAGTGTCCGCGCTGCCGTTGAACCACGCTGCATATAACGACTTCGTCTGTCGCACCGCTCGATATCGCCGCAGCGTCGACGTCCCCGAGGCGGTGGTTTCCCTCTGTTTTTCGCCGCCCTCCAACTTTCCAGCTGAAGTGTTGAACCCGCAGGCAGGGGAGCCTCGAGCGTGTATCCCTTACAAGCTCAGGGCAACAAGAAGGAAACTGCAGCGAGTGTCCAAGGAGGGTTGCGAGGTTAATGCTTCGGGTCGTAGAGATAAAATGGCACGGTCGGCGTCGTATAGTAATAGCCAGTCGCGTCGCTGCAGAGCGAGGCCAGTGCGCGCGCAGTTTTTTTTTTTTTTTTTCTCGTCGCGCGTACAATTTTCGTCGCCGCCTAATTGCGTCGTGACCGCATCGGCCGTTAGGACGCGCGCGATCCCTTCGCGGTGGGCATTACGGCCAGTTGTAGTACATCAAACCGTTCTATTACCACGCTAAGTAATAACCGACCTGTGCTTGGAAGAGAAAACGCACAATCAAAATAACACGGTTTCCGCGCGGAAAGGGGAGCGGGCACCCAGATTACGCGCCCCTGCCGAGCAGACGACGCCGACAAAGTATCGCAGCAGACGAAAAAGTTTAGCCATTGTCTGTTGCGGCAGCAGCTGCCACTGTGTTGTGTACGCTGGCAACGCTGCGATAATGGCGCCTGGAGAACAATCATAATTAAGGCTTCCTTCCAGCGAGGAAGCAGCCTCGGCGCTGCGCGCGATTTTATTCGCGCTGATGATAACGCGCGCGCCGAGATTGTATGCTAGGTACGCGCCGCTTATGTATACGTGACCGCGCGGGAAGCAGAAATGTGGAACAGCGCGTGTTCAGATCGCTGGCATCCTCGTCGCGAGAGTGGCCGAAATTGCGGAGGAGCTCGGCGGCCTGCTTTGCTGCGTATAGGGTGCTTTGATTGCGCCCTTCCGCTGTGCCACCTGAGGAGAGTCGCCCCTCGTCGCATCCTCGTCCGCCGTGTACGTACCTGTGGCACCTTTTGTTGCATCGCCGCATTGTTTCCTCGCTTTTGATGAAAGCATTTTCAGTGCTGCCTCGCAATAGCGGCTTCTGCGTCGAGCAGCTTTGTCCACGGGAGTTAATCGCGGAAGTTTCCTCTCCTTTCCTAAAGAGCAGTGATCGCACGATAACCTCAGTGCCTCTCTGTAAGTCGCGATCCTAGAACGCCCCATGCTTGTTCTATAGAGCACATTTGGTGATTGGTGGCGGCTTTATCTCTAACGCTACTCGCAATAACTCGCTGGAGGTGTCCGTGCTTCATTATTCACGCAGCTATACCATTTATGAGAAGGGCGACGGATAATACAGGCGGTGGGTGCTTCTATAGTGCAGTGGTTCCCGGCGAGGGCAGTAGCTACGAATCTATACAATTCGAGCACAACTTACCACGACAAATCGAGTGTCAGGCGTGCTCCTTCGTGTCAACCTGACTTTCTTCCTGTAGTTAAAGAACGCGAAATTTGACACTATTCGCTGTCGTATACCTATCTGGATTGGTTTCATTGGTCGGCAAGCCCCCGCTGTTGATTTGCAGCTTTGGTAAACGCGGTGGTAAACGCATGCGCAATGTCTGATAGGTGGTGTCGGAATGCCTGGTCTTCACGTTGCACGCATTGCAGTGCGCGCTTCATTCGTCGCATGGCGAGGAGCGTATATACTTTGGCACGTGCTCACCGTTTTTGGCACGCGCTGTGGTGATGAACGTTTTGCGGCGCAGTCGAAGGAATGATGAACAGCGTCGCTCTTCGATGCTCAGAACGCGCGTGCCTGCTTGTATACAAGCCGCTGCAGCGTGGCTACACTGCAAGGTAAACACGGGCCGGGCTAGCAGCAGCCGCGGGTGTCAGAGTGGCGGCGGCGAGAGGTCAATGCCTCGTTGCTATAACGACGCCATTAAACGCGCCGCTTGTCGGCTCGGTCATGCGTTTCCGTTATAAAGTCGTAGCCTGGAACGACTCACGTGCGCGCGTGCGTCTGGTGTCTGCCGTGTGAAACAACGGCGACGCAAAGATGGAAGCCGAAAGAAACAAGCAGAGTGCAACTGGTTATTGTTTTACCTTCCGCCTCTTGGCGTCTGTATTTAGCCTCGCTGTTTTAGTCACGCCGCTGGCCACGGTTGCACACGCAGTGTGTCGTCTGCATGTGCTCGGTCACGAGCTGATCTCTTTTTCTCTTCGTTTTTTTTTTCTCACTTCCTTTACTGTCTCCTATTTTATCCGTGATTAATATCACTCCGTACTTGGATTTGTTTTGTTACTTTTCGACAACCCTCTTTGGCGGCTATAATGCGTCAGTCCGGAGTGCCTGTTCCTTTGCCGATGTAGGTTTTTTGTTTGTTTATTTATTATGTTTTAAGTAACCTTCTTGCTTTTTGTTGCGCTGTGTTCTGGGCCGCATTGTAGTTTGTTGCTCGGCCGATGCCCCATTGTCGCTGAAGATCCCTAAATAAAACGGAGGCCGTTTGCTTTCCAGCCCTACAGCGCAGCTGCACAGGACCGTCGGCTGGTTTCCCGGCAACCCCTGTTCGACGTATACTATACTGCGGCAGTTGAAACGTTCAGCAAAAGCGGCTACACCCCTGCGACCCGTTCGTTTACTTGCAATGGCCCCGCGAGCTCCGGCTCACAGCTCCGTGGCGCTGCGTTTCGCTCCGACGTAGTCAGAACTGGTTTTGGCACGTAAAACCCCCAGAAAGAAGAAGAGTGTGTGTCGTTTGGCATTACCCTCACCCAAACGAACTGTCGAGCACTCGTTGCTTTCCTGGCAGGTAGTTGTTTGTTTGGCCTGTCGTTGCAGAGATGAGAGTCACCTCCTCTTCCTCCTCCCCCCCCCCCCCCCGCCTCTTTTTCTTTTGTGCTCCCCCACCGCGCATTGCGCGCTTTAATGCCGTTTGATCGCGGGCACATGTTTAAGAATATCAAACAATAAATAAATTCGGGGGTTTTACGGACCATAACCGCGATCTGATTATGAGGCACGCCGCAGTTGCGACCTCCGTATTAAGTTTGGCCACATGGGGTTGTTTAACGTGCGCCCAATGCACAATACGCGGGCGTTTCGGCATTCCGCCCCCATCGAAATGCGGTCGCCGCGGCCGGGGTTCGATCCCGCGCCCTCGGGCGCAGCGCAAAATTCATTACGCCACCGCGGAGAGTCGCCACATGTTCGCCACACGTCGTATTGTCAGGTTTGTTCGCGCTCAACCTCCTTAGTGTATTTAAACACCTCGGTGTGAGTGTGGGATTCATTCATTCATTCACTCTGCAGCAACAATGTCTATCTTACATCGCGCACCCTTTTCTTTTTCTTCCTTTTATTTCTTTTCTGCGCTATATTAAATGATGTATCTTAGCGGTGGCATCGAGGCGGAACGCCCTTTGCAGCCTATAAGCCCGTTCAGATGAAGGCCTCGTAACGCCAGCGGTGGATCGACGAGGGAACGGTGCAAAGATGCACTGCCTGCCTTCCCGCAACAAAGTACGTGCTGCAGCGTGCCTCACCACGACCCCCCGGTGGCAAATGGCGGTGTGTGCGAGGCAGACATGGCTCGCCGAGAGGGGAGAAAAAATAACGCCAAGAAACGTATACCGGAAAGGACGTTTTGCCTCTAACGCTTCCGCAATACTCGGCGCGCGCAAACAAATGGGGCTGTCATTGGATGCCTGGTGGGCACGAAGTTCTCCCTGTGTATGCGCGCTGCTAAGCAAGCCCCGGTTAGGTCAGTTTTGGCGAAATAGGGTTCTCTTTTTTCGGCGCTACAGGCATCGGCACTTCCAGAGTAATCGCTGACTCGGAATTCTCTCTCTCTCTCTTTCGATCGAGAAATGCAACGCCCTCTATCACGTGGGCGTCGCCTATGATTATTAACTCGAGCAATTTGGGCACGAAAGTGGTTCTGAATAATTGCGTAAAGCGTTAAAGCTTGCTGCTCAAATTGTGCACGAAATTGGCGTACTATTGGAGCTCGAAAAGTTAAGAGCATATCAGTTTTGTCTGCATTAATGTCATCATAGATGAAGCAGAGGTAAATGTTACGTCGTTTTTTTATTTCTATGCAGTGTTACAGAGTAGTGAACATTACTTAAACTTTACTTCTTTCTTCCGGTATTCTGTAATTTTGTATAAAAATCGGTGACTTACACCAGGAACATATATCGCAGTCTGTAGATTTTAAGTCTTCGACAAACATCGTCGGAAATGATTTATCCGTTTCAGTTTATTAATTTGCAGCTCGGGAGGTGAAAATTTCTTTTGTTGTTGGTCGCACGGCGCTCTTTTAAGGTGCAGCGGAATTTGCATACGTATGGCAGCGGGCTCGTCAATGGCAGCCTTTATTCGCCGCTCCTCTGTCTGTTTGTGAGATAGACGAAATAAAATTGATTGATTGATGCTGTTTTGTTCCGGCATTTTTTTTTTTTTTTGAACGCTACCGGTGCGTGCGTGAATTCGAACCCGCTACCTCGTAGTGAGCCGAAACACCGCGGACGCTTGGCGTGCGAAGCAAAATTGAAGCACACTCCACAGTGGCCTCTCTGACGCTTAAAACAACGGGGTGAACTCTTGATGCGTGATGATGATGATGGGGATGATCATGTTGGTGGTGCGCATGCAAGAAGGCAATAGTACAACCACCATGACACTCTGCCTTGTGAATTCAGAAGAAAAAAAAAGTAAAAGTGTATGTAGCTGTGCCGCATCTTGAAGAGCCAAGGAGTAGCCGGCGCCGTATTTGTGCGCCAACATCTATCATATCGGTGACAATAACAATAGTAATTATAAAACAGAGTAACGAGCTACGGGCCGAACATTTGAAAAGAAAGTCACGCTCGCTTTTTTTGTATGCGGTGACACGACCGGAGAACATCCATGCATACCGGACATGCGCTGCTGCATCACCGGCATTGGAACTGTCATTTGTTTATTCATTTTTTATACACATTCAGAAGCGTGTTCGACCCTCCCGATGGGCGCCACGCCGTGTCCGGCGCGGGCGTGTCGTCTTCATTTCCGGTTGGAGCCGTGCGCCCGTCCACTCCATCTTCGCGTCTCGCTCGTGTGGCCAGCGACGACTTATTGGCCGCTCGTGTCGGGGCTGAGCTTTTCATTCCTTGCGCGTAATTCCCGCCGTCGCGAGTTAATTGCTCTCCTCCTGCGTCGCACGAGAGCAGTCTTTAAGCTTTCTGTCGCCGCTTGTTTTCGCGAATTCCTTCCGCGCTAGTTTCTTTTCTCGTCTCGTGCGCTGTCGACGCCAATGCGCTTCCCGCGGGCGCCCAGATTGCTATTCCTGCTGGGCGCGGCGGGGCCTTAATTGGTTGCCTGATAATCCGTCTCCCTTTGCGCCTCATCTACCCGCTCTGCCTTTTATTTTGTTTTATTTTGTCTCTTTATTTCTTTTTTCTTTCTTTCTTTTTTTTTTTTTTTTTTGAGGCAAGGCGTTCCTCGTTTTAGCGAATTCCACTCACTACGTTTATGTTTTTTGTATCCTCAGGGTCCGGCTTGAGCTCTGCAGCTTGATATCTTTTATCTGATCTTTTCAAGTTCATAACACGTACCACTGTCCGTTCCTTCTGCGTCTTCGTTGGGGACAGTGGCACCACAAAGCTAAGGCACCCTAATCGTCGGTATGAAAATTATGAGCACAGCTGACATGTCAGAAGAGGAGTAGCCGGCGCCGCACCTTACAACGTCCACCTAAACACAGTGAAGAAAAGAAAAAAAGCCGCAGGGGGGGGGGGGGGGGGGGGGGGGGCGTGTGCACCGAGACTTATGGAAAACGGTCATTTGGGAACGCCAAGCGGGATCACCGCTAATTGCGGAGTTATGTGCGCCTAATAGAAACTTCGCGTTGTTTGCTGGAAATCGAGTTGGAAAGATTCGGAAACACTTCCGCACGGAAATCGGCTAAATCGCTCTGCCGCTTGATGGCTCAGGGGTCCAAGATATGAAGGGAACTGCGCATGTAATTAAACGTGCGGCTATTACCGTGGAAAACATGGGACACGGACATATGATTGGATTAATTGAAGCTTCAAACAGTCTAGAAGTCGTAAGTGTATATAGCGCACCGTATGTACCGGGGATCATGGTTGCAGTATTAACCGCGCACTTAAAGAAGAAAGAAAGGCGGCGGGGGAGTGGCTGCCGCGGTTTCAATACATCGACCCAATTGCGGGCTTTGGTATTCATTCTCGTATCACCTACGCATTCTTTTCGAGAGACGTCCGCTTTTAGATGAAACATTGAAACTTTATATTAAGTATCGCTCAGACGTCGTGTATTTACAAAAACGCGGAGCCGAATCGCTCTTTAAACGAATTATTAGCTCCAACAGGTTTCGTCCCTGGGCCTCCACGGGGCGCCATATTGGGGGTTATTTTCTCGATCCAATTACACTTTGCTGCGTAGAGCTGCGGCGCGCATGCTAATACAGCACGCGCCGCTCGGCTCGTTAAACATTCAAGCGCGGATGCGCGAGCAGGATGACGAGGAGTAAACGAATTATTATGCACGCGAGGCCCGGCCTAATTCGATTTCGCAATTCGCCATAAAACCTCAAAGCTTCGTGAACATTCGTCGAGGGCGGGAATTAGGTCGGCCCGGAAGCTCGTTTATTGGAGGCCGCTTATATTTGCCCGCTGTTCTGGTTTGCTTGGCAGTGAGCCGACTTTCGCAATTTGAAGCATTTTTCGGCGCCTGGCCGTTTCGGGAGGACCGCTTACGTGCGCTTATATAGTTGCCCGCTTTGACGCAGGGGGACGACGAGGCGACGCAAGTACCTCCGCAGCGCGACAGATGTGAGGGGCGCTACTCAATATTCTGCGCCGGGATATAAAGAAGCAAAACAACGGATTACGCCACCTTTATGTATAGGCGAAAGCAACAGCCGATTTGACGGAATAAAAAAAGAAGAAAGAAAAGATCGGGGAAGGGAAAAGGAAGTTCGACACGCGTTATCCGGATTGAACTTGCTCTGCATGAATGGGGGGAGGGGGGCAGAAGGAAAGAAAAAAAAAATGGCCCGCTATTGGAACTATATAATTCAGTGGCATCAGGTATTTTGCGATTATTTTTTCCATACGTTTCGCACCTCTCTAGAAAACGATGATTGTGGCCTATCTCTCTGTCTTTTTGTATCGTTGGATGTCTGGGTATACCCGGTAAAATAGAAAGTAAACGAAGAAAAAAACGCCTCGCGCTGAGGCAACGCGTATAGAAAAGTGGGAAGGGGAATCGCAAGACGGAGACAAAAAAAAAAAAAAAGGCACTAAGAAAGAAGGAAAGAAAGAAAGGAAATAGGGCGTTATTGGGCCGCCGCCTGCACGCGTGTATCGCGTCACGATCAAATCCGCCAGGCGTGTGCGGGGGAGGCCGCAAGCAAGAGAGGGCGCAACGGTCGCGATCGGGCGCTCGCGATATCTGCTCGCGGACATCCGCTCAGTGCACGCGGCCGCATATGAATAGTGCGCCGGGATCGCGTTGTTTCGGGCCCTGTCACACCACAGCGCGCTGGCGCAGCAGCGGTGCATGGCCGGGGCTCGGCCGAGCCGGTAATCTCGTCCGCATAGGGAACGCGCTTTTATCGCCACGGACATCGTGTATACATCGCGAACGACCGGACAGCAGCCGCGCACGGAGGTTTTTTGAACACAACGAGCCGTGCCGTAGTTGGTGTTCCCCAGCCTCGGCACGGGAGCAGGACTCCGGGCAAATTGCACCTGGTGTTACTTCTGTGCGCATCCAGCTCTCGCCTGCGTTTTTGTTCTGCTCTCTGTTCTTATAGCGCCGGCTATATACCGTGGCATCCAAGCATCGACTCGCCTAACAACGAGCTTAATTCGCCTGGAAGGCATCTTTAAACGAGAAATAATAATAATAATAATAATAATAATAATAATAATAATAATAATAATAATAATAATAATAATAATAATAATAATAATTTACCAGAAAAATAGCAGTTTCAGATTACAACGCGCAGGCCTGTCAAAGCCCCTAAGGGCATAAAGAGCAGCGCCTCATATGAGAGGCAGCAAACGATTATGTCAGTGGGAACTTCGCTAGAGAAATATGCAAAAATGCACGCACATGCTTTGCTAATTTCCATGGTTAAATTACTGCGAAGAGTATGTAGTCAGTGCTTCACGACGGGCCGTCCGAGTGCTGTCGCAGTTTGCCGTTGAAATGCTCTTCTCGCGGTGTGCAACAGCCAGTGGCCGGCGCCATTTCGTTGGGATGGCAGCCTGTCTCTTTTTCGACATATCCTTGCCGGGAGAAGGACACGCGTGCGCACACACCACACGCACGGATGTTGCCGCTGTGTGTACGTGGAATAAGACAAGCTTGCCTCGCGGTGGCGCTGCAGCGAGAGAAGCATGCATCCCTGCAGGGGTAGCCCCGACCGAGAACGGTAGTAGCTGGAGGAGGTGTGTACTGCACCTGCCCCACCGGCCGCCACTGAGTGACCCGGTGGGATCGTGACTCGATGGCCCCGCCAATCGGGTCGGCCGCATCGGTCACTTGATCGGCCGATCGCCAGGAGGGTCGATTCAGCACGGCCATACGCGCCGCTTCCAGCGACGGTTCGACGAACTTCCGCGTGGCCAGATGTTAATTTGTACACGCTCCGTCTGCCATACTGTAATGCACGCCCGCCATGCAGCTCCTTGTGGAGCCGCCATTGAAGCGCCGCTCCGAGCTGCCGCGCGCACTCGTTATATACGTTCTGCGTGCAGATCCCAAGTGTCTGCTGGCGATCGTCACGTGTCTCCGATTCCTCCCGTTCCTTTATTGCGAAGGCGTGCGTTCTGCTCACTTGACAGTCACCTGCAATGTCGGGCCCTTCGTTGTATGCGTGCGTACGCCGGACAAACGCCTACGTGTCATCGTAACCGACATGCGGTTAGCAGTTTTAGTCGGGCATACCCGCACAGCCGCTGCCGTGTTCACGGCATTCATATAGCCAGCAGCACGTCTCTTCAGTTTGGGCGATACGTCTTCGTAAACGGGCGCAATCAACTTGTCGATCAATCCCGCCCCAGAATGCCACTGGTAAGTGAACGAACGTGTGTATACACCAAAAAATGAACGAAAAGAAGAAAAGGCTGTCAAGGGGGGCCTAATCGCCTGCTATGGCGGAATGCGTGCCGTGAAGCCCCCTGCGCGAGTGGCGCCACCTGCTAGAGCTGATGCGAATCGAAAGAGAGGCAGAGAGAAAGGGAAAGGCAGGCAGGCAGGTTAATCAGATGCAAAATCGGTGTTCCTACCCTACACTGGGGAAAGGGGTACAAATATATAGGTAGAGATAGTAGTATAATTGCTCAACCACGCCCTTTGGTAGTTTTGCCTTAATGCATGTCTGACGAGTTACTATACGGCCGATGCTTTTGCCAGAGCTTACGCTGCCTGGTCGCAGCCACCATTGACGAACTGCAACTGCGCTGCGGGAGTAATATTCCGTCGTTTTTTGTTCCATGCGTATAGACCTCAATTGAGGTAATTTAGGAATGCGAAGGCGCGTTCGTGTTAAATTCGACAAGCCGGGCGGTTACGACGTGAACTGAACTTTACAAGACGTGGTCTGGTGTATAGCCGGCAGCCAATGCGAGACACAACGCTTGACACTGCGGCTAAAGAAGACAGCTTATACCTTCCGGCTCTCTCTCTCTCTTTTAGCGACGCTATCTGGTTAATTCCAAACAGGCTATAAGCAAAAAGGCAAACATTTGCAGCCTTCAATCGTCCTTGCGAAACACACAGTGTGCAGGAAGAGCATGCAGCATCTTGCGTGCTGTGCGTGTCCACGCGCGGAGGACAAAAGTGAAAACAAACGAGACCCACTCCGAACGGCACGGTGTGACGAGAAACGCGCGAGCGGCGGCGGTCGGTGCACGACACTCGGGCATCGCTTACACGCCTCTTGGTTCTCGTTTAATCCTTCAGCCCCGCCAGCTTGGCCTCATCACTCGAGGTGGCCAGAAGAGGGGGCCCTCTCGTATGCACCCCAGCATCAGCCACACGTCGCGCCGAGCTCGTGCTGAGGCTGCGAAGAGCGCACGCTCGGCGCTATACATTGATGTACGCGCCTGATTTGCATAAACCGCGCCGGCCCTTCTTTGTGCGCCTCTTTTGGCTCGCTGGAAACGCGCTGCGGGAGGTTCGACTTTGTGACTGCGCGGGGTTCGAGGAAAAAAAGCAAGAAAACAGATATGGCTCTACTCTCGGTATGCGTCGTGGCCAGCAGTGCGTCTTGGATGACTCTTATAGGCGTCGTCGCGTTGTTATAAGGTATGCTCTCGTGTGCTACACAAATCGTGATCGCGCACACTTTGTGCATCGATGTCCAAGTGAATAAAACACTTTATGAAATGAAATAGTATAGAAAAGGACGGGAAAGCTTCTTGAAGTAAATGTGGGCTAGTTGTACGTAAAATGCTTCTATAGTACATGTGCGCGTACCTTGATGAAATGTTATTTTTCCATATTTTTCCACTCAGAAGTGTGGGTTTGTGCTAATTCGTGATATATAAATCATCAGCAGCAGCCTATATTCATGTCCACTACAGGACGAAGGCCGCTCCCTGTGATCTCCAATTACCCCTGTCTTGCGCTAGCTGATTCGAACTGGCGCCTGAAAATTTCCTCACTTCCTAATTTTCTGTATATATATATATATATATATATATATATATATATATATATATATATATATCGGCAGTACTAGCGATAAAACTTGGACGCTTTAAAGTTTTCTTTAGACTGACGCGTCTAACCGATCGCCTGTATTGCTTCGTTACCTGCAGTTGCATTAAAATACATAATTGTTAGCACGTTCGTTCCTTTTCTTCTAGGTAGTGTGTCTTTCTTCCAAATGTTTCAGATCTATTTGGTCTACTGGTTTCTGCGCACTTGATGTATTGTTTCTTGCCTCGCTTTACATACATTGTACGTATATCACACGATTTCATTGTTTCACGGTATTACCCACTCCAGACTGTCGGTGCTGGCAGTATTTCTAAAATAAAAATAAGTTAAAATAAACAACATTTCAGGTGTTGTCCATTTTGCGTAGGAATGAAGTTGTTTGTACGTGGCCATCGTATCCGAAGTATTTGTTGTGCTTACCACAACACTTGGCATCAGAGAACAGTCGGGCACGACCCTTCGGCGGAGTGTGGGAGAGGCGGGAAACGCTCGACGCACTCGAGATCAAACGGCAGCTGCCAACTGCATCTATGCGCTTCCTACACGCGCGTACCAGAAGAGTTGCCCATCCTGACAGCGGGGAAACGCATTCTCGCAGGCGGGCACTTACATCGCACTTCGCACCAGGTGTTTTCTTCTCGACGGTCTAGGGAAAGCAGCCCGCTTCTTTATTTTCCGCCTTTCCGTCTCCCTCGCAAAGGTCTCCTTTGTGGTCCCTTCGAAAGTAAGTCTTCAAAAAAGGGCACCGGCGGCGTCCTTTCAATCTGGTGATAGACGAGTTCCTACCTTCCTCCTCCGTCCGGGCGCTGCCACCGGAGTTGTAGCAGACGACGCGGCTTCGGAGGAGGGGAGCAGACGAGAAACGATTTCCACCCAAAAGAAGAGCAGACGATATACGTTGTAGGAGAGCGGCGCCTTCGCGGAACACGGAGCCGCAAAGAGAACCTAAACGTGGAAGACGCTTCCACATCGGAAGCAGGCGGCCTTGGCGATGCATGCGTGTGCACGGCTTCCTCCTTTTCACGACTGGGAACTCGGTGGCCTCTGCGCTGTGTGTTGTGTGTGCATGCGCCAGAGAAGTGGAGAAGAACCTTTTGAGCAAAAGCGCGCTTGCCTTCGCCGCCGGCCCGTTACAGCACTCGGGGCGCGGCATTCGTCGCGAGGCTGCTCCGTAGTCGGCGAGTCGCCAAGAGATTGAGTGCTCAGCTGGAAAACATTCCGGCCGTCCCGGAACTCCTGCAACGTTCTTCAGCTGAACGATTTCTCTGTGGAACTGCTCCAGTGGCAGGAAAAATAAAGAAAAAAATGGAGCAACAATTTCCCAGATTTCTTGGAGTTTCGGTGCTAACATTTCGTGATGCGCTATTCGTAGAACATGGGTATTGGAGACGGCTGTACATCGGCGGCCTCTTGCCTAAAGGAGGAGGCCATCGCCGGGGTTTTTGGTGGTGAAACAGTAATTATATTGGCTGCCTAAATCTGGAAAGGAAACATTGAATGGCGCTCTCGTTCACGGTCACGCAACCTCTTTATTTCGCTGACGTCAAACTGACAACTTTAGAGACACGTAGCTGACAATCGTATCTTCATCTCAACTATATATATATATAGAATTTTATCTCCGCGCAGACAAAGCAGAGACATTTGCGTACCCATCATACATACATACATACATACATACATACATACATACATACATACATACATACATACATACATACATACATACATACATACATACATACATACATACATACATACATACATACATACATACATACATACATACATACACAGATACACACACACACATCACATCACATCACATACATGGGTACAATAAATGTCTGCTCAGCGCGAGAAATGCTACGAGCCCGAATGCTGCGAAGTCGTCACTCAGAATGAATTGTTGCATGGAGACAAGATGGCGGAAGAATAAAGGGCGTGTGGGAAACGGGCGCCACGCAGTGGGAAGTGCAGCAAGCTTCATCAGGTTCCTTTCTTCCTTCCGTCCCCGTCTGCCCTGCATTCTTCTCTGTTTGCCGTCGTGCCTTTCCGCGTGGCCGCCTTTTTTTTTTTATCTCTCTCCCTTTCGCTCTCCCTACACCAGTCGCTGGGTTTTGAAAGGCGCTGGAGTAGTTTATGCTCGTCCACCGCGAAGGAGGGGTGAGGCGCCACGGCTCGTTGATTCTGGGGGACTCCACCGGCGGGCTCGATGAGCCAGGATCGATTCTAGAGCTTATGGCACGGAGGAGGCAGTCTTGTGCTGGCTTCATGTTTTCGTTTGCTTCTTTCTTTGCATTAGCCCATCGCGACCATTTAAGTTCTTCCGGTTATCCTGTTGCTGGCGAGGGAGGGTGAATTATTGGGCGAGAGGCTCGATATGAAATGGACGGACATTGTAAGCGTTCAACGGCGTGGTCTCTGGTCGCCCCGTCGTCATTGGAAGCCTGTCGCGCCCAGGATACTTTTGAGCGTACTCGGTGGCGAGAACGAAAGTGCTCATCTCCTCAAACATGCAGTAGAACAGACAGCCGATGTGGAATCAACATGTCGACCATGAGCCGACGACGGGAACAGACAGATACACAAGCAAGATATACGACGTCTCGGGTCGGTTTGCGTTTCTAACGTCTTCGTTGTTGCACTGGTCGCCATGTTGACGTACTCAAGCTTTAAGGTAACTTGCAGAATGGTCACCGCGAAATTGCCAGCACAAGCCTTGCTAGGCCTTTGTATTTTTATCGTCTAATTCATCGCATGCTTTGTGTCTAATGCACAACGGCGTGAGCTGTGGCTGCAATGAGGTTACGGATGGCCGTAATTCCATTGCTATTAACATTCAGCTTAATGACTCATTTAACTAATGTTTCCAGCTGTAAATGTAAATACAGGGTACAAATAGAGCACAAATTAAGCGTTAAGTAAGCTATTAGTATAATTTTGCCTTCTGTCTTCAGTTTTTCTCACTATTCTGGTGATATTCCGTTACGTTTAACCGTCAGCTTTTTATTACAAATGCAGCGCAGAGGTCCGGCGTTGTGGGTCGTTAATTTCGACGACGACGACGTTAGAGTGAAATACCTGTGGGTTGACAGAGTCACTGTGGGGTGACTGTACTGTTTATCGACAGTGGCGCAGGCACATGTTATCGCGCAGCTGGCACCGGTGCTTGCAAGAGTATAGCAGCTTCTTGAGGCACGCACACCACGCTCAGAACATCACGTCGTGGCGCAAGCTACGAAAAATTCGATCAGGACCAAAAAATTGTGTCATCCGCCCTTCCACGGAGCGAAAAGCGACGAATTGCAAGTGGAGGTCACCGAACACTCCGCTCGTCGCGATCGTATACACACATGTATACAATCACTGTGCAGCAGCGTTGTAAGCGCTTAACGCGTGACCCGCGTTTCACTTTCGTGTGTTCGTGTAACTCTGCGCCGAAATATATCCGCACACAGAAACCAATTAACTCGACAGCTACGTTGCTTAACTGTATCCAAGTATGCCACTGTGTACGTCCTCCAAACTCTTTAAACGCAAAAGTCCTAGGCGAGCGGAATGGTCGTGCGCTAATCCCAGTTTTGCGGCGCCACGGAGCGCTCTGGAAAGGCGGTCCAAGCGATTATTCACGATTAGACCGGGGAGCGCCCGAGGCGTTTGCCTGTTGTCCAGATGTGAAACGGGACGTCGCCTGTACCGGAGAAATACCCGGACGTTACAAAAGCAGCGAGACGCGTACGATCACATGTATAGCGTGTCCGGTGGATCCTTCTGCGAGATCAGAGTTTCATTCCCACGAGAGCGCCGTCGACTCGAACCCGGTCGTACGTCGTGCAAATGGGTTTCGCTTAATTTACTCGGGAACCGCCCGTCGAGTGTTTGCGGAGTGGTCGTGAAAGGTTCGCATTCTGTTCGTTTGGGTTTTGGCCGCGAAGAAAAGCGTTCGAGGTGTTCCGACTTGCAGCATGCGTATGCATATATGTACCACTGCTCGGCCAAAGAGAACTTGTTCCACTCTTGATACGTACATAGAGAGAGAGTCCCCGTCGCGAGAAAATGGCGCGTATGGGAGAGACACTGTAACAGGAGGCTTGTCCCGCGGAGTCCTAATTATTTTTCAACGCCATGCGCGGCTGCGAAGACAGCGGTCCCGCCGTGGGAGAGCGCGGCCATCCGTCCTCGTGGGCGCAATTTACGAGCGCCGTGCGCCAGTGGCGCGCGCTGCGGGGGGTGCGACCTTGCCGATCGGAGAGGGCCGCATGCAGGTGATCGGCGACGATGCGTCGGGAGCTCGGCGCGTACACGAGAACCGTTTCGGTGGCGGATAAGTCTCGGGTGTATAATGGCGAATGCGGTGCGGCCTTGGGCGCCGCATGCGGCCGTGCATGTCGGCACCTCTGCGCGAACGCAGCCGCGATCGTTGAAGGCGAGAGAACACAAATGCGCGCACTTCTGTCGCCGCCAGAGCTCGCATCGCGCCGAATGCACCGGAGCGAGATGTTCCGCTATATGTGAATTTGCTGAACAAGCGTCTGTCGCCACTTTTCGGAGCAATCGATAAATGGCACCCGTCGCGGTGGCCGTGTCTCTGCGTAGCGCGAGGTCGAGGGTTCGATTCCCGCCCTCGGTCGCCGCGTTGCGATGGAAACGGATGTATAACGGGCTCTCAGCGTTGCGTGCACGTAGAGATTCTTAGCTCGTGAAACACCATGGTCCATACGCCTTGCACTACAACCTTGAAAGTAGGCCTTGGGTTTCTCTTGCGCGTTCAATTTCTTCGATGAATCGCATGAATGGACATAATTCTTAGCCTGTTGTGTTTATTCGTTCAACTCACGGCGAATACTGCACTTTATATATATACTTTTCCCAGAGCAATCAGCGCTTGTGTTCGGCGAACGGATCCATTCGGCGCCTCAGCGCTTGCACATATTGCGCTCATTTTGTCACGCCCCGAAATTTTCTACGAGGACGCAGGTACAACGTAGGCGCGAACGAGTGAAAGAGCGGACCGCCGAAGGGGACTCGAAGACGCGCAGCCATTGTTTGACCGCCTAGAGTTGAGTCATTTCTGTGCAACCCGCTTTCGTGCCGCACAGACACGATCAGACCCCGGGAAAAAAGATGGCATATAGGAATCGCGGCTGTATAGTCCGTCGATGGCGTTCTCATCGAAGACTCGGCGCCGCTTCACCTTTCAGTGGCTCCCGCGCACTGCAGTTTACGGCCGTCGTAGTCGGCCGGGGCCCGCTGTGCATGCGCGCTCTGCATGCAGCGCGCGCAGCTCACGTGTGACGTCTTCATGAAGGCGACGGGACACAATGCGGCCGAACCCGAGTTCGCGAGGCAGAGGACGTACGCACCTCTCGCCGAACGCTCGCCGTGTCGGCCGCCATTGTTGGGCTCCAAATGAACGCTGACAGGAGGGCGGGGCGACCGTGAATAAGTGCCGCCTGCCGAGCGCCGTGATTCTGCTTTCGGGCGTCGTGACCAGTGTGCATTGTGTGGCCCGCTCCTTTTTTTTTTTTTTCTTCCTCTGATGCAGGAACTGTCGGGAAAGAAGTAAATAATGTGTTCCACCTATGTCGGGCAGCTGTTGCTGTCAATGGCAGAAGCACCCCGATGAAATTTGTGGCATCCTCCGTGGAGCCCTATAGACGCAGCGCTTGGAAATTTCATATGCATTCTTTAATTAATTCATTTCATTTATATAACCAGAGTATACATTCCATAATGTTCCAAACTATAGCCTTTGTAGACAAGAATATTCAATACGGAACAAGAAATTTCTCTATACCAGACAACCAGAGGCAAAAGGTGTCTCCGCAACGCCTGTCTAGGCCTCGCAATCAAACCAATCGCTCAGCACTGCAGACAGTTCACAGTCCAATCTGAAACATTCGCTGTTATACGTATATACATACCTATAATAACACACGTGTAATGAAAACAGGGTACAAGAAATTGCAGTCAGTGTATACTGAATCGGCAATCAAATTCGTATTGATAGAAATGTTGGAAGAAAAAAAATATCATAAATGCACCTGTAGTCGAGTGGTCAAGTGAAGACTGGGTTTATCCGCCTGAAGTATCTCGTGTTACGCGATGAGGTCTTCGAGAAATCGTGTGTACACGGCGATTATCGCGCTCGCATCGGTGTGTGCGTGCGTCGCGGGTGCGATGTTGATGGGGCTGCTCGGTCGCACTGCTTCATCTCCAACTGGCGTCGTCAAGGATTGGTGGACCGGGAGTTGTATCAGAGAGAGAGAATTAACTGTAATGAAAAGGATGGCTCAGTTGCCTAAGCAGGGGCAAGGGTATTAGAAAAAGCAGCAACCTTCCTTCCCATTGTTCTTCACTTAAAAATAATGAGGACGCACCAATGAATGTCGCTTTACAGGAGATGTTGAGATTTCAGATAAGCGGACCTTTAAAGATTGACACTTTGCATACTATAATGTAAGGATCTTATCTGAAATCGCGTCTGAACTTGATCTCCTCCTATACCTTCGCTGAGCCATCGGTGCGTACCTTCAGTGATGTGCGGTCTACGAGGCTGAATGCTGAATGCCGAAGAGGGTTGCCTGGCTGCGTGCCTGGCGTGCTACTCCAGTTGTCTCTAATGAAAAATGTAATGATATGCGCAGTGCCCGTCACAGATACACAACATACGCGATGCGCACCACATCACACAGCAAGCATTCGTTGAGATGGCCTGCAGCGTGATAACGCGTTGCTCAAAGTGGCGCTTTACGACACCTCGTGAGAAACTCGATCGAGCGGCGTCCATTTTAAATGGCATTCGCAGAGCATACGCGACACTTCACTGGGCACTTGGGGTGGATGCGATGGTCCCGTATTTGAGGACCGCGTGTGCGCGATGCAGAGTCGGGAGGGTGACCGGGATTGGCGAGGCCCTCGGTCTTTGTTCGCTGGCCATCGTCTCCTCGGTTGTGGCGCTCAAGCGGCGGGGAAAGCGACGCCCCGGAAAGCACACACGGCGCACGCTTCGAGGGACGCAGCAAAGGAAGCGATGAACTGGAATCTGATTTCGCAATGCGCTCCCGGTTGCCCCCACGGGAAGCGAAGGCCCATGGTCCGGGCTATATATAGGAAGGCCTAAAGGGGGGAGGGAAGATGGCGGGATGGGTGCGGAGAAGACGTTGGCATTCGTGAGTGTCGGAATGGGCGGACACATTCGGAAGTGGAGGAGAGAGGCGGGGAAAGAAAAAAAAGTTGGGTGAGTGGGAAGCAAAATGTTTTGACGGCTCTTTTCCAAGCTGCGTTGACACGTGTTTAAAGAACATTGCTTCATCTTTCTTCCTCCCGCCGTGTGAGGACGGAATGCTTTGTGAGCTGTGCCATGGGAGAAAGGAATAAGTAAATTCTGCGAGGCGACTCTAGCTGCCCCTCTTTCTTTTTCTGTTTTCGCCAGGTGCGTGAATGCGAAGAGCATTACGGCTGCTCGATGATTAATTGTAATGTACCTTTCTTTCCTGATATTGAGGATAAAATGCTTATACTACCGTAAGACAGAATGCTATGTATTTTTTAGAAAATATAACCTCATTGTCATTACAGGAGCTTTTCTGTTTTTGTGGTGTATTAAATCAACTTTGGTCAAAATAAGAAAAATTATTGTGAGCGAGCGAGTGCCAGTAGCGCGAGTCGGCCCACACCGGCCACCAATCGTCGGTCAGAAATCGAAAAACATAGAAACCCAGCAGAAGACCCAGCTCTGACGGAACGGTTCGGCACGGCTCATTCAAGGAGAGAGGACCGGCTTCCTCACTCCGAAAGAACCGCCGCTCACTTACTTAACCACGGCTTCCTCTGTCTTCAAAAGAGCGGCCCACTGCTGAGCGCTCAGGAGCAAGCCGGATCTTTTGAAGAGCGAGAGAGCCGAGGCGAAAAGAACGGCCCGCTCCTGAGCGCTCAGGAGTGAGCCGGATCTTTCGAAGAGCGAGAGAGCCGAGGCGAAAAGAACGGCCCGCTCCTGAGCGCTCAGGAGTGAGCCGGATCTTTCGAAGAGCGAGAGAGCCGAGGCGAAAAGAACGGCCCGCTCCTGAGCGCTCAGGAGTGAGCCGGATCTTTCGAAGAGCGAGAGAGCCGAGGCGAAAAGAACGGCCCGCTCCTGAGCGCTCAGGAGTGAGCCGGATCTTTTGAAGAGCGAGAGAGCCGAGGCGAAAAGAACGGCCCGCTCCTGAGCGCTCAGGAGTGAGCCGGATCTTTCGAAGAGCGAGAGAGCCGAGGCGAAAAGAACGGCCCGCTCCTGAGCGCTCAGGAGTGAGCCGGATCTTTCGAAGAGCGAGAGAGCCGAGGCGAAAAGAACGGCCCGCTCCTGAGCGCTCAGGAGCGCTCAGGAGCGAGCCGGATCTTTTGAGCCGCTCTTTTGAAGAGCGAGTGAGCGGTGGTTCAGTAAGTGAACGGTTCAGTAAGTGAGCGGCGGTTCTTTCGTTCTTCAGCCGAAGGCGAGGGGGTGGATGCTACGCCGCTGTGTATAAAGACTGCATGGAGTACCGCCGCAACGCTTGTTACTCTTATCACGTGTTGCTCCGGAGGTGGATTGTCGTGAGAGACACGTCGGATGATGTCGAAGAAGCCGTACGACATTTGTCTGCTGTAGTCTGCTTTGCAGGGCCCGTTGTGCTTTGTCTAAGGATAGGCAACTGAAGGGAAGGTACGTTGTTTAGGGGGGAAGGGCTGGTGGTATGGCCCGCAACCATCAAGAGAGAGCGAGAAAAAAAAAAGGGAAGATGAAGCACGAACGGATTCTTGAAAAGTCACGCATGCGTGTTCCTCTTTCTGAGGAACCTGAACCAGTTTTCCGTGTAGCTTATCGGTGTCTTACGCATGAATGACAGCTTTCCCTTGCTTGGCACTTTTGACTCCTTTCTTTAACCTGTCACGAGGTACGTAAAAGATGTCTATCCTAGGATTTCGCTTACTATACACCTGGAATCAGAATGTTCAGTGCGGGGACCTGCTTCGATAAAGATTTACATAAAGACGCTGCGCAGATCCTTTGCGTAAAAAATTGCCACATTTCTCAGCTGTCCAAAGTGCAGTGCGCATGTGAACACTGCGGGTAGCGGAAGTTCATACAAGGACGAGAATGCCGAAAATTACTGCATTGTCGCTACCACTGTCGCGATCTTAAATTAAATGCGAGTATTTCTGTGTGTAGTTAAGCTTCACCCATGATAGCACAGCGCAGTAATCGAGGTCACGTTTTTTCTCCGGTCCTTTTCTTTTGTGTCGTCGCTTGCTGCACCCTGCTGTCATTGAAGACTATGGGGTTTTGCGTGCCAAAACCACGATCTGATTATGAGGCACGCCGTAGTGGGGGGACTCCGGAATAATTTGGACCACCTCAGGTTCCTTAACGTGCATCCAAATCGAAGTACACGGGCGTTTTTGCATTTCGCCCCCATCGAAGTGCGGCCGCCGTGGCCGGTATTCGACCCTGCGACCTCTTGTTTAGCAGCCCAACAACATAGCCACTAAGCAACCACGGCGGGTTAGGTGTCATGAATAAGTTCCAAGTCGCCCGTTCGCCGTCCTTGCGTCATTATGCTTGTTCCGTTCGTGGTGTATACATGCAATAAAAAGCAGCAGAGCGATCTTCTCTCATAAAGGGTTAGTCGTTATCGTGATGCAAATGTGCGTGCACAGTGAGGGTGGACGTTGAAAGCTGACTAACACTCGCTTCTTTTGCCAAAGGTGCGCCCCGAAAGATTACTGCAAGCACCCCCCCCCCCCCCCTTCCTCCACAATTCCGCAAACAAGCGTATTGGAATAGCACCGTATAGCGGCGACATAATTGATGGCCCTCAGGGTGGTGGTAAAGTATTCCCGGCGGCTTGTTCTTAATCTCGCAAACCCTCGCACTGCATCAACAGGCACGACGCGGTATACTGTGCCAGGAAGCAGTGGGGCGCCAAAGGTACTGCGCAGTAAGCAAAAATCGTGGCAGCTCCCGTACAAAGGCGCAGTAACAACAACGATCAGAGCGTCCATTCAACTGGCCATCTGCCTTGATCCCCGAGCAGCGCCCCATTTAACTTGGAAACCCAAGCCAAACGGGCAGGCCTGCAGCAGTAGGTGGACCGCGCTCTGAATCACTTACATCACACCCATCGCGCTCGCTCGCGGAGATAAATCCTGCGGCCCCACGGGCGAAGTGGTCCCGTGTCTCGGCAGGGCTTCGGTATCAATTCCTGCGAGCTCCCCCCGCTGTAGACGAAACCCCAGCAGTGCAAGCGACTCCGATTGTCTCGTCCCAAAGATCTGCCCCTGCTGACGCCGCCCGTGGCGCGGACCGATCGCCATCAGCGCGGCTTCCCGATCACAGCGCCGCCCCACGTCGATGGGAACCGACTGGGCTTCCCACTTCGCAGGGTACAGCGGGCTGACTGAAAATGCGTCCTCTGGGAACAGACCAATCCAAGGGCCCCTTGCTCTCGACACGAACACGGGCAGCTTTCGTCTGTCTCCGCGGCCAACCTTGTCGTTTGTCCCCGAAACCAAAATTGCATCCCGCTGGCGCATCGTATATATTGCGCGTAAAGGGCGATACACAAGGAAAGCGCTGTCGACGCGTTTCTACAAGGACGCACGACGAATTTCGCTGACTGTTCCCAACCACCACACGCGCAGTGCTTCGGCGTAATTTGAGCTTAGCGTAAGCTTCGCCAGACTCTGCGATCTTGAGCGTGTCACGTCCATCGTGCGGATCTTACATAATCTTCTTTTTTAAATAGAGTCACTCGTTTTCATTTGGTAAAGATGTCTTAATTTCGTCGGTACATACGCCGGAAGTGTGTAAAGCATTTGTTTCAATGTGTCAAGTGTGAAAATGTGTCAAGCGGCAGCTTCTTGCTCTGTATGCTATACTCTGTAAGCGCTGATGCCATGGCCTTACACGTCACTGTCTTTCATTCTTTTGAAAACAAGGTCTTCTTTGGTGACTTCAGATTGATTTAAGGTTTGTGGGATCTGGTTATCTGGCCACTTTCGTCTCCTCAAATTGCACTATATGAGACCTTCTTGCGTACGTATAGGACAACGAAAAGGGCGTCAAAATGAAGCTTGGAATGAAAAAGACGCACCATGTTAGCGTAGAACTATTTACGTAGCAGTAATATTGCGTAATTACCGCGAAAAGGCCGAAATGAAACCCAGGTGCGCTCGTTCAAAGCGCGCGCCTATAGAACCGGAGCCGTAATTGTGGCTTTGCTGTACGAAAAATGTCGGCCGATCCCGGAGATAGTGCAGTCTTTTTAGACTGCATTATGTATGCCAATCACGAAGGCAGTGCAGTCTAAATAAAAATAGCAAATCACACGATAAGCGAATGCGCCCAATAAGACCTTGTATTTATTCAATATCATCCGCGGTTGGCTCGTCTTTCTTTCTTAAATGTTCACGATCTGTTTACTACAGTGTTTTCTGCACGCACAGCGCTTCAGGAGACTGCCAGTTGATGCGGTTTCTTTGCTGATTCGTTCTCTCAATCGCTTATTGATCCGATCGCCCGCACGTTCTCTCGTACGGTGTTTGAGCGGAGGCCCTCTGTAGGACACCCCTCGCGTTCCTATTCGCTGTGCCGGCGAAGCTGGTCGTATTTCATGCTATACCGCGTCGTTACCAGACGTAGGCGCTTTCCGTCGCGTTGGTCGCGACATCTGACGTGGCAGCACCGATCCAGACGTATTTTCTCTTGACGCGACACTTGATGAATTAGAAACGAAGTTTTGCTGATCGTGCTCTGACTGCTTGCAACGTCAGTGATATGGCAGCTGAAAGCGCGTGCAATCCCAGTGTGACTGTAAGGTATAGCGGCAATATTCAGTTCCCACGCGCCATCAACTGCCAACACGTCTGGAAGAGAGCTCTGGCGAAGCACTTGGATATAGGTGGAACTGGCAATGCTCGCTTCCCGTGCGCCGAAGCCACCGACCATGGGGTTCTGCCGTCCTGTCGGGGGGCGGGAGAGCTCGAGTTACTGGCTGCTTTCAGATTTGGTCCTGTCCGTGTGTTCGCGCTGCTACAGTCACCGGGCGGGTAGCAATTTCGTTACCGAAGGGGTTCGGCGTCTCTCGTTTCGCCACCGCCGGCTGCTGCGTCCGAGCCGCCGTGTGTGGCTTCTGCAGGATCCCCCGGACGCGCCGCGTTATCCCAGCTGCGTCGACGCTATACGCGCCTAGCACCCGGGGATCTAGACCTGTGGGCAACAATGACTCGTCGGCGTCGGGTTCGCACCGCGGCTCGTTCGGGTCCCTCTCGCCGCTGCCTCCCCCGTTACCTCTAAATCACGTGACTCAACCGAGGGCGACGCACGTGCCCGGAGGTATGCTGCTGAAGAGAGGGAGAAAAAAAAAAGAAAACGAAAGAAGCTGCGCACTACGCGATATTGAGCTCGGCCGGCTGCGTATGCGGGCGGCCACGTGTGCAGTGTGATGAGGTGGGGGGCTGTGAGAGAGCTGCTCATCAGGGACGCGGAGGTCCGTCAAGATTGTCGGAAAGTAGAAAGAAAATGGAGAAACGAAGCGGCAGTGTGCGTAAGTTTGTTAGTGTAATCGCACGTGTAACTCGAAGTTTCGTGTTGTTCTTGCTGTTATGTTTCCTTGCTTGTACCAAACTCACCGTTTATATTTTATTGGGTGTTATTCAACTATAACGTAATGAGCGGCAGGCATTTAACAACGAGGGTAAATTACTGTCACGTGCGCTGAGGAGTGGAACCGCGACTACGTGCTCAGTCTACTAGACATGTGTGAAGTAAACAAATACGGTTGAAAACTGTGATGTGACTGGGAAGTACTGAACGAGAACTAATGACAGCTAACGCTGCCTTACGCTTTGCTCCAGCGCCCCTGTTCGCTATTCTATAGAATGTTGTCCGTCCACATGTTGTCCGTTGGAGGACAGCTGTTTCTGTCCTCCAACGTTGATGTTTACAACAACTTGATTTGGGGGACAGCGAGGAAAGTTCGCGCCTAAATCTCTGAAGAGCGTGTAATTGTGAACTTGGTTCAGTTTTTTCGTGAAGGAACAGCGCTTAAGAACGGGACAAGGGGGGCGAATTAAGGAAACTACGAACAGTCCAGTCCTTAATTTCGTGAGGCATGTAACACGGAAGAAAGGATAATATAACTCAATTTTAGTAGTGTCCTTAATCGCACAATATTTCTTTTTGGATGTCGTCTATGCGCCGGTTGCCATCCCGTGACCGAAGCTGAACAAAGGGCGGCATTACGCGGTTAAGGGCAGCAATAGGTTAGGCTGTTCTGTTGGGAAATGTTGAGGTTAGAGCAGGAAAAAAAAATACAGTGTATCGGGGTTGGGCGTTGCGCTATCAAAAACACTTTTGGGGTGAAAAGAAAGACAGAAAGAACAATGTCTGGACAGGAGAGTGTCCCCCGATCAGGGGCGGTGGGAGCGCCACCGTGAAAATGGATTCGCCGCGCAGCCGCAGAGGCTGTTCCCTATTGGCACTCCTGTTTTGCCACGTGCGCCGGTCATCATCGATTGGGGAGAACGTCGCCCCGCTGATGGACAGGCGATCGGGAAAAGCAGGGGAGCAGTGTGGGCGCGTCTGGCAGACTGTCCCGCTCTTCTCCGCTGCAGGCGCGTGAAAACGTCCGGCTTTGTTCGATGCGGCGAAGCCGATTACACCGCGTCTCGGCTGTTAGCCTCGCGATATGGGCGGCACTCATTCCGGCCGACCCGTGATCGCGGGACTCTGTCGTGCGTCTGCTACGATTCTAGTGAATGCGA
The DNA here is from genome assembly GCF_013339745.2 of Dermacentor silvarum. Taxonomy (NCBI): domain Eukaryota; kingdom Metazoa; phylum Arthropoda; class Arachnida; order Ixodida; family Ixodidae; genus Dermacentor; species Dermacentor silvarum. The sequence continues at coordinate 66,442,206 of NC_051164.1, read as the reverse complement.
AACTCTCGGACAACTGACTGTCGATACTATCGTTAATCATTTTTAAACTATCGATGTAAAAAAGGCCTATCAATAGTATTGCTATCGATAGCACGATCGATAGTATTGCGATATTTCGCTATGAAACTATCGATAGTATAGCGGTAGTTGGCTATTGAAAGTGCTATTGATAGTTTTGCAATTCTTGGCTAGTGATATGACCAGGAGTCTTGCGATAACTGACCATCAGTAACGCTCAATTCGTGCAATTGGTAGCACGGAAACTTGGCAAATTTATGTTGCAGGGTGTACTTGCGCTACGTCACGTGATTTTGCATCATCGATAGTGCACTATTGACAGTCCTATCGAAAGTACTAAAGCTATCGCTAATTTTCCATCGCTAGCAACGACGCGTCATGCACGCCGCCGTATCGCACACTCTCGCCGAGGTGGCTGTGTCCGGTTGTTTCGTCAGAGGCGGACTATACGCTTTCGGAAGAAACGTTGATTGTGCAGTCCCGCTCCTTGTGGTCCATCCCGAGGCTATTGCGATATCAGGGCTTACACGAATCACTACAGAAGGTTAAGATGGGGCAATGCCTGCGTTTCAACGTGCACATGTTGGAACAAAACGCGCAGCGTGCTTAATCGAGGTGGCAGAAAGAGCTAAGAGATTGATTCAATGACAGAGACGCGTGGAAGATCGTATAGGCGTAATATGGCTTTGGAAAGTGCAAAGTCGACCGCGCGTGACTGCTTCGCTAACTAAGGGGAGTGAAAGAAAGGGAAAGAAACACAAGGAGGTTAGCCACTGTAAATACCGGCTGGCTGCCCTGTACTGGGGAAAAGGGTAACGGGAATAAAATGTGATAGAAGAAACAAATAAGTAAAAATTTCGTGTTACACTAAATGGCGTTTGCGGTACATCAATACGGGCATTCCGTACACGTCCAGCTTGCAGCGCGGAATTTTTTTAAGCTGATGTGGTCGACTTACGTTGGTTCGACGCCCGGTGGGACATGCTGAATTAGTTTGAGTTGGCAGATTGCGAATGAGGCGGAGCGATTACCACGAATGAGAGAATTTCGGGCCACTACTGTCACAGCATCAGGATGTATGGTATATGGAATTGACGTTTAATTAACAGAATCGTTCTTTAATAGCGTACTTTGGTGCCATAATTTTCTTTTCACATCCGCGTGGAAAGTGAAAGCCGGCCGGTATATATAGGGTGGATTGGTTCTTCGTCCATCAATGGCGCGGTCGATCAAATAGTGCGCGTAATATATCCCACTTTTACGGGCCGGTCACGGCAGCTCATCATGACCGACGCGCCTCTTTTGCGCAGAGATTATGGAGCGGGCGCTCCTCCGTATTATGCAAGTGTAGCTGCCAACAGCGATGCAGCCTGCATGTGCGCATACACGCTTCATAAAGCCCATCCCTGGCGGGTGCGCTGTATTAGATCCGCCCACGGCGTGTCGATACATCACGGGATGTTCCCAGAGCGCACACTTTGGCGTGTTCAGCGCCCTTTGTAGCGGCGGAGTCATTGCGGGCGGCGAACCCTGCTGCGTTAGTGCGATACGTCGTGTTGCGCGCGCTCACTTTTTCTCGCACGAAGTAATCCCCGCGGGATCGGATGGTGCGGTTAGGTACATAACTGATTCTGGCTCGCTTTACGTTTATTGCAAATGCTCGCCCTTTCTGCAGTATATAGGCTGCCCCTTCTATATACGCCACGCAACGGCTTGATTCCTGAAAGCTCATTATGAGGGCGGACGTCGTTCAGCCACCGATGTGCGACAGAAATGGGAGAGCAGCCTAGAGATGATGCTCTAGGCTGCTCTTATTTTTTTTTTTTTTTTTACAAGTGCAGCGAATTGGCAAATAGGCAGATAATACGGCGAGGCATCTTATTAAAAGTGACCGACTGCGAAATTTTTTTTTTCACTGGATCTCGCTTTGCTGCCTATGCTGGGGGAACGCGCGTGCACTTTCACAATCCACTGAATCGCGAAAGAAACGGGGAGCACATAAACAGGGGGCGTAAGAGTCGCCTGCAAGCCGCATCTGACACGTAACGGGAAACGGCGGTACTGCACCCGACAAGGGAACTTCGCGATATCTCACGTGAACATCCAGCAGACGTCGTTGCATGTCGGCGTCGTTCACACGCTCACGCAGGCGCAACGAGACCGCAGCTCCGCCTGTCGCGGTCTGTCCCCCAAATTGCGTAATGACACGGAAAGCCGGCATCTCGCGATGCGAACGTGCAGGCAGCTCATTCTGGCCGCACAGTCACGACAGTCGTCCGCTACTGCAGCACAGAGATACCGCGGCGTGATTCAATGCTCGTTTGGATTTCCAACGCTCCCTGTGCGTGGTCACGCGTGTGCTCTGGGACTTGTTTCGTGAACCTTCTCTCATGAGCCTGAGGCGTAGACAACGTATGTAGTACGCGTTCGCTGCTGATACTAGACTGCTTTTTTCTTTGCCTGCCGCGCGGCCAGACCGCTTACACGTAACCTTGCGGCGTGTCACGAATGTGCCACACGTGCCATGTTTTCGGCAGTCTTTCGCCACAGTGGCATTCATTGAGGTGTTCAAGCTGCAAGCAAGCCGCCCCCAGTTGTCGCGACAACATGTAGACCGGCAACGTGTGCTACAATGCGGCCCCGAGCTGAGCTACGCGATGACGCTTGTCGCTTCATTCACATAATCTGGCTTACGAATACAACACTTCCCATTTTCGAGCTGGTTCGTCAAGCGCTTTCTCGCAACAACACCCGGGCCTGGACTCAACTTCGTAAAGTTCGGCAATTTTACAGCTTAGCACGCGCCGAAATGTGTCTACGCAGGCACATCTGGGTTGTGTTGCCACCGGGAATCGAACCCACAACCTCTTACTCAGCGGACATGGGTATGTATGCATATATACTATACAGGGCGACGCATCGGTTATAATAAAGGAGAAAACAGACCTCCAGAGGCAATGAATTGACTGTGTATTGAGGCAACAACAACAGCAACGTTGGATGGCACGAGATCAGTATATATAAAACTGGCTCTAATTGGGCGGAACGAGCAGAGGATGCGATGACCCCGACCACGCAGTGCGAATCGCTGCGGCCGAGCAAGATCGACCACAGGGTACCGGTTCCCCTCAGCGGGCATCCGCTGCCACAAAGAAGACTGCCACGTGGTGCTCAAGTCTCGGCGCACAAGGGCCGGACGGTAGCCGCATCGACGTCATCCACAAATGCAGGACACGTAAGAGCCGCCAGCATAACGCCAATGAAGTTGAAAGCGCGGCAGAAGCTCAAGACACTGCATGCACTATAGTCGCGTGCTGCACTTGCACAGCGGTTGCCCGCCAGCCATTCCTGTGCTATAGTATACCCCGGACATTAACACCTCTGGCAGAAATGCACGTGACCGTGTATCACCTCGTTTGAAGACTGGACTTGCCCCACGGACGGCCACCGGCTATTCCTGTGGGAGTTTGTACGGCCGGCGGGCGCCTATTATCGCATGCGATTACCTTTACTGAACACCCAGCCATCTTTAGGCCGTAGAGCTGTTCCTTTCATTCAGCAGAGTATGCACAAAAGCTGCTAGGAGCAAGACGGGCAACAACGCTTAACATACTCGTCCACCAAGTAGTACGATGTCCTCGTTCGCAATTCGCCGGCAGCAAAGGTGCGATTCCTTTGCCGTGCGCAGGCTCATTCCGAGCACTGGTCCTTGTAGTCGCACTAGGCCCAGCATGGTTACGCGCTATTCCCAATATCGCCTGCCTAAAGCGTGACGCGCTAAGTGAAAACTCGGCGCGCGGCACGAACTGCCGAGACCTCCCGGGGTCTTCATCGCGGCTCGTGCAGCTCTGGCGTCTCGCCCACTCTTCGATACGCAGCATCGCGGCGGCCGTGAATGCAGCGTTGCCATTAGCGCCTCTCCTATCGACATTTGGCGGGCGGGCAATGCGTGCGCCCCGCCAAGGACGGCGAGGGCGCGCTAGAAATGAGAAACTGGCCGGGGCGCCGACGCGCGGCACCCAAGGCAGCGGCACCCTCGGCTCGGCGGGCGGCCGTTTATCCTGCTTGCCATCAGGCGTCACAGCGGGGTGCATCTGAGACAACTCGCGGAGAACGAAAACGAGCATTCGTCGAAAAACAAGAGTGCAGAAAGCAGAAGCGCTGCGGGGCGGGCATGTTGGCGCGCGCGCGCGAGCCGCCGATTCGAGAAAGGAAACGGCGAGGGCGAAGATGACGGCAATCTCGCCCAACGCAGCCAGCCGGTCAGCGCGCAGCGACCGACCGGACGGCCAGCGTTGTAGTGCGCCGCTGTAATCACTTAGCGAAGGCGGTTCCGTGAGTCACGCCAACGCAGCTGCGCGTGCGAGCGGTCAACTCTTTCTCTCCTCCTTTCCCTAGGACGGCGTTTTTCCTGAGCGTCGTCGTTCTGCGAATCGCGCGCCCGTCTGATCACAGGGTGTCGGTCGGCGGCCCACCAAGGACGAAGTCGTCGTTAGGATGCCAATTAGCGTGACACCCCTTTTGTAAACAGCGGTGTTTAAGGGCGCCGATTAGGCATACCACACACGATGATCATCGCCGGTGGTACGGGGAAAAAGAAGCGCCGCGGCTTCGAGGGAAGGGTGCTCCGCGTGTCGACGTCGCGTCTCAGCGCGCGCTACGAATCGGCAGCGGGCGTCGACGCCTGCGGAATTTTCGCGTCGTCTCCCGCTCACCGAATGAATGAGAACGCGTGAACGGCCTAGACGTAACTGCATTAGTTTGCGATGGCGTTAGCTTTCATGTTGCCGCTTCGTAGTAAGGCGACGTCACCCACCTGCTATGACGTCATGCGACGTTGTTGCCAGGTGGCTGCAACGTTGTACCAGGACCTTGGCTGAACCGAAGGCGTGCATTTCGGGAATCGCCTCTGTGGGGAGTCACTTGTGCGTGACGATGCGAATATGTTATTCAGTTCTTAGATGCACGTGTTTGTGTGTACAAAACAGATCAGACACATTTTAACAGCTTCATTGGAGCACTTGACGTTCCGAACTTTCCGAAAATTAGTACGTCTTGCAAAGGATTGCAGGTTTTTCGTATAAACCCTTCATATGTCAGCTTCTTAACGCAGCTCATCACGCTGCCTCAACGTTGAGCAAACAGACTACGTTGCTTTCAAGCTGTCGTCTGCTATTCAGCCCAGCCTTAACGCCGAAGCGGGTCAGAAGCACACCTTCTTCTAAAATGGTCCTAGGATATGAGCGACTCGCCACATCAGCACATGTAGTGGAAACAAGCCCAGTGATCGAGCTTTAGCGTTTTGCACCCGCTTTTATAATGTCCGCCTTCGATCCGCTCTCGATCATCGTGCAAGGGATCAGTTACCGGGCAGCCTGCAAAGCAAGATGAATGCGGAGAAGTAAGATTAATGTTGCACAGCGGTCGCTTCGGATGAAACAGCGATGATCCCTCGACGAGGGATTTCGAGACTCGGCAGACGCTCGCTGCTCGGCGCAGCGTTGAAGGGTGCGCAGTGACGTCATGCGCGAGATGGAGTCTTCTCTAATTCTCGTTTTCCCGCCCGCCTCCCCGCGGGGTCACGTGGCCGAAACGAGTGGGTGGGGTTGGAGCCGGGACGGGGCGCGAAGGGAGAAAGTTCGTGACGTGCCACGTGCCGAATTCAATTTCTTTACAAAGCGCACGTGTCGAGGCCGTTATCGGGCCAGGACTGCGTGGCGCACTCCGCTGCAGCAGTGCATGCACCCCGTGGGTTCTCGGGGTTCGGAGGACGGCTCGTGGTTTCATGCACGGCGCTCTCGTGAGAGCAGCGAAGTTCTTCGCCTGGCGGCGCTTTCCCAAATTAACGCGGTTGTGACGCGCAGAGCTCGCACGTATGCTGCAGCGACAGGGAACGAGTGTCGCGCGCAGGTGAGGCCACGGGCATCGAGCCAGGTCTGAGTGGACGTAGACGAAAACTTGGTCCCGACCCCCGGTGCCGTCCTATGTGGACCTGAGGTGCCAGTCGTCGATGACGTACGCTTTGTTACGCGGTCCTCCTCTTTACGTTTAACTTGCAATCCTTTTACCTAATCTCAGGATGGCTGCAGCCATACGTTCTTCTTGCCCGTTTTATCTTCTTCCTGTACTGTAGGGTTGCATGTTAGGTTGCCGATTTTCAGATCTCACGATAGTGCAATTTATTTTACATAGGGAGGTGATACGAGTATTTTTCAGCGTGCTTCGGTACATTTCTATCCGTACGAAGCGATAAGTAATCACAGGCTATCCAATGGGATACTTGCTGCCGTAGCGTTGGGCATGCGCCGTGAAATGCACTATAAGAAACGTGAAGAGGAGCATATTCTTTTACTATCAGTTCGAATCTAGAAAGAAAAGCATGTGATCTTTCCGTGCTCATTTCGCTTGCTGTGTTAGGCTGCATGTCTTGTTTGTGGGAGAAATAACTACACTTTCGCTCCTATTAACTGCGCCTAAAGGAAGGCGCTTCCCGAATTTTCTGGCATGATGCCGCCAAGTGATGCAGGAACATCCATCGCTTCGCACCTCCCGCTGTGACGCCCGTCTTGGCTCTCAATAATCCTGATGGAAAACTCGGTCCTATGTCAACCAACACGCTGCTTTGTCAGGCTCGTCTTCCGTTTATATTCGTGCCTTCGGCGTCTCGGTTGAGCAGCAGCTGTTGACGTCCATCGCCGGCCATTCCCACCGCGATGAGCCAGCCGGAGTTGCGCGTCCCGCTGTGCTTGCTGACCGATTGGTTCGATGCGCCCCTCATTCGCCGCACTTCGCGCTCATTTCTGTCGTACCCTTTCTTCCGCGAAAATCGACTTTTCGAACTCAAGTTGGCTACACCTTTAATATAATGAAATAAGTCAGATCAAATCACTTATACTTAGAACATTCGAATAAGGCCAATGACGTACTATTACGGACAATTGAAACGCGAACAACTTAAGACTAAATAAAAAATGGATTCTTTTTTTTTTCGTTTTTCTGCTTTTTCCAATACTTCTTTAGTCGGCATCCTTTTGGATTGTACGCCGCTTAGTGTGAGCTCCCTACTACCATCTTTGGCGACGAGATAAGTTACGGTACGTAGTTGAAGCGTTACTCGGGAGTAAAACCTGTCCGATCCGACGGGCACACAGACGCTCTGCGGGCTAGCGTGCAAGACAGACATAGACAGACAGACAGATAGACAGATAGATAGTAGATAGATGATAGTAGACAGACAGACAGACAGACAGACAGACAGACAGACAGACAGACAGACAGACAGACAGACAGACAGACAGACAGACAGACAGACAGACCGACAGACAGACAGACAGACAGACAGACAGACAGACAGACAGACAGACAGACGACAGACAGACCACAGACAGACAGACAGACAGACAGACAGACAGACAGACAGACAGACAGACAGACAGACAGACAGACAGACAGACAGACAGACAGACAGACAGACAGACAGACAGACAGACAGACAGACAGACAGACAGACAGACAGACAGACAGACAGACAGACAGACAGACAGACAGACAGACAGACAGACAGACGACAGACAGACAGACAGACAGACAGACAGACAGACAGACAGACCACAGACAGACAGACAGACAGACAGACGACAGACAGACAGACGACAGACAGACAGACAGACAGACGACACAGACAGACAGACAGACAGACAGACAGACAGACAGACAGACAGACAGACAGACAGACAGACAGACAGACAGACGACAGACAACAGACAGACAGACAGACAGACAGACAGACAGACAGACAGACAGACAGACAGACAGACAGACAGACAGACAGACAGACAGACAGACAAACAGACAGACAGACAGACATACAGACAGACAGCCAGACAGAGACAGACAGACAGACAGACAGACAGACAGACAGACAGACAGACGACAGACAGAAAGACAGACAGACAGACGCAGACAGACAGACAGACAGACAGACAGACAGACAGACAGACGACAGACAGACAGACAGACAGACAGACAGACAGACAGACAGACAGACAGACAGACAGACAGACGACAGACAGACAGACAGACAGACAGACAGACGACAGACTACAGACAGACAGACAGACATACAGACAGACAGACAGAAGACAGACAGACAGACGACAGACAGACAGACGACATACAGACAGACAGACAGACAGACAGACAGACAGACAGAGACAGACAGACAGACAGACAGATAGATAGATAGATAGATAGATAGATAGATAGATAGATAGATAGATAGATAGATAGATAGATAGATAGATAGATAGATAGATAGATAGATTCACGACGGTTCGCTTTCGCACCGACTGTGCGTGTGTCGTTTTCAGCGCAGTGTCATTGTCTGTCATTGTACCTCCACGATAGACGGTCCTAGCTGGAACAGACAAGCCATGCGTGGCTCCTTTTGTTTCGTGTCGCTGGCCTTTTCGGCCATGGCGTGCGTGCGCGCGCTCTTCAGACCCCGGCGTGTTCTCGGAACGCCCTCTGCAGGTTCGCTTGTGCCCGGTAATTTCCCTTCACGGGTTTCTGTTTCACGCGCGCGCGTCTGCCTAGCCGACGCTGCGGTCACGGGGCCTGCCGGTGACCTTCGTTTCCGTTGCGCCCTCGTGCGTCATACCTGGGCAACTGCGGCAAGGTGTCTGTGGAAAAAATATACGCCCTGACACACCGGCGACATCCGAAGCTTTGTTTGAGGGAAATTAAACACCTGAACTGATAGGTATTTCAACATTCTACTTTCGTTAGTTTCGCTGTGACATGCTCATTACTACAAGAAAAAAGAAAACGATAGCCAGACTTCCATTTCTTGGATTTCGCGCCAGAACGCCAGTGCCGGAACGGTCAGTGTGACATTATCGATTTCGAAGTACTTCCTTGTACTTGGTCGCACTTGGGCCGTTGTGGCGCAGTAAATGTTCACGAAACTTCGGGAAAGTTTAATCTGACTCACTCATGATACTATGTATTCCATATTAACTGATGAAAAATGACGTAAACCCTAGTAGACCCTTTCAAAATCCGTGGCGTCATGGCCTGCTGGCGCGGGAACTTCCAGGAGGCGTCGCCTCCCGTGTTGGCTTCTTTCTGGCTTGTCAATCTTCCTCCGCGAGAGGAGGAGCTTTTTTTTTGTTTTTTAGCATTGCCGAAGCGTAGTTTACCAATGTACATATGAACCTATGTTTCTCTTAGTGTAAAGGCCAAGTGCAGCGACATTTTGGACAGTGTAAGAAGCCTATATATAGTTTAACACAATGTAGATAACGAAGAGCCTTCTTGCAAAATTTGACGCTTGACATAGGAGCAGGAAAAACTCGCAAAATATAAGTTTTTTATAATAAAACTGAAATAAAACACCGCCATTACCGCAGGCCGGAAGTGACGCAGAACATTACGCGCGGCTCCTCGACATGACTTCCGAGATTACAACGGCGCACCTGTGCATGGAATCACGGAGGCCACGCCGTTGCGTAGCGTAGATACCGCGGCTTTCGCGCTTACTATTTCTCTCGCCGCGGCGAGACCACTGCGTGCTCTGATTGGTTGCTGTGGTTCGTCAACCGTTGCGGCGCGAGCCAGCCCGAGCTCCCGCGACGCGCTGAAAAATCTCGGACGTAGAGTGGTGGGACCGCCAGGTGCAGGCGTCGTCGTCGGCTTAGGCGCTCTTTAACAGCGGCTAAAAGAAAAAAAGAAAATGAGAACTACACAATTACCGGCTCTGCCAAGATAGTTTCTGTGGTATGTACCAAATTTACACCAAATTTAGCCGAAGTAAAATTTCGTTTGAGTTGGCTTCCAACTCTGCGCGCAGGATTTTACACTTCAGTTCCGGCATTCAGCGTATCACCTTTTCGTTCTGGCGGATGTGGCTCGCGCTTACCGTGTGTCACTTCTTTCATAGAACACACGTGTTGAAAATTTTTAGTGCGAACCTTACTGGTGGTTCGTAAAATGCGAAAGAGCATCATGTAATCGTGATGCTGGGAAAAGAATAATCATGTTACAACTAGGCTAATGGTAACCCAGTGCGACACACGTGGACGAAATGAGGGCGTAAGACTGTGTGACGTCTTCTTTTCGTGCATGTAATTCGCCCGGCTTAACTCATGTTTAACGCACTGTGACTCAAGCTTTCCCACCTGCTGTAGGCTAAGTAGAAGGCAACAACATTTGGAGGACGCTTAAGCTTCGCCTTAAAGAGTGGAACGCGAGAGCATTCAAATATCCTTGACTGCTTCTCACGCTTCCCGGAAACTGCAGCTTATGTAACCGTAATGTTTACCAGGAAACGCTGGCGGCGAACGCTATGCACGAAGGCAAGCTTTCTGGTAGAAACGTGGCCTCTTGCGTGGGCCGATCCCGGAGGTATAGTGCACAACCGCGCCAAAAAAATTACATCCTTTTCAGGTTTCTGTTCTTGTTTCGCATTCAGTATTTCAGTCTGAGTACATTTAACATAGAAGGCATGCGCTGTCGGTGTTTTGTTTCATGGAATTTGTTTGTGGGCTGTCACTCAAAATTCTAAGGAATAACTTTGTAAAGAATGTAAGACAAGTTGTGAGCAACTTTAGTAAGGTGTGGCAGTATAACCCCCATATACCACAGGTCATATAGCAAGGCGTGGTGGCATATACGTATACCTAAATATAACTTTCTCTAGCGGACAGCGCCGCCGACGCCGACACCAGATTTTCTGCGACACGGGAGATGGAGGGGCACAGCGCGGCTAAATTCTGAAATCCCCATCGACGGCGGCTCGACCGGTTCAGAGGCCGCGCGTAATAGCCGCCGCCTATTGCGCATGCGTGCACGGTGGAACCGTTTCCACGAAGTGTCGATATCACCCCGGGCCTGCGGCAGCTGCTGCATGAGTTCGGCGGCTCGCTCTCTTGATATGGTCCCGCGTTCGACCCCCTGCCGCGCCCGTCTCTCGGCGAACACCCCCGCTGCGACCACATCGCCGCCATGCGTGAGCGTCTCCGTCTGGCATCCGCTTTTGTCGTCATCATATATGCTGCGCTGTATTTCAACCGCCTTGACGGTCCCGCTCTTCGGCCGTTTTGCTTTTCAGGCCGCGTGCTTGTGGATGACTTGGCCGTGGCACGACTTCAGTGCCCGTGTGTAGCACACGGATATCGAGCTGCTCGTTAAGCTGACTCCTAGTAAAATTACTGGAGCTGCCGCTGCTCCCTCGAAAGCCACAACTTGGTCTTCGGGTATTCGCTTCCTGTAGGCAGTTATAATGAGCTCCGGCTTTGAATTCATTTTTCGTCCTCTGAATTTTTCTCCTCCTCGGCGTAAATTTATACTTTTACTCTCATGTACGGTTGACTTCTCTTTCGACGCGTGTACCGTAATAGGGGAGGTTTCGAGGCGCGACTGAAATGAAATTTCTTGTTGCATACTTTTCTTGCTATAGTGTCTCCACCTCGCGGCCAGCTAAACTCAGCCCTTTGCCTGCCTTCTGCGGGCCTCCCGTAATAGGCGCGCGTTTTCCTTGTTGCTTAGTCCTGCAGATTTAATACCGCGTGGTGCCCGAAGTACGAAAATTGGACGTCCACTCCACGCCCGTTCAACTTTACCGGAAGTGTTTTGTATTAACTTTTTTGTTCCTTTTTGTTTAAATAAAGGCCACCTTTATATGCCTGCATGCACTTTGTCGAAATGGGGCTGTTATTTCGCGCTGATACGTGTTTTATAAAAGGAGACAAATACACGAATGTTTAGTGAAGCCGTGTTTTATTGATATAGTCCGCGCCTATATAATATAGCTTGCCTGCGTACGGTGTACCTAGCTTGAAATAATTTCGTTCCGTATATGACTGCAGGTTCATAACATTTATTCATTGAGAATAACAAACATCGTCCAGTACTGTGAAGGTGGCGCTCGATCGCTGGTGTTCGATTATTTGAGGCAGCATCAGCGTTTCGTCGCCGCGTGAGTGTGAGTCACCTGGTACGTCACTGTATACCGAAACCGTCGTCGGGGGGAAGTATGTCGTGGGAAGCTAGCTGGTCGTGGGTTACGTTGGACGCGTGTAAAGGCTTAGAAGTTTTCGAGTTCGAGTCACGTGTGGTTCAGCCAACCGCGGAGGCGGGCAGGTGTGTTACAGCTGCCGTGGCCGCTGTTTATCGAGCCATGTTGTGGGCGATGGTGTCGCGGGAACGGCAGGTTGATGTGGCCGCCTAAACTTGCGTGTCCGGTTGAGAAGTGTATCTGTAAATTATCGGACGTCTGAGTTACGGCTGTGTCAGAAACGACCGGTTCATACCTTTTCATCTGGTCTAGTCGGTGCGCTATATTGCGAAGCAGAGAACACCCGAGTTATATACGAGCTGCAAGCAGTGTGCATTAGACAGCGAACACGGGTATAGCATATATAGCTGAGATTAAAAGGAAGACGCTGAGGATTGAAAGTCATGTAATCTGTAGAGCATATAACCACGTATGCCTATTTGAGCGTGTCTTAGTTACTATAATATCTACGCGCATGCGTGAAAATAAAAGTAAGGTATAAAAAAAAATCGGGGTTTTACGAGTCAAAAGCAAGATCTGATTACTCCGTATGGGGGGAGACTCCGGATGAAGTTTGAACACATCGGGTTCTTACGGTGCACTTGCACCTAATACACGGGCGTCTTTGCATTTTGCCGACATCGAAATGCAGCGGCCGGGATTTGATCCCGCGACTTCGAGTTCAGCAGCGCAAGTAACGACGCGGTAACCATTAAGCTACCGCGGCTGGTGAAGTCATGGAATGGTACTGCTTTGGGCTAGTTGGTAACATTTCACGATAAATGTTATTTGCGCACAACTTGAAACGTTGCTAAATGGAAAGTTTGCGCTTGTGTCTGTCTTTCTAGTCTTCGATCGTTTAAGGTGGTGCGCAAATAACATTTATAACGTAAAGTCAGGTGCGGTTGAGAATGTCCTTGTCTGTCTCCTTTTGTACCGTGATGTTTCATCTGAGCTTCTCAAACTTGAAACTCTTCCAAGCACACAACCGCTGGTCTATTCCAGCCGCAGAACTGCTGTCAGAGGAGGGAGTCGAGGAGTGTCGAGGGTTATGGGGTGTGGTCAGCGTTATCGGCACATTAGGCGGAGTACGCGGACGCGACCGGCCATCCTCGAAGATAGCTGGCAGAGGCCGTCGTCCCGCAGTGGACAGGACGAACTGAGGACGTCGACGCGGGATGAAAGCATCAGAACACGCCAGTGTTCACGCGTGCAGCCAACCTGGACTCCAAAACTTGGCTTTCGCCATCGGAGGACGCTCGCCTCGCGCTCGACCGTGAATCTCGAGCGCATCGCATAGCCGCGGTATGCGCGAACCGCTTTGAAGGCCCTTGGCCGTCCCGACTGGCGAAGCTGCCCCGCGAGCCTGTCGCAACATCCCCGCCGCCTACATGCTCTCGGCGGTGCGCGACCGCAGGGACTCGCCGAGCCATGGCGCTCGACGGGTGCTGCTCGTTACTTCCAGCTTGGGTCAGCAGCGGTCGGCGTCGGACCAGTCGGTGTCAGCGGGTGGCTTTCCGGCGCCGCCAAAGGCAACGCCGCGTGAGCCGCGACGACCGCTTGGGTTTATATATACTGTAAGAGCCTGTTCCTTGCTCGCTTCGCGCCCGACGGAGGTCCGTGCGCGGCTTCGAGCATTTGCTGCACGCACCGAGTCCGGTGGGCAAAATAACATCGCCCCTCGCTGGTAATGACGCGCACGTTGCACTGCCTCTGTCGGCCGCCGCCTTTAGCCTCGCCGATGGCCACGCAGCGGTGCGCCTTCGTCGCCGCGGCCCCGAAACCTTTCCACCGAGTGCGGAGGACATGCCAGTTCGGTACACACGGGGACGCCTGGCTGTCTCGGCGCGAGCGCTGTGTTAGCATTGCGTTCACACACCAGCAGCTAGCCTTACAGGCCGAAGTGATGTTAGGCTTTCCGTGGTCACCCTCTGAAAAGGGTGCGATTCTCGCATATGTCTAAATGTTGCGTCATACCTGCCCCCGTTTCGTATATCCCGTCTCCTGCTCGCTTTGTGACCGCGAAATCGCGCACCCAGTTCCCACGAATGTGACTGCTACTGTTACACAAATATTTATGTAGGAAAATTATAACTGCGCTAAAACGAGACACGAGAACGAAGTGGACAGGACGATCGCAGTCCTGTCCACCTCGTTCTCGTGTCTCGTTTTAGCGCAGTTATAATTTCCTAAATGTCTTACCAACTAGCCCCCCATCAAACGCTTCTCGAGTGCAAATATTTATGCTGCAATACAATCCGATGCGATATGAAATGATAAGTGCACGCTTCCTAACTTGTGCACGTTAGCAGACCACGCAGAGCGCTCGTGAAATGAAGGACACCTTTAAAAAAGAGTGGGGCGCTCCTGGTGTTGAACGACACGCCCTGTGCTCACAGACTTGTGACCGCAGGACGTGTCGTTCAACACCATTAGCTTAACGCACGTTTACATTATGCCAGCTGTCGAATTGTGCTTCCAAGTCTGAAGATATTGTTTAACCGATTGTGTGAGATCTCTTGCGCACAAGTGAGATAGATAGCTGGTGCATATGTCGACCTGGCGTCAGCAGCCGACTCCCGCCAGTTCTTTCGCTTGCCTGTCTGTGACGCGTGATGCGATGACGCTTTCGGCTCCCCATTCAGTCGTCCTTCCAATGTTTCACCGAGTCGCTATACTTTCAAGCTTGGTACCTGTGGGCCAGAAATGCTCGGACAACCTGAGATGCCTTTCCACTTCAGTACTTGGTCAAGAACTGCGCAGTACATTTAACATAAATACGAAAAAAAAATGAGGAAATACGAGAGTCGTCACATTGCTTTGCACAGACAGCGGCCGTGGCACAGATGGGCTTGCCGCGTGCGTGCGCGCGCGCCAGTTTCTTTTACACCAGAGACACCGGAATGGGCAAAACTTATAATAATTTCATTACCCGCTTTACTAAAGCTTCCTTCATATAGGTTTCGAAAATGTGCGTTTGATCTGCATAATTTTTCTCTCTTGCTTCCTTCATTCGTTTGTTCAACACTGGTGTTACTTTCTGTCAAGATATCGTACGACATATTCTACGGATGCCCTTGTTCCTGGAACGTAGGGCGACGTGCTAGTGTGCCAAGTTTTTGTACTGAAATGTTGCATTAAAAAAAAAAAATACGCTTGTCTTGCCAAACTCTTAATACGCTTTCGTGCTGTTGGTGGCTCGTGGATGTTCCGCTCTCGTGCACTTTCACAGTTTCAGTTCAAGTGTGAATCAAGTGCGTTTGTTTTCTTAGGGCACTTCTTTGAAAAGTGGTGTGTCGAATTTTCGATCTGCGGCAACGTCGCTGCATTATGCCGCCAGCGTCTCTTCGCAGTCTTTGCTTTCATAATAGATAGGGACATCGGGAAAAGGGAGAGGGTAGGAGGGAGGGGGTTAGAGAGACTGGCTACTTATCCGCAGTTCATTAACTTTTCTGCATTCACCCATCTCTCATCCTGGGGCCCGATTCATTGGTCCGCAGTGGCAACCGTAACGGAGAATAAACACAGAAAAGGAGAAAGAAACGAAAAAAAAGAAGAAGAAGAAAAGCTGTTTCATTTGCAGGCCGTGTAGGTTTTCCTGCCCGTGGCTTCGCAACGACGCGAGAACGTAAACGAGTCGACTGCGCGGAAAACGGAACAACCTTGGCGTCGAAAGCAAGAAAACAGGCATCGCCAAAAGTCAGGCGACGCGGGAGATTAGAGGAGTGGCGCAGTGTTTAAAGAATGACCCTCGCCTCTGCACTGGTCTTCTCGGTGTCGTCTGCTTTGGCCGCGCGTACAGCTTTTGTAAGAAAGCACGCGCGAGGCCTCGCAGCAGGCATCGTTGTGCGCGTGCAGACGGCAGAAGTAAAATAAAAAGGGATTATCTGCAATGCTGCAAACGTCGTCTGCACCGGTGTGGCTGCAGCGCGCGGCTTCTTCGCGGAGCCCGTGTGCGTATCCGAACCGATCCGTCTTCGCTCGCTGTTGGAAAGTCGTTATTCCCGCGGTACTGCGAGCTCGAGTTTATTGTTTTCGTTTCAAGTTGTTTCGAAGGGGTGCTCGCATATGTTTATGCGCCCGCGCCTATTCATCTCCCCGCGTTCGCCTTTAATTGGTTGCTTAAAACGCTTCGACGAACCCCGCCACATCGTCTGCTCCTCCCAAATGCGTCGTCGACTTGTTGTGTTGTTGCTGTTGTGTCTGACATAAGTGAGCAGAGAGCAAATTAAATCAATAACCGCGCCGTGAACTGCGTTGGTGGGGCTTCGCCCCGCACGAAGCCGTTCAATTGCGGTTTGCCTATTGGACGGGTTAGCGAACGGAGCATTCTTGACTCACAGCTAACGTGTAACAACCTTTTTTTTTTTCCTGCAAATGTTTCCTGACGATATTCTGATTTTGCATTGCCTCTCACATGCGCATGAATACCACGTTCGGGCTCGTCGTTGGCATCCGCCATGTTTTTCATCGTAAGTTTTTCATGTGTTTATGCGTAAGTCCATCTCTTCAGCTCGCACTGGTACCGTCTGTGACTTAGTAGAGACGCTGCTTACGAAGCCCAGATTTCAATTCGGCATGTATTAAATATGCGTTCTCCTTCACCCCTCCTTTTCTTTCATTTTGAAGTTGCGTTTACGTTTTCATTTTCTTGTAGGTGGCTGTCTTATTAGTAGTGATCCTAGGACAAACGGCTCTCCCGTAGCCTACTTTTGCAGGCCTTCGTTGCTTTATGCAGGACAACTGCTCGACTCTTTGTTTTTACTTTCTTTGAAATTCATTCGAACATGATTCAGTCGGCGTATACTAAAGGGACTTCCTGGTCGAAACATACCGCGCCTCAAAGACCCGTTGATTTCCAAATTCGATGGCGATGATTACGTCAATCGCATTCGACTGCGTCTTTAATAGGCGATACAAGAAACCTTCGGCGTATCAATGCGAACAGCTGAAGCACAGTGCAGAACGGGAGTGCGCTTTCGGATTTGACGCACCTTGACTTGTGTCTCAGCATTTATGAGCATTTTTTCTCTCTTTCTTACTTTTTCTGCGCAATTTTCACAAATAGGGCATTGCTGAGAGCGCACACTCTGTTTATAACCAATAAGCATGCGTTTTGTAAGGCAAATTGAACTTGCCCAGCCCGATTCCCTTTTAGATTTTCCCAGAACACCTGAGCCGAAGTTTGAGGAACCATGAGAAATAAAGTACAAAACTTATCTGGCTGAAAACGACAAAAATATCCGGCTGTTATACGACGTAAGCTATTGGAACCGCGGTACTCTAACGGCTTTTACTCCTCTATGGCTTCGATGTAAGTAAGAGAGGAACACACCAAGGGGGGCTGTTAAACTATGTGGTGGAAGGCACACGTTTCTTTTTTGGCGGCTGGATGATGCATC
Source organism: Dermacentor silvarum (assembly GCF_013339745.2). Lineage (NCBI taxonomy): Eukaryota > Metazoa > Arthropoda > Arachnida > Ixodida > Ixodidae > Dermacentor > Dermacentor silvarum. Next base: position 66,424,731 of record NC_051164.1, on the reverse strand, counting down.
AGGGTTGCTCGGCTCTGTCTGGTCCCACGATCATTATTCATCGCCAGCGCTACACGGCTCGAAAGCTGTTACAGACGCGGCCCGCATATCGGCAAAGCGAACAGAGTCCTTCGCGTCGCCTGCTTCCCCTCTCATGTTGTGCGCTGTCAACTCCAGACCAGGCGATCTTCGCGGCGACCGCACGGCAGCTAATGCAGGAGCCTGCTGACAACGAGGTGCGGTTTTGTGTTTGGGGGCCTATTTCTGGTTCTCAATTTATACCTGCTTCTTCGAGCGCGGTGTTTTCGCCAAGTATCCTTCGCAGAGTTTCGCGTCGTTTATTTCTCCGCGCGCTCCGAAGCACTTGTGCAGAGTTGCTTTCCTTATTATTTTTTTTTTTTCGTGGTAGGTTGATATACCTTCGCCAGGAAAAAAGAAGCAGACGACACTAAGGGAGCGAAGCAGACGACAGAGTTATGTTAAAAGTTACTGCGTTGCCTTGTACCGTTTCCTGCTGTGATGCACGTTGTTTGTTTAGTGAACGCACGCAGGTTCTTGCTTGTTGCGTACAGTTCTTTCCATACAACGTCCGTTCAGTGCCAAGAGACGATACAACTTTGTGATGGACGCGTATTCTCGGCATCTGTCGGCGTGCGATATCTAAGCCCACGTTGCCGGCGTGGGTACGAGCGCGTACACCTGATGGACGACTCTCCGCGTTAACGTTGCGCAGTGGGTAAGGGACCGAGTTCTCACGTAGCTTGTAGCACTATACAGCATTCCTGCTTGACTGCTTTCTCTTCGTTTAGGTGAGACCTACGAAGAGACGACAATCGCTATCAGCGTGTCAAAGGAGATACATCGAAGGGAATAAACAACAAGAAAGTCAACCCCAACTCAGTACCACTTCGCTTCGAGAGGCGTGCCGGATACCGCGGTGGCAGATTGGTTCATATCTTTACGTCGCTTCTCGCTACCGCGCTCGCAGCGCGCTCGGTCTTGCAGGCTTCGATGTTCGGATGCGGTAAGGGGCCAGTTTACCCAGTAATGTTCGTATACATTTGTACTTAGTTTTCCAGTCATGTAGCAGTAGGTGCAACCCGATGGAGTAAAACCAGGAAAATTGGCAGCGTTCGTGCGCTCGCTATTCGGTGGATGCGAGATGGAATGCCGCACTCGCATTGTTCAGCGCATCATCTTCCGGCTGACCCAATTTGATTTCTTCGCATACGGTTCATTGTCTGGCACCTCATTAGTGTGAGCGCGCACTTGGCGGCTTTTTACGAAATCGCCTGCCAGCGAAACAGAAGGAAATGAGAGAGAGAAAGAAAAAGGAAAAAAAAAAACCATAAGGCGAGTCCACGCGACACCAGGAAGGCGTTAAGAACAGAAAGTGGACGCGCGTTTTCATAAAGAGCCGAAGGGTATTCTGAAGTCATTTCTGACACTGCGGCAGCCGCCATCTTCTTTTCAGCGACGCCGAACTTTCGGCGCAGGCTGCGGAGTGCGTTCTTTGAAAGCGCGGTCCTCCGCCCTTCGCGCCGTCGTGTCCTTTGTACCAAAGGCGCGCTTATTAATGGCCGTCCTGACTTAGACAATCACCCGGCGGGCCCTGCTTTTTCCCGAAAGCGCTCCCTGCGTCATCAATACCGCGCAGCGGACGCCGAGTCTGTTACCGCGTGTTAGAAAAACCGCGTGTTAGAAAACTAGCTGCAAGTGGCTGCGAGTTTGGCTGTCGCGTGTTTCGGCCGCATGTTTTCGCTAACTGGCGCCGACCAATCGCGAGCCGATTGCTCATTCGAGCAGCTTCGTGCACTCGGCTTCTGATTCGTTGCGGCCAACTCTAGCCTCGGACACGCTGCAGTCCTTATCGAGACAGGGTGTAATGTCGGCCGATCTCCCGTCTCGCGTGCACCGAATCGGTGACCTAGGGAAGGGGTTGCGGTGTCTTTTGTCTCGGACGCAAGGCCTGGACGCTTTGCGTTTAGCGGGAATCGATGGACGGCCACGATGCGCCCAACCAAATTCTACGCGAGTAACGCCGTTGTCGCCTTATTTCTCGCCAAGGCGCAATGTGCCCCTTTTGTTTGGTTCTTGCTTACGCAGTCGGGCAAGATTAGCACCAGCTGGTTAACGAGGTGCCACTAACGTGAATGCGGTTGTTTCGTCGGTTGAAAGGAGATAGATGATGATCGCGTACCTCGCGGAGGCGATGGTTGCGCGGCTGCCGAAAAGGAATGCCGAGGCCTTCGTTCATTCGACGTAATAGGCCTCTGGCGGCCGCTTGGGTCGGGGGGGGGGGGGGGGGGGATGCGCAATGTCTGCTTGCTTGATCTTTGTGTGCCTTTCCGCGTATCCATTTAGTGACAAGAGATGGTGCAACATGCGACGAGAAGAACGAGCATATAACATTTAGGGGCGCACGGATCATATTCGCATGAGATACCGGAGTCGTTTCGTGGCTACACGTGATCGCTACAGATCTTGTGAGATCAGTCAGCGTGTACTGTGCCGAGGGCGCGAACTGTTGTCATAATTGTAGCTTGTGACGACCCTCCCTTTAGGATGTCGGATCGCCGTTAACGTACGAATGGAAAACTAAGTGGCTAACGAAGTCAGTTCTGTTCGGATTTGATTCGTGTTATCTCATTGGTGCCCTGCCTAAGTAGCATGATGGAAATACGTTGGCCGGAAACTTTAGCGCGCTAAACATGACGTGAGTGAATAGCCAATTCACTGGTTGCACAGCAGGTGCAAGCCTGCTTTGCCTTATTGGGTACACATGGAGGGTGTTGTTAAGGTCGGGCACAGCACAGCTCACAATAGAACCGGGACATAATGATTCCTTTGTTATGCATGCCATTTCATTGTAGAGGCGCTCGACTTATGTACAGCAGACAAAAACAGTAAAAATAATAAAATAAAATGATTCTTAGCAAGGAAAAAAAGAAATCTCGCGCCTGGTGCATACAATGTTTATTTATTGCTATGCTCGACTATACGTATATGTGCCTTCTGACATACAAGAACCACTGGGAAGCCAGCACGGTGTACTGCATTCATGCCACGTCCCTTGTTTTGCGGGGTTCTTGTCAATACGGTGCGCGTACATAGAAAAGGCTGCGTGGATGTTGGCACCTCGCACCCCGACGCGAATAAATTGGCAACTCATCGAAAGGGCTTCGGAGCCGTCAGCTTCGACGCTGTGATGCAGCAACAGGCGCGTCCTCGGGTCTTGAAGGGGATCGTGCCGGCGCACCTTGTTAGTGCCCAGATACTTGACGGAAAGGAAACTTGAGCGACCAAATTTGGCGCGCACGGCGCACGATGTGCCCGATCGCAAAGTCGTTGATCTTCCTACACTGTTGCTTCTCCACGGGTAAAACGAGATTTCGTGCGTGGTCCTATCGACCTTTTCTTTTTTTTGTCTTTTTTATGGGGGAACATTCACGCACCTCGTGTCACGCACCTCTACGCCTGAGGTATCATCATCAGCCTATATTTATGTCCACTGCAGGACGAAGGCCTCTCCCTGCGATCTCCAATTACCCCTGTCTTGCGCTAGCGTATTCCAACTTGCGCCTGCGAATTTCCTAACCTCATCATCCCACCTGACTTTCTGCCGTCCTCGACTGCGCTTCCCTTCTCTTGGTATCCATTCTGTAACCCTAATGGTCCACCGGTTATCCATCCTACGCATTACATGGCCTGCCCAGCTCCATTTCTTCCGCTTAATGTCAACTAGAATATCGGCTATCCCCGTTTGTTCTCTGATCCATACCGCTCTCTTCCTGTCTCTTAACGTTACTCCTAAGATTTTTCGTTCCATCGCTCTTTGTGCGGTCCTTAACTTGTTCTCGAGCTTCTTTGTTAACCTCCAAGTTTCTGCCCCATATGTTAGCACCGGTAGAATGCAATGATTGTACACTTTTCTTTTCAACGACAGTGGTAAGCTCCCATGCAGTCAGGATTTGGCAATGCCTGCCAAATCCTGACTGGGAGCTTACCTGAGGTATACAGATGTACAAATGCGATTTTGTCGACTTAGTTGGATCATCATAGTTGAGAAGCCTTTCTCTCTTTCCCGTCGTATGTGGTGCTGCTGAGCAATTAAGTTATATAGCTGTGTATGGTGCTGACATTGTGAGAGCGACGTACTAAGTGCAACGTGTTGCCTCGATGAAGCGATGGAAAGGTGCAAGCTTTGTACTCGAAGCCACCCGAAGACCGGCGCCTGATTTTCTGGCTGCTCCGGCGGTGCGCCACATCCGCCACAGCCATATGACGATGCCACCCATCGCCACGTGACCTGTCGGTGGGCGCCACATCAAGGAACGAGGACAGCTTGGACTCATTTCGTAATGTTTTCTTCTTATTTTTCACGCTGTAAGTGCCTCGATCGGAAGTGATAATACAAGTAGCCTTGCTTCTGGTACGAAAGGAAAATGATTTAGTCGTTCTCTGATGCGGTGATTCCTCGCAGCGACCTTGCGCTCAGTTAGATCACATTAAAAAAATACGGAGGGCAAAACAAAAGTACACCGAGCAGCGGGAAGAGTAATGCCAACTTCATAGACTGCAAGCGTGTCATTTAACGATCTCGCGAGTTCGTTATGTTTTCGTTAGTGTATCAATTCGTGGCTCCCATGCAGATTTCTCGACACGGGCGACGCAATCTGCTGACGTAGAGGGCCGATGTCGTCGCAGTATGCATATAAGAGCAAACGCCCGACTGCGGTCTTATACGTGCATAACATAATCGGGTGCTTTGAGGATGCCGGGTGCAGTAAGCCGAGAGGCTGTAACTTCGCACGGGCTGGTGTTGCAACCTTCGAAGACAGTGCCGCGCGATCGCGAATACGTTACGTAAGGCGGAGGTTGCAACGCGCGTACGTATTACGCACAGGCTATACGCATACCAGTTCTGGGGGTCCACATTTGGTTCTCGCCCCGTTGGTCACAGGCAGAATACATGGCTCTGTCTGGCCGAGGAGCACGCAATAACCACTGGCAATGCGAGGCATATAGCGTGTATCCGAGCAATCGATCTCGGTGGATTTCATAACTCCGGGGCGACTCTTACGAGCCGGACGCCTCCATTTGCTCAGTCATGCGCGCACGTATTGCGTCACATGCCACATGGAGTGCTCGATCTCGTTTGCTTTGTGTTAGCTGCTGCTCACTCCACTAACCGGGGAACCATTTTGTACGTCTAGCGAGTGAAAGAAGCGAGTCTCGGCAGGGCTGGGTGACCTACGATTATAGCGTAACTCGGTGTGCTCGCGGCGAAAGCCTGGGAAACAAAACAAAGAGAAAGGGAAATAACAGCGCACAAAGGAGGTATTTCCTACCCTTTTTTGTTTGCATTTCTTCGAGCGTTCACCGCGACGAAGGTCGTCAGCTGTCTCGCCACTGATTTGTTTTGTTGCTTCACGTACCGCGCAAGTATGCGGATACTACGTAATCTTCCCTCTTCTTCGTGCATACCACTTGCGCCTGCAATATAGCACGCGACGGAAAGTGGCTCACGGCCGCGTATAGTGTTGCGAGACATGATGAATGGCAGGCACCTCCGCAGGCTTTACCGAGAGAGTACCGAAATAAATGTGCGCCAGCCGTGAATCTAGGTTGGCGCTACAGTCAGGTCTGTTTAAGCGCGAAGCACCCAACGCGTGAAATCTGGAAGCGCGCAGAACCAGTGCCCGAGCATATATATACGCAAGCGTGCGGGATGTTCTGCCTGTCGGCTGTGTATGGGTAGTTGCGCGAACGTCTTTCCTTTTTGCCAAGGTGCCTTCTTCTACGTAGGCCGCAACCCATTACGGAGTTTGAGTTGTTCGGTCGTTGTCCGTCTGCTTCCTTCCGTTCGTCGTCTGCTCGCCAAAGTGCGACGTCATTACGAAGCGCCGAGTGCAGCGCGGCCGCTCATCAGCGAAACGTGGCGGCGGGCTGCCTTCGTGCGCCAACTGCGCTCCCAGCCGGGGTCGAAGCCGGACGCCATCCTGGGGGAACATCCGTGAGCGGAATGCGCAACGCACGTATGGGATGCATCATCCAGGCCTGCTGTGATTTCGCCTAACGCGGGGGTCCGCGCAGCTTAAGGATGGCCTGTGTCTGCGAAACACATGCGGGAAAAGGCCTGCGCCTGTGGGCATTGCGCGAGTGTTGAGGGGGCATTTTCCGTCAAAACAGCGTATATAAGAGAACTCTCTCTTAGAACGGCTGTGCTGTGGGATGGCGAGGCCACGGAAAGGGAGGCGATAGCAAGATGTCATATAGGTATGTATATACGTTATTTATTTATTTATTTATTTTTTTACTGTTGGATGATGTGACCAATGAATGAAGGAAAGCATAATGTGACTGAAACCTGGCGGCTGTTGCAAGCAGATGATGTGCTCGATGTGGCCGCTCGTTCGCCCGCTGTGTTTCCACATTCGACAGGCGGCTTCGCAGAAGGGCAGAAATTTGCTCCTGTTACTCCGAGCGTTAGTCGCTGTGTGTGTATACGTTGCACCTCTAAATAAGACGTATCCTTTTTCAATCGATTGAAAAAAAGCTGTGTTCCGAGCAACCTGGGAGGACAAAAAAAAAAACCATGGCAACACTGCAAATATGTTATGCACCTAATCCCTGGCCACCAATATCGAGACATCTGGGTCATTGACTTTCCATAAGAAATGACACGCGTTTTTGTCGGCGTAAAAAGAAGCCGTCTTCTTGGGCAGTGAGTGATATGCTTACTATCGTGAAAGAAGCTAGAACACGACGGAAGACTCCACAAATGGAGCGAGGGTGGGCTGCCCGTGTTAGCGGGGCAAGCTGCACTCTGGGTCCGTATTCACAACAACGTCTTACGCTAGAATTGCTCGTAAGAGCAAATTCCAGCCAATCCCAGTGCTGCACATATATATACTATTAGTGATGGCGGCCGCCCATTGGCAAATATCACTTACCAGTGCTAAGTTTTGGGGATTCGGGCCCTGGTTACCAGCCGCGGATAGCGCCTATTTCTCATAACAGTGTATCGTTTAATTCAGACTCACACTTTCTTGTTATAAATAAATTTGAGGCACCGATTTCACTGTCAAAACAGAAACTCTAGATACTGTGAGTGAGGAGTGCCAGTCTGCGAATTGGCGACACCCGACAGTTTTTACACAGAATTGACTGCGCTCAAAATAGCCCTTGTGATTATGGCCACTTGGTTGTCGCAAAGATCTTAAGTGTCGGCGTCGTGAACGCATGAACAGGCGTTACCGGCTTTTATTTATTTTTTTAATATAAGGAGGTGGTACTGTTATTACCCATATCAAAATTTTGTAAGCAGTTGTGAAAAAGACCTGCAGATAGTCTGCCCAATGCTTATATCTGAATGAAACGAGTGCCACATGCATGATGTTTTGTGAATGGACATTTATAAATAAAGTTTCTGTATCCGTGAGGCCGGCGGTGTGCGAAATAACTACTTTTCAGTAGTGGTTAGCGAGGAAGGAGGGGGAGGGGGGGGTTGCGTGTGACTTGTGCTCTCCGCTGTTTGAACAGCGTGTACAAAAGATACTTATTAATACACAATACCTTAATCATCACCTTAACCGCTCGGCCACGACTGCCGTTTAAGCACAAGCTGATTTTGCCATTGACCAATCGCAGACGGTTATATTTCGACGCGGAAGCATTCCGCCTTATTCACGTGATGAAGCACGAAAACAAGAAAAAACACAGAAGGAACGAAGAAAAAGGAGGCGTTTCTATATGAGGATTCGGTGAACAAAGATAGTAGGAGAGAGAAAGAGAGAAAAAGAACTCGAATTTTACGTGAGTGGGGAGCGCCTCATCCGTCGGGTGCACACTCCCCACCGTGGCCCAAACTGGGTGGCCGCAGCTGCATGGGGAACTCCATTCCCCCGTAGGGTCGGCTCCCGTCCGCGCGCTCGCCGAATTAAGGTGTACGGGTTCGCGCCCGTTCCTCCGCACATGCACACGTGCGCCTTTCCCCAAAAGACGCCTTTCGAGGGATAGTGCCGAATCTCTCTCCCCGCTCGGCTGTACGACCCCTCTCCCCCTCCCCCCGCGCTCCTGTTCGGGACGCCGAGTCCTTCGAGAACAATGCAGCGGTGTGAAGGCGCGGGATCGATGACGCCACAACTGTGCAGCAGGCTGTGCCTGGCTTGTGGGATGTTTTTTTGTTCCTCCGGTATAGCTCGCTGCTTTTGTTTATTTATTACTAATATAACTTTTTTGCATTTCATAGGCGCTATAATGGCGTTATACGTTGCTGCTTTAACGGCACCAAAAAGCGGAGAGAGATATATACGTATACACGCAGTAACATCGCTGTGCCAGCGCAGTTTTTGATGATTGCGATAGCCGGATCTGCTGTTACTTATATTTCCTCCCGGGATCTGATCTTTCGATATGCGACAACGAGAAATGTTGGAAGCACACGCACTGGACAGTGTACTTCCGTATCACGCCGCTCGTCTCTTTGCGCCTCCCATCTGCGTGCCGTCGGCGGCAGAGGAACGACGCGGCAAGCGGCCGAGTACATCGCCGTGAGTGCACCGAGTTCCGACGCTCGGCCCCGGCTTGGACCGTACTGCACGGGCGCTGCACTGGGGCAAAGCGCGTCCTTCCCGGCATTTTCTCCTCGCTTCGGGACCACCTCTCTCGAGCCGCGTAAGGCGCAGGGACAACTTCGGCCGAGTTTGCTTTAACGCTCAGCCAGGGGGAGCTTGTAGGGGGATGTGTAAGGGCGCAGTCGGAAGGGAGCCCGCGCTAATAGCAATCATGGCGACCGCCACGGCGAAGATGTAATGAAAGCCCGACCAGACGCGTGGGGAGGGCCGTTGTCCAGTGATTGGAATGTGGGGATGATCATAAGGAAGCGACAAATAGAGAACGGTGGGGGGAGATGTGTGATAAGAGGCCGGTCGCACTGAGGGAACGACAAATAACCCGATGGAGAGCAGTGGGCTCGCGACGCCCGTGCTCACAAAGCGATCGAAGTGACAACGCAGCTGACGGAATGCACAGGGGAAGGACACTTGGGGAAGGAGCGCGGATTTGTTTGCCGCCGGACAGATTCCGCAAAGCAAATCTATAAAATTGATTGCAAATGGCGTGAACAAAAAAAAAAAAAGGGGGGGGGGGCGGTGCCAGCATGAGGGTGCTTCCGTGTTGGCGTGACAGAGGCAGGGGGCGAAAATGTTTGCGGCCTAAGTGCCGCATTTTGTCCCGGCGGCGAGCGTTCGCGAAGCGATAAGGCACGGACAGCGCGGGCACTGCTGGCCGTGTCCCTTTCATGGCAGACGCTGCGAAATGCTCACCTCACATTTGCAGTCGTGCAGGACAGAATCCGTACGTGCCCAATGTAAGCGCCGTTAAACTGCAGGTGCATGACGCTTTCTTTTTAGAAAAAAACTATTGCTCACCTAATTCTTAAGTGTTATGTGGAGGAGATAGACGCGGAACTAGTTTAACGTTCGCATCAACAGAAAACAAATATTTTAGCGAAGCCGTCAGACAAATAGTGTCTTCGCTACATCTGCTGGTTTGGTGTCAGGTCATATCCTCTGTTTCGCTCAAACCGTGGAATTCAACAACGTCGCTTAGTTCGCTAGCGTCCCAATTAGAACGCCTGGCGTGTCAATCCACGTGGTTTCACCCTTGAAACCACGTGGATTGACGAAGACGACTGACGAAGAGCACTCATATGTCTCAATGACGTATACCGTACTCATCACCGTATCGTGGGCAGGTATGTTGGCCGGGCCTATTGGCGCGTCGGCATAGTCAAAATGGTGGATTCGGCGCCGGAGAATGTCCGGAAAGTTACCCGAGAACGGCCATTGGTTGATTGGGTCAGTCACGCTGGGCGCCACTCTAGCCTATACCACTCGGTACGGAAAGCCGAGACAATATTCAGAAATTTGATGATGTGCTCACTGAATTACAGAGTCTGCACACAGTCTTTCGCGGAGCTTGGCATCATGTCTGTTTACGTATATAGTGTATTGATTATATAGTGCAGATTTTATTGTGCTGTATCATTTTGACTTGCGTCAGTGCGTTGATATTTGAATGAAATTAATTTATGAATAAAAAAGCAAAAAAAAAAGAACACAGACAAAACCGTATGTGGTTATTGTGGGAATAAATCTTACAGAGTAACCAACGGAGAGAGGTGTTCTGGCGTGCAAGGAGACGTGGTGGTTTGCATAGCAGCTGTCCAAGCCAAGACAAATGTTTCGCCTCTTTTTCCTCGTGCGAGCATGTGCAGCCTACGTCATTCTATGCAGTCGCGCGTGATTAGCCCACCTGATGAAACCACGTATGCGCCCGAGGGCTTCCAGAACGTCCGGCGCGGTATTCAGGCCGTCTTCCTTATAGCGTAAAGCTCCGTGGAGAACCTCTCTGATTCTTGTAGGGAGCAAAACGAGAGGATTCAGCGCCTGGACGCAGACCGGGACCGCGGTGCGCAGCCGTGAGTCACGCATCCGAGAGCGACGCCCACCCAGTGTGGACCCACAGTCCTCGCCGTGGCTGATGAAGCGAGCGGGCATTCCGGGAGTGTGCGGCATGCTCGGGGCAGCGCTCGTGGATTTGCCGCGCTCTTTCTTTTTTTTTTTTTCTGCCAGCATTTGTTGGTTTGGCACTCGCTTCATATTTATGTCTCTCCCCCCCCTTTTTTTTTTCTCCCTCACTCTATACGTAGACAGGGAAGTTGGGCGATGAAGGTACGAATGGGAAGGAGGTCGCCACGAGGGAGCGAGGTTGTGGACATAAATTCTACGCTCCCCGCGCTGCGCCAGAGACCTGCGTCCCCAGAGTTTGCGGCCGAGATGGGGGAAAAAAAAGGAAAGCCGCAAGAAAGAGGGGGAAGGGAAAACTTGTAAAGCTGGAAAACAAACGAGGCGGGGTGACGCTCACTGCGAAGCGCGGCGAAGGGCGCCGATTGCGAGAGCGTCCCACGGCGGCCGTTTATGCTGTCAGGTGGAAGGGGCGTCGGGAATTAGGCAGCTACAGACGAGGCAGTCTGATCGAGCCCGGTATAGGCTGCACACGTGGGATTAGTGGTGTATTGTAGGCGGCCGGCCGTATGACGTTAAAATTTGCACATTTTGTTCGAAGCGCGGGAGCATTAGCCGCTCCAGCCTGACGTCCTTATCAGCGGAGTGTTTCATCTGCTACTCTGTTTACCGACGTCGCAGTGGTGCAGCCGAATATTGCATTTCGAGGTGCGTTTCGTTCTACCGCCTCTCCACTCTATAGCCTTAACCGCGTGCACCACGGATGTATGCGGCGAGCCGCAACCGCGCTTACTTAAATATCGCGTGCCCTTTGGGGAGTAATATCGTAGAATAAGGATACGCGTCACCGGTCTTGTGCGCATATCGCTGTTCACCCACTACGTGGCCTGCTTGAAGGGATACTGTTGGGCGCGCGGCGCTGAATAAAACAACGCAAGATTGATGATAAGTGGTCTTCTGGGGTGACACTGCACGCTAACACGGCGGGGGGGTGTCTATATGTTATTGAAGCGCACACACACTTGCGTCTTGCCGTATATCGATGGTCTAATGGCGCCGCCCCATTCAGGCTACGCGTCTGCACCGTTTTCGCATTTACGCGAACTGATGTGCGGTGTAATTGGGCGTCGCGCTTTTGGCTCCCTCGATCGTTGTGCGCACATAGCAGACGCTACTGTCGCCGTGGAAGGAAAGAAATACTGGCCAAATTATCTTGGAAGAAGCAGCGCTTGAAGATGATAGACTAAGAGTAAATCGATCGAGGCATGCGTAGCTGTATATATACAGAAGATAACCGCAATGTAATTGTGTTGAACGTACACGCTTAACTGTCGAAGGTCGTCAGTTCTTTAAGTACACGCCGACGTGCTTTCCACTAGCTCCTTTATAAAGAACGCCAAACGTATTTCTGAAAGCGTCCATTGGTAAATCCTAAGGAACCTGACGATGCAGTGAAAGAGACGCGCGACACGGAGTGCAGGAAATTCCCCCGGAGTTCGTGACGCCGGCGGGCGCGCGTAAACGCTTTTCTGCTGTTCTCGACGCGGCGCCCTCATCCACTATGCCGTGCTTCTCATTTCAATCACGGACGCGCGTGAGCAAAGCTAACAAGCATAAAAATAGAGGATGTCTCCATATAGCGCACAGAACGAGTCTTCCCTCCACTTGGGAGCCGCTATCAGTGATTGAATGAACGGCGGCAACAACTGATAGCGGTGCCCGAAAGCAACTGCGGCTCCACCTGGCGGCCGAGGCGAAACCCCTCGTCTCCATAGCGCACAGGGAATGTGGCATAAAAATGCAACGCGGCTAGCAAGTGAAAACCAAGATAAGAACCAGCATTTCGCAGGTCGTATCTATATACTCTCGTGGCACGTTTAGTTCGGGTCAGTCCGGTGCCTCTGATATACTGCTTCTCGCCATGTGTCGTTTTCTGAACGCTATTTGCGACTTCAGCTGCCTTCAGGTTGTAGGTGCATTTCTATATTACGGGCGCGTGGTCTCGAGTGCTAACATTCAACATCACGGCGTTGAGTGCAACCGGCCTCGCTTTAAAATCGAGAAAAGCAACAGCGTCGCAATTTAGCGCTCACCGTCTGCTTTATACGTGCGTACTTTTTCGATGCGTTCTTTATTCTATCTTGCTTCGCTTCCGCCTTCTTTGTTCTCCCTGGTTAATGCGCTCGACTCGGAGAGGCTCGTAAAACTTTCGGCGCCAGCGAAGTTCTTGGCGTGTAATGGATCGCTGTGCGCTTATCTCCGCTGGGCTTTCTCCTCCATTAAAGGTGCGCCGTTGCGATGACGTCAAACTCTCGCTGTTGCATCCTGCGAGACGCGCTACACGATTGCGACGGTTATGCGGAGACGATGGGTTCGATACTATACCGGCTTCGGCGTGCGCGTGGCACTATGTATAGCGCACGCGCGGGGACTGACTGATATCTTCTGTTGTGCGGCAATGATTGGGCCTAAAGCGGCCCGGGGATATTTAGCGTCTCTGTTTAGCCCACGTTAGCGCGAGGGAGATGAAATTTCTGGTGGATTCTTGACACGTTCACGAAATACGCCAAGATTAGCAGTGACCCGTAATACGAGTACAATACCTGTTGAGTCACTGCACGAGATACAAAATAGATAACCAGTTACCATTAAAATGGCTCCGTTCGCGCAGTGGCAGAATAAACCCGTAACGATGTCTTCTGTTGGGCCTTATTTCTAGAAGTATAAGAAAGCTGCAATCTTGAAAATTTCAAGCCAGAAATTTATGACTGCCGCGAACAAACGGTGTCGTTATGACACAAGTAAACAAGACCAGGACACAGAAAAAAGAAAAGAAAAAAAAAAACGCAAGGCAGCAGTGCAGTGGGGCAGGTCATAATATGCGCACCGTTGTCTCGGGTTATTCTGCGCAGTCTCCTTTATTCTAGGCACGCGCTAACTGCAGCCTGAAGCGGAGCCTTTTGGCGCCTTTTCTCTGCCGTTTCGCGCTTGGAAAGAGCGCGTTTGCAACACCTTGAAGTGAGAGCAGCGCGCGGGCTTTGTTTAGAGCGTGCCCAGTTTATATGTGTGTGCATGCGATAACGAGCGTACGCAGAGCACGCCCCGCGAAGCACGTCGACCGGCGCTATAGACGGCCTGCTATGCGAGCGTATAATGAGAACAGCTCGCCGAGCAGCAGCGGCGGCTCGACGAGCTGTTCGAGGGCGTCGGTATATGCGCAGTCACACCATCGCCCCACACCTGCCACGCGCCGAGTAAAAGGCTGGAGAGGCTCTCACTTTTAAACGGCCGCGAAATAAGGTCCGAATGTGGCGCTCGAAATTGAGCCGTCGCCTTTCTCCGCGAGATCCGCCGAGAGCGGGTCTGCGGTCGAATATGGAAGCAAGGTATAGGAAACGATGGCGGCGGGGCTGCAAGGACCTTGGGCGGCTATAGTTGGCGCTATGGGAGCCCTCTTCTTCGCCGTGCCACTCGTAAAATCTCGGGCATCCGAACTCCCGCGGAGCGATATTGCGCGGTCCCGCGAGGGAATGCCACGGCCGTTGGAGTGCGCGCAAAAGAATAAATAAAAGTGAAGTTGCTTAGAAATAAGGAGGAATATCTTTTGCATAAGGGAGAGCGGTATACGTGAGGGGATTGGATATGGCCGGAACGGCGCAGTCGCCGAACAGGAATTGAAAGGCGAGAGAGTTCGGCGCGGCTCTTTCCTCGTGCCTGTTTTTCATACTGCGCGGGCGCCGAATTCTTGGCCGCTATTTCGTGCACGTCGCCGCCGCCGCTGCTGCTGTTGCAAACTCGCTGCCTGCGAACGCCTCACCGGGCATTTTCGGTCGCTTGTTTTCGACGACTCACCTAGCGCGGGGCAGGTCGTTGAATCCGAGCGCGATTTGAATACTTCGGCTATTTGGATGGCGCGCGCCCGACTTCGGAGGAAATGCGAGGTCATTCGGTGGCTGCGGTTCTCGCGCGCTAAATTTTCTGCCGGATGCGATGGTAGTTCTTAAGGTACTGCCATTGCGCTGTGCGCTTAAAAAAAAACTAAAAAAACAAACCAAAAAAGAATCGATGCGACGTGGACACGAACGAGCGCTCGCCAGTTATCTGCGACTGAAACTCAGTAAGTGGAAGCGCATATTTTTTTGACAGGACAGATTTCTTCGCGAGTCACAGCTGTTAAGCATCTAAATGGGAACGCGCGGGAGCATGTACGCAATCTATATCTACTGGCATCACGGAAGCTTTCGGAACGCCGTGGGTGTCTTCATTTAACTAATATTAAACGCCTCGTGTTGTATTATGCAACAGGGTCACAACTAACACGGTGGACAAAGTGCTTTGTCTTCTTCTCTTTTTATTTTCGAAGTGGAAACCACGTGCTACGAATCATTAATTCTCTCTGTTTGGGTCAGGCTATAGACCTCACCCAATACACAATGGGCACCGGCGAATCGTGGATACCCACTATGGGTGTGGTAAAGTTACGTTCCAGCGAATTGGATTTCTTGAATCGTGTACGGCCGGTAGCTCCTAGTTGCATTTGTTAACGATGCATGCGGTTATTTTATGCGTCATGCATCTTTCAGAAAATTGCATTTCTACCTACAGCGCGAACAAAACTGACAGCACACCTAAGAATGGACGACGCAAAACGAGCACTGACTAATGGCTGCAAGTTTATGGCTAATAAATCTTACATAACCGAGAGTTTTGTTGGTTTGCGCATGTGCGAGTTTTTCCCATTTGCATGTGACTTATTGTCAGTAAACTTCCAGTCGTGAGTCAGCGATCGGGCCGTCATTCCTTAGTGTCCAGTCGGTTTTGCTTGCGCCCAAGATGCAGTATAACCGACTCGTCCAACTACGGTTCTTCAGGTTAAAGAAAGAGCCGTGCAGACATTTTACATAAAACGCGTGAATTCCATTGGAAATGTCTGCCGACTGTCATGCCTAGCTGACATGAACCGGTGACCCCGCGAAATCCCGCCCCGCTCCAATAGCTGACACCATACGGGCGACTTCTTGACTTCGCCCAATGCGTTACCTCGAAGAAAAGCGTCTCCGCAGCTGCTTCCGATTATACAATGTGGATTAAGGACCCCGGATAATCTCTTACAGCCAGGACGTGCGGGCGAAAGAAAAGGCCCTTATTACAAGTCCATTCCGCTCTCTTAAATCCCGCCTTTGTCGTCATGGTGACCCAGGTAACTCCCACGTAGACCGCAGAGCTTTTCAGCGCTCCCGCCTCGCGTCTTCGTAATCCGCCTAACCGCTGAAAGGTGCGTAGCACCCGAGGGGACAAAGTGGGCCTGACGTTGTAGGCGTCGCCACCGCTTGTCGTCTGCACTTCCGCGAGAGTCCAGACGTCGCGTTCGTTGCGTGTCCTCTGTCGCCTCTCGTCGTCTGCCCACGCGGCAGCAGACGACGGACAAGGCCGGTGGCACTTCTCCGGCGTTACCTCCCGCTGACCGGCCCCTCGCCCGACAGTGGTGGCGGCACAGGGCGGGTGACACGTACAGAGCCGCATCCGGCACCGGCGAGAAATATGTGTGTAGCTGGAAATCAAGATAGCTCACTCTGCGTTTCCTCCTCGCCTGTGGCAGACACCGCAAAGAGCGGCCGAGTCCCGCGTGACAGGCACAAAACGGTGCGACTCAGTCTGGACAAAGCGGAGGGGAGGTCTGAAAAGTCCTCGCGCCGCCGGGGGGAAAACGCGGATAAGAAAAGCGGAGGGAAGCTTTGCTTTGCTCTGTCCTGGGCGGCTGTCCCTCATGCGCTATTGAATTCGGCGCGCGCTGCGCTGCTTGTGTTTCCTTTCTCTCCGTTCCAGCTCGCGGTGTGCTTTCGGAAGGGACGCCGCTCTCTGCTGCATAGCTGCGGCGGCTTCGCCAAGTTCTGGCTTCGGATTGCGGGGCGAAATAAAAGCCTACGTTGCGCGAGAGGGTGGGAGTCCAAAGCGCGGGTTCAGTGAAGGGGAGTTGGGGAGCGTAGGAAAAGGAGCGACGCACTCACTTGGTCGGACAAAAGATGGCGACGTAGAGTGTGGCGCCCTCCGTTTCCCCGACTGCAACCGAAAAGCGGCCGTTCCTGAATTGAGACCTTCGGGCCAGGCAGCCGCGGACGCGTGACAGATGACGTCCGAGCATTTAAGTCGCTTCAGTACTGATCGGACCGTGGCGCTGAATGCCCGAAATGGGGAAGACATCGCCGAAAGCTTGGAGCGATGGGAAAATAGAAAGAAAGCGCCGACGGTACGCTAGGACCCGGTCTGCGTAGTGGTTTCTTGAATGCTCGAGCAAAACGCGTGGTGCCGCGGCCGATCGTTCCGAAAGAAAGGACGCTCGATTGTGCGGAACTGTCTCGCGCCTTGCAGCCCCCTCGTCTCCGGCTTTATGATGTCTTAAGCCCGCGCGTTTGACCCTTCCCGCAGATGAGCGACTTATCCGCGAGCGTCACCTTGAAAGACTTTCTCGCTCGGAAGTTTGCTCGCGTGACTCGCCAGACTTTTTCAAGTTCAAAGTTACCAGGCCCCCGCCGCTTTGAAGCGGTCCGCCGACGGCCGTTCGGGCGTCTCGCGGAGACGAAGGCGAACCCGTTGTCGTCTGTTGGCAGCCGCATTCTGCTCGAACGCAGACACTGGCTGCCCGTCCGTGTGCCTAATTTGAGCGTCTGCCGAGCATCGTCAAATGAACGGACCCGCCCGTTGTAGGACACCTTATGGCCTTGCTTTAGAATCCGGAAACTTATCGAGTTTTCTTTTGCTCGTGTCTTATTGGGCAGCCATGCAGAAGCTACTTGCAGACGGCTGCGCACGCCCTGAAGTGAGAAAGAAGCCCTTTACTTAACTTAGCACTCTTCCTCTCGACAACGCGTCCTTGCCGGAGAATTGCTCAGTGAAGTGCCACGACACAACATTACTGTGATGGTAAAGAGCGCCGTTTTTAAGGTACTGTGCGCAAGCCTCGTCATTTATTTCTTGCCCTTCCGCCCTGCAGGTTAGGGTTATCGATCTAGTGTCATATATTTGCGCGCTTGTTTCCGCATGGCGCGTGAATGCGTCTTTATCAATTGGTTTAACTATTGTCTCTACCAGCGATCTCGAATTGCTCCTGCCTTACCGACTCCAACCGATGCGTGTAAGTTACCTTATCGCTTCTTTGAATAATGCGTTTCCCTATTCTAGCTGTTAATGCTCCACAGGTGCTCCGCAACACCGTCCCTACTCCACTTCAACCTCTTCATATCAACCGAAAAAATCGCAACCCGCATTCGCTCTCGAACAGCTGTAGCTGATATATAACATTAAGGGTAGAGGGTGTGTCGGCGTGGCATCACTTGGCAAACTGTGCCGGCGTAGCGGGGGAAACCGTGTTTCGGAGGTCAAACCACCGTGGCAAACTTGGCGCGCACCTAAAGTCCGCTGCCTGCGCTTCTGGCTCGTATATAGTGAACCGGGCAGTCGGTAACAGCCGCCGTTTCCCTGCGTTTCCGAACGGGTGCCGTGCACGACTCACCGCGGTTGTGGGGCACGTTGGCAACCCGGCACGCGCCGTGCAGCCCACCGAGTGGCTCTGGCGTCTGATGAACGAGTGCGGCGGCGTCGCTGCTCATCGCCGCGCATAACGGGCCGACAAATGGCCGCGCGCAACTCGAGCGCCGTCGGGTTGCTTCGCCGGCTCATTGCCCTCCCGCGGAGCAGTTCCAACTTGAAACCAATTACACGTGCCTGGCGACCGCGTGTGCGCAGCATCTTCCCGCGCCGCCATCTCGACGGGGGTGTGTGTGCTGGGCGAAGCTGCTGCGCCCACGCGAAAATGTATGCCTTTACAATTACGGGCTCGGAAAAGCACCGTGCACTCGTTGCACGTGGGCCGAGTCCGCCGCGCGGCGGCGTTTCGATCGGCACGCACCGCGGGCGGCGGCGTGTGTGCGTCGGACACCGGCGCCATTTGCAACAACGAGCAGGTTCGCTTTGCTCGCTCTCCCAGAAAAAGCGGAAGAAGAGCGCGGCGGTGTTTGTCCGCGCCTGCAGCGGCCAGGGACCGCGTCGTGGGTGCTGCGACCTCTTGCGGACTCCCCACGAAGAACTGGGTGGCTCCCCCGCACCGTTTTCTGCCACTCACCAGTTACTTATGGCTCCGCCGCTTCATATCTCTTATTTCAGCGTGGCCATTTCAGCCGCATTGCAACTCGTGCTGACAATCAATTTTACCGGTGTGCGAGCACTCACTGTGAGACCGAATCGAATAGGAATCGTGTAGTGCCAGAATGGAATCGAAGAATCGAACACTTAGTTTTCGAATAATGAACAGCCGTTTTCACAACTAATATAAAATGATGTCCATATCGTAGTATTCTTAAGGTTAGCAAGCTTCTGGCATTTGTCATTATACCGTCTGTCCGAACTAATGTTAGCGAAGCTGGTCAGCGAAAGAAAAGATGCAACAAATAAAAATGTACACTGTGCAGAATGCAATTATAAGTCCTACGGTGTTCGGTTGTCAAAAGTCTGACAACTGTCCAAAGGCGTTTTTAAGTTTCTCGAAAGTAGTTGGCCACCTGTAATGGATCAAACGGAGAGCGCCAAATAAAGGCTCCATGGAGATCGCAGCATCGAGATGAGCTTCAGTAAAAGTGTCGAGTACGCTTCGCACCCGCGATCGGCAGGGTGACTTGTCGGTTTTCGGTGGAAACTATATGCCAGATCGACGACCGTTCTTCTCTGCAACGAGAGGATAATATGTGCAGACGTGATAGGCGCGGACTGATTGCACGTTGTGAGTTCCCGATCGACGTTATCCGTCGTTTGAGTCTTCGTATTTTACCCTCGATTCATTCATTCATTTTCGTCGCTGTTTCGCATTTACCGAGTCTCTCCTCTCAACGGAAGCACTCGCGGGTGTCGGCGAAATACTGCCGGGTTTTCTGTTGCGTTGTCATGTGCTGTTGCAGAAGTTGTCTTGGAGTTCGCGCCGCTCGTCATTGACATTTCATTCTTGCTCGAGATGTGCTCATATCAGAGAGCGCTGAATCGACCCACACCAGTTCACCTTCTTGCCTGTTTTATTATTCCGACAGTGCGCTCACAGTGAGGCTCGAAAGAACCGCGTCGAGCAGGGCCATCTTCCCGGGGTTAGAGTGCTGTACTACTCTGGCAGTCGTTTACATTTTATGACGCGCGAGCAAAAGTAGCAACAGAGAGTGCCCCTCCCCCCACAACTCCCTTCCCCGCAAAATCGATGCCGATAGCAAGCGCGGCCGCCCGCGTACAGCAAATGAATTGGTCGATTGCAAATGGCCTCGCCGCGGTATCTCTCCTCGCACCCCCCCCCCCCCCCCCCCTCGTACATATAACGGTAGTCGAAGCGCGCGCTTGTTTCGAAAAGAAGTGCAACAATGAGTGTGCACCGCGCATAAGCAGGCGAGGGAACGAAGAAAGAAACGGGGCTGACAGCCCATATAAATTCGCTCAATAGCCGAGCAGAAAGCGGCTATTTTTCAGTCCGCCCTGCCCATCCGCGGGGCTCGGCTCTGCTGGGCTCTCCGAGGTGGGTGCCGTGCACGGGATCGATTTTTTACGCGGCGTATTTTGCGATAACGGATGATGTGCGCGGACATAGCGCCACTCGATGAAGCAGTGGGACTCCCACCTAATGCCACTCCGTTTGGAGCGCGTTGGCAATGATTAGACTGTTTAGTTACCGCGTAAATAATTGCGTTATATAGTGGATAATGCGCAAGCCCATGCACGCGCCTGCGCACTCACGCGCGAAGCCAGAAGCTCTCTTTACGCGCCTTCAGCACTTGCGAGCGGCACTGCAAATACGGCCAGCTTCCTCCCTTCATCGATCGCGGCGATGATGCCAGATAAGTGAAGCTGGTGTTGGTTTGCTCCATCCTTCCTTCAGGGGCTGCATTCTTGGGGGTCAGTCCTGCAGAGAGGAAGCGTCACTCAATGCGGGAGCCACCATGTGCCGCCCGACACTTGTTGGACGTTCCGCGTGATAAGCGAGCCTGTCCTGGAAGGATTGGGGGTGGGTGAAGTGGACTAGCGTAGGCGTTCACAGACTTTGTCATGGGCCTTCTTTTGCGTGTGCCACATATCATGCGTGAAAGCCATGGATACTCGCCAAACACTGGCCAATGTGGAGCCGTTTCATTCGGTCATGGATTCATAGATGTAGGTATCAGTGGACAGTAAACGCATCCCTGAATTTTGTGCGACATAGACTGCACCGCTGGACATCTTGCGGGACTCGGGGACAACAGCACATTGGGCCGTCAATGCAATTAGCAACTCCTTTCCCCCTTTATGATAGCTTAAACGCTTTATGAGTGTCGTGGTCATCGAGGAGGTATTCTAGCTCCCCGCCTCCCTTATTTCTGTTTTTCGAAGTACACACTGATGCTCGACGAGAACGCTGACGCATTAAGCTTGGGGACAAAGTCAAAAGGTTTCGCCAGCAGCGCGTCCCTTTGCATCCACATCTTGCGGAGTTCCGGCTTACGCCGAGTCGTTTGTTGGCGTCGGTGTATCTATGCTGCCAGTGAACGTACAATCGCCACGCTGTGGTAAGAATCATAGTTTAGGTGCGCTGGTCTCTCGCTGACTCGAAGGAACTGCCCGTTATACTATTCTATAGCGCGTTCGGCGAGTAGCGTCATTGTAACAAAAAAAAAAAAAAAAGAGAGAGAGCACAGTTTCGCGCATGTTTGAAGGTGCGCACCGCGGCTATAAACGGTCGCAGACACCTGTCTACTCGAGGTACTGCAATAAGGCTTTCGTGGCTTTCTGTGCCACCCACTTGACGCGCACGGCCATGGCGCAACGATCCTCAATTCCGAAAATGGTTTAGAGTCCAGCGGGGTTCACGTTCGTCGTCGTAGCGGACACAAATGCACCAATTGTGTTCTATTGCTTCGGTTGTACCGCAAGAGTCACACGTGGCCGTGTCACCCATTTCGACGTAACAAAAATAAACGACAACGTTAATAGTACACGAATTTGTCGCGATTGCGGTGCCCGCTGGAGATCTTCGCACATGAGCTTGACGGTGGAAGCGAAGCTGTCAGTGTTTCACCGTGGCAATCAGCTTTCTTCGTGCGCGCATTTTCCACTTTTCTGACAGCACTGTCACAAATAACTTGGACCATATTGTCCACTCTCATACTTTTTATTTTGCTTTTTGCATAGAGTAAGAAATGCAGCCACATTTGCATCTTCCTGTACTGTATAAGGGGTCCTATGGCTTCATGTCGTACTTGGCGAAATACAGGTTTACCCTGCCCTGTTTTAGGTATTGTACAATCTTTATGCCAGCAGCTAAACTGTACACAGCCCGTGTTGCACATAGCGAGCAACGCAGCGGCTCGCGTTTACGTATATATTCCGGTATTCCGTAAGTGGTAATACGCACACGGACAATTTAAACTCGCTGGTAAAGCCGCAATGTGGGATATAGGATTATAGCCGTACACTTAGTTGCTCTCTCTGCAAAGAATAGATTGAGGTGATCGCGCCTCGAAAAACAGCGTTTATCCTCCGGGTCGGTGGAGGGAAAACTTGAGACGCGAGATATGTTTTCTGCGGCGGACCCTGCACGCCGTTTTTTTTTTTTTTTTTCTCTTTTCCTTTCTTTGTTTCTCTGTTCACTTCCTTATTTTTCTGGAAGAGCGCTAGCTTTCTTTCTTTTGGATCTCGAGAATTGCCTGGTTGTACAGTAATCCCCGGTTCTTCTACTACGACTGCTTGTACGCCAAATTCAGCGCCATCCATTCCGTTTTCCGCCCTGTCCCGAAAAAATTTCATATTCCGACAAGCTTCTCCCATTCCCGCAAAGTTTATCTCCTCTTATCCCTAGCGCTTCTGCCGTGTGTTCTTTATTTCATTTATCTTCTGTCTTATCGGTGCGAGGAACACAGCTACCTTTTCTTTTTCTCCCTCTTCTAGCTTTTGTGCAAATTTTAATCTTTTTTGTATAAACAGAGAAAGGAAAACTGCGCGCAAGTTGGTACCGACTATTTCTGGGCACTTATCCAATGCATACTCCTGGTCCTCCTTATTTTTCCCTGACGCGGGAGTTTTTAATAAAGAGGTCATTTATATTCATTTTAAAAGCGAAGAAGTACAACTGAAGGCAACACTGAAAAAAGAAAGAAATCAAGGGAGAGTCTGCGTCTCGACTCGAGAGAGAAGTGCGCGCGCAGTGCGGACGGTGGAATTTCTGGGGCGGCCAAATCTCGGTCTTATTATAATAATACCCGCGTTCCCGAATGAACTCGTTTTGTTGTTATTGCGCCGCGCCACAGTGTTGGCTCCCACGTGTGTCCCCGAAACGAGCAAAAGATTCAATCTCGCGGACAGTCGTGCCTGCGACGGGAATCTTTTCTATTTCCTTTCTTTTCTTTTGTCCATTGAGCGTTCGTTTGCCGACTCGGGCATTTAATCAATCAACGTCGCTCGTAAGAACTTACGGACGATTATTCTCCAGCCCCATTTTTGCGTGCGTGTGTGTGTGTAAGGGGTGGAGGGGCGGGGGTAGGGGGAGGGGGATATACGTTTTGATCTTACTACCTTACGTTGGCCTTAACGAGATGTGGATCGAGTTTCCGTTGTTTTCGATTGATTTTTTGTACATGCTAACCGCGTTGGCGACGTCTGCTCGAGTTGAAAATTTACAGCTCTTGGGCTGCTTACCCCGCCGTTAGCTGAGAATTCGCGTTTTAGCCTGGTAGATTTTTGGGCTCTGCTCAGTGTTAAGCTCTTTTTTGGGCTCTGCTCATTAAGCTCTTTTTTGTTTTTCGTTTATGCACCTCCGAAGAAATTAATTTCTTTTATTTATTTCCCGCAAAACGTTATTTAATGGTTGTTTGCTTATGGTCGCAAAATCTTTTGTCAAATATTTCAGGGGTGCCTGCCTGTGTTACGCACTCGACTCTCTTTCCGAACAATTCACTTACTTTTGCAAGATCTCTGCTTTGTTTATATATTGTCCTCTATGTTTTATTTGCGATAGATCTATTGGATTAGGCAAAACGGCTGGTGCTTTGACTGCGCGCGCTGCTGACCGCTCAACCACTGTGTGACGCAATGAGTTTTGATACTTCCATATTTTAACGGGATAGCGTTAAGGGCCCCGTGTCGATCGAAGAAAATTCGGCGACGGTGTCGGCGTAAGCGCCTGCGTCCGTGGCGCAGAAAATCATCCCGAGCCACCCCGACCACGCAGGCGTGGCGCAGAGGCGTTAATGAACAAAATGAATTTCTGAAAGTAAAATGCGTCAGAAAAATTGTAAAGTACGAGTTAACTACAACCCACAGGCATCATAGCGTCGGATTGTACTTTGAATGTACGACAAAATATAATCATGTTACGATGAAACTCAAACACAAACCCCTTTTCCAGCATTTCTATACCATACCAACAGCGGCGCGGTTACTTGCGTAAAAACACCATCCAGATGGCGCTCGCCTCCTCGGCAGCTTAAAACGGTAGCGGCGCGCAGAGGCGAAGGTGGAGAAAAAAGAAAGTCGCAGTTGCCGGGAAGCTTGACTAGACAACTTTGAATGCTATCGCGTTCCACTCTTAAAGGCCAAGCGTCTTCCAAATTCTGATATACTGCCTCCGATGCTTCGAGTGCCTAAACGTGTTGGTTGTTGCGCGCGTGGAAGACTGGCACTCTCGTCCGTGCCTAATTCTGTCAGCTTGAACAACGTTGGCACCCGTGTACCATACTATACTTTCTTTATTTCATATTTTTTCAGTTGGAAGTTTTAGGCTTCTCTGTATTCGTTCGCTTGTCATACTCATTTCGAAGTCCTCTCTTTTCGCGTAGCGCCATTAGCTCCATCAGTTTGGACGCGCTGGACAATCACGCCCGGTGAATCCGCGGCCACGCGCCGAAAGAAGAGCGGCGCCTGCTGATCAAGCGAACTCCATTATTGGCCTCCATCAGTTCCGCTCAGCGCCAATCTGCGCGCCATGCTTTTCATCTTGCTCCGGTCTTTTCAACCTGCTTTTTGCTTCTTCTCGCCGAGCCCGGCGTGCACGCGCAAACACGCATCGCCGCATGCCCCGGAGGCCACTTAGGCACCGGGCTGCCTCGCTCGAACAATGGAGGTCGCCGCCGAGAGCGCCATATGTGCGCCTGCTTGACGCCGCCGCTTTGGGCAGAGCGCGGCCTCACTGATTTTGGCGGCGCTTGAATGGATGGAGAGCGGTCTGCCGACGACGCCGGCCAGGGCCCCCGTTTTTTTCGGACGGCCACCTTTTGGGATCGCCAGAGCTGAACGGACTCGGTGCTGGCGGTAGCGCTGCTGACGCTGCTGCTCCCTGGTGCCCATTACTCTTGCTCCGTGCATCCGTAGGTGGCGCTCTAATTCGATATGAGCCCGGTGAGTACGGCCAGACTCACGAATATATATATATATATATATATATATATATAGGCAAAATGCTAGACGGCGATAGATTTAGTAAAGCCTACTTAATTAGATCAAGCAGGCTGGGTGGGGTGACTATTCGTCGCCGCCATGTTTCAATGAGGATGTCAATAATAATGATCATCATCTTCAAATTCATCATCACCAGTATAGAAAAATCACCGTCAACTTATTTACTGTCCGATGCAGGGCGAAAGGCTCTGTCCCAACGATTTCCAATTCCCCCATCTACTGCGTCAGCTGATTGCCTGCGGGTTTCCTAATTTAATCAGACCACCTAAGCGTATGACGTCGTCGACTGCATTTACTGGCACTTATTCTGGCGCTCTTTATACGGGAGCTGTCCAATCCAGCTATATGATATATCCCAAGAACTTGAGACAAGGGCAAACGTCACTCTAACGCTTGTATGTGACCTGCTTTCCATGCCGATCTCAAGTTTCTTTTGCGCTACGTACTAGCTTACGTGACATCTGAATAAGGCAGAGACTGTGTCCTTGCAAAACAACTAAAACGTCAGCCACACCCGATCGCTGTTTAATTCATATATTGCCGCATTCCTATCGTTTTCGTTTCATCGCTCGTTGCGTCATACGTGTTCGCTTTCTTTCAAGTTCTTTTGCTATCCTCCAAGATTCATCTCCGTGGAAATGCGCTGAATAGAGGAATCAATAAGTAGTCAAAAAATAAAAAAAAGAAAGAAAAGACACGGTAATCGGAGCATCCTTGGATCTTATCAACGACCCTGTACAGAAACCCATTTAAGCAGACGCTTCTATAAATAAATAAGGAGCCACTTGCGAGCTTGTATTGTGCCCAGTGAGAGCAACTAAGTGGGCAGAAAGCGACGAAATATTTTGCGTATTCGAAGAAAGGCAGTGTCGGCATTTTGGCCTGCTGCCGTGTTGACACCCTTCAGACTATCGTCTAGAGCGCTGAAGCCGTGCGCTGGGATGCAGAGAAATCGGTCTGTGCGTGTTGCTAGCTGGATTGAGAGACAACGCGCTTGAACAATGAAACGCGTAAGGAAACGCGAGCCACGTATAGTCTAGGCGGTGTCCAAATCTACGCTCCAGCGACGGCTCTCTCGGGATAGCAGAAGCGGATCTCAACGGATATTTTCTATTGCTTATAGCAGGCGTCGGAAGTGATCTACGAAGCCGGAAACACGTCATGGCTGAGAATTATTTACTCACCATCTAATAAGTTCCGTTTCTTGAACCTCGCAGCCGCTGCGATGTTATTATTTCTCTGCGCAGCAGCGCAGCGCTCTAGCAAGAGTGCGGACATCGTTTTCCCTTCTCATATGTACCGTGTTATGCTCTCTCAGCGTTACTGTAGAACAAAAGAATGCGTACACTGTTCCGCCTGTATTTGTTGGCGCTCGGCAGTTATATTTTAGTTTCATCGCTGAACACTTTTATCCATCCATTTCAATGCGAAAAACGGACGTACAGACTCTTTAAAGATACGATCGAGCTGTCGCATATAGTGCCTCCGCATGGAGTCGATGTTGGAGCCGTGGTTGGAGCATTGGTGACCGGAGCTCGTGCAGGCAGGTGTAGCGCCCTCTCGGAACCTCATCGCGGGGAGAGAAGAAACGGAAAAGGAAGGAAAACGAGAGAAAGCAATGATAACGTCGAAGAACACGAGGAAAGCAAGCAAACGCCAGCCAGCACCGAGTCGGGCTCCGACGCCTCGGTGTAACGGCCTCTCGGGAACGTTGTCTGCTCTGGAAGAGCGCGGAACAGACGAAAATAAACGGAGGAATGGGAAGCTGTAGAAGCGCGCGCCGCTACTAACTCGATTGGCTGGGAACCTGCTCTGGCCGCCAGCGGCCGAGCGCCGCCAGCTATAGTCCGAGCCCCGAAGCACTTGGGCGAAAATGGCGGGCGATGAAGCTGCAAACGCGATTACGGCCCGCGCTTCTCTTCCTCGCGTACACACGCGGCGTTTGCGTCTCGGTGACGGCTCATCTTTCGCGCAGGAGAAACCGTGGGACGAGTTTGGGGGGCGAGAACGCCCGAGCGATGCGACGGCAATGTACTTCGCCCGGTTTCTCGCTCGCCTGTCTTCGCCTTTCTATATAGGCAACGTTGTAGGACGCCTTGGACTGCGCTCTGAGGTCAGAGTGCTTCCGAGGTTGTGATGCGGACAGTTCGGTGGACGAAGAACGCCGCGCGGTTTGTGTGCGCCTCTCTTGCGGGTTCAAAATGTCATGTAGTGGTGGCAGAGTTGGCGTTTACTGCAGTTTATGCTTGTCTGGCTTTTCATTGTCACGTAGCTTCCGACTCGTTCTTCAGTACTCTTTCGATCTCTCGAAAGAGCAGGAAAGAGGTGTCATCCACTTCTTCAAGTTCCCAGCATTCACTGTTGCACGTATACTCTCGTATGAATGTAGCCGTTGTGATGTCTTTCAGGTGCACAATCGTCTCTGGTTTACCTTGCATAGGAGTTCACGCCCACGACGCGAGTGAGCTCGCATCGTGGAGTCGTGGCACGCATTTTCGTTACATCGAGAACATTCCATATAACGAAATCGTTTTTTCCCAGAACTATCGCTTTATTCGAAGCTTCCGGGGTTCCCAACCGCAGTGCAAGCATTTTAGGCTGGATTGTTCGACGTGTAGTGCATGGTGCCGGTCTCCGTTGAGCACGAAGTGGGAAATACCTATCCACACACTTCAGCATACGCGTTGACGTGTGCTACTTCGTATCAAATTTGCTGAGGTAAACGGCGCTGCAAAGATCATTTCAGTGCGCGGCACCTTAAGCCTAACTGTATCGTGTGATGATAACCTACAGACGAGGCAGTTGCTCACGGTCGTCGGCGAACACTCTCACGTCGAGTGCGGGCGTTTTTCAGTGTATACGTGGGACGCGCTATCATGCTGTTTGGAGAGCAGCTCCTGCCATACGGCGCTTCTGGAGGCTCTTCGTTTTTACCGAAACATCGTATATAACGGAGTACATTTCCTGTCCCTACGGCTTTGTAATAACGAGGGTATGTGTTTTTATCAGCTTTACGGCTGCGAGATATGAGACTATAGTGAAAAAGGCCACGGCTCCGCTCTTCTTGTCTCGCTGGTTGGAGCCCCTCAGACAAACCCGGCGCAACGGCCCAGTCCCCTTCTCCCGCTTTGGCGCCGCTAATATGATCAGGACTCGGTGCTGCCGGCCGGACTATACGCTGCTTTATAGCCTTTGATTCGACCGCGTGCCTTCTTCTTGCGCCAGGGTGATTGGTTCCGTGCTTCTTTGAGTCGTTATCTGCCTATCATTGTGCGCCGCTCGCCTCCTTCGTCTGAAATGCAGCGAGTGTGCATGTACTACAGCGATGGACCGTTCCCCTCCCGTATCTCCGATGCATTAGTGTGATAGCTCATACGCCCGATCGCGATTTGCTGTTGGGACGATGCGCGAAGCCGTAACGCGCGGGGCGTGATGGCTTTTCGCGCAGTCGATGAAGCGAGCAGTGTAGCTTTTATGCCTTCGCCGCGGTCATGTCGTCTGGCGGATGCAGTTGGCAGAAATACTGCCTTTGTGCGGTGCCCATTTCTTCGGTCGCCGCTGTGCTACCGTGTGCATTATTGTAATGGCTCACCAGCGAGACCAACAAATGCGCGAACAGGTTTGTTTACTGGCTTATTGCGGGGCCGTGATGGGCGAAGTATATGAGTGACATCAGCTGTGAGCGACGACACATTTCAAGCTGTCCTGGTTAATCGAAATATACGGAGCACGAACGCTGTTTGTGTGTGTCTGGGGGGAGAGGAGAGGGGCAGGGGCGGACACGGAGCTTACAAAGTGTTATGTTATTCCTGTATGCTCGATTGAAGGCCTGGCCAACGCTCGCGTTGCGAAAGTAAAAATGGTCCACGTCGTCGCTAAGCACACCTGGAACAATGGGACACGCCCCTCTGGCTCGCTCGGCCCTGAACAACGTTTCATTATTAATACCAGCCTTCTGCCTCCCGCCGCCCTTATTTTTGCGCTGAAGGCCAACGGGCAAGCGGCGAGCGCGGACAGTTGTGCCCACCCGTCCCGTGTCGCGTTTGACGTGCCGTCTGGTCCATGTCATCAGCGTCCTTTTGCACGACGTCGTCTGCAACTTTCCCCGCCGACTTCTGTGGGCGGAGCTGGTGTCGGCAGCGCCGCGTTGTACTCGCGTGCGACCAACCCGCGAAGGTGGTGCGGGTGTTCTTTCGTTTTCCGTCTGGTGGCCAAAACCTGCAAATGCTCAGCAGGTGCACGCGCATCAGCCATTTAGTTGCGGAGGATGTACGATGCCAGAAAGTCGAGTGCAATTTCGGCACGCCCCGCGTTTTTGTTTATTCATTTTAGAGTTTTAGTCCTTGGACAGCAGCTGCCTTCGCATGCCCGAGTGTGCGCCTGCAGCGCAATTCAATCACAGTGCCTCAGAAAACGGTGCCTTTAACGCTGTTTCGGCGCACGGTCTTTTGTGCTCTGCTCTCCTACACGGCCTCCGCCATTGTTGGGCGTCCGTTAATCTCTGTCGCGCTCGCTCTGGCGGCAGGTGCGTTTCTGCTTTGCTTCCACCTCTTATCGTCTGCTTCCCTCTCGCTCGGTCGTCGTCTGCTAGACGCGCCCGTCGCAGACGAAAGCTTCCGAGTTAGAGCGGCGCTCGAGGTGCCCGCCATATATTTTTCTCTCGCCGGGAGAGCCGGTTCACTCCTATACCTGCCACCTGTCGACCGGGCCCTGAAAGCTGAGAAGTCGTCGTGCTTTCATTGTTTCGGTTTTGATTCCCGCTCACCTCGCGCCGGTGTTTCGGTGGCGGGAGCTGTGCGCCACGCGTAGCTCTATCAAGGCAGGTGCGATTCTTTTTCTCTCCCCCCCCCCCTCCGTTATTTATTATTTCTTTTATTACCTTCTTTTTTGTTACCTTTCTGATACCCGCTAGGCTGCACGACGTCTTTAAAAAACGTCGCGTGCTCCCGTCTTCTTTGTAGAAAGAAATACGGTGCCCCCGGCCATAAACATTCCGTATCGCCTTTGTTTTCTTACTTTCTTTTTCATTTTACTGCTTCATTCAAGAGCTCCCGAGTTCGGCGTTTCCAGCGCTCTCCCGCTGTGACGTAACATAATTTCTTCGCAAACTCTTGCTGAGAAGTAGATTTGTGGGACAGTTGGGACCGGCACCGTATATGTGGGCCTCGTGCGAATGAGCTTCTCGTGGTTCCAGCGCAAGAAACATAGTATACGAATGTATAAAGTGGAATGTAGTTGCGCAAGAGGAACTTTCTAAATTCTTGTGCCGCTTTGACCATCGAACGAAACGCAATCGCACTGTGACAACGGCGCACCGAGATTGCACTGGCTTGAAAATCTCTCTGAATTCCATCCGCGACGCGATTTTTAAAGAAAATGTGAGGAAGGTTTTAGAGACTGAGCCCAACGGAATGTGCAAGGTGTTTCGCTCATGCCTTTACCAGTACTGCTGATGTCCTTTGTTGTGAATATACTCGTGGGCAACTTTCTGTGGCAGTGAAGGGAAAGCTACGGAGACAATGCACGCACAAGTGAGCGCGCTTCTGAAAAGAGTCCCACGTTTTCAACCACGTTAGTTTAAGCTGGGGAAGAGAACACATAAATGCCTTATCTAGAACAGCTAAATAAGACAAAACACACCACTGAGTGTGGAAGCTGACTGATTTTGCGGCTTTTCGCTTCCGCGTCTCGGCCAACCGTCGTTCGTGAATAAGCTGCGTCGATTCATTGTTTTGTTCCGAAGAACCAAAAGCGCTGCCTGCCGGACTACTTGGCAAATGCGCAGAAGCTCCGTCTCCGTAGCTGTCCCTTCATTGCCCTAGAAAGTTGTCCGCGAGTATAGCTTATAAAATGAAATTAAGAAGGGTTTGTTGAAAAAGATTGCGCTTGTTGGTAAAACATGCTTCAAGGTAGGTTAACAGCGCAAGGCCAGCAGAGGGGACAGAAGAGAGAACAGAGCGCTGAAATTCATTTTCTTTTTCTTCTTAATTTCATTTCTCGTACAACGGGCCCTTTTCAATGTCTCAGCGCTCTGTTCTCTCTTCTGTCCCCTCTGCTGGCCTTGCGCTGTTAACCTACCTTGATAAAATGAAAGAACCTCGAAAAATCATTGGCTCCTTTTTTAGAGCCGTTTAGGGACGAACACCTTCTCTGTCTCTCCGCGCTTTCCTGACCATTATTCCTAACCGTGAGCACCTTCTACGTGGCTGACCGCACACTTACTGGCGAAATATCGACGGAACTGCTTCGCGCTCTCTTAGGAATGAGAACCTGCAGTCCGCGAATCCAACTGCTTCTTGGAACTTGCATCTGAAAGAATTTTGTATTGTCACTTCGCGTTCACGTTCAGCTTTTCTCGCGCCACTGGGCTGTGATGATGGTTGTTCAAATCGAACTGACAATAAGCAAAGGCCGCTTTTCTTTAGCAGCTAACGTGCGACTGCGTGTCACAGTGAAAACCGAAAACGCTCCCATATAAAATGTTTCGCCTCGTATGGCCCTGCAAGATATCTTTGCCTGTCACAGCTTTTGAACCAAAGGCACAGGGCGTCACTATAGACGCGGCAAGGTCTCGCAAGGCATGCCATGATCGAAAAGCGAGTGTCTGAGTTATATGGCGTTGGCGGCTGCAGTGGGAGAAAGCGCGGCGTCCTCTTATATTGTCCCGAGAGCAGACGACACGTCGTGCAGTGGCAGACGACGTCCCCGGTGCGCAGCAGACGAACACGGCGGCGCTGGCAGAGATTTCTCTTTCTGGCCTGTCGCGTCGCGTCGTGTTCGCTGTCAGTTGCACGTCACGAGCCAATCCGTGCGTGTCTTTCAAGCTTTCAGTTGTGTACCTTCACGCAAGCCGTTCGCGGGGCGCTGCTTCTCCCTTTGCTTGTTTAAAAATGCAGAGACGCTGAAAGCGCTTTCAGAAAGCACGATTTTTGACTTGATATATACACGCAGACAGTGCTCGCGTTGTCACGTTCCTGATTAATGCTGTCAGAAGACAGTATGAAGACATCGTGATCCTCTCTTCGATATACGTGACTCATTGGCGCATGCGTGAAGCTTTCTCTCTACATCTTGTTACTAGAATTTGCTTGTAATTCATGGCCGGGGAACGTCTAGGAGCCAGCCCCTGACAGGCTTTCTTGAGGGTAATGACATTAAAAGGTTGGAATGTATAACTCTTTCTGGGCTGAACGGTAGTTACAGGTTGTGCAGTGTCTCTTATTCATATGCAACACATGGATAGAAAATCCTGCCAGAGGGACTATGCAGCGATAGTTTCTCAGAGTTACGAAGCATAGTGTTGCGCATAGTACGAAAAGTGTTACTCTATCTCGCTTTCCTATAACTGAGAGGAATGTTGACGGCTCTCTTGCATTTTTCTAGGCTCCGGCACCGTTCGGCTGCTAAAGAGTGCCACCTTATAGCCGGTACTCTTATGCAAACTTAGCTGAAAATTTTTGTTTTCGCTCTTAGTGAGTGTATTGCGCACTTACACGAAGCGAGAATGCCTTTTCGGGAATGCCGAGAAATCGCGCATATATGCGACACCTTTTATTTTATTTTATTTATTTTTTTTTGCGCCGCCTGGTACGAGTTGATTCTCAATTGTGAAGATTTACAGCACCTGTGAAAGAGAGAGCGATAGGAAATGGAACAGAAGGAAGTTAACGGGAATAAATAACCGGTTGGCTGCCGCGTACCAAGAGAAGGTGAAAGGATAATAGGGATGAGAGTAAAACGGAAACGAATGTGCGAAACGGCACTGTCGACGCATGCGCCATAGGTATATCACACAACCTCGATGCTCTTTAAAACGCTGTACTAAGCCAAACCAACTACCAAGAAAACGATGCCACGAACAACAGTAGTTGTTTCGAAGTTGCTCTAGTTGTGCTTCCTTCTTGGTCCTTGAGAAAGAAAGAAAGAAAGAAAGAAAGAAAGAAAGAAAGAAAGAAAGAAAGAAAAAGAAAGAAAGAAAGGGAACATGCGGGAAAAGGCGTCCCCTCATGCCAGCTCTCACTTCTGCTCTTCAATCTCCATAACTTCTCGTATCATAGCAGTTCGCGAACACGGGACGCGCATATGTTATGCGCGGCCGTGCGAGCCACGCGACGCAGGGTGGAGAGGGTTGCACTTTGCGCAGCATCAACACCGGGCCATATCTTTGCATTACAAAGGTCAGAGACGTTGGGGCGGTCACGAAGCGGTAGCGGAGATCAGAGAGCAGGGCACAGCGTCGTGCCCTTGCTCTTGCTCATCCAAAAGCACTCAGTGCAGCTCTCTAGCGGCAGGGATTATAGAACGCGCCGACGGGTGACGCGCGAGATAGACCGGCGTCGCTCTCGTTCGCCTCGACGCCGCCCGGGTTTCAGAGATTTCGCAACTGTTGGCTCTGTGCCATCCAGAGCCCATTTGAGGCCACTTTAAAGGCGCGTTGTCGTCTGCCGATTCACTTTCGTCTGCTGGACGCGATCGTATTCGCCCTTCTGAACCAAAGCCCACGCTCGGGCACACTGCGAAGCTGACCTCTCTGCCTGTCCGATAGCCCAGAGGCGTTCCATCCTAACGCGTTCGCTGCAGAAAAGGTGCGAGGGCGTCGGGCGAGACGACTATTTATCAGGTGCGTCCACCACCTTTCAGCAGCTTGATCTTTCGGCCGGCCGGGAGGGCGGTGGCGACTCCGCGTCCAGGCACTGCCACCGTGCCCCCTCTGTAGGCTTTTTGCCGTTTCTTTCTGCCTTTCGTCGGAGCGCGTCGCTTCTGGCTCGCCTCGCGATCCACTCTACGGCGTGTGGTATCTCCGAAGCGCCGTGCTATCAGAGACGCCCATCGGCGAAAATTCGTTTTGCAGATGGCGATCGCGTCGTCTGCTCCGCCGAAGACGGGAGCTGCCCCGATCGGCCCCGATCGGTTCCGTCGTTTTGTCGTGGCTCTTGCTCTCTTTTTCCTATTGTATATTACTTTTTTTTTTTTTGTCGTCTACTCATCGTCCGATTTTCGTCTGTTGCTTTCAGAGTCTGTTCGTGCGCTTCGCCTGCTTCTTTACTTCGATCGATTCAGAACTGGCAGGACGAAGCTTTTTCTTCCTCTTTTCAGTTTTCTCCACTGATCTCCGTTCTCAGTTTTGTTTAAACGGTCGTGGTCGCGCCTCCTCGAAAGCAGGGTGTTTAGATAGATAACAGGCGCACCTTGATGGAAGAGGTGCTTCTCGGTTCTGGCCTCGCGAGCGAGGCGATTCGCTTTTATGGCGCCTCTTCTTTTAGTGACGACATCGCCGAAAAGAAAGCAGAGCCCGAAAGACCCACGCTCTCTCTTTCTGTTTCTTCTTGACGAGATCGCCGATCGAAGCGCCCGCGGAAAATGAAAGCTGACGCGGCTACCAAACCACGCAAGCAGGAAGGGCTTCGCATCTCTCGAATTGCCTCCGCATAATCAAATCGCTGGTCAAAGTATTCCACGCTTCGCGGGCTCCGAACAACTTTAAGCTCGCTGGTTGCCTGCTGACGTGTAGGTTATAAATCGTGGGTGATCTTTTCAAAGAGCTGGTTTCGAACGCAACGTTCTAACACTGTTCCTGTGCAAGTTCAACACCACACGAAAGTCGGCATGCTTTGAGCGAACAGGACGTCGTAAATTTCGCCATTCAGGGGGCTCTAAGATTTTTTTTCTCGTTTCTGTTGAAACACGTTTATTTACTTATTTATTCACTAATTTAATTATTTACTAAATTATTTATTTATTTATTGACCGGCATTATAAAGTGCTGTCTTAAACAACTGCCTCTTATCTGTGGTGTTGTAAATTAAATTCTGACGTTGTACGTGCCAAATCCTCGACCTAATTATCAGGCACGTCGTATTGGGGCACTCTGGATGAATTTTGGCCACGTTGGGTGCTTTAACGCGCACCTAAATATAAGTGCATGGGGTTTGTTCCATTTTGCAATCATCCAAACCACACCCTCGACTTCGAGCCCGGCAGTGTGACGTCACAGCCAGTGGGCTACCGCGATGGCTTCTGCTATGTTTTCTTCCCCGCACCTGCGTCGGGTATATCTGATAAATCTCGGAATAGAATTGTGTGAACAGAATTGCGCAGCGTGTATAGTCTTTGACGGGAAATACTTCGCTGGTTCTTGTTTCGAGACGTTATCCTGCTGATCGGGGTTGTATACGATCTGTTACACCCAAATATCCGGTTATTGCCACTTTTCTTCAGAGTTTATTGATATGGCTATACCAACCACGGGTGCCGTCGGCAAGCACGCTTTTTCGTTTGCTCGCGTCGAATTCGAGAGTTGATTGCGCACTGTTTCTTTGCCGCGAATTAAACAGCAGTCCGATTTCGTTCGGGCCCAAAACTTTGATCCCGGGAGCCGTCAAATCCCGTAGGTGCACGCACTGTTAAAGTCCCATTACATTTGTCGCTGAGGGATCGGCTTACGCGTTGTTTCGAGTTTGCTCTCCGATCTTTGATCAGCCGGCATCGCCGGCGTCGTTGCCGAGAGCTTACGCGGGAGAGGGCCCGACGCGAAGTAAATCATTCCGTGTCATTAGTTGCTTCGCAGCAGCGGTGCCTAAATGGCGACACCGGGCGTCGTCCTTGGTTGGGGCCCCGCCGCTGCTTTCGCTCATTTCCAATCAGACTCGCTCGCTTCGCCGCTCTCCAATGCACGACCGGTGGTACGTGGCTGCACTGCGTTCTAATGAATTAAGATACGCGGCTTCGCTTGCACGACCCCGCGTCGATCCCCTTAATACCCTCGCCTTCGTCTGCTTATCACTGCCGTTTTCTCTTGTGCCACGTTCGCTGCCCCTTAAATTAATGGCACATCTTTTCTTTCTGCCGTCTTAATTACGCTCTGGCTGCTGGCGTCCCCGTGCTTTCTTTAATCACGGAAGAAAAGGGCACATCCGATATTCACCTTCTGCGCCTGCTGATCGTTATTCCAAGTCGGGCTCTTCTCCTCGGACGGCGGTTTGTTTATTTCTTGTGTCTTCTCTCGTTTTCTTTTTGCTTTTTTTTTTCTTCAAGCGAGACGTTCGCGCGTGTTGGCTACGGCCTTTTTTGCTTCCAAGGTTTCCCAGCAGTCCGGTGTTTCTGACTCGTTTTGACTAGTTTATACTCATTCCCCTAGTACATGGCCGAACAAGTTTTTCTCTTTAGCTCGTACTTGTGCGTTAATCTAGCGCGGTGAGGAAAAGTAACTACATAATAAGGCACACTTAGGCGGTGGGAAAATTATTGGCGTTTTTTCTTCTTTCTTTTTCCCCCACCAGGCATCGACGCTGAGCAGCGGGGACAGTCTTTTGCATCAGCTGCTTGAGATACCCGTTTGGAACCTGCGTTTCTTACACTCTTTTTCTCGTGTCTCGCTCACTCGCTCGTTCCAGATATTTTCTTCGTTTTGATCGCTTCTCCGTTCTTCCTGCCTGCAAGTATTGATGGCCGATGACAAAACCGGCTGGTGTCAGTTTTGCCCCAACTTTCCTGCGGACAACCCCCCTTTATTTCTTTTTCTTCCTGCCTTCCGCCGAGGCCCCTCTTAATTGCGTTCCTCCTCCACCGATGTCCCCGGGCTGCGGCCAAACGAAAGGCAATCGGGTTAGCGAAGCCCCGCTGTTGTCGCCCCGACCGCGGGATTTCTCCTCGGCTCTTTTTCTTTTTCTGGCTGCGCAGTCGTCGTGAATATGCAGCCGCTGACTGTTCCAGCTCTGACTGTCCAACACCTCGACACACGGTGCTCGCGCAAATGCTCAGGCGTGACCCGATACGTCCGCAGCTGCGTTAGACGAGTGTTTGTAAGGATTGCTCCAAGGCGCTTTCTTTCCTAAACAGCTACATTACGCTTGGCGGCGCTGCCCACGTTCACGAGCCGCACATGGGTGGCGCTGCGCTAGCTCGTAGTATTTCAATACGCTCGTGGATGGACGTCTATGGCGGCGGGACCAGTTGAGCCCACCGCAGGGAAATGCGGTCAACTTGGAGTTATACGACTCGGAATTTCTGCTCAGCCGTAGTTTCGATGACGCCTGATGCACCCGCTCGTCGAGAAATCGAGAATGACATGGGTGGAATGTGTAGACTTAAATGGGGACTGCGCACCGCAGAGAGGGCAACACCCTGCCCTCACCAATCGCGTGACGATTCGTTAATGCGCAAGTCCACATGGCTATTACTACAGTCGTTGCTCTGAGTTTCGCTGCCGCTATCAATTGGAAGCTCAGACCTTAAGAAAGTTGGCTTTGCTGTGACACCGTCGTGCCTAGTGCTCGCCGCATTTGCAACTGCAACACTGGAATGTGTTGTCATTCATTGTCTGTCGGTTTCGTATCTCTGCTGTCTGCCTATAATTGATCCCCTCCGTTGCCCTGTATTCTCCTCGCCTCGTGTGCTCCCCTGCACTTGTGTGAGCAAGCTGGCCCGCTTAGCAGCCATCGCAGCCATCTCTGCTACGCGCGTCACGTGTAAACGTTGTGAGGTCACGTGTACGAGTTTCCTGCCTCTCATCGGTCCTGTTTACGCGCGCAGTTACGTATAGAAGGGTCGCAAAGTCATTCGACACTCGCCTAGCTTAGTATTTTAAAACGAGACGCCATCGGGGCGTCGTGGTCAATTATTATCCGTAACCGATTGCTGCGGTTGTGGTAGACTAGATGTGTTCAATAATGCCGGCAATGTGCAGAGGTGCGTGGCACGGCGGCACTCGTTGCAGGGGTGCTGTGTGATCTCGGTGCATGCATCGGTGTTATGTGCGCTGATGCGCATTACAAGCGCGCGACAGCCCGAGTTGATGTCTGTCAGCGCGGTAAAACGAGTGAAGAGCTTGCCACGAATGAAGAGCTTTAGTCACCATCTTATTCGGACTCTGCTGTGTGCTATATAAGAATTGGCAGTGGTAAACAGAATTGCGCAATTTCATTCCAGCCTCAACACTTTCTGTGGCTCTCATTCTGAACAAAACGGTGATTCTGTAGAAAAGCACAATGTGTTAGTGGAGTTGTCACATGTCGCAGACGTGAGTTTTCATTTATTTATTCTTTCTTGCATATTCACTACTTCTGTTACAAAGCAGCATGTGAGACGTCTGTGGCGTCGAGTCCCCCCTACTAAGCAGCCCATCTTCTAGCCGGAATCTTGAGCAAAAGTTTGCTTTCCAAACAATGAAGTTACCCTTAAGCTCATTTGCTGACCTTATTTATTGTGTCTGTCTGTGCGTGCAGCGTGTGTGTGGGTGCTCGTGTTTCACGCTGACTGCGTCCTTGTGCGTGGTTTCGGCGTTATTATTCTCTATAGCTTCCCCTATACTTGCGGGTGAGCCGTGTCGTTCGCATTGCTTTTTATCTCGATCCATTTCAGAAGCGCCCCGTTCCCGCTTCCCTTGCTGCATGCGCTCGCTGACTCCACGGCGCCATATGCAAAACAATGCCAGGGCGGCCTGGCTGCCAGCGCGGTCATAAGCCGCTGGAAGTCGATCTCGGTGACAAAGGAACGTCCTGCGCCGGCGCGCCGAGCGAAAATTCCTGGCGCGAAAAGAAGGCCGAGAGGGCGTCTGCGCTAACGGGGGAGGCTCTGCGGGGTTAATGGCGTCCGCTGCTGGTGTCTTTTACGCGTCTCATAATTCAGTGGCGCATCACTGCTCTTTCTGCCAACTTCCACGGCTAGATTGCCAAAAGCCGCGCCGTGAAACTTGTTTCGGCCGCGCGCGTCGTCTGCTAGGGAGCGCCGGCTGGCTTTTCACTTCCGAGCAGACGATTCGCATATACCCACGCTTTTCTCGTCTGCTTTCTCCTCTCCCTAGTGGCTGGCGTACCAACTTCTCGCGATTTTCTTCTTTTTTCTCTTTTAACGTTGTTGTTGATCTCCGTGCTGCGTTCTCTTGACACTTCCGCTTATCCCTCTTCACCGCGCCGCCATGTTTTTTTATGACGCGTTCTCCCCCGGAGACTTGTTTTCGGTGGCCTGCCTTTGTGCTTACGCGTTCTTCGGGCCCGAAATCAGTTCTGCTTGGTGTGTTCTTGCGCGGCCGCGCATGAGTTTTTGAAACCGGCATCTCGCAAACCTCTTCTACATCTTCTACAGTCGCTCAGGCCGACTTATTTTTGCGCCGAGATATCTGCGCCTTCGGCGGATGCGCGTGGCTGCCCATATTTTATGCGCGTGGCCAAGCTTTTCTTGCGCCTGCACTCCTCGAGCGAGTTTTTCTCGAAGACGTTTGCATGCCCTCGCCTGCTCGTGCGGTACATTGGCTTTGTCGCAGTTGCGCCATAAGGGTGAGCATAGGTCGTGACTGCGGTAGTCTCAACTGTCGCCGCGTTTGCGTAAGTCA
Organism: Dermacentor silvarum; assembly: GCF_013339745.2. NCBI lineage: Eukaryota > Metazoa > Arthropoda > Arachnida > Ixodida > Ixodidae > Dermacentor > Dermacentor silvarum. The sequence continues at coordinate 66,385,440 of NC_051164.1, read as the reverse complement.
GTGTAGTGAAAGGAAGCGTCTTGGCGCCAGCCGTCCACAGCGTGAAAAGTTCGCTTCCGGAAACAATGAAGGACCGGAGTTCGTTTCCTGAGCTTACGCCGGAAGTGTTAGCCGAGGGCTTTATAGAGAACTTCTCCCGTTTCTTGACAGTGATGTTCACTAACATATGACGATTTCTCCATTTTCCTCACGTCGAGTTTCATTATTTTCATGAATATTGGTCGCTTTCTTTCTTTTTCTTCTAGTCTATTTACTTCGGTTCAACGTTCTTTGGGGAAAACAACGACTTCGAGCATTTCTGTCTCTATTTTATCCTACTTTCGTTTGTTGCACCGTCGTCATATCCAATCTCGAACTCTTAGTTGTTGCTTTCGTGGGCATGCCCATGGTCCTGATTCAGTCGGTTTAATTGTTCTAAAAGTAAACAGCAATCGCCCATATATGCTTGTGTACTTGCTGCCTCGTGTATGTGTCTTTCTGTGGCCCTTCTGTCCGTGTCGGTGAGTGTTATGCTTGCAACGTGGCACCCAAAAGATACCTTATTTGCATGGTAATTTCCAAGAGCATTCATATTTTCGTAACTGCCAGGAACATTTGTTTTATTCGCGGAAAGTACAGAAAGGATGTCACTGCAGTGTCTTCTATAATGCTTGCTTTATTTCGATTATCGTTGTGACATGTCGTGTTCTCCAGTAATAATAATAATGCTGATGATGATATAATAATAATAATAATAATAATAATAATAATAATAATAATAATAATAATAATAATAATAACAAAGGACGTTTGGTATATGCCAGGGGTGATGTAATAAATAGGCTATCTATGGGCAAGCATGTAACGCATATACGCGCTCCTCTGTTCCGCGTCCCGTGCACAGTTTGTAGCTGTTTCTCGTCCCGTGACTTTCCGGTGCGATCATAGTTTCTGAACGCCTCGCCCCGTGCGGTCCATCTTGTACAAAGTGCCAGCCAGATGGACTCGGCAACGTGCGCACGGGGCGTGCTCACTTCTCGCTACACACACAGAGGTCGACGGTGTGCCCGCAACTGAACCGTGTTTACGCTCTTCGAGTGACACGGCGCAAGCGTATACAGCGAGGCAGATCCGGCGCCGAGATTCATCGCCCGCATGGTAATTGCTGCGACGACCCGCTGCGTTCGCGACGCCGATTTATGAGCCGCTCTTGCTCGCGGAACTCATGCGCCGTCGGTGCTCCCTTTCGTTCGTCGAGCATGCACCTCGGCCAGGAGAGTACGCCTTGTAGGCGAGGCTTCCGGGAAGCTTCTCTCGCTGGTATACCTAGGTGGAAGCGTGGCATTTCTGTAAACCAGCCCTATTCATTTGTCACGCAGGGTCCTCCGTGTAGTTGCCTCGTCGAAGAGAATAAGCCACTCGGGCGATCGTTTTCGTTGGCTTTCTTGGCGCTTCGTGCTTCGAGCGTAGCTGGAACGTACCGCCATCTATGCCTCTCTAAGCGAACTTCGAACATTCCTGTGCGCTGTCTTCGCTGTGCGCATCTCCTCTTTTCCTTGACACGCGACACGGACAGACGCCGACCTGCGCACATCGTGAAAAATATTTCTTTGTGCGGCATATGTGGTCCCTACATGTTTGCTCGGGACTGTATACAACGCGTTAAAAAAGGGTGCTCCCCTGGCTATGCCATTGCTTAATGGCTCTTTGTGATGGAGGTGTCTGAACACTCAGTAGCACTTTTATTTCGTTTATTTATTTTATTGATATCATTATTAAGATTAATATTGTTGTTACGAGTTTTCTTTCCGCCTGAAGCCTGTTGCGCTTCAGAAGCACCGAACTAGTACGTGAATGACGTCCGTTACCAAGGCGGCCATCGCGCTGTCCGCATTGTCCAACAATTCAGGCGCAGTGGCGAACAGTTCGCACGCATCGTCGGCTCGCATGACTTCCGCAGACGCCTCCGGGAAAGAGGCAGCGGACGATGTTATAGTTGTTGCTCTCGGTCTATTTTTTTACCGGCGCAGCGCGTACTTTTGAATTCTAGGTGTGTCGCGCGGAACACGCGCTTCATGAATGTTGAACAGGCGGTTCGCTAATGGCATCTCTGCCAAAATGTACGCGTTTAAGCGGAAACGTGCATAACGAACTGCGCGTGACCTCCATTCTAAAGAAAGGGCTGCCAACGCCCTTCTGCGCCGCCCTCCTAACAGGTCGCGCGCACAGACGCACGCACGAAATTCCCGGCGGCTCGGTGACGGCATCATTTTTTAACTTTAGTCGTCGGCGTAACGTAATAAATCAGCGGCAGCCAGCAGTGGGCCGCGCTTCATTTGTAATGCGCTCGAGCAGACGACGTTGTTCTCCGCACAGCTACACGTTGGGTTTCCGAGCAGACGAAACCGCAGAGTTTCGTCTGCTGCCCTTTTTTTCCGTGCGCAGATTGTCGTCTGCTAGCTCGGAGTCCGCAGGAAAAAGCAAAATAGACAGCGGAAGACCGCAGCGTAGAAAGAAATCCATCTTTGAAAGCGATACGGAATTTCCGAAATGCCGCTCCGTCCAGTCTTGGTTGCAGTTCGCCGTGATTAATGACCGGAGAGCCTCGACGTTCTTTAGGGGGATGAAATAAAAATAAGCGCATCACCGAGTCGGCGAAGCTTTCATCTTGAATTAGGTATTTGAGACAAGAATGCCGCAGTTAGACTGCCTTACGGTCTATTTACTTCGCCGTATATATTGCGCTTGCAAGGAGTGAAGGTCCTTCGATGCTATAAAAGGGTTTGCAGGACAGCCCGTGCTGATGAAAACATTCCACAGCGGAGGAGAACGCTGACACTCACACACGAACAAAAGTAACGCACTTGGTCATTTGCGACGGTGGAGACCAGTGATGGTGGGTGCATGTTCCATTGTTGCTCTCCGTTGTAAATCGTCTGCCGCGGAGGCGGCTTGAAGTTTTCCATTGCGTGGCCACTTCGTATCTGTGGGTTCTAGCGCGAGTAAGAAAGCAGAGAGAGATACGACGGAGAATGCGAACGGAGGCGACTATCGTGGCGTCGTCTTCTGCTAAAAGGGGTTTCAGTCTCCCGTAGCGAGAGGGATGCGCATCACAATCCGTTTACTCCGACCTCTGCACTACATGCGAGGGAGTGTCCATCATCCGCGCTGGCCGCGTGCCTCCGCGTGCATTCACCAAGGGCCTCACGGTGGCGCCCTTGGCTGTACCGTCTCTCCCGCTCCCATCGGCTTCACTGCACGCATCGTTTCGCCGCATGGCAGACATTAGCTGGACGTCACCTGGGTCACCCTTCAGCGCTTCACCCTTGAGCACTGTGGGCGCCAGCTGAGATGCGGGGCCATTAATGGCGAAGAAGAATGAATACGAGATACTAAAGCTTTGGCACATTGAAGAATCGGTGGCGCCTGTACCGACTTGATGCGGTGATACTGTTGAGGTTGAAACTGTTTCCTACCTTGTTGAGGCCACCGGTGTGTGAAAGGCAATTTGTTCAGGCCCTTTGCATTCGAACTCGGGTGAGTCCCTATACGATGCCTGTGTGAGTCACAAGCGGCAAAATGACAGCGATTGACGTTTTCCGCAGCTAGAGAATAACTGTGGTAGATGGAAGCATTGAAATGTTATTATTATTATTATTATTATCATCATTAACAGGGACATACTACTGAGGCGGCTTCCCGAATTAATAATTCACTGCAGTACCTGTTTCCGAGCAGATCTCCTTCGCGTGGTAAGCGTGAGGTAATAAGTCAGTACAGTGGACAGAGAGCGGTGAAAGGACAGTACGGAAATTCAAGAACAGCGAAAAAAAAAATACAAAGGAAACAAGATTGCGTACAATCACCGCCAAGTTCTGCGAAAAGGACGAGACGTCGGGAGGGAGGACACCTCGCGGCCGTATCTGTATCGCTATCGCTTGTTTCCGCTACCATTTATTTCTGGAGATCCGGCGAGATTTCTATCCGAAACGCATGGCTTGTAGTGCGGCGTCCGTCTCGCGTCTCCCTCACCTTCTATCGGTGGCTCCCATCTGTCAGTGGGAGGACTTAATAGAATGGCTCCACGCACCACAGCGCCGTCAACCCCGGCTTACTTTTCCATCTGCGGCACTGTTTGTATCTCGCAGGTCTCTCCTTATGGGCGACCTTTCCGTGGGACGCGAAGTTTCATTACTGCATAATAGCGGCGGTCACGCCACGCAAGAGCGAAAGGAGCCGGCGAAACCCAGGGCGTGACCAACCGCTTAAGCGTAGCCGCGAGCAGACGACACTGCGAACAATGACGCCAAAGCAGACGACACGCAGACCCCACCGGTCGTCTGCTCGCTTCGCCCCTGCTCGAGGGCGGCTCGCTGGGTGTCTGCGTCATTAAATGTGGGAAGTCAAACGGGAGCAGCGGCTCCAAAATACGAGAAGACCATGGGCGCTGCCATTTCTTTGCTGTGCTTCCTTCGTCGCCCCAGAGCAGAAACTTATGGTCGCGTGCGCGTAGGTGCTTAGGTGGCGTGCGTTCCTCGTAGTAGATTATCGTTGGCCAAATTGTGTAGCCTCACTTGTTTTGTTCGTCGGCTTGGAGCAGCCCAAGAGCACCGACGGAACGCTTTGTTCATTGCCTTCGTCATTTAGAGACCTACGACGTGGTGCTCTCGTCAATAACGTTGTTACGTGCCTTTTTTTTTTTTTTTTTTTTTTTTGTCTTACCCGATCGAGTGGGAACTGCAGTTACGCTATAACGAAGCAACACTGGCAGGAATACTGGCTCTCTTCTAGCAGAAAACGGGATTTTTGCCTGTGCATTTATGAATTCCTTCAACATAAAAATTATTCCGTGTAACTTTCACTGTTTTGATAGCGTACGGTTCTTTAGTAGTTCTACTAGCGATAGTGAATTGTTTGTGTCAGACAGGGCGAGTAGTACATTTTCAGGTTGGCGTGCGTTTTGCTAAGAAAGTGTCATACTGTGCTGCCGCTTGTGCCTCAGTAATATGTCGGCGTTCCAGTTTGTTTACGCAACGTACACCGCTTCTCTCTCTCCCGGTACACTTTATAACCGTGTTTGATTGGCCTCGCACGATACATTCATCTCCTCTTTCTAATTTTACTATGTCCTCGACCGCCTAACGGCTGCAAATAAGTGTCAGTGTAACGTGAGAATTGCGGAGCGTAGTGTGTCCTTCTTGTGTATCATTTCATTTATCATCGCATTCACCAGGATTATGCCAGGAGTACGCAGTACCATGCTAAGCATGTCGCCAGGCGAACCTCTCCAGTTGCCATTTATGATCCCTCCTTCTCTCTCCTGATTCCGTTTCTTCCTTATCGTCTATACGTTTCACGGCTGGCCGACCGAGACGATAACATAAGTGTAGGTCTGCTGAAACCACTGACGAAACTGAAAAAAGTTAGCATTGGGACAGAATCCTTAAATGATCTAAGCCGGACTTTTCCTTTTGTTTCTTAGGAAACAAGAGATTTTATTCCGTTGGCGCTGCCTAATTGCAAATGTAGAAATGAAGTCAGGTGCCTTCATGCACCTACCGGGACGAACTCAAGAAATCGGGGAGCCAGTTGCCCCGAGTGTTACATTCTGCTGTATATTTCGCGGGGCCAATTATAAGAAAGAGATCATTTCTTTGCCCTTTTTCTGCCGGACACGCTCGGTCGGCGACGTCCATTACGTCGCTGCGAGAATGCGCTCCTGCTCCTCCTCTGTCGCAATTGCTGCAGTTGTCCAGGATGGGGCCCTGTGAGGACGCAGTTTTCCTCTTGGAGCAGCGCTCGCGTATTCGACGTCCGCATTTTTTGCGCCGCTCGTTGCGCTTTTCGTTTCTCCGGTGCAGTTTTTGGTTGTTGGAAGCGAACGAGTGTGCGTATCTGGACGTCGCGTGTCGTCCGTCATAAGGAACAGGAAATAGCCTCTGCTGAACCAATGCGCCGCGTCGTTTTCCCTCCGTTCCTTCTTTTTTCTTCCTTTCCGCCGGCATCGTCTCCGCGTCCGCCTTTGGTCGAACGTGCTTGCACAGTGCGCGCACGGTGCGTCCTCCAGCGACTCGGCGGTGCACTCGGTGTGCGCATGGCCGCCGTTCTATGTCCACATTCTGCAGACCAGCGCGCGCACACCACGGGGCGGCATCCGTTGGCCCTCTCACCCACCTGGCCCCCTGACTCGATTATTTGGCCGCCTCTAGCTGCAGCCGTCTGCAACGGCGTCGACGCTGCATGAGGCAGTCGGAATGTTGTTAGGAGGAAAAGGTGACCTCTGTCGCAGTCGCAACGCTGGCGTCACCATTATTAGTGCAGGGGGAACAGAGGAGATGTGTGCGAGCCGAGCTTCTGTGCTGACGGCGTTCTCTTTTCCTTTCCCTCGTAGCTATTTGAGCATCAAATCGAAATAAGCTGCTTGGGGCATTTCAGCACTACACTCTAAGAAGAAAAGGAGGAAATGGGGTATTGAGGTTACTCCTTTAGGGGAGGAACTGATCTGCCACAACCATTCCTCCCTTTAGGGGGTAAGTGAGAGGGGATAAACTGTTACTCCCCATGCGGAGGACTAACAGTTGCTCTTTTCCGATGCTCCTCAAGGGAGTAACGGTTATTCTTTCCGATGCTCCTCGAAGATGGAATTAATTAAATTAGCCATTTATTCGCTAATAAAAAAAATTACTGGGCGAAAAAAAAAAACGCGCCGGCAAGTAGGATTTGAACTCACGTCCTCTCGCTCACAAGTCGGATACCCTAACCACTACACTATGGCAGCTCGGTTGACAAGTCAGTTAACCGAGACAAGGTTAACCATCTTAACGCAGGTGCGGCAATAACATAAGAGACTCGGCATTTGGTGTATGCTATGCCGGGAGAGTCTAACGTTGCGCATACTTACAAATCTAAGCGACTACATAAAGAAAGCTGCCCGATTATTCTTACGGTGATTTAAACTGAAACATTACGTGATCTTCGTGTAGCGAGCGCAAACGGGGCACGCAAGACGACAGAGAAGGACAACGTCTCTATCGCTTAGCGTGCCCCTTTTGAGCTACACATCGCTTCAGTTAAGTTTATAATCTCCTTGGAACGAAAGGAACTCCTAAGGTGCTGTTGTCCAAGAAAATCTGGCAATCCATCTTTTACTTGCGCGCTTAATGTGTATCGTTCACTTATGGTGTGCACGCACACGAAGTGCACGGCCCTTCAGATTCCACCTTTCAAATTTCAGGCAATTTTCTCACGAAGATGCAAAGTGCTGCTTTACATCTAGTTCAGTAGACAGTACACGAACTTCCAACTATTCATGATATATAGACAATACCGCGTTCGCCGCATCACTCCACGAGACGGACGAAAACAGCAGAGTGCATGGGGAGTAACTGTTGCAGTTCGTCCTCGCCGTTGCTCTCTTTCGGACCAGGGATCGTACACTTACTCTCCAAAATTTGCACACGCCACCCACACTCCTGCAGTTACTCCCTTGAGGGACGAAACTGCCCTTTTTTGGACTAACTGTGCAGTTACTCCCGTTTTCCCCGGAATACTTCTTAGAGTGTAGTACCTCATGCGTATATTCTGAGTCAACGCTGGACGACAAATGTTTTCTTCCATTTATAACTCATTGATTTTGTTTTGCTGCGTTCACCTGTATTGAAAGCTTCTTTTCTTTTCTTACTGTAGTTTGTAGTCTGCCGGGTCAATATCCAACTCGTACATGTATATTCTGTGCTCGTTGCATCTTTTTGTGCACTTTGCACGGGGCGAAATGCGCTGTATTTAGCACGGATTGACTTCTGGTCTTTGTGGTGCGACATCTTTGATATAGTGTTGTAGCGCGGAATAGTTTTCGCACGCACACAGGGAGGGACCAACACACAAGCGCTTGCGTGTGTCCCTTCCCGTGTCCGTGCGAAAAAGTTACCACGCTAGAACGCTATAGGCTGTACTGCTGAGCAGTCGCAGCGTCAGGCACACAGCGAATGGCACAGAGTGGCAGTACTATAAGCCGGGCGGCGAAGCGCTACATGGTAAAGGATACGCGTACTTAGACAAGTAAATAAGGCGAGAGCACATCAGGCCAGAGAATGGGAGCCTGTTAAGCGGAGATTGAGGGCGCTACTTTTTTCTTTTTTCCTCCGCCAAACTCTGCGCGCCCGAGAGAAAAGTAGGGGCCACTAGGCGAGCTAATCAAAGGCTGCAAAACAGCCAACAGGAGGGCGGCAGAGACAATGGCGGGAAGTCCTTTCCTGACGGCCGCCGTTAGTCGAGTCGGCGTCCGGTCTTTAGGGCCACGGAAAAGGAGGGGGGGAGGCAGCGCTCGCGGTGTTGTTTCTCGGCCGGATCTCCCGGTTTGGCCGCCGCGTCGTCTGCTTCGCTCGGCGTGTTCGTCTGCTGCTGCGATGGCCCTGTTTTTGTTTCCTCGCTCGCGGCGTCACTGCGAGGGCGGCCACTCGGAGAGCCGCTGGCCGGTCTTGTTCAATCTTCTTCGCCCCCTTGTCCGAGAGTATTCTTAGAGGAGGGCGCGAGAGTGCCGGCTGGGTGCTAGCTAGCGGACCCTGGCGGGGAACCATGGATGGTTTGGCGCGTGAGAAATTACGGTCGCTTCCTCGCGAAATCCAAATGGTTCTTAGGGCCACAACTGAGCTCCTGTTTGCCGTTGCTCTTTTTCGTTCCCTCTACCGGGCTCGGCGCCTTTCCTGGCGCTTTCATCCGTTTACTTCTTCTGCGCTGTAGGTGTACGCTTTCTTGGTCTTCGTGCCATCCTGACGGCTTCTTTCCTTTTTCTCTCAAAGTCAGCGTTGCTGCCGGTTAGTTTTGTTTCAGCCCTTTCGACCTCTGCATCCTTTTCGTGGTGGCGTCCCTCGCTTCCTTCCCTCTTTGGACGTCCTCCTCTCCCGACGGATCGAGGGGACTTTCGGGAGTTCCCTCTCCCCCCTTTCCCGCCAGACGTCAACCGCTGCGGGCGCTCCTGTCTTGCTCTGTTTTATTGTGTTTTCACCGTTCACTTTTTCTGCGGCAATTCCTCTCACCCGTCGCGTGAAACTTTCGAGGTCATTTACTAGCCGCGACAGTTGCAGTTGCCTTAACACTCTTCACCGCAAATGTTTTCGGAGCACGTATGTCATCCCTGGAGGAGCCACGCTTAGCCGCTCTCAATGCATACATGACCTAGAGTGTACACTTACCTTCGCGGCTACCTCACTTCGCCGCAGAATTCACCTGAAAAAAAAAAAGAATAAACTAATAATGAAATAACCTTATCGCAAATTTTGCACTGCAAAACGTTTTGTGCGGCTTTAAAATTTTCTGTAGCCACGGTATTTATTCCACCGATAGTGGGACTCTCGCGTCCGCAGTATCGCTGCAATTTTTTTATTTCCCCGAGGATTCTTGTTCGTTCCACGAGATATCTGTGAGAAAGCGTTGAAACTTCCTCAGAGCTCATCGGACAACATGCCGCCGAGTACAAAGTCATCGTTGCGTTTTGCTTTTGGATGCTCAGAATGTAAGTCGATTAGTTCGTGAAATTCACCTGCCCGAAATGGCGCTCTCGGTTATGGGGCATGCCGTAGTGAGTTCGGATTAATTTTGACCAACTGGGGTCGTTAATTAACGTGCACCTCAGTGTTACCTAGATTACGTTCGCCTCCGGTTAAAAAGCGGCCAGCACCGCCGGGAATCAAACCTGCAACCTCGATCTCAGCAGGACAACGCCGTAGCCAGGGTAAATACTGGCACATGCAGTTGCCACTCGCTTGCCGGCCGTCAACTTGTGCTATATAGGGCGCTGCCGCGCCGCCCTCGTCCGTCCAGCCCAGGCTCCTGAAGCCATCGCCGAGGCAGCGGACGAGCTCTGCAAACCACATCCGGAAGCCGAGATGAGTGCGCGGAAGCTACTTCCGCCGCCCCCATCGGCGCCCCCGTCGCGTATATAAGCCCGGTCGTTACCTTATTTGTCCGCTGCTCGGAGTGCCCTTTCCTGGGGAACAGCTCGGCAGCGCCCATGTTGTCTGCGGCGGAAGGATGCGTTCCACTCGGCGCGTCTGGCAATCATCCCCGTACGCGGAATGAAGCAGCGGACACACATGCGAACGTGAAATAAGTAACAATAATGAGATGAAAGCAGGAGGCCGTCCCGAAATGGATCTAGCGACGAGAGAAGAGCCAAACGACGATGAGCTGCCTTTTCCGGCACGGTACGGCTTCTGGATTGGCTCTAATCCAGAGGTTTTTCCTTGGCTTCCTCCGGGCCTCTTCCCAGCGGCACTCATCGGCAAAGGCATGGATGGCTTTGCTGACGCCATCGAAATGTGGCGGACGATTCGTCACTTGTCCGTTTGTATGTGCGTCATTTCTGTCCCCCCCCCCCCTTTTTTTTTTTCTCGTTTATTCTTTTTTTTTTATGCCACCTTCCTATCACGTACACGTAGTCGCTTTCGATGGATATATAAGCATCTGGCAAGCGGAATACTTTTCCGCCAAGTCATGACCTTTAATGAATTGGGTAGGGCGCAAACCATCAGCTTTACGCGCTACCATATTGGCTCAGTAAGTGTTCAGAAACGCGCGCCTCGAACACGGGACGCGAAAGATCTGGGCGGAGCTCGCACCTGCGGCAACGTTGTCTCGCTGTCCACTTTAATTTACATTTTAACACGATAGCGTTTAGGGCCCCGTGTCGCAGAAAATCCGGCGTCGGCGTCAGCATTGGCGCCCGCGGCCGAGAAAATCATCCCCAACCACGTTTAGGTATGCCACACCATTCTATCATCATTATTGTTGCTCATACCTTGGCTTGTATTCTTGGCAGAGCCATTCCTCGGAATTTTGAGAATGACAATCCACAAACAAATGTCATGAAACAAAACACCCACAGCGCATGCCTTTTATGTTAAATCTTCTCAGACTGAAATATTAAAAGTGCGAAACAAATACGGAAACCTGAAAGTGATGTAATTTCTTTGGCGCGGTTGTGCACTATCTCCGGGATCAGCCCACGCAACAGGCCGCGTTTCCACCAGAAAGCTCGCCTACGTGCATAGCGTTCGCCGCCAGTGTTTGCCAGTAACCAATAGGGTTGCATAAGCTGCAGTCGTCGGGAACCATGAGTCCTACTCGGGGATCTTTGAATGCTATCGCGTACGTTCCACTCTTAAAAGCGAAGCTTAAGCGTCGTCCCAATTTTTTTTATATAGTTTCTACATTGCAATGAAACTACGTTGCGCTCGTATACGAGTCGAGTTGCGCGCTGCTCAATAATTCTCGGCAACGCCTTACAACAGAACTCAATAGTTCCAAGCTTGCAACTGAATGCTACAACAAGAACACCTAATAATAATAATAATAATAATAATAATAATAATAATAATAATAATAATAATAATAATAATAATAATAATAATAATAATAATGTTTATTAGATTGCAATAGAAGCGTAAAAAATGGGCCTGCCAAAGCGAAACAAGGGCTTGGAGGGCAGCACTCGGCAGCTGGAGACATGAAAACACAGTCAACGAAAATGTATAACTAACAGGTTTAAATGCAGGGATCAGGACAAAATGTTATTTCTTCATTGTGTCATGAAGCTGTGTGTGAGCTTGCGAACGGTGTTTGCGTGAAAAATGAATCTGGCAAGATGCTCGTATACACGGCGGACGGGGTAGCCAGGATCGTGGTCGAATTGTGCGCTCGAACAGTTGATGGCTTGCACGTGCGCGGAATCCGGCGAGTCCGGGGACGCGGTCACTGGCGACGGAGGAGCCCGCATCCCGTGATTGGCCCTACGTGGAAACCGGGCAATAAGAGTGGGGATGCTGCAATCGAGCGGGTGCCGTTACATTGGCCCGGGATTTCGGCGCTTTCACGACGGGCGCGTTTTGTTATCTCGGCGAGACACCTGCCGTCCCTTCCACCCTTTCTGCGCCCTCGTACGGTTCAACAGCGTCGCCACTTCGAGCCGATGCGGGGCGGCGTCTTCCTCCGTGTTTGCGGCAGCGAATATGCTTATACTATCGTTTATTTACATTACCAAAGAAAATGTTACGTTACCGCATGCTGTGTCGGAAGTCCATCTTAACAATGTATAGAACGATATGTGTGTGTGTATGTGTTGGTGCAGCTGACAATTTGATTTCAAGTCGCCGATGTCGATAGGTCGGGCATATGATACGTAAGTGACCTGCACCGCAAGGTCAGTTATTTATCGTTAATTATGCCATTATGTAGACCAAAATGTACCCGACAGAAAGAAAAATGTGCATTACAACTAAATAGCATAGCTGTCGATCCTGATACTTCCTCATACATCTTGGCATTAAGGGATCGTTCATGGAACAGGACTTGCTTCGCTGTGTTGTGACCTGCGCACGAATAACGGGCATTCAAATACGCTGTTATGCTCTACTGTGCATCGACGGCTGGTTCCTCAATGTGCGTTGTGGTTTGTTCTATGTGCGTCGACGTCGCAATCGACTCCGCCGAGGCTTTACTAAAACAAGCGAGTGTTTCTTGGTTTTCGCTGACTGCTATGAATTGCAGAAGACAAAAGCTAATGTTCAACAGCCTGACAAGAATTCAGAATCGCTAGTCAGCCTCTAGAGTTTGTACAGGACTACGTTTATCTAGGTCAATTACTCAGAGGAAAGAAATTTACAGAAAAATAAAATTGGGTTGGAGTGCATACGGCAGGCATCGCCACATCCTGATTGGGAGCTTACCACTGTTGTCGAAAAGAAAAGTGTACTATCATTGCATTCTGCCGGTGCTAACATATGGGGCAGAAACTTGGAGGTTAACAACGAAGCTGGAGAACAAGTTAAGGACCGCACAAAGAGCGATGGAACGGAAAATGTGAGGCCTAACATCAAGAGACAGGGTGGATCAGAGCGGTGTGGATCAGAGAGAAAACGGGGATAGTCGATATTCTAATTGACATTAAGAGGAAAAAAATGGAGCTTGGCAGGCCATGTAATGCATAGACCAAAACCGGTAGGCCATTAGAGTTACAGAATGGGTGCCAAGAGAAGGGAAGCGCAGTTGAGGACGATAGAAAACTAGGTGGGGTGATGAAGTTTGGAAATTTGCAGGCGCAAGTTGGAATCAGCTAGCGCAGAGGCAGGGGTAATGGAGATTACCCCTGTAGTGGACATAAATATAGGCTCATGATGATGATGATGATGATGATGATGATGATGATGATGATGATTTGCACACTCGAAGAACCGTTTGATCATGCACATGCCCTGCTTCATTCCCAGCAACTCTTCTCGAACACGCAGCGTTCTTTAACGTGTTATCACGGAATAAAAACATGATTACGTTTGATACCTAACACAAGAGAGGGTCCCTATTCACGAAAAGGTCTTACGGTAGAATTGTTCGTTAGAACAAATTTACGCCAATCCTGATGCTAGGCCTAATTATTAGCGAAGGCCGCTGGCCAATGGCTGCACAAGGGAATGCTACAAGGAATTAAAATCCTTGTGCATTCGGTGCCTCTTCTTGCTATAGGCTGCACCTACAGACTCGAATCGAATCCCGGGGCGCAGCCAGTGCACTGCATACTTTCACCCGATTTCGCGTTAAAGTATGCCCCAGTGACGAGCCAACACGAAAATGCACTGTTACGCTTGCTGGTTTGTCACGACTACGGCGCGATGAGGACACGAAGCACGGAGGACACATTTAAACGCCCACAACGAGGTGCCCCGGAAAACATTCTCCTGTTTTTCATGCATCTCGATGCAGCGGGGCCGGGCTTCATCCGGTGCATTACCGTGTCGCCCGAAACTCGTTCGTCATCGACGCGAGGGAATGCCATCGAAGTGGGCGAGACTGAACCCTCTGCGGGCGAAATAGACGCGTTGATTTCTCCCCGGTGGCCGAGTTCCTTCAGCCGCCGAACACGCCGCAGTGCACGCAGGCTTCTGCGACTCGCATCTTCGCATTTCCTTCTTTCCGCACGTGCGACGACGGCTGCTGCTTTTTTTTTTCTCGAACTACGCTCGGCACTTTCGGAGCTTGTGCCGGTAAAGTTTGCGCCCGAAGTGGCGACGCACCTCGCTTACCGAAGCGAAACCTAACGTTGTCATCTCCTCCCTCGGTCTCGGCCTCGATGCAGCTCGCGTTCGGTCTTCCTTGTTTTGCCGGTTCTTTTTGAGAGCAAAGTCGTGTAGAACGAGGCGAAAAACGTGGAGCGTGTACTTGTGCCGCTGCTCGTCACCTCATGCCATACGCGCCACGCTGTTCTTACGAGGAAGACCTCCGGAAAGTGCGCACAAGTAAGCGCCGTGCGGTGATGTGCTTCTGCGGCACGACGCGTGCTGCTGAGCCACTGTGGAGGACGACCACACTTGAGCACTGCCCGCAGAACGCTGCTGCTGCTTCGCTATACGGCCGAACAGGATTATTACGAGTATTGCGCAAGAAGTACATTCCACCATATTATTGCGCTTGCCTTCTGCGCGATATCTAATGTGGGAGGACGCGCAAGACGTCCGCGGCGTATAGTTGGAGCCTGAAACACCATGCTGGTTGGCTCGGTTCTACGCATCCTTGTTCCTGATATCTGTTTTAATTTACATCGTGCTATGTGTGATAACAGAATCGACCCACTTCTCTGCTTAATTATTCTGCTCGCAGTATAAAAAAAAAAGCAGTAGTGTATCAGTGTTTATGACGTCGATGCATTTTTTCGGTGTTAGTGTCCATTTGTACACATCTGATCTGTGAAAGCGCTGCTTTGTACAAGAGCCCTTTTGTAACAGTTTTTTACCTGCGGGGCCCCCAACTTCTGTTGGAAATATTCATACATTCATTGATTGATTTCTGTCTGACTGACTGACTGATTGATTAATTGCCTGATTGATTGATTGCTTGATTGAGTGAGTGCAACGTCCCTTATGTACAATATGCACGTGCATTAGTGACGAACGCGCTGCGTCCCTTCCGCCCGTCCTTTCGTGCTGTGCTGTGCACGTCGTCGGTGGTGGATGCCCACCACTTCTCGCCCATTGTGGCAGTGTGCTCACGCCGGTGCTTGCTTGTGCGCAGGTGGCAGCGGTGGCTCCCTCTACAAGACGGCGTACGCGTGCGAGGGCAGCCAGCTGGGCTTCTCGTGCCCCGAGGGCCAGCTCATCTCGCTCATCCGCGCAAACTACGGCCGCTTCTCCATCTCCATCTGCAACGAGCACGGTACGCTCGACTGGAGCGTCGACTGCAAGTCCAACCGCTCCTACAACGTCATCCGAGACAGGTGACGTCTTCTTCCCGCATGCTGCTCCCTTATTTTACGCTCCCTTATTCGGGAGGTTATATGTATAGAGAGGGACTCGCAACGACGGTATCGGGACACAAGCGCTGCAAGACTTGGGGAATTTCGCACTAAGAAGGTCGAACCTTCATCATTATGAGCAAGTTACAGATTAACTGATGTAACTCGATGTTTTTTTTTTTCTTTTTCTTGGTTGATTTTTTGCGGTTGTTGTTGTTCACGTTGACGGCAATTTTAGTTGTTAATACCTAATATTACTGAGATTCAGATAACGCAACAAGGAACCACATAAAGGGATATCGCTCACTAACGTATTGTACGGCTTGCTCGAGGTAATCACTTCGATTGTGGACGGTAGTTTCTTGGTATTGCTTGTGTATAAGCTGGTTATTTGCACGATAAACTGTCCACCGATTCGAAAAACCTTACACAGCGCGAAATGACCAGCTGTGCGTCGTCTCTTCGCGTTCTCTCCCGCTTGTCAATTCGGTTTACAGTTTACGATGTCTGTACGTACCGAATGGCTTGGATTCGACGCACACTGCTCTTCTTTTCGCTTGTGCTATGGACGAGGTGTACAAATGGCTTTTTTGTGGCCTTCTCGAAAAGCCCCATGGTTTCTTTAACTTACAAAAAATACTTAAATATTGTTTTGCCTAGAGAGACGTGGTAGAAGTGAGACACAACTTGGGACTTTACAAGGGGCGTGCCAGCAATACGCATTTAGGTCAAGATGACCGCGGAAACTAGCAGTAGAACGATCTAAATTGTGGCGTGTAAGGGTGTGCACAGGTGTCGCATAAACGCACGTGCGCCGACGATGCTGAAACTCCTCCGCCATTTGTGGGCGCATATTCGCGCTCACGGCTCATCGCAGTCTGCCGCAGCCGCCGAAACTTACAGACGTAATGTAACGCTCGACGCCAGAGCTCGAAACAAAATTTCTGTGACACTTTTTTCAGTCTCAGACGACGACCTAAAAAAAAGTCAGAAAAAAGCTCATGCACAAGAGGACGAAAAATGAAGATCTGTTACAGAACACTCGTACGCGATCGTTTTTACCGGTGTTCACTTTTACCTCATTGTGCTATCTTTCACGCAATTATTGTTACATCGCCTTTTATTCGATAAATCTTTCGTTTATAGTTATCGTTATCTGCTGCAGAAGTCGCCAAAACATTACACAAGGCGACATTTATCAAGCTGCACGTGTTCACGTGTTACGAGCACAGCTGCCCATCTTTTAGCTTAAATAATGGTAGCATTCTCCCGAGTCTGGATGCTAGGAATGTTTTTTCGTTAGATCCTAAGTTGACATGTATTGGAGCAACATTTGCAGAAACAAATCATAGGTAACTTCGGCGATAGGCGTCCTGTTACAGCACGTTTAACATAAATCTCGATGCCTCTCTTGCACCTGTAGACTGCGCGGATGCTATACGTTAAGACCCAAGGGGAGGTAGCGAGAACCTCCACGTCCATGCTGCTATTACTATCATTTATGGTAAAGAGCGAGTACTAACGCAAGAGCTTGAAATATGCGGCTTTAATAAACGTCACCGTGCTTTCCGTCCTCACACGACGCTCCCTCTGACACAACGCTAGTGAACTCTGACGCGGTATTTTAGAAAGATGCATTCGTGGGCAGCGTTTTGTACTGCCTTAGGTCACGAACGTGGTCACGAACGCGTGATGCACCCTTACCCAGTTTCGTGTTTGAAAGATCTCCTCCGAGCTCCCAGGCAGAGTTGCCACTAGCGATCAGACAAACTACACGAATCAATCTTGTATGTGCGCGGGGCAATTCCTTGGCTTCAATGTACGTATGTATACGCACTTCATTCAAGAAACACAAGAGTCGCGCCTAGCTGCCTTCCTGTTTGCACACAGCCGTGCGAAACCAAGCGTCGCCTCCTCGCGGCGCTGCACCAAAGCGCCCCTCCCAGGGGCCACTGGGAGCCCCGTTTTCATTTTGGAATTCCGCGCCGGCGATCCACATATTTCACGCGAAATTGAGCCGTCACAACAGCGACTCCGTGTCGCGTTATATGGGCGCGGTTTTTCCCTCCCGCTCGCTGGCGCACTTAAATTATTCTCCGTATAGTCCGTCCAGATATATGAAAGATAAGCTTAGAACGACGGTCAGTGTGCAGAAAGGCGAGCTACAGGCGAGGAAACATCGCATTTACGTGCGCCTTGAGTGCATCTTTTAATGCAAGTTTAGTACACCAACTGGAGCACGTTACGAGTAATTTGCTTTCCCCGAGGGGGCGCCATAAATATGAAGGTGCCGAGAACGGCCCTCTAGTTCGGTGCGATGTGGTCATCGGCTGGACTCTTCAAAGCGATAGTTTCGACGTCGGGTAGATCACGCGGTGCTTCTAGCACATTTCCCTCTCGCTTCTGTTGTAACAAAGTTGACTTCCTCGAAAACGGGCGTTGCTGAAATTTGAGAGCTAGAAAGGAAAATGAAAGCGGCCGGAAATGCTCGTTCTCTCTCTCTCTTTCGTACTTGCCGGTTCCTTGGCAAAGCAGCGAAGGGAGAGGAAGTTCGCCCAAGAACCAATCGAAAGTTCCATCTGACGTATATCGTTATAGACCAAACAGTGGGGGGGCAGTCTGCGAAGAGTGGGTAGTCGGAGCGCGACTGGCGGAAGCCACCAATATCGCGTCTCAAATTGCTCCGATGCGTGTCCGCATGACGTCGGGTCGATATTGGCGCGTATAGTGTATGCTTTTTTATCATCATTCTCTTTTTTTTTTCTTCTTTTGCCCGCGGTAGCACCAGTCGGTCTTTCATTTCATCGTTGCGCGCTTGGCCCTACTCTGCGCTTCTTTTGTTGCGCCGCTCATTTTACGAAGTGCAGGCTTGTGGCGAGCCGGCCTCTATTGGTCCGTGGCGTAAGGCGGCTTCTTGAAGATCAATTTGGTGAATACGATGAGATGTGTCCATTTATAAAGAAGAGAAGAAAAGAATGGGAAAAGGCGTATATTGAAAAAAAAAAGGTTAGAGTAAAAAGGGATGTTAAATGACAGCGCTGTTCAAGGGCTTAGAAAGAACAGTAGGATGGCGTGTGATTGCTAAATAGAAAAAAATAAATAAAACATATGAGCGCAAAATCTGCTTATGCCACTTAAGTTTACTTGAGCGACGCATTCAGGTTGCGGGACTACTAAATTGCTCGCTAAGCGACGCATACACACGATAGTCATTTTCCGATTTATCTCCTTGAATGATTTATTTATTGATAATTTTTGTATGGAATTGGAAATGTTGGCGATTATTTTGTTCCCAGCTTTTCTGCAAACAGTAAATTGTTGAGGAAGTTAAGGAGGATAACTTTTTGTTGATAAATGATCACGTAGCGACAGTGCTCTTCTACCGAATATTTTGTAAGCAGGTAAAGTTAAACGAACTCCGGCGAGAGATGTTGGAAGAAATACGCCTCCGTCTACTCTGTTCCACTTATATGGCGCATAATTTGTGTCTGCATATTCGTGCTGTTTCGACCCGTCAGTGTCGAATAAACAGGATCAGAGGTTGGTCCGCCGTATAACAGCCATTTTAGTCTGCCGTTCTCCCATTCGTTCCACGTTACGCAGGAGTACAATCCCATCGGGCTACGATTGACGTGAAAAGGAACCCAGCGTGTTGTCATCCTCACAGAGCTCGAAGCAAAATGCGTGTCATCAGCGCACGAGTCGAGTATATATGGCAGGAAGTCGTTTCGGTTTTGTGTTTCGGTAATAGTAGCTAGCATATTCACGTGAAACCCCAACAGTCGTCACTGGCGCGCAGTAGTGACCTTGTGCGGCTCGTTCCTGTGCGAGGACGTCAGTCTCGTGTTCTCGTCGCCCCTCCTGCTTTCGACTTGACGTATACGTGGAACTGTGTCCTCTCTAAACTGGCGGTGGCGCGGCTCTCTCATAAAGTCAGACGAGCAAGAAAATTCAGTCGCGTCTCTGGTGTTCGTCATCGCGGGCTCGGATATGCGGGTCTTCCTAAGTCTTCCTAGGTCTTCCTAGCTCGGCGCGCCCTCCTCCCCTGGTCGTCTCGCCAGATAAACCCCGCGAGCCGCGCGATGAATGTGGCTGCGGCTATGCCAGCCATTGAACGGCGGCGGGCCTTCTCTAAACACTGGGCGAAGCCACTTGCTCCATTTGGGGCGACCGATAACGCGTGCGAGTTCGCGAAGGCGTGCGCATGTCACGGAGCGCTGGAACCGAATCGCGTGACGTCACTCGGCAGTGACGGCGCCGTAAACCACGACCAGTGGGGCTCTGAGAGATCGTGCCGTTTACTAAGCGAATGCTTGGGCGACTTTCTATTCCTTTTTTTTTTCTTTTTAATGACGTGCGCGTTTGGCTTGAAAAAACTGAAGGCATCCTGAAGTGCGAGTCAGTGCGTCGCCGAGACCTTTCTCGCTTATCTAGGGTGGCGTTGAAAGGACAACGAAAGGCGCTCACCGCGTTCGAGTCGTTACTGTTGCAACTCCGGTGGTCCCCCGGTTTTCTGAAAGCGCCATGGAGTGTTTCAATTCCTTTCTGAGCAAGTTCTGCGCGTCGCCTTTTCTGTTCATCGTATGGAAACTCCGAAAGAGCATTGGCTCTGTCACTTCTGCTCGGTTCTTCCGTGCACCCCCGTGTAGCCAAACAGATGCTTCCATCAGGCCTCTCCCTACTTTAGTGATTCTCTACACAGTTATTCAATCACGCTTGTTGCGAAACTCCCCATAGGCCGCACATTTCAGAATTCAACACGCTGATTGGCCAATATTGCGGGGGTCTGCTCAGTGTGGCGCCACCCCTGTTGGCGAAGCAATAAGCTACTAAGTGGTATATTATTTGTGTGGCGTTGCACAGGGCCGCAAGCGCCGCCGTATTTCGCAAAGTAAACATGCGATGCGGTGAATGTTTATCTCGGCGTAGCAACCGTCACGGCTTTATAATCACTGTTGATCATAGCCGACTGCATAGTCCGGCGGTTGCAGAACTAATGAGGCGCACAGTATGCGTTTACGTTCGAGGTTTTGCGTTTCGCTTATACAATGTGGCGGCAAACACATTTAAAAGGGCTCGTTGCCGTTTTTATGCCAATTCTGATGTGTTCGCCACTGTAAAGAAATGCACTCGCCTTGTGCCGTCGCTGCTGTTTTTGCTGCTGGATGAGCACTGAAGTGCAGAGAATTTTCTCGGCATATCTTTTCGTGCCTGATGCGCACGCGAAGGTGAGGAGGAGTCTGTTCAGCTGCCCAGGGCGTTGGTGAAAAAGGTTGTGTGGCGATTTAGCGGTAAATGCGAGAGAAATGCGTGGGCGTTACGTCTCACCTCGTTCAGGTCCCGGATGCGTGATTTAAACGGCTGCACCATATTTCAATAACTGTTGTTCAGGAGCTCGTCCGACTGACGGCCTGCCTCTTCGAGGAGCGAAGTGCAGCTGACGGTCGTCCAGAGCAGACGGTTGGACTATATATATATATATATATATATATATATATATATATATATATATATATCACGTGGCCGGTTGCGCACACTTCACACACATACACTTATTTTTTCCTAAGGCTCACGCATTAAAACACACTCGCACTGCAGACGAGATACGGTGCGTAATAAGAGTTCCACTTTATTCGTTTTTTAACCGTTCATATCATTTAGTGTGGGCAGCTAGAGCAGTGCACATTGAAACTTGAGCATTTTTCACAGATTAGATATAAAGTATGCATCATGCAGTTTGCCGACGCACCAGAATACTTTCAACGCAGAACCTGGTTTTCGTGCAGCTGTAGCGTGTCGTCTGCAAGCGCTAGTTCCTGCGGGAAAAATTCTACGAATATAGCACGAGCAACCAAGACAAGAATGAACGCTTGCGGCATCACTTGCAATGGGCATTACCTGCAGGATAACTGTAATATGCAGCGCTTCTTGAGTCACTGTTGGCGCCTCGTAATGAGATGCATGTCACAGCTCGGACGTACCTCGCTGCTGTGGTAGTTGCATCTTTGACTGGTTGCGTGGTCGCAGCTATAGAGACCGACGAGCGCAACACACTTCGCTGTTGTAAGCAGCGAGGTTCAATCGCGTAGCTTGCCTGCGATGCGACAACGCCAGCGTCATACACTGTTCGTAGCATGTGTGCATGGAGGAAGAAAAATATAGGAGGGAGCATTACGTCACGCAGCCAGCCTTGGCAAGCGAACGCTTCGTGTAGCCAGCACTGGTGGTCCAACACGTGACCTCTTGCGTCGATCACGGAGAATCCGAGATTTGCCGAGATGTTTGGTTACTGGTAGTTTTTATTCGGTGCGCGCTCGGCCGGCAGCTGCACACATGCAGGAAGCGACAATATTTTTCCTTGTTTTTGTTTTTGGGTATTTCAAGTGTTTCTAATGGTTTCGAATGGGTATCGAAAAAAAAAAAGGAAAGTAACAGCCGGGCGCACTAAAACCTACCGCGCGCTCTGACGTTTCCTCCGTGCTGTGACGTTTTCATCACGTGTTAGACCACCACAGTCGGCGACAATCGCGTTGCGGTATGCTCCCTCCTATATTTTCCTTCCTCCATGTACTGTTGAGCAGCCTAGAGCACTGCACGGGCCGATTTTTTCAGCCCGGGCCAGCCGGCCCGGCCGGCCCGTTTTTACGTTGGGCTGCCCGCCCGAGCCTGATCAAAACTTTTATGGCGAGACCCGGGCCCGGCCCGGGCCGGGAAATAATCTACGTTACCCGCCCGGCCCGGCCCGCCACCCCTTTACCTTAGGCCCGAGCCCGGCCCTAGCCCGGCTCGAACCTCGCCCGAACCCGTCCCGAGACCGAAAAATACATGTTTTTCAGAGTTGAGACGCCCGAGAATGACTCGCTGCACGTTACATGCACACTACCAGAAAGCCCGGGCCCGCGTCAAAAAGCGCACGCCGTGCCCGAGCCCGGCCCGAGCCCGTGAAAAAACTGCTCTACCCGGCCCGGCCCGGCCCGCCGGGCCAGGCCGGTAAGCCTGAGCCCGTGCAGTGCTCTAGAGCAGCCACCTATGAGAGCAACGAGCGCGCAACGTCGCTACGACAACGGAGGCTGCAGCGATGTGGTTTTCTCTCGCTGCTCAGAGGTGGCGCGTCGGTTTGCTAACCGCGAAGACTTGTCTGTGGGCATGCCCGGGTTTCCCAGTGAAGTTAGGGAACTGGCGTGATTGAACAACTCTGACTCCCTAGGTATATCGCGGTATTTCTTTCACTTCAAGGTAAATAACCGTGCGCATGGTCGGACAGACGTATAATTGACATCTCGAGAACCTCTACAAGAAAGGAAGGGGCTCGTTGGGAAAGCTGCTTCGATGCTGCCCTTCACATCCTGCTTCGATAAACGAAACGGTTGGAGTCGGAACGATCTCCCTTCATTTTTCGTTCTTTTTCATTTTTCACCGAGAACGCGTGGCATTTTTGAAAAATCGTCCGCGGTCAAGTAGGAGACGATTTTTCACCCGCGTATGTCGGGGTGTCGGAGCTAGTGCGCGGCTGTCTGCCTCGCGTCTTCATCGGACGCTTCCGGAGCAGACGACACTTCTTTTGCCGATTCTGAAGGCGATTTCGCGGGTCCTCCGTCGCTTCTCTTAATGGCAAGCATTCCACTTCGGCAAAGCGAAATTAATTTACGAAGCAGTGCGGACCTGTTCTCACCGAGCGCCGAGTGAAAGGATCTATCAATGATAAACCAGCAATCGCCTTGACTTGAGCCTGGATGTCGTTGACGCTGGCCGCTTTGAGAACAGAATACCATTTTGGCTGTTTATCGTTTTTCCTTCCGCTTTCTCTAGGATTAGCGGATGTAGTTGGATGATATATCGTGCGCCTCCTCGTTTCAAGCGCGTCGGAAAGACGGGATCCCATTCGTGGGTGAGAAAGCCTCTGGGCGTCGGCGTTCTTCGCTCAATTCTGCAGAAACTGCTTTCGGGGCCGCTGATGAGAAGGAAAATTCATTTCGAAGACCAGTACCTCGGCGGAGGGACGCCGACAAGTTGGCGATAGCGCGGACAGGCCGGGCCGGCGACGGTCGCCCTTCCGGTCGTCGGTGGAGGCTGTTGCGCCTAAACCGCTACCGATCTCGGCTTCCGCAAGCCGAGACGGCGATACAAAGATACCCGTCTCAAACAGCAGCACCGTAGACGCCGTGGTCCGGCCGACTGACACCCGCTTGTACGAGATCCATTTTTCAAAGAGGCGCGCACCACCGGCCGTCCCGGACGCCGCCCGCGCGATAAGCATCTCGGGCAAACAGATCGCTGCGCGGCCGGGCCGGGACTCTGCAGCTCCGTGCACGACAGCTCCGTACGATGCACGCAACAGCGCGGTGGTCACAGCTACCACAGGTGGTCGGCCGCTCGCTTTTCTTCACGTTCAACTTGCACAAAGCGAAGGGCTACTCGCAATCACTTGACTCGAAATCGCTTTGGTTTGCGCTGGGCGAAATGCTGCGTGTGCGTCACTATATACAGCAACCGAAATTGCTACGCCCCAGTCAACTTATTGGGTGGTTGATGTCATTTCACCTAAACGGCAGCCTGATATGAGTTTCTCATTTGCCCGCCCGTCCATCGCAGTTGGTTTCGTATCCCCCCGGACCGTTTTGCGCTGCAGTGCCGACTCGCACCGGACTGTTACTGCGAGCAAAGGCAAGGCGAGGCTGTCAGAAAGAAGCCGTTGTGTTCCGCCTGTTTTGTCTCGGTGACGGGGGCCATTTCCGGAAGACATTGCCTTCAATTTCCGCCAAACCGCGCTCGCTCGTAAGCGGGGCGCACGGAGCTGAGAACATTTCGCGCCCTCCGCCGAAGCCCCTGCCACGACAGTGCCTCGTCTTGAAGTTCCGCTTCGAATTCGCCCTTCACAGCGCGTTGTCGCAAAGCCGACCCGATTGGAAGGGGCGAGTCGTTCGTTGCGCGTCCACTTCCCCCGTTTCCTGTGTCGCCGCTCGCTACCGTCTCCTTCCGGCACATCCCGTCGCTTTTCTTTGTTACCTCGCGCGCACGTCTGTCAGCTATTGTGAGATTTTTCGCCCTGGGTGTTGCTTTCCCCGCGCGCTCCGCTGCAGCGGGGCGCAGCTCGTTCTTGGGAGATCCGCTTTCTGACGCACAACTCGCATCGTGGCCTCAGGATTTCTTTTCGCGCTATTCTGCACCCACATTTTTATTGCCCCCCGCCTTCCCACTCTTCTAAATGCCAGCTTCAGAATGATTCCCGTCATTCTTTATTCACGTTTGACGGCCTCTCTTTTTACTCGTAATTTTTGCTGTCCGCTTTATCTTTAGTTGTGAATCATAGCCCCAAGAGAAACAGCGTTGTAAGCCTATACGTGCTCTGACCGCAGTTGGAGTGTGGATTTCTGGCGTGGAGTTGTACACGACACGCCAGAAACCTTCCACGAAACGAGGGAGCGCGCGCAAGTATCTCCGACTGACGTTGATGCGACACGCCCGTGAATGGAATGTCAAATCAGTGGCTGATCGGGAAGCTAGCAAATTTTATGGAAACCCATTGAGTACGAAACGAAGCGCCAATGGTTCGGTCGCATCAGCGTCTCCGTATGTCCTCATTGAGTCAAGAGATTTTGCGGTGTATGAGCTGAAGTGAAGTGCTCGTGGGGGCGGGATATGAGCTTTCCACGTGTTTCGCCTTTTAATGTTGCGCATGGAGAGATGGAAAGATAGAGAAGGTATGGATGCTAACCGGATCTAAGCAGCGTATGGGTTAACCCGGTCGGCTGCTCCATACGCTGGTGGAACGCAAAATGGCAGTAGAAAGATGCTGCCTTGTATTTTCCACTCGGCTGACGAGAGGGTGCGTGGCGGATGGCGACGCAGCCTCGCAGCGTATGATAGTAGCTCGAGCAGCCTCGACTGCACAATCATTGATAGCGCAATGAATGAAGGAACTCGAATGGCTGACCGGGAGCGTAAGATGGAGAGGATGTGTTTTCCCGCTTATCGCTAAGCCCCTTGGTAAAATTTCAATCGAGAGAAATTACGCCTCTGCAGAGTTGCTTTTGAGCAGGAAATACATCCTGCGCAAGTTTACTGTGTGTCGGACGTACGTCCTCCGGAAGGAATTGTGCCATTCCTTCTGACCGTGAGGGTTTTCTCTATAGTTACGCCGTGCGGTTTCCGTACGTCTATCGTCCACTGTTTTCTGCCGCTTATTGTATGGGAGCTTCGCGAAGTGCGCAATACACAATTTCCCCTGCCAATTTGTGCTCTCTCTGTTAAGTAATCACGATGTTGTATCTTACGAACATTCTGTCGTTACAGAATTAAGTCTTACTAGACTCACCCAAGTCCCATAAAACAAAGATGTTGACTTGCTGAAGCGATAGTGGCCATGGGAGAACTAGTTCGAAGGAACTCGCGCGCGAGGCGAATGATTTGCATCAAACTGCGATCTTCCCATTCGTCAGCTGTCCTGCTTGCGGCCTCGCGTCAAGGTCGTTTGTAGCGTCCAATAACGAGTTCCTCAGAGTGCCGCGCGTAATCACTTCAGAGAACTCCGGAACAAAACTGTCGGCTTACGTCACCGAAAAGACAGGTGTGCACACCCTTATGCAATGAAAGATTGATGGTTTGTTCATTAGATTTACCAGACGGTACCTAATGAGCAGGCGCGTTAATGAGAGACCAAAGTTACGAAGTATAATGACTTCCCCGAGTTAATTACTTTATGATCACAGCCAAGGTCCTTTCTCTGGTGAGAACAGAAACAAAACAGAAAGAACAACTAGCTGAGCGGGAGATCATGCATGCTCTGGGGAGCGCTGCAGTTCGGCATTCACCTACGACTGCCACACATTCAGAAAGTGAAAGGGCAGTGTGTTTTGAAATTATCTTAAACGAGGCCCAGCTTCAGTGCACATGGTTCTTGCAAGCGCCCTGTGGACAGTTTAGCATTTTTCATGTTGGAGGCGCCCGTTCTGGAACGAGCGTCTACCCATAACCAACACTGTCGCAAGCGCCGTTAGTTGGGAAAGTTGTGCAATACCGTTTTTGCTAGTATAATTGCTGTCATCCCATGTTATCTGCTGCACAATTACACTTCTTTTTTGAGCATTGTGGACTACTGTTTATGCATTTTCATATCTAGTGAGGCCGAGTAATAGTTGATACTGTCAGAGCAACGATGATCTAACAATCGTTTTGCTGAGTTTGCGGCGCAGACTTCATCTGTCATGTGGTACACATTGTAGCTAGAACTGCTGAATAATTTTTTTTCTTTTGGAAAGAAGTGCAAGTCCGTGGTACCATTCGTCTAATATCTTTTCACAGCAATTAATAAAACATTAACTGCATTTTTAATTTTCAGTTGATGCAATTTGCACTTTTCCAGTTTTCGAAACATTGCGAAATAAAATTGCACCTCAAACGTGTCTCTAAAAAAAAAATACTTACGCACACTTTTTCAGCCATCACTTCGACTTTCTTTTGGAATTACCATTGGAGTATGAGGTTTGTCCCCCATGTGAATGAGTGCTGCCAGAGAAAGTGTGCATCAAATAAGTCCCGTTTGAGCGATGGGTAAAATCCACGGGCATTGAAGCAGGAACGTCGTGTGTCGTGTGCGTCGGATCCCATCAGGGATCCAACTAAAGCTGTGCCTTTTGACCCGCAGATGTCACCTGAACAACAGCTGTCACGTTCTAGTGGACAGTCTGACCTTCGGTGACCCCTGTCCCGGCACCTATAAGTACTTAGAGGTGCAGTACCGCTGCCTAATAGGTTGGTTCCCTTAACACAATCGCTCGCCGTCAGATCATCGCCATCACCTCTTCACGGACGCCTGTCCGCCTTTTCGCCTCCTTTGGTCTCCGGGTTTCTGGGCGGATGAAGCGGCGCCTTCGAATACTAACCGCTGTTATCGTGCCACGCTGTGAGGATACTAACCGACGTCTCGGCGCGAACCGTCCTTGGGCCTGTACGTCTGCTGGTATACTTTCGGTATCCGAGTAGGGCACTTTCACAGACGCACACTGGCCAGGATGCCGCAGTCAAAGGCCGGAGATGAGAAGGAAGGATAGGCGAGAAAATAGCCACGTTTACAGTGGGGCACAAATGGTCAAGGAACGTGGCTTCTACAGCTAATGTTAATTTCTGCTCTGTTAAGGCATGTCGCTTCTAATGTGGTGTAGCTCGGAAATACTATTACAGATCGAAGATTTGAATTCGACACTATGTGTTCAGGCTTCGAGGGAATGCTGTTTTTTTTTTTTTTTTTCGCGAATCATGTCTCTCGTGAACCTTTGTGACCAACATTACCCTGCATTACGCACCTTGTCAATAAAGTTGTGGGAGACGATATCGACTCAGGCGAAACGGTTGTACATTTGAGCTGTATCTACGCGTTGCTACGCGTCGTCTCCAAGATGGCGTTGGCAGGAGAGCTGCATGCGTGTCATAGCGGGGAAAAAAATAAGAAAGGAAAAAGGTTGTGCCCTCTAGGTTAGAGCATCGGGCTGTTCTGCTGGGAGAACGAGATTTAATTTTACCATCGGTCACCTTACTCTTTTTGTTTATTTTCTGTGTGCGAGCTAATGGGCATGATAGCAGCACCCAACGGTCAGTGAAATCCG
This sequence comes from Dermacentor silvarum, assembly GCF_013339745.2. Lineage (NCBI taxonomy): Eukaryota > Metazoa > Arthropoda > Arachnida > Ixodida > Ixodidae > Dermacentor > Dermacentor silvarum. The sequence goes on along the minus strand of NC_051164.1, from coordinate 66,357,582 downwards.
GGAGGGTTCGATAAGCAAGCTTCGTTTTAAAACAGCCAACACAAGGAAAAGGGGCAGAGCATGACGCCTCAGCACCACGTTGTTTATCGCAAAGGGCGTCAAAGCAGTAAGGGTGTTAGCGAAGTGGTGACAGAGAACCGTGGTGTCATGCGTGCAGTGGCAGTCAGCGTATCGCGGCATGCCCGAGTTCGTAGCCCCCTCATCAATATATAGGCTCTCGCGTGTTCGTCCTCGAGGGAACCGTCGAGGACCCACATAGTGGCGCGCAGTGCCGGCTATAGGCGGCCCGCCACATGCAGCCATCTGGAAACGCCGGCGAACTTCCACCCATGCTGACCCCCCGTTACCTCGTTAAGCGCTTCGGCGAGTGCGCGTTCATTAAACCCAGCGCCCGCCTTCTAATTCCTTTCGCCCGCACACGGCGCTTAAGCCCTTTGCGCAGCGCGTTACGCCTCGTTTTAATGCGGGTTCGGAAACGTTACAAACTACCACGCACCGTTGGACGACAGCGCTGGCTTAGTCCCCTTCCTCGGTGGTTCTACCCGGGGCAGCGCGCGATGAAAGCACGCGGGCAGCTCGGCGCCTGCTGGCGGTATTTTGCTAGAGAGACTATCAGCGACGCGAGTTCTTTGATTAGCATTTTTTCCTAGAGCAGAAACAGTACGTATAGTTGCTGCGATGGTGCTTTGTTCCCGGCGCTGTACCTGGGCATGCAGGCTTTGTACTCATCCACTGCTATCCGTGCAGGCGTCGGCAAGTTCCGAAGCGGGCCCAAGTCCGAATGCTATAGCGCCGAAACCGGCAACAGATGAGAATAAAACATGGCGCTGTTCTAGCATAAACAACGTGGTCTGCGTGACTGTGTATGCACTGTATACAGCGGAGCGCGGAGCCTTTTCCTGCGGGTACGCGGCTCTGTGGGATCAGCAGCGCTGGTTCCGATTTTCAGTAAGAGCAGCTCGGGCGCCGCGCACCACACCCGTTCTCGAGGCGCGCACGCAGGTAATTCGGCGATTCCCCAGGACATTTCCCGGGTGGTCTCATCCGACCAATCAGGAATCGCTTGGCGGCTGTACACGCTGTAGTATGTATAGTGGTAACAGGTGCCGTCGGCAAATCGAAGACCTCGATTTCCACTACAAGCTCGCACACGGAAATAACCTGCCATTGGGGTGAGCCACGGCCGAACACGCAGTAACGAGGCCTCAGAAATTTATCTTTGTATTACGTGAAATTATTTTAACTTGGCAAGAGAATTTAGCGCTTAAGGCTGCTTTGTTCTCTCTCAAATTTCGTATTGAGACTGCCTTATTTTTTGTTCGTTCTGTACAATAAAACACTTGACGTCGTTGTGATCGGGGTTCCCCGGGGATTTTATTTGCGACAGGATGCAGTACCGACCCCTGCGGGAATTTGTTTCTCCGGTGGTGAGGCCTGAGTGCATACGACCATCGTTATTCTTTGTTTTTTCCCCGACAACACTAGCAAGCAGAATACGCAGAAATATGGGATCTAAAAGGATATTGATCTAAAAGCATTAGGGATATTAAAGCAACGGAAACACAAAAGAAAACATAGGCTGAAAAAGGGTGGGCGCTTTCTGTCGCCTGTGTATTAGCGCGTGATTACATTATCCCTAATGGATCCGCACCATCGAGCCCGCGTTGCACTACAGATCGTGAAAACAAACCAACGGCAAACGGAGTATGTTTTCCTGGCATTACGATTGAAACACAGTTTACCCGTGGTCTATACCGTATAGGCTGCACGGACTGTCCTTGGTGGTCCAAGGATGTAAAGAGGAGCGTCGTGTTTTGTACTGAACCGGGCTGAACCGTTGTGCCACTGGCACGGTGCGTTGAATGGCAGCGTATTTGGCACAGACCATGTTGCAGGACGCGGCGCAGGCTAACGAAGGCGTTCGTGGCCAGCTGTACGGACGGCTAATTGTGAAAAGGGTCGAGGATCCAGCGCCCGCGGGAAAACGATTAGCGATCCGATGAGGCGTTAAAGGTGGCGCACGGATGGGCCTCCGGGCTTGGGCAGGGATGTGCGGGAGCGTAGGGACGCCATTTAGTCCGAAGTGAGGCTGACTGGTGCGTATAAGGAAGGTGTAGCTGTGTAGTGGCGCGCGTTCGCGAGCTGGGTCAGTGTGCCTGCATTGATAGGTGTGCGCGTCGACATTTCCGCGAACTGCCGAAGTCCGGATCCTCACTCGCATTCGTGTCCCAGTGCGCAACGTGCGGGAGGAGTATCGTATCCCGTGGAAGCACAGCAAGCTGGGCGAGTTCGTATGATTGCATCGCAAAGAACCAGCGCACGAACTCACGGATAAGACGCGAAGCCGGGAGAGCGCTCAAAAAAAAAAAAAAAAAAAAAAGAAGGCTGTGGCGCATCTCCGAGGAAGCCGAGCATGCTTCGGTGAGTGAGTGCCGCTAGCCAATTTGGCTACCCAGTGGCACCGACTGGCCTAATTTAGTGGAAACCGTCGAGGAGCGCGTCGTGTGCTTCCAAGTGCGTGGCCAGGTGGAGGAAGGGCCGGCATTTACCCGAGGCGAGCCCGAGTCTCGGAATCCTTCCGCGGTCGCACGGTGTCGGGGATGGCAGCGCCAGACGCGGCTCGGCCTTGTTCTCGCGGCGATGAAAGCGAAGGGATTTCGGGAACCCGGAAGGCTCTGTCGCTCCGACGGGCTCAGAGTACGGACTCCGAGGTTCCACAAGTGCAGCCCGGCTGAAGGGTTCGAGAGGGGGGGCAACAGAGCTGCGAAAACAGCGCTTTGAAGGGAAAGGGGGAGGGGGGGGGGGGTTTGCGGGGATCTTGCTCCCAAATCCGGGTTAGATTTGTGCGAGGCGTTTCCGTGCTTTGTCTACACAAGACCACTTGTGGTGGGATCTAGCTCAGTACTTGCGGGCTGACGGGGCTGATCTCTTCTTTCCTGACGCGTACCCCTCTCTATTTCGCCCTCGCACCTGGAAGACGACTCGTCTTTCCTGACCGCGCCCGGAAGAAGACGAGCTGCCTACAGCTAATCTGTCTGCATGGATCTCCACGTCTTGCCGCGCTCGTCAGCTCTATTTTAGCCTATGCCGCCAAAACAAGACGAATTTGTTGACTCGCGTCAGGGAGAAACTTAGTTGGACGTCCCCGTACGCATCTGGACATCAAAGTGACGTGATTGAGAAAATGGCAGAGCAGAAGCACCGTGCAAAGACAAATAAATAAACCCCCATTATAGCCTATATAGACTGGCCGCGAGATGCAACTGTCGTGTGTCTTGATTCAGCTCGCGACCGCCGTTTGCTTATAGGTCAGCTCGAACTCGATAGGGAATGAGTGATTGAGATTTTGCCCGACGCAGACGTGGCTCTAGCGGAAAGAGCACGCCAAACAACTACTGCATTTTGATGCATCAAGGATGGAGAACAGCTTCACAGGAGCGGGGAACAATAGACGTCATCTGTAATAGCCGTGTCGTTCAGCAATCCGCGCCGGCCAGTCTGATTGGAATGGCGCATGAGGATCATGACATCGTTTTTTATTCAGGGTTCGCAAAATGGCAGTCGCTATCGGGAAAGACGGTTGAAGCATGAGCAGGTGATCGGCTTTCTGCGTTTGAATTAAGGGACACAATTCCGAACGTACTCATGCAGAGTTGTACCCTAGCCACTCGCCGGTGTACGGTGACGGTCACTCGCACACCGGGGAGTGACTGAGGAATGCAGGGCTTGCAAATGTACTGTCCTCGTTTCTTTTTTTTTTTTTTTTGTATTTGTTCGCTTCCTATGATCTATTCGATGTAGTGTACAAAACTGACATATATGTTTTAGGTGCCGAGTTTTAAACGTTCTGCTTTAATTTCTTTTTACTGATCCGCGGCAATTTTTCTGAATTCCACGGGGCCCTAAATCGAAATTCTGCTTAAAACAATTGGTAGAATTCGACCTTCAAATGTCATTCAAATCATTCAAAAGGGCTGAGGGGTTGTCAAAAATGGCATTTCTGTGTTTCACACGTCCTTGGATGGGGTCATAGGAGTCGGCTCGTAGCTCAAGCTACCTCCTTTAGCTAAAGCGCGTTGGCGGGATACTTCATTAGAGCTCGTGGTTCCAGGTGCAGTGGGACTGGGCGTGAACGGAGAAAGAAAATGACAGACAAGCAGCGCCCACTTTCTAGTACCTCCTGTAGGTGGCGTGACGCTCAAGGTGTTTCTTTCTGCCCGCGAATGCGTGCACTGCGCTGCGAACGCGAAGCAGTGCTGTGTGTGTGTAAGTGTGTTTGCTCGAACGTTCTCCCCCCTTTTTCTCTCTCCTCTCTTCCCTGTCGTTCTTCCCGCTACGCCCCGGAAGCTGTGGTATGAGGAGGAAGTGCAGTCTTCCGGCTTCGACCGATGTCTTTGGTGACCCCTGCCCCGGTACCTTCAAGTACCTCGAAGCGCACTACCAGTGCATTGCAGGTACTGCGGGAGGCTCCTGGCGAGCACTGCTTATATCGACTCTGTTTGACGCCACGCCGTGGCGCTCTTGCTTCCCACCTCGACCGACTGCGGCGCCCTCGTTCCCTTTCTGCATCCTTCTCTCCCTTCCCTTGACGTCCACTGTTTCGCATCCTTAACTGAACCAGCCACTTTGATTGAAGCAAATTTAACCTTACGGGGTGGGCACAGGCAGCGTGCGTGAACATTGGGAACATGAATGGAGACAGAATTCGCGACAGAATTCGCGACAGAATTCCTGTCATACACGGCGTCACGTTCGCTGAGCGCAGAACAAGCCAAGGGCGCACGAACGCTAATGCAGACACCACGTGTCTGCTGAAGGCCGCTCTGAAACAGGTCATTAGGTCACTAAATCAGAAAGTTATTACTCCTGTCAAGACCATTTTTATTATGTAGACATGGGTGTCTGCCACCACCAACAACTGAGGATTTTATTGCAATCTGCTTGACGTAATGTATACTATACGTAAATGAAGCATTTTGGAACCGTGATGTGTTTTCGTTGTTCTTGTGTCCTCTGTCTGGGTTTCGCTGCAGCCCTGAGGAAAAAAGAAAACATTTTGCTTTCTTTCTTTCAGTATTTGCAGAATCCTTCATAGTGTCATTGTATAGCGACAGTGTTCAGACGGGAACGCAAGCAGGAGAAGTAAATTAAATCGGACTGTTCATGTTGCGAACTTGTGCTCCAGAAGGGAAAGGAACATTTAAGTGGCAGTGACTTGCCGAGAGTAATCGTCGGTCGTCGGATCTAATTAAACTGCTCGAGCCTGGCTTTGATCTGTCGTCGTAGAACACAGATCAGTCGGTGTCGCTCGCATAGTTATGAGGTTCGACAACGCTTCGTATTAGTCGTACACTCTTATTGTCAGACACGCCAGCCACGCTGCCGAGTCGGTGAGAGCGCTCACGAAATTTCCGATGTAGAAAGCGCGTCTTCTGATGCCACGGCAATAACTATATATCAGAATCATTCAGCATGTGTGGCAAGAGATTTGAGGAACTCTTGTACCTGGTTCAGTAAGGATGCGAATTTGGTTCAGGGACATGTGCCCCTTGTACCACTGTTTCTTATGCGATCTGAAGATTGCCTTGCGGTGTACCCCGCTTGTCTTTTGCACGTTGGCGAGTGCATCTTGTGCGATACTCACGTGGGTGTAGTGGCCGTTTCTGGGTACTATATGCTCGGGTAATTTTGGCTGTCACTGGCTTGGCGAGGGGACTTTCCTCCCGCTCAATCTTGTTCAGCAGACTGGCTGCTTCGGCAGTCTTTGTCAGTTTTAATCCAATGCACAGTGTTCTGCACCTTGATGCATGGGACTAAACTTACCTTACGAAACAATATTTTGTTCGCGAGGCGTGTGCCCGTGCCTTTTTTCCAATTCCCCCCCCCCCCCTTTTTTTTTTTCGTACGTATATTACGTGTCTGCACGATACTGTCGTGAATGTTTTCTTCCGAGTGCCTCCTTGGTAGAGACGTAGCTTTCGCGACATCCGTCGACGTCCTTCAGCGAAGCGGTCTCGTGCCTGTTTCAGAGCGGCCTTCTTCAGCATGCGGCTTTCGCTTAAACACGCTCGAACGATCAGCAACATAAATCGGTTGTTTCCGGGTACCGCCTAGAATTAATCAAAATTTCCTACCGGCATACTGATGTACTGACTGAAGACGCGCGCAAGAAGAATTTTTGACTAAGTCCAATTCATTAGGTCACTAAATCAGAAAGTTATTACTCCTGTCAAGACCATTTTTATTATGTAGACATGGGCGTGTTGCATGTACTGTGTATTTTCGGCGGAGTATTATGTTCCCGTATTATAGCTCATACGCGCGTTTATTTATTTATTTTTTTTTTCTTACGCCTACATCCCAGTGTGGTTGCCTGCATGGCGGGAGGTTCCTTAAGACGAATCTGCCTCAAACGCAAGCGCAAAAAGATGCAAACGCGGCCTAACATGAGATGCCATACGGGTCCGGGAGCGAGGATGCAGAGCTAGCGGTGCACTTCCTGAAGTTGACTAGGACATTTTGCCGTCCGCGTCGTGAGCATGGAAATAAAGGTCTGCTGATCCGCACTAGAAGGCAGTGGGTACCTGCAGCGAACGGGGCTTATACCAGGAATTTCGCATCATTAAAACTAGCTGCCTCAAATCGAAGGAACAACAAAGAGCGATATTCAGTTATCTACATGTGCTAATAACTTAAACTTCCTCAATAGCAGAACTAACAGCGTCATCGTTACCGCCCTGAATGTTTAGCTCCACCACCCCGTGACGTTGCAGATTTTCACAGCGCTTTCTTAGCTGTAGTTAAATGTTCAGAATATTACGTTATGAGTGAACCAAGGGGTTATGTTTAATTTAAGAGTTTTGTTATCTCTTTATTAGTCAAAACTGATCAAATACGAGATAATATATTTAATTATTCACGTCACACAATCAAGCTCTGACAAGTCCCCTTGTCGGACTCTAGCTTGCAAAGTACCTTGTTCACCCACTGTTGACTTGACATGACACAGCAGCTGAGCTTCCGGCGTGAAGTTTAACGAGCGGATTGTGGGCGTTCGGCCTCTCCTTTAATGAAACGTTTTTTCGAGCAAGTTAAGATGGAGTTCTGAAATAGTAATGAACAATTTCGAACTGATTTAGTGTCGCTCATTAGCGCCCGTTTAAAGTTTGCGGAGTCCTAAGGATCGAGCTGGACGGCTCTGTATACTATTTTGTTTCCTGTGCCAAAAACAGAAATAATAACTTAAAGCACACCGCAAATCTCAGTGTGCCAGTTTTACAAATGGCGTTAACCCGCGACGTGGTCTTCGGCAGCGTAGTTAGGGGCTGAAGTGCATGCCTAAATGTCTTTCAACCCGCCAGGATACGAAGAACGCCAGTATTCTCGTTTCCGCTCTGTTTCTATCCGTGAATGACGGAATGCGCATGCTTGATGTGGCACTTTACGCTTTCCGACTCTCGTGCATGGATACCTCTCCTCAGCATGACTCAGCACGACGTTTTCTGCACGTGTTCATCCTCATCATCACCCTTTATACCATGCAGTGTGTTCGCGTTTGTGCTGCGCGCTTGTGAATTGATATGTGCGCGTAATATCATGCGTGTGCCAGAGGGGAGTTCGAGCTTATGCGTAAGCATGTGCGCCGGATGGTGTTATCCTATTCCTAAATTACGTTAAGCTGAGAAAAATTGCAATGCACAGATAAGCGATAATTGTATTTATTAAGCTCAGTGTTTCTCGAGCCTAGCATGGACATTTTTCGTATTTACGTGCTTGTAAAATCAATAAATATCGATGCTATTTTTCATGCTATTGTAAATAGTATAAAATAATCTTAAAGCGACATCGAAACAACCTTGTTTGTTTGTTATGTGCTCAATCGACACGACGAACAAGCAAATAGTTAATTCTGTTTCGTTGTCCATTCAATGGTAATATACACTATAAGTGACATTTCTTGCGATCGTATTCAAACCAATTTCTGGGATCGCGTAGGATAGGTCATACAGCTAGAACAGGAGCTTGTAAGTAAGCATGTTCAAGAGCACATCCTCCTACTATACAAGGTGTTTTTCTTTTTTTTACTTTTTTTAGCTGCACCAGATATTTAAAAGTCACCTGTGGTAGATAGCACAATTCTAGCCCATGGCCTAAATTACTCGATGAGATAGCCTTTACTTCTATGGGAAATGAAAGTGCTTAATTCAATAATTAAGCTAATTACACGCAATAAATGTTTACTTAATTACTTTAAGCACATACTTAAATTTACGAATTGTAGCCAGTGAGTTTGGAAGGCGTAATCACTTAGAACGAATTCTCAGCAATACGCCTGTTTGGAGATACTAATTTTCAAAGTGTCCGACGGGATGCATTGGCGTTCCAGTTACTTTCGTGCTTCAATGCACAAAACCACGTTCTAGAGAGAGAGACAGAGGAAAGGGGAAAGGCAGGGAGGTTAGCCAGATGGGAAGATCCGGTTTAATTGCTACCCTACGCTGGGGACAGAGGGGAGGGGGAGGTAAAGTGACAGCAAAGTAGAGATAAAGAGAGTATTGCAAGAAGCACAGACACAATCACAATCGGTCACAGGTGGCACAGCACAGTAGCACTTCGTTCTAAGTCAATATGCCTTGCATAGCCTCTAGCTACAATTGGTATATTGAAATAACGGAATTCATTAAAAAGGTACTTAGCATAGTTACGTTAATTCATCAATTACGCATTTTGATTTCTAACTAATGAGTTCGAAGTAATGGCCGCCTCATCGAGTACTTTAGATCATGAGTTGAATCGTGCTATCTGCCACAGGAAATGTTTAAAAATTTGCTGCAGCTAAAAAAAAAAAATAGAAACACCCTGTATATGTATAGGAAACGCTTACGAAATAACATATTTACTTGCTTACGTTTGTAGCACGTTTACGCTATCTAGGCAGGCGTATTGTGCGTGATGAGCGTTGGATGTGTGTGTGCAATGCACCGGCCTGACCCCGTTCTTCCCATCGCCCCTGTTCTGCCGCCTTTCCCCTTCGCCGCCGCCGTGTTGCTGCGTGCCTCGCCAGAGTCCCCGACGACGCCGTCGAGCACGACGCCGTCTACGACGTCGACCACCACGACGACGTCGCGGCCGCTGATCATCATCCCGGCGACCCAGTTCCAGAGGCCGCCCCCGCTGCTGCCGACGCCGACGTCTCAGCCCCCGTCGACGTGGGAGCCGCCGGGGGATGCCGGTCGACACCGGGCCCCGTCCTCGACCGGAAGGCCGCCGCTGTCTTCGATCCCGGAGACGGCTAGCGAAGCGCACAGGGTGGCCAGGCCTTCTGCGAGGCCGGAGGTGCCTGGTACGTCTCTCGCTTATCTCGTCGTCCCACTTTGCGCCAGTTTTAACAATCACGTGGACGGGATTACAGCGCTGCCATGGACCAAGTAGCCTGGCAGTCAATCCCCGCTGTTTCAATAAGTTTGCCAGCGTGGTTATGGAGGCTTCGGCGGTTTAGATGGCTATGTAATTCGATTTATGTTCACGAGAGTTCCAAGCTCGGCTCGTTGGTTTGTGATCACCATGGCGAGCAGCGTAAACGACGGGAGAAGTGAGGCGAACAGGGCGCATCTATCGTGTGCGTATCACTTATCCCGTCTTCTGCACTGTTCGCACTGTTCACCTCGGTTCGTGCGAACTGAGGTGAGGCTGTTTGCGATGTCCACGATGGCTTACGCTAGTGATGCAGTGCATAAATCTTCTTAGTCTTCTGGCGTTGGGCATCTAACTAAAATGCGGACTTAATTCCTTGCCCTAGATAGCCACTTATCTGCCCAGTAATTGAAATGCATTACTTCCATCTTGCAAGAGCAGCATAGATGTCCAGCCTTAACTGGTGGTGCAAAGCTGATGGTTTTTCTGAATTTTTTCATCAAATAACATGCCAGTAATTTCTTTTTTTTTTCTTTGTGTGTGCGTTTTAACCGATGTCTTATCGCCGACCGAGTCTAAAGAATTATTTGCCCTTGCGACATGGCAAAGCGCCTGAGGTAATGATGCGTTCCAGTAATATTTGCTATGCTCTTCAAAGAACGAACAAAGTCTGTTGTATGGGCGTTATCTAAGCTGTCTAAAACAAATAGCTATCGCCTTTCCGCAATCAGCTCTTGCTGAATCGAACCGCGATTTGTAAATCCACGTGCTAATTGCCGCCGACCTCCTGTCGCAGGTGCCGACGAGTTGGCGACGACGACGAACAGCCCTTGGTCGACGACCACGGTGTTCACGTTGCATCGCGCGCCTCCGTCGCCCAGAACCCAGCCGACCGACGGCTACGACATCTGGGGCGGCAGCTGGGGTTCGACCACCGAGCGCAGCTTCGACTCGCCGCACCTGGGACGAGGTACGCCCACGCTGGACTAGGCGATGCGGGATGCCGGTCGCTATGCCTCTTTTCGGCATCGCGATGACCCTGTGGTGTACGGTCTTAACTTGTGCAGGGGCTGGTTGGTTGATGCTCGGTGAAGGCATTAGTAGCGCACATAAAACGAACATAAAGGATGCAAGATCAGGCAACACGGGCTCTGCATTCATAACTGAATGAAATTAATCTCCTAGAAGAGCAGACGAATGCGTCCCATAGAAAGCGCTGCGTACAGGTTCCGTAGGCCACGAGACAAGTCTGTATACAGACTTGTTTCCCTGAACCCAGCCGACACCCAGTATACTATAGGCCAAGTCTACCTATAGGCCGACCTATAGGTCTAGAGTCCTGTACGTCTATACATATCCGAGCGCGCCCCGCCATGCACTCGGTTGCGCGAGCCCTTTGCATCGGCGGGGAAAGCCGTACGACTAAGAAAACGGGCAAAAGGGCCAAATAAAGGTGTTAGTTTAAAAGAAAGCCACCTAACCGAACCGAACGAGTCGTGGCATAACCCAGTTCACAATGTACTAACAATGGGTGCCGAATGAGCGCAAGTATGACATGTGGCAAGGAGTAATGCCTTGTATGCACGTGACGCAAACGGCACAGGGGCTGTATGCATGGCTGATGCCGTCGTTGAGGGAAACAGGCTTCCACACGAGAACAAGCTTTATTTGATATCCACGATGGAATCCGTACCCACTATCGTGTTTCATCATCGATTATTCAAACTTTGGTATTCTACGTTCCGACCGAATACACCCGTGGCATGCCGGATACGGGAGGCCCACGTGGAGCATTCGTAGCTTCTTACCTAGGGGGAACATTACCCCGGGATTACCTTCGGCGTTCTCGACGGGCCAGTTGGGCGCCAAATTAACGGGCGAAGGGTGAAAATAGGAACGTTCTCCAACCTGCGACAGCTCTAGCCGGTTCTCCGTTGGTGGCGCCAACTGTCAGAGGACCCCGAGCTCTGATATATGGCCTTTCCGCGTGTGGTCTTCAACCAGCGAGGCGCGCAACCTGAAAAGTGCGACGGAGTCTCATCCTTGTTCGGGGGTTCCCACTCAGAAGCCGTACCTCGCGGTCACATCATCTTATTTTCTCTCGCGCTCTCTCTCAAACCCTTAAAAAAATTAAGAACTTTATAAAAAAGAACGAGCAAAGCGGCGCAGATAAATGTGTGACAAGCGTTAACGAGCTGTTGCCTCCATTTCGTGTGCTCCGGTTGTTGCGTAGAGATCTGCCTTCGTAATACTCAGCGTATTTCTCACTCATGATGGAAGAGCTTTTCTAAGGGTGGCTAGAAACGTGTCCTCTGGCCCGAAGCGCACTCCTTCGCACTTAAGCAGCGGCATTTTGCCGTTGTCTATTCTTTATATACCTTTTTTTTTCTTTGCTTCGAGCCGTTCTTAAGCACCGGCTGAAGCATCCGGCAATTGCCTTTCCTGATGTGTCGTCTTTCTTTTTCCTTGCCTACGCCCTCAGTTTGCACGTCTTCGTCTGCTCGTCGGTTGCCTTATTCTGGAGCTACGCATAGCGCGAAACCGCTCTCGGTTCTTTTTACGTCAGCAGCAAGTCTGTCATGCATCCGCACTTTCACGGGCAGAAATTAAAATTCGCACACGAATACTTCTGAGAATCGGCGGCATGAAGCACGTTTCACACAGAAAGAAATAACCTCAACTTGGATGGCAGTGCAAGACTAGGTTTTCACTGTTTTCTAAAGGCAACCTTCGCATTTCAAGGAAACATTGGACCTGTTGCACGACTATAACCAGGGACCAACGCCTTTCAGGAACGGTCGTTGTGCCATCCGAGCTAGCCAGGAAGATCTCACACCGCCAGCGCGAGCCAGAGTGAATCGACAAAGCGCCTAGCTCTGAAACATAAACACAATTATTTTATCTTTCTCTTTCTCAAACGCTCGGGAACACCGTCTCGAAAATTAAAGTTTATTTCATCATCATCATTTCTTAATATCTCGTTTCTTTTCACTACTGCAAAAGAGAAAAAAATAACATACACTGCGCATCAAAATAGAAAATTGGGTGAGTTGGTATAGCTTGACCATTTTGTACTGTACTGCAGAAAAATACGGAGCACGAAAGATCACTACACTTTAGCTGCAAATGTATAAATTAAATTGTAAGTGTAGCGATCGTGTGTGTGCACCCTCTTGTGTTCCGTCTTCTTTGCCCCACAGTTCAAAACGGTACATTGACGTTAATAGCGCTTTTTATAATTACTATTAGCTTTGCCCCTGTTCTCACAACTGCCAGAGCTCTGCCCATTACGCGACACTTCGTCTTGTACATAGCGCTTATGCGCGTTACGTCGCCGAGCACTTTGCCTTTCACCTAAAATGTTGAAAAATGTTCTTTATTCAAATGTTTACTGACGTTCGAGATCCCCGGACGAGCACACAGCGAAATGTCTCGCTGGTCCCTTTCGGAGGAGGCGTTTATCGGTAGCTCTTGCAGCTCTGTGGCATCGCCTCAAGGTTGTCAGCGACGTCTCAAACGCCCGGTGATGAAGAAGGAATGCGTGGACTTCTCGAGAACGCGCTCCTCCTCTCCGCCTTTTCATTTCGCGCGAGGGAGAGAGGCACCGGGAGCGAGACAATGTTCGGCAGAGGGTGGCGATAATTCAGGCGGCCGCGCAGCGGGCGAGATCATTTCCATATCTGACGCAGCTGGCCGCCGACTCGCCTGACTGCCCGGCCGCCTCTCTCTCTCTCATCGTCGTTTCCAACTGTGCACCCATACCGAGATGTGTGCACCGCTCGTGGGTCCCGCGCCAAACAGCCCGCAGCACCCGAGGTGCCCTTCCCGTTCGTCCGTCGCTCCCTCTCGCATCTAGGCACCTTCACCATTACCCTCCTTGCCAAAGAACGAAACAAACAAACAAACATACACGGGCCCTACGATTGGCCTTTGTAATACGGTGCAGTGTTGAGAATGCTATAGCGCACGTTATCAACTCGGCGGCCGCATTCCGACGCGACGTCGCGCGCATAGAGGCCCAAGTACAGCAACAGTAGGCGTCTGTGCGAGTTGGCAACGCGCGAATCGCTGCAGGTAGCGCACGAATATCAAGGATGAACACTCGCACCGTTTCTCGACTGGCCTTAGCTATCGAGATCGTTTCGCGTTGTTTTTGACCGGCGGTTGCGACTCGTTCCTCGTGCTTGCCGACAATGGCCGCCCGATAAGTTGTCGCCGGCTACGTGCAGCGCTGCAGGCACTGCGCTGGATCGTCTGGCCGCGCGAGAAACCATTGCTGCCACATTGCTCGCATCAACCTCGCCGTAGTGGCGAGCCACGGGCCGCCTCGGCTGCGAGGGAGGCGCGTAGCAGCTGCCGCTGTGCTCGCCAGTGGCACCCTCGCTCCCGGTGGCCCGCTCTTTTCCGGCGGTGCGGTAGCAGCAGGCGGCGAAGGTTCTCTCGCCCCATCCTCGTGGGGCTGCATACCGCGCACAACGTCGCGCAAGCGCGGCGCTTGCCCCGCTCCGCTCTAGGAGAGTCCCGCTCGCACCCATCTCCTAACTGCCCGACACGCGCGCGCACCGTTTCCAAGTCAGCCTTGGGAGAAACGCGCGTCCGGCGCGACGCCCCCCCTCCCCGCCTGTCCTCCCCCTCGCTCGAACCCACCTCTCGCGCGCACCCATCGCTGCTGCCCCCCTCCACCGCCCGGTAATTGGCTTTAATTGGCGATCAGCGCTGATGAGCTCGGACCACCGTCGACGACGACGTATACGCAGCAGTGACTGGCCCAGCCATTACGGGGCGCGCGCGTCACCTGTGCGCCGACGGCTCGTTGGCGCGCTGCCCTCGTCTGCTGGCGTGCCGCGGCCGGCGTCGGAACCGCGCCCCGTGGGAAGCAAACAAACACGGCTGTTCCTAACGGCCGCCACAGTTTGTGTTGTTGCGCTCGGGCTTTCGGGCGGCCGCTTGTGTGGCACTCTGGTCGCGTGACTGCTGTCGCTTAACCCTCGGGCCGTCGTTATTGCGACCCACCCTCGCGCGCGCTCGTTTGCATGCGTCGCTTTCCTCGCGGGGGAAGAAAAAAGAAAGGAGCTCGCTGTTGTACGAGTATGCGTCGGGCGCTTAGTGTGTGGGCCCTCTTTGATTTATATAATTGCACGTATAATTCTCTTAATGCGTATGACGGAATCGTTATTGCGAGGGGACGTGGCTCGATTGAGAGAGAGCGCCCGCACTGCCGGCAGAGGCGGCTGCCATTGCGTGATTCGTAAACGCGGCGAATGCACAGCGAACTGCATGCGCGCAGAGCGGCGACAGTTCCTTCGAACCGAACGCGACTACGTGGGACCGATGGGCGGCATCTCGATAAAATGTGTTTGTTGAGTCGAACTGCCACGGTTTTTTTGTACACCGATCGTCACGACACGCTTAAGATGTCGGTTCGAACGAATAAAGCGCTTTTATCCGTCGAAATCCTCTGACGAGCACAATCGGTGCAACTGTTACTTTTCTCGGTGTTTCTGCTCGTGGGAGAAGGGCGCATCACTTTTTTAACGGAGCAATGTAGTTCACCTCACGAGCACTATAGTCATAAGCACTTGGTTACCAACTCTCAGTGCCCGCTCGTGCGGCCTCTCGAGCACGCCACGTCGCGTGCGAAGGCTAATCCGCTCCGAGTATTCGTTGGGTTTCTCTAGCACGGTTAATGGCGAGCCCACTGAATAATTGTACATATATACGAACGCTTGCTCTCGCTTAAAATTGCTCAGTTAATTCGTATAATCAGCGACGCGGTAAAAAAAAAAAGGCGATATTGAAAGGCCCATTTGAAAACGGAGGATATGCGCCGTTTATTAAAGAAATCGGCGAACTGGTCTGATCGTCTCAAAATAGCTCGACCAATCGCGAGCCGTCGCCGCGAAAGTGCCCCGAGCGAATGCTGGAAGAGCAGATGGCCGACGAGGTTATGAGCGCTGCGGCAGCGCTCGCGGGAAATGAGCGTTCCATCGGTCGGGTGTCGTTATAGCTCGTTGCCTCCGCTTTTACTCGAGAAATTTATTGTACGCGGCCCAGTAATTACTTTCAGACGGGGCGTGAACAAATATGCAGAAGCAGCAATAAGTATCCTATACGTTGAGTTCTGTGGCTGTTTTCTTTATTTCCCGTCGTAACTCGGGGAATGTCGATAGCCTGCGCGAGCTGCCCTCATCGTCGCCATATATAGAGGGTTTCCCCATGTATGCCGATAGTCGTCGCGCAACATGTGCGACGGAGTTTCTTTCCTTTAACTTATTCCTCATACTGCGTGTAGAAACACGTGCCCTTCGTGTTCGAACAAATAAAATTGGCTCTGTTGGTGTCGTTGCGACAGATGCGCCAGGGATCTGTTTTTCGCACGAACAATTTGTGCCGAGCAATTTTTCGCCAGCAGTAAGCGGTGTTGTCGGGCGTAACGAAGGAGTAACTTGACTCGTAGTTAACGGAGGAACCCGCTGTGCTATAGCTGTGTACCATTTACATGTCAGCTTCATGAATCGTCCTCCACCTTTGCCGATTTCCATGGAACTAAGTTGGTTGACATATGGCGTCGATCTGATGTAGAGCGACGTACCAGTATGACGAAGACTGTTTGACCAATCGTGGAGGGCTGATTGCACAAATGGAATAGAAAGGTTTGGACGAGCTTTACGTTACAGCGCCCCTAGCTGCGCCGACACGGACGGCGAGTGTACACATTCTTCAGGTTGTACACGTTGAGGAAAGTGTGAATCTGGCATCCTAAATGCGCCGCTGTCACTCGGCTCACACCGCGTGCAATGCGATCGGGGCTGTCCAGCGTATTTCACGCGACCCGTCGTTTCGAATGAGTGAACTTAAGCTGAAGAAGGTAGCTCGTCGATGACCTCACTTCTTATTTATTTATTTAATAAATCATCTATGCGCCCGAAGGCGTTACCTGGAGGAGTGGTTATTCTTTCCATACACAAAAATCTTCCGACGTGACCTTCTTGAAAGCGACAGCATCGGTAATTACAGCGACAAATGGGAAGAAGGTGATGCCAGTCGTTGCTTGTGCGTAGTTGAAGATTGCCACTAGCAGTGTCCGGAACGGAGCTCGATTAGGCAACTGCTGTGACTGCGAAGGAGAGACACTGACTTCACGGACCTTTGGTGAAGCACCCGTGCTAATAGCGCCAGAGACGTCCCAGTTGAACAGTCACTGGCCAAGCAGGCCCGGCTAATCCCTACCAGCTGTAAAACCACCCCCACCGGGCGACAGCTGATGCCTGGTTCCGTGTCTGTCTCGCAGGGAGGTTCCAGGACCCGGACAGGGCGAGCGGTGTCCCGTCCTACCTCCACAGGGGCTACTGTCCGCCCATGCAGTCCAGGAGCAGCTTCTGGAACTGGACACGTGCCGGCGACACGGCCGTCCAGAGGTGCCCCGGGGGCGCCATAGGTGAGCAGCATGACGGTCATCACGCCCGGCTATATCTTGCATGGCTCGCGAGGGCATGGCGTTGGACGCTACCTTGAACCTTGCTTGCTTGCGTGGCTGCCGTTCTCACGAGGTTGGAAATGAACAATCACAACAGCTTCGTTGAAAAGCGCAGACGGATACAAAAGGTCAAGTCCGATAAGGGGCCGCGGTGACTGCGCTGCGTACTAACTTCATTGCTGCAAAAAAAAAAATCAATTTCCTTCACCCCGCCCCTTTTGCCTTTTGCTTTTCGTGGCATGGGCATCAATTCTTGCACTGGTGTGCATTCTTCTGCAAAGAGCACACCGCATAGTCCAAGAGTCCGCGCACATAAACTGGGTGTCTGTTCTTTGACGAATGATGATGTTGAATTGATGAAATTAGTGTAATATTGTGCGGTTGTTCGAGTTGTATAAATTTATGTTTCCTGCTTTGTTGTTATGTGTACTTCAATTGTTTGTATTTTTTACTACCAGTTTGTACAACATTGCCAGTAATTGTTTATATAGGACTGGTCACTAGCCATTTAGGCTATCGGTCCAAATATCTTTATATTAGCTGTTCCTGATAATTTAATAAGGTTTTCCTTTATTGACCTATTGATTGATTATTAATACACGACGATATCTGCGTAATGTTTGTTGCACCCGAACAGGAGCAAAATGTAGAGCCGCCGTCGGAGGTACTGAACCCGAATGATGAATACGCGCATCAATGGGGGCCTGCCTTTAACAAACGCGCTCCCTACGGAGCAAACATAGAATGCTTCGGAAGAATCGAGGAGCTAATTGAAGACTGCCCAAACAGAAATCTCTATCACCTTCCCAAGGAGAAGTATCGAGGTGCCCAACGCATGTTCGCTTTAAGTATGGCGTTTAGTGTATACGTAAGGCATACGAGTACGGAGAAATAGTCTGTGGCCTTGGCTGAGGGAATCTGCTTCTGTGTTATTTTACGCCCCTTGCCGTGTGACGTGGCACCAATTTTATTTTGGGAGAGCATTTTTTATCGTTTTGTTGTATAATTTGGAAACTTACGCAAAACTGATAATAATTTCAATGTAACTTCTTACGGAGTATAGGCATGCCTTTGTATTGAAGTGAAAAAGATGTGCAATAAAAAATGAAAAAAAAAAAACTGGAACCGCAGTTCACTGGTCGCTTTTTGACAGGGTTTTTCTTTCTTCTTTTTACAGAGGTTCTTATCTAAAAATAGTAGTCCAAGCGGTATCAGCTTATCCGCCGTCAACTTGTCGAACCTTGCACAGCTGCTCTTTGAAGAACACTTGTCATTAATTAGTGGCGCGCAGCGGCTGATAAAATAAGAAAAAGAGGAGTGTCCCAGCCTCATCAAAGTAAAGGTATAGAGAGAGGACGCGCGATGCCCGCTAGGGGCAGTCGTGCACGTCAGAAATCCTCCAATCAAGCGGGCCGCTAGGTTCGGACGGGGCGCTCGCGTAGAATAACTATAATCCTCTTTTTCTTCAAGTTGGGCCCACGAAAGCTTATTAGCTTTTAAGATAAGGCGAGCGCTTTTAAAAGGAGGGATGCCGATAAATGCGTCGGCCGTGGGTCACGTTCTGGGCAGATTAGAGGCCGCCTTCGAGCGCCGCAGATTGTACTGACCTGTCGCGTCCGATTGACCTCGGAGGGCGCCTCGCTACTGGTTTGCTTCTGCCTCGTCTGCGTATTTCCTGCGCGCTTCAGTTCAGTTGCTCCTATTCTTCTTTATTTTTTGTGTTTTTTCTTGCGCCTCTGATAGTGCCATTAGCCAGAACTACAACTGCTTAGTTACTGCTTTTTTTTTTTTTTTATTCACTCTCTCGCCTCCTGGACGTCCCCCCCCCCCCCCCCCCCTTTTTTTTTTTTTTTTCATCTCCCGTTCTGTCTGTTCGTCTGCTCGTCTCACTTCAGATAACTCGAGTGCGTTTCAGGCTCCTACGGCCATTTCTAAATTTCTCTGCGCACTCTCCTGCCGGCCGACAGTGCGCGTCGCGGTGCCTGATTTTTGCTTCGTTCAGCCCGACCGTTTGCCGCAGCCAAAGCTCCCCAGAGCCGTTCGGCTCGCCGTCCTGTGGCCGGCTCCTTGACGGCTGCCTAGCTCCCGATACGGGTCCGCCATTTTCGTCACTTTAGAGCGGAATTAGTGGCCCAGATTTCTCGCCGGCTTATCTCCCGTGTCACCTGCGGCGGCGCCGTTCGGTTTTCCACATCCGCACGGCGCCTCTGCTTCGGTAGCGCCTCGAACAATATTTCCCATTATCTGAGGCCGATTACGTCACGCTTTGGTAAGCTTACATGGCCAGCCGGCGTTGTATGAACGCATCCCGGCTGTCCCTTATCGTCCGCACACCTGCGCCGCTGCGTTGTGGCTTTAGAATTCCCCTATGGCAAACACGTTGATTGCGCCGAGCGTGGCGCATTAGCGAATTCTCCCGCTCCTGACACCTGCTGCGTCCGTTTTCCTTAACGTG
The DNA here is from genome assembly GCF_013339745.2 of Dermacentor silvarum. Taxonomy (NCBI): domain Eukaryota; kingdom Metazoa; phylum Arthropoda; class Arachnida; order Ixodida; family Ixodidae; genus Dermacentor; species Dermacentor silvarum. Next base: position 66,338,236 of record NC_051164.1, on the reverse strand, counting down.
GCCTCTGAGCTTCGCACGGCAGTCGCTCTTAGATCCGGCGTATGCGCCCATAATCTCGGCGTAGCCTCCCGCTCGCTCTCTGTGTTCTTCCGTGCAAGCATGCCTCGTCACCGTGGCGCGCTTCCTCTGTTCCAGGTCACGCTAGGTGGCGGTGCCTGCCTGGCAGCCCGCCGTACTGGGAACACGACACTCCCAACCTGAGCGCCTGCTACTCCGCCTGGATGGAGAACCTCAAGTCGAGGGTGCGTGGCCCACTCTCTTCGTTGTTCCTACCGAGTGTTGACTGGCTCGCTGTGGAGTCGAGCGAGAGAAATGGAGGATGCCTGGGCCTCCTTTCCACGCCGTCCGTCTCGCGAGAGCGGAATGAGCATAGTACTTAAACGAAATATAACCTCACAGATTTCAGGTCGCGTGGCAAGCGCGATAAAAAGACAAGAAAAAAAGAAAGCTAATTCAGAGCAAACTGCATGCCAAATCTGCAGGAAGCGAAGCTATCGTAAATCGGCTAATTGAATGCTTTACAAATAAATATAGGTTCAATTATGTTTTTTTTTTTTTTCATCTTATGCAACGTGTGATCTCGTGCAACATTTATGCGCTCTACCGTGTGCAAGCTATTCCGAAATGCGAGTAGCAGTCGATGCGAAAGGGCAGTGCGAACTATCGACGCAATGATGTCACGGGGACCGAGGCGATGTTTGTCGAGGAAAGAATCGTGGGGAGAGGTGTATGCAGAAATAAGTACGCGTCCTCGAATATATCTCGAACGAAACGGTTCAGTGAAGAGGCGGGTGAAGGTGCGGAATACTACAGCAAGGAAGAGAAAAACGAAAGAAAGGAAAAAAGAAGACTGCAGGATAAAGAAAGAAAGAAATGATTAGAGGAAGTAAAAGGTATTTACAGAGAGGGAAAAACGGAACGAACGTTTTGATGTAGCGCTGTCTCTTGCTTCTTCTCCTTTTTCTTTTTTTTTTTTTTTTTTCTTTGCGCTGTTCTCCTTTCAGACATGTCCAACTAACCCGCCCAAGCGTAGACTCTATAGAGTGATTTCTTTAGAGGAGCGAGGTATATATATATAGCGAAGGTCGCGTTGTGCTCGCAGGCCGAGGACGACGACTCGGTGGTGAGCCTGGCCGTGGAGCTGGAGGTGATCACGCGCACCAAGACGCTTTTGGGCGGTGACATCGCCCAGACGGCGGGCGTCATCCAGAGGCTACTGGCGAGGATGACGCGACGACTGGACGACTTCTCGGACGAGAGACGCCGCTTCCAGGTCGTCAAGGAACTGCTGCAGGTACGCCTCCACGACACACGCGGCTCCCTCACATGTGCATGGGAACGCTCCAACAATACGGCGCGCTCCCTCGGGCGGGCGCTCTACTTGTCCTAGTCGGAGCGCTCTGTTGCCATCTCGTCGCCCCAGCTGGACCCTGTATACCTATGTAGGACAAGCATTTGCCCCGCGTTCAGTTCTGGTGACATTCGGAGCCTCACCGCACACGCGCGTGCGTGCCACAAGCACGTTCAACTACACTGCCTCTCGGAACTAGCAAATACTCAACCTGTCGCGTGCAGGCGGACGCATTATCGCCGAGCTTAGAGACTCGCCTAAATTGGGACAGTTTCGCCGAACGCAGTTTGAGAGCACGATAACGGGCAAGGGAATGAGTAGCCGACATCTGTGGCGTCAAAGACTTTTCTATTCGTTCTAATATGAGTAAACGAAAATTGAATAAGCACGTGTACGTATTTGCATAGAAACGTGCGCGGAATGCACAGAGCTTTGCGTCCGTAAGAGCAGTTTCCCATAAGCCTTCGCGAATATTATCTCCATCACGACGGTCGGCTATAATTTGTTTTACGAACAGTTCTCGCCTAAGAACGTTATTGTGGATGCAGGACCACGTGCACATCGACTTCAGAAGTGCTTAAGCGAAAGTGTGCGTTTCTTGAGATACCGCAGAGCTTCCACGACTGAACCTATAAAACCCGCACCTCTCAACCCCAGTGGCGGACCTTTCTATAAATAGGAGGTTCTGCTCCCAATACCTTATGCCGCAAGGAGCAGGCATTTCATTTTCGTGAATTGTGTTAGGAAAAGAGGAACGTGATGCGAAAGGTCGTCTTTTTCTAAACGTATCTTTCCAAACACTGTTCACGAGAGAAAATGATGCGTGCTCGCTGTTGCGCGAAAAGCAGAGGTTCCAGTGGCAGAACTAACCTGATGGGTATTAGGAATGAGGGCGGGGCGTGTTTCCACAGACAGTTATGTTGCGCGGCCACTCAGAACAGTGCATGCTCTCGACGTCAGCATAACGTCAGGCTTTCGAGCTCGTCCAGATCTCTCTAGATGGATCCGCCGTCTTTTAAACTAACCGCCATCCCCCAATTTCACAGGAGAAACTGAGCGATCGGTTTTGACCCCTGTCCATCGATTTGGCTCCATCGCTGGCGGCATCGGCGGTCGCAATAGTAGCCAGTCCCGGTGGTAGGACGTGCGTATAAGCTCTCTGTTTCTCCCTAAGGGACGTCTCGAGTTTCGGCTCGGCCTAAATTAGATTTTCGAGCCGCGATCCTCTCTCGCTGCTTCGTTGCTCCAGTATAGAGATAGGGCAAGCCGAGCACTGGTATATGGTGGGTCGAAGAGCACATCGGCGGGTAAACCGCGCGTCTTATCTGCTCCATTTGTCGGATCGATTGCGTTTTCTGCATTGCTTTCGTCGATCGCGGACGCTTGGCTTTGCGCGCTTCGTCGAGTGCGTGATCGGGCCGCGCGTGACTCGTGGAGTCAGTTTGCCGAGTGGAATCGGCCAGGGCAACTGGGTGCCATTATGCGCATCTCACCGCTCTCTTTTTCCTTCTTACGCTCCTATATGTAGGGTAGCAGAGCGGACGCGCGTCTTGTTGGCATTTGCTTTTGTCTCTCTCTCTCTCGCTTTAGTCACTCAGTCTAACCACTACTGAATAAACTACGGCGTTCGACGAATGCAGGGCTCATTGCAATCAACCCTGTGCTGCGAGCTCTTTACCTTTACACGTGCACCTGTACAAATTAAGGTATCCCTTCACCAGCACTTCTAATTGTGCCTCAGTTCCTTTGAGATGTGCGCTCTTTTAGAGCGAATAGCTTGCTTTGGCGTTTTCGTCCGTTTTCATGGTCGCTGGTTTGGGGTCGGACTCGCCGCCGATACAGAGGCACCAATGCCGCCAATGTCTGGGCGCGTTGACCTTGAACTTTGTTTCGCATTCACACATGGTATACAGTTTAAAGTTATTTTTCCACAGCAGCAAACATCGACAGACAACACGGCAAACACGCGTTTCATACAAGTTGCAGGAAAACGCGTAAATACAAAAGATCAATCACTTTTCGCTTATAGGCAAATCAATAGATATACATCTATAATTACGTCGCTGTGCAATTGCAGCTTAAAAAGTCAATGTTCAATAGAGAAAAAAGGAGAGAACACAAACAACAAACGCTATAGCAAATAATATATATCAATAGGTCAAATAAAAGTATTAACGGCAAGTTTGGACACATGAGTGAAACATAATAGATCTAATTATTAATGAAGATAGCAACGCATTGATTGTAAGGTATGGCGGAGCATTTGATTCCCGTAGTTTGTTCTTGAATGCGGAATATACGAAGTTTCTCTTTGACGTGTGACAGGGAGCCACCGGCCTATCTGAACGACTGTGATTAGAACGCTCTTCCGGCGTTTTTTTTTTTTTTTTTTTTGTGCTTTCTTTTCATTCTCCCTCTTTCTCTGTACTTTTTCCAACCGCTATTTCCTTACCCCAGTGCAGGGTAGCAAACCGGATTCTAACATCTGGTTAACCTCCCTGCCTTCCTCTCCATCTCTCTCTCTCTCTCTCTCTCTCTCTCTCTAATGTTAGTTTTGACGGGTACTCGGGAAAGTTGACGTCGCTTTTTCTTCCCATTAAGAGACGTTTTAGTAAAATTTTATTATGTAATATTTTTCTGGGCATTATATGTAATGTACAAAAAAGAGGATCAGTGTGCGCGTCGAATGAAGACCTTGAATTTGGACCGATGGCTTTTCCTTGCAATACAGAAAAGGATGTTTAGGTTATAGCTGTCGTGTTGCCCCATACGAGATGACGATAGATTATACATGGGGTAAAAAAGATAATACTAATAATAATAAACAACCATGATAAAGTAGAACCTTTGTACTCTTAATGGTAACAGGGAGCGTAGTCTTATTAGTATCCCAACAACTCCAGCGACTATGTTTCATTCAATTCTGCGCCTGTCATCTCGCTTCCCGGTGGCCATAGCGTCTCACTGTCCAGCAAGGGTGCGTTAAACTTTGCGAGGTACGACTGGGAACTGATCAAACTTTCGTGCATTGCTTATTCGTGCCATTGGCCGACGTTGAAAGAAGAAATCGTTTGCTACCGCGTGAGTTTCGACGAGGTAGTACGCTTGTTGCGTCCGCAGCCCGGGCTTGAATGGCGAGCAAGAAAGAAACGCGTGCGGGTGAGAAGCAGTCGACCGGTGTCTGCGCGGGCGAGCAGCGAGCGGTTCTCACGCCAGCAGACCAGCAAGGAAACGCCCGCGGTTGTGCTCGATGGGCCTCGCATGCACGGCCCGGGTAAATTTAGACCTCACCGACCGTCGGGGCTCGTCGGATCCAGCATGACGGCACACTGTTGCATGGGGTTGGACGCAGTACGCGGATTTGCCTAAACTGAGAGCTCCTATGTATTGCTTGGAAATGTAGTGTTCTGATGTTAAACTTCTTGAAGCCTGTTTGTCTTCGCTACAGGACAATGATTCCTCGTAATTATCCTCTAACTTCTTCCATTAGGTGGTTTTTGAAGCATTGGAAATTAGGAAAAGAAATGTGTATGCCACAAACAATTACCCGCGCCGAGTTGCCCGCTGAAATGCCATCTAGATTCAGCGAGGTGCGTACTCTACGATATGGTTATTCATTTGGGCACTTAGGAATCGTCGTTACACGGTTCGCTGTGCGTACATATTGTTCCTTCTTTCTGCCTTTTCTTTTGTTCTTAATGTTTGTGCTTTCAACGCTTTGTCTCTTTTCCGCTGTAGAGGATGGCCATAGCTACACGTTTGACTTCTTTTTCGTATATGGCATTATGGTTGGCGCCTTTGTCTGGCATCGTCTACACCTCGTCGTATGGCAAAGTACGCAGACGCAAAATAAAGCACCTCGAAACACTGAACACAGCAATAACACACGCAAACTTCTGCGCGCGACTCCAACTAGCCACATAGGGTCGTACAAGAACTTACCCCCTCGTTTTTGCTTTCGTGATAGTGGAGGCTATCGATTTTATCTATAGGAAAACGATGCAACAATGAAAGCGCTCATGCACAAGTTAACAAATATTCCATAGTGACATCATTTATACCGGAAATCGCTGAACTCCTGTGCGTGTGGGCCTATGTGTGCTATATGAACATTTCTTTCTCTCGTTTTACCGACTTCCCCTTCGTCCCTCCCCACCAGAGGGTAGCCGAGCGGACTTCGCCTGCAGTTGACATCCCTTATCTCTCCCCCACTCGTGCGTGCAAATGAGCCAAAGCAAAAAATAAGGACCTCGGCACGTACCTGCTGTGGGCGTAGCAACGCATTTAGGACTAGTGGCTAATGGGTTACTTTCAGAAATTCGGTAGGCTCCCACACTTTGCTAAGCATGAAAAGAGAGGGATTGAGAGAAAAAACAAAGGCTTGCCCATGTCGTAAATTTCAGCTACAATGAAAATGTCGTCAGTTTCAAAATTAAAAAAAAAAGTGAGAGAGAGAGAAAGCAAGAGGAAGAAGAAAAAGAAACGATATCTACAAGCCATTTAGAAGATGTCGCGGTTCGAATTCAAGTGGTCTTACACGACCACTAAAACCTCGGGAAAGAGCCGCGCGGCTTTAGAAAAACTCGCGGATGCATGTTTCTCACCAGGGCTATGAAGGAATCTTAAGAGCCCGACGTCAGCGCGAACTGCGAGCTCTAAAAGTCAAACGCGAAAGAGCGCAACCGCTCTCCTCTCCACTCCCACCATTGGCTGCTCCATCCGCCCAGTCGCGTGCGTCTGTACCCGCGAGTGTGCGTGCCATGCGAAGAAGAGCACAGCTCCCCGGGAGCTGCAGGCAATTCACGTACACACTTTGCGCTGCGGCGGCATTTTTTAAGCGCCCATGCGGGCTTAGCGCTTGCTCCTGGAGATTCGCCCCTTTTCTTTACCTTTCGAGGGCCCGTAATGCCGAGTTGCTGCTATTTGTTTTCCACATTAAACGAGCGAACATAAAAGGTGGAAACGGCAAGTAACGAAAACCCGAATGATACATTTTTTAGAAGAAAGAAGCAAAGTGGAACAGAAAAAGGCAATACGCGGGACCGCAGTCATCCGTCTTTCCGTGTCCACGCTCGTCCGATCCTGAGGGAGAGCCTCGGAGCGCGTTATTTTTCTCTCCTTATTTTCCGCTGACTCACCCCATGTGCAAACAGAACGTGGCGCCGCTAACCCTTGCGCGGTGGGAAGAGGGCGGCCCCCGTCTTTCGCTGACCCGTGCGTCGCTCGGAATTTAAAGCTGTGTCCGCCGCTTGGCGAAATGTGAGGGCGGTTCGCGAAGGCGCTTGTATAGCGTTGCTGCGAACACCGCTGCAGCGGCATATATGAGAGAGAGAGAGAAAAAAAAGTACTCAGTGAAGAGGCAGGAGCGCGTGGTCGACACGGTGAAAAAGAAATGGGGAGTTTGTTATAAGTCGTCCCTCGTGGCCTGCGCACAAATAATCCTTGGAGCAGCGTCCTACGAGACGTGAACGGCTTTCTCAATCGGAGAGTGTGTGTACTCAGTTGGGTCTTCTGCTTCTCGAACGTGCGCGGGAGAACGTCTGCGTGTTGTCGTTCACCGCGCTCACCGTCGTATCGTTGACAGGCCGAACAAATTCACACACACACACACAGTTATATATATGTATAAAGTGCGACAGCAACATGTTAGAATATTACATTAAGTGTAAGGCTCGTAGCCGCATGAATTGAAGTGAACATAAGGTTAGTCAGTAAATAAAAACGATCTGTTGTATTTGGGGTGCTCTGTTTGAGTCCTGCCATCGGACAATGTCATTTATGTTTATTAATTAAAGCCAACGTCTTTCTAAGCGACTTTACCACCACTCCGTATCGGGTATATTTCAAACCTCTTTCCTGGGGCTATCGCGAAGGTAGTGCACAGCCGCGCCAATAAATTTACATCATTTTCAGGTTTGAGCTCTCTTATCGTTTCGAACTTTGAGATAAGAGATAAGAAAAATAATGCGCTCTCGGTGTTTGTTTCATTGCATTTTGGTATGAGCAAATTTAGTGATAGAGTGGTGTGGCAATATAACCCGCACATACCGCATGCTACGTAGCATGACATGACATATAGAATATATATACATACCTAAATATACGTGGAAGCTCACGGCGACGCCGACGGCAATAATTCGCTCGGAGCGTCCATATAATTGCTATCGCAATAATAATATCAGCCAGCCGATGGCTAACAGCATTTACGAACGAAACGCTTTGCGAATACTGTCTCGGCAGGAGCAGTATTCAGAGAGCTTTTCAATCTCTTTGCCGTTGGCCGTGAGCCTTCATATTCCCAGCATGAGGACTGGGTGGAATTTGCTGTTACGAACAGTATTAACGCACGACCTTCTTGCGAATGCTGACCCAGATGAGGATTTGCGCTCACTTAGTAAAAATTGCTTTCTACTTTCATTCACGTGTGTGACCTTGCGAGGTCATGCGTTCGATAGCGTGACTGCTGACGCGCTGCAACGTGCGTAGTGGTCGGCTACTGTTGGCCTATACGTCTTTGGCGTAATCATGCGCGAAGTCGGAGAGTTGTACCTGCAGGCAGCCGCCAGGTATGTTCCTGGTTTAGAAAACGACCGAACGAAACAAGCACTCCTCGCTGAGCACTCGGGGTTCTTCCTGCGGTAATAAATCAAGCCTCTCTCTCCTCCGCCCGTCAATCACTCGCCTCTGGCAGCGAAGAGAGAGACGTTCTCGCGCAGTTGTGTGTAGGCGCACGCGGGGGAAGAAAGGAGGGAGGAAATTGGGGCGCCCCATCTCTCGTTGGCCCGAGCCGAGCAGTCCCGGGGGCCGTCTTTGCGGCTCTCCTCCGCGCTGTATTTACGGCCGAACACGCTCGGCTGCGACGGTGACACGGGGTCCTAACCACCGGCGGCCGCCCTCCTTTGCTGTCGGCTCGGTGCCCCCCGACAGCCGACGACGAGCGCTGTGTGGGTCGCGTCTCCAATTATAAACCGAGCGAGACGACGGCGTCGTCTGCGAGTTCACTAGGCACGCGCCGACTGCAGAGCTCTGTGCGTATGACATCTCGGGGGTGCCGCTTGCTTCCGGGAACCTGGTCGTCGAGCTATAAGAAGCGCCGTCGCTATCTGCACCATCGGGCGAGCCTCGGGCTAACGCGTGCAGCCCCGAGCACGGGCGCACAACGAGCAGTTTCACGGAGCGCATTGCGCTTGGCACGGGAAATAGCCAGCGATTCGACAACGTAGTTGCCACGTGACCGCCACGTTACGCGGGAACTGTGGGGTCAGTTGGACATCTGTGTAGCTCACGCTAGCCGTATCATCCATAACACTGAGTGCATACAACGGCTCAACAGCGCGGAGCGTGGTTTCTGCGTGCAGGTTTCTTACACCATTTCACTACTCGTTATAGCTGCGCATTTATTTTCACGTGTGATGCCTCTCGTCATCTACTGGCTGCCCTCCGAAACCCGGTGTCACGAGCCACTAAGCGATCTGCAGTTTACCGGAACCGACTGTAGGGTTGGTATAGCCACGGCCATTTTTCTGACAACACCTCGAAGCGTGTGAGCTGCCACGAAGGGACCTTTGTCAGGCTTGATGGCCTTTAGCCCTTGCAGTGAGCTTTGTATATTGCTTACTGTAATTAACTTACACGCACACCGTCTTTTCTCATATATTTCTGTTGCAACGTGCGAACAAATATTGTGGGGTGCAGGCCATTCATCGATGCGCGGAACCAAGATCAGAATTCGTGGTTCCCGATGTGGCGGAGTTTAGTTTTAAGCCGTGTTGCCTCATCACTCAACGCGTCAGTCATTTCGCGCAAGGACCCTAGCGTAATACGCTGCAGGCGTCTCACTCAGCCCCGCCAATGAGATTGCTATAATTGTTTGTAAATATTATCGCGGGCGAAATGCGGCAAGCTTCTGCGCGGGAGAAAAAAAATAGAACCTCCGGGGTCGGCATCTCCCGGGTCGATGAGCGAAGCGGGCCAGAGTGCTGTGCCACGCACTGGTGGGGAAAAAGAATACACGCGGTTGCACGTGTGCGAGTCTCGCTCGGCGGCGGCGGCATCGAGCCTTCCCGAAGAGAGGTGGGGAAAGAAGGGCGGACAGTGACGTTTATGGTTCTCGTGCTCCGTGAGCGCTCTATCGCAACTATATACCACGCCGACTTGGATGAATGATGTGCCCCTCCTTCCTCGGTCCCCCCTCCATCCGGCTCGCATTAGATGGATTGGCTCTGGCAGGCTACTTAACAACTCGCTGCCGAGGCTTCTATTTTGGCGAGCGCGTCGCGAGTGAGACGTTGTCGGCGGGTGAGTTGCCCGGCTTGTACGTCGCTCAGCTGCCGGTTGCAGCTTTGCGAAGAAGAGCGCGGCGCCCGCTTCTAATGAGTGTCGCCGTGCGCAAACGTTTTTCGGCGGCGAGGAATCGCTGCGGCGCCACTGTTTGTCCCTGCTGGCGCCCGGAATGCGAAGTTTGGTAGAACGGGCTTGCCTCGCGCGCACATTGCGCGCGCACCGTCGGAGGAAATTTTATTCGCGGCGCTTCTACACACACACACACACACACACACGTATATATATATATATATATATATATATATATATGCTGTCGAATCCTGATATATCGAATCTGAAGGGGATCACAAAAAAGTACGATATATAGGTCATTGGATATATAAGATAAAATTTTTATACGTTAAGTTTGAAGGCCAACTGACAGCTTTTACATATACACCATATTTCGTTGTATGTGAATTCCATATATCCTCGTTCGACTTGTACTGACTTGTATATATTGTTGTACCGACTTGTTTACTTGTATATATTGTACCACTTGAGTTTCAATAAGTTGAACATAGTGTTCTATGTAGTAATTGAAACTTCTGTAGAATAGACATAAGGAGCGGACGCGTGAAATATGACTCGCGCACAGTGAGTGACGCGTCAGGAGAAGGCCGCGTTTCGAGCAGTGAGTGACGCGATCTGGCGCGCGGCAACCCTCTCCGAGATGTGTACTGTACACGGGAGGAAGCGAGTAGCCATCGCGCGGTCCCCTAACAAGTTCCTTTGTCGAGAACCTCCGAGGTCGGGCTGTAAAAACGAGGCCTCCGCCGTAAAACGTGATTGATGCCCGTGGCTCTCGGAGGCCGCCGGTTGCGCTCGTGGAAACCGCGACGTGGTGCGATGCGTTCGCGGGGCGCCCCAAGACCCGAGCCGGCCGTTGGACAGCGTTTCCACGGACGAGGCTTTTCTCCGGAGCGCTTTTACCTTGCTCGAGGCTAGCTCACTTTTGCGGCAGTTCCTTTGCACGGCTACTTATATTGGATGGCCCGAAAGCGCTTCCTGCCCTATTAACGTATTCAGGGAGCAGCGCTTGTCTCGTATATCTTGCCTCGTCTCTATTTGGTGCCCTTCCGAGTTCTGCAAATGAACTCCTCTGCCTGTCAACTTCAACTGCGGGGCGGCATTTCCACAAAGAAAACAAAAAGCTTCCAAAGTTTGTCATTCCAAGCGTTTCACGTTTCAATATGCCCACTCTTCCCCGTCGTAATCCATTGTTAATCGCCTCCTGGCGAAAGTTTCCGCCGTCTAGAACCTGGGTCTGTTTTGAAAAATAGTTTTAACAATCGCGATTGGCCTGCGACGAACAATGCAGCGACTGAAAGTCTTTGCGACTTTGCCCTGCAGTAGCGTACGCTTTCTATTGTGGGAGAACAGCCGTCGTGTACGCTGTTTTAGAGCAACTTCGTCCTTATAGCGGTCCTATTGTTATCCCTGGACGTATGCTTTTTGCTTGACATTTGTGTACCCCATAATCGCCAACTCGAATGGAGCGCTTCCTGATCCGTGAACTCCAAGTCACATTTCCTGGCGTCGTCTCACAGTCTCGTATAGTTTCTTTAATTTGTTACAGTTGTGTTAGGTACCGGAACCACTACGCACTGCGTCGGTCTTTGTTCCTGCCACTGGACTACAGCACTAGGCCAGCCGACGGGATGCAGATCTGTCGCAAGAAAGAACAAAAAAGAAATACAGTGGAAGATACGCTCTATAAACTCTAATGCCACGACATTTCACGTGCAGTCACCTTACTCCAGTGCTGCACGCTATAATGAGAGAAGCAGCTCTAAAGACGAAGCTATGAAAGCGATTCGTGTACACCTGTGATCTGGAATTTTCACAGAAAGCCTCTTGCAGTGCATCAGTGTACGTTTATCCGCGTCCGTGTGCGTCGTCGGCAAATATGCTGCGTCGTCGGCAAATATGCTGTGTCGTCCTTTATTTTACTAAGAGTGATGTCGAAATCCCACTCCATGAGAAGATGGCTCGAACGCTTTATTAGCTGTGCATATCCTTGAACGTTCGTTTAAATAGACTGTGCAGATTGACTAAATACGAAAGTGCCGGTAGTAGCGCCCTCTTTCTGATGTCGTTGTAGTTGCCAATGCGCGTTTTAACGGGAAACCGGGTATTTAAGATAGTCAGTCACATTAGTTTATTTATAATCCTGTACATTTCACATGTGCTGCAATTAGCTCTTCTGGTATATACGCCGGAACCTGCAAGTTACCAGCTGCTTGTTACAAATGCAGGCAAGGGTGTAAAAGGCGGGTTCTGTGTCCGCCTTCGTAATTTTTGGATTGTAGCGTTCACCATTTTTAATTCCCTCTCTTTCTTGTTTTTCTTTCTACTGGCAAGTAATGATCTTCTAGGCGTTAACTTCTCGGCGCGGACTCCATTTTAGATATTTTATGTTTTCCTGCCCCCCCCCCCCGCCCCTCGCCCCCATCGCAATAATCTCCCGTCGTTACTTGTTTAATTCAGTTCCGCCAGGACCCCTAATTTCGTCGCGACATTCATACGGGGCAGGAAGAAGAAACGGGGGAGCTTCCCATTTAGCGCTCAAGTCATTCGTCATGTCGACTCCGCAACCAAGTGTGCAGGGCTTCTTTTTTTTTTTTTTTGTCCCTCGGTTTTCTAAGTTTATCTCACCCAAATTTCGAAGTGCGGAGGTTCGTAATTTTAATTCCCCCCCCCCCCCCCCCCCCCCGAGGTAAGTGTTGTTAATTGAAGTCTGGTTCACTTTCTCTGCTTTTATTGTTATTTCGTTTTTTCTCCGAACGCTGCCGGTAATTGCAATGTCGACTCGCGGGGGACACGTGCCTTTTCACAATTCGTCTTTTTTTTTTTTTTTGCAACAGATTTGGCACCTTTTCTCTCGCGTGCTAGCGTCACTAGAGCGCCGTATCTTGTCTTTCTGCCCATCATTCTGTTACTTTTTACATACCCGGAGATGAGGTCGAGTAACTTCTTTTTGAAAGCAGAATGCTCTGCGAAAAAAGAAAAACGGGGGAAAGAATGAAAGAAAGAAAGAAAGAAAGAAAGAAAGAAAGAAAGAAAGAAAGAAAGAAAGAAAGGCAGTGCCATGCAAGCGCTCAACGTTAAACTTTCGCACGGATGACGGCACTTCTTCGTTTGCTCTCTGTTCCGAAACTTGGAGCGCGATGAGTTTGCCAAGACAGTCGACAGTCGCTGAGGCGAGGCTCCGAATTATTGCTTTTTAAATATGGCCAGTCGTCGAGAAGCGTCTCTCTCTTTTTTTTAGACCGAGCGAAATAATCTGCATTCTGCACGCAGTACTAGAAGAGCTCTTCTGTCAGCTTGTATTCTGTCAGAATATGTGAGGGCAGTAAGCTCCTTTTGTCGACACAGAGTTTCTTCGGAAATTACCTAGGGGGAAATCTGGCGCCATCGTCTATGGGGTTTCCTAACGGGCGCAGTGCCATCTTGTGAGCGCCGAGACGTGGGTGTGCGAAACCTTGTCTCCAGCATGGCGTGGCCGACAGATACAGTTTCGTTCAGAAAAAGATCTTCATAAGACGTCCGTATTCATCGGTACTGTATATTTCAATAAAGTTTGCTCGTGTATACAGGGTGTTTCAGCAAACACTTTCAAAAATTCTTAAAGGTTGCCTGTGGCAGATAGCACAATTTTCGTTCATGAGCTGGTCCACTCGAAGAGGCGGACATTACTTTCACAAGAAATCGAAATTCATATCGAATAATTACCAATAATTCACTAATTAAGTTTTTAACTAATTACCTGATGGCCCATATTGCAATTTACAAATTGTAGCCTTGGAGTTCGCAAGGCGGATCCACTTGGAACGAATTCTCAGGATGACATCAGTTTCGAAATCTTAATTATCGAACATTGCGGAGAAATGCATTGGCGTTCCAGTTAGTATCTTAAGAAAACGTCGCTTTATGCATTCAAGCAAAAAATTAACTGGAACGCCAGTGCATTTCGGGAATTAATATCTCGAAACTGGTGTCATCCTGAGAATTAATTCCAAGTGGATCCGCCTTGCGAACTCCCCGGCTACAATTTGTAAATTGCAATATGGGCCATCAGGTAATTAGTTAAAACTTAATTAGTGAATTATTGGTAATTATTCGATTATGAATTTTGATTTCTTGTGAAAGTAATGTCCGCCTCTTCGAGTGGACCAGCTCATGAACGAAAATTGTGCTATCTGCCACAGGCAACCTTAAATAAATTTTGAAAGTGTTCGCTGAAGCAACCTGTATATTACGCTACAGCAATCGAGGAAAACAAAAAGAGACGACTGTAATTGTCGCACAGTCCGCGCCGACCTTTCGTCTGCCCTCCAATTTAAGCGGTCCGCTGGTATACATCTTGCGTTTAATACAGTTCTGTATCCCAGCACAAGTCCCCATCATTGAACAAGGAACGTTTTTCCTTCGTAATAATAAAGATATTAAAAAAAAACTGCTCATCCTATGCTTTTTTAGTATAGAGAATGGATCATTGCGATAGACGGAATGGTGCTGGCCATCTGCACCTGCAAGGCGCCGTGGCTCTCTGAGGTAGATGACTCTCCGAAGCCACCACATGCCGGCATCCCCATGGGGAAGACTGACGTCCCCTTAGGTAATATTGCAAGAAACGCTATGATTGTCGAGCCCCGACTCGAAAGTGCTCGAGTGGCCGTTCTCATAGGATAAAGTTGCTGGGAAGATTATCTTTCCCCGTCATTCCACACATGCGGCCACAGCATCCTCGAGTTCTCCCACTTGGGCCTTCCCCATGATCCTCTTCGTATTCGTCAAATAGCGCTGCTTTTGGGCTAGGGTCGTGTATTTAATTAAATACCAACGCTAGCGCTTTCAGGCCATTTAACACTTGAAGTTGGCATCACAACATAGTCGGTCCCTTGGCGTTTATCCGGTTCTGTTAGCGGGGGGCAGCGCGAGCACTGCGCGGGCACAACTAGAGAACGCAAACACACGCACGGCGTTCGTTTGATACCCGGTTGTTGTGTCCGCGTGGCGCTACGTTACGACAAGGAGCTCGAACGCCTAATCCACCAAGCACGACGTCCGAGCGCAAATTACGTCGTGTCACGCACAGGTAAAAACGCGCACGGGCGCGCACGAGTTCTCGGCGATTGTCCCGTTCGGGCTCGTCCTGGCACCCCTCGCTCGTGCGAAGCGGACCGTCGCCGCACACTTTGCATCTCATTCGAAGGGCGGCAGTGCGGACACCGCGTGGCGCTGTGCAAAGCACTCGGCCCGACCACTTCTTCGAGGATCGATCTTCACCTGGCCTGCTCGTTCACCCCGCGCGAGTCACTGCAGCCAGTTCTCATTTGCAATTCCCTTCGAGTGCGGCGACCCGGGCCGTACTTTACTCGTCGCTCGTACTTTCCCCTCTCTGGTTGCTGCTTTTTTTATGAACCCGCGGTTCCTTGCGCCTGCGTGCCTCAGCTCCCGACTCAGTGGAGCTTGCAAATCTGGGGAAGTCCCGAGCGAAGTTCGGCTCCTCTAACTTCTCGCGAATGCAGCCTGCGGCTATACCATTACGGACGCCAGAGGAGGATCCCGCAGTGAACTCACGCAGCTTCAGCTCTGCCGACAAATTGATCGAAACTTAATTTCCTGCTTCCCGCCCATACGCGTCGACAGGTGCCGGCCGCCATGTTCTCGAACGCTCGCTTTCTGCGTCGTTCGATCACGCGTTTCCGCGCCACGCGAAGAGATTGTCGCTCTGCTTGAGATCCATCTGGGGTTACGCAAAGATGCGATATAGCTACAGTTGCTGTAATAAGACAATATGGGAATTTTCGCGCGATACGCGCGACATCGTGGTCGGAGTGCGCAAGATTTGCAAGAATGCTTTATTCACGCCTTTTTTAGAGGCGTACATCTCTGCGTTGTCAAACATGGAAGCCATCGTTGACAGGCAAAAAAAAAAGAGAAGAATAAAGAAAGGCATCAAAAGAAAAGGCGTGAAAATCAGGTCACATGATTGTTTTTAGTTTCTTCATTCGTTTACATGTATCCTATATGCGATCGGGTCACGTCAAAGGTCGGGCGCGCCAACGCTTTCTGTAACATAACGCGTACACAGCAGTGACGTCATAAGTGAAGGCATGATAGGGTATACATATTAGTGGCGACAAGGGCAGCGCTTTGCGTGATCAACGATTTGTTTTTTCCCCGAGGCGTGGTTCTCATGGGAGAGAGCGTCTTCCGGTGTTTACGTCGCTATTCAGACGATGCGCAATGTGCACAACGTGTAGAAGCTTACTCGGCAAGATGCCGACCGAGCAGAGCAGCCTGGCAAATAAGGCCGATATATAGAAACCTTCGCTTTAACAAAGGAATTATGCGTTGCAGTGAGGATGTTTAGGCGCCGTTTGTGCACAGATTGTAAAGTGGGCTGATCCCAGAGGCTGCAGGCGGTGAAAGGGCGACAGAGATTGTAATTCGCGGTCGCGTACATCTCGCGGTATGCGTTTCCGGGTAGGCACGTGATCGCAATGATGCAAAAACGCGTTGCAGAAGATTGGACAGTTGCGTAGCAGGGAATTAACTGCTTCGCAAAAGACTCTCTTCACAAATTCCGAAAGGTGCCCTGGATCTGCATATTCCTTTTTCGGCGTTTTTCGTTCGTGGAGCGAGGGAACGCTGCAGGAGTAGTTCAGCTGGGCTGCGCATACAAGCCGATTCGTCATGTGAGTGATTTCCTGTGTGCGAGCTACTGGGCAAGACAGCAGCACTCACGATCACCAAAGTCCGGCAGGGCTCGCCTAGAATGCTTCGCCTTGAAAGGCACGAGAAAGAGGGCACTGCCGAGCGTAAGCAAAGCAAGCACCTGTGGAGACCATGCACTACCACGGCTGTTGCTGAAATGTGTACGCGAAGGAGGGCTGTTTCACCGCCGATCAGGGAGGGATGTCTGTCCCTTTGGACTTCACAAAATGGGAATTGGAAAAGGGTCAGGACTCACGGAGACGTTCGGAGCGAGAGAGAGAAAGAAATTTTAAAGCGCGATGCAGGGAGGTCAT
The DNA here is from genome assembly GCF_013339745.2 of Dermacentor silvarum. Classification (NCBI taxonomy): domain Eukaryota; kingdom Metazoa; phylum Arthropoda; class Arachnida; order Ixodida; family Ixodidae; genus Dermacentor; species Dermacentor silvarum. The sequence goes on along the minus strand of NC_051164.1, from coordinate 66,321,523 downwards.
CCGCCTTCTACATACACTGCGTCGCTAAGAGAGTCGGAGAAGGAGAAAAGTGAGAGAGCAAAAATTGCTATTTTACAAGAGGGGTGAGCAGTGAATTCATCGTATGGACTGTTTGGTCTACGAGCAAGTGAACGTCGTTCCGTGGAAGGTGGAGCAAATGTCAGCGTTTAGATGATGTGCTACGTAAAGGGGCCGAATAAAACGCGCGTCCGGCACCGGTTCTTCACTTCCGTGCATAAAAAAAGATTCCTCGCAGTTGGCGCAGGCATGTGACTAGGGAAAAACAAAATGAAGCCAATAGCTAGACATATGAGAGTTCTAAGATCATATCAGTGGAAGAATAAGCGCCTGTGATAAGCGCATGGCTCGCACACTGTGCGTAGTGAGCGGGGCGAGAGATTGCTGGAATAATGAGACGCTAAATGATATTAGGTCAGTGCAGGAGTGAATTAATGAAGTGCCCGAAATAACCATCCAATCACTGAGCGAAAAAAAAATTGAGAGGGGAGGGACGGGGGGTGAATCTCATGAGCGATTTAATAATCCGACCGGAAGGGTTGAGGACGAGTCGGAGGGCGAAGTGAAGCTCGAGGGGGCGGCATGTCGGGGGTGAGGCATAAATAAACCGCCGAGCTCACTCACATACGAAGCAATCGACGCTCGAATGAATGGATGCATGAGGTACAGGCGGCCGAACAAAGCCGGCGGCTCGCATTTGCACCTTGCGAGGCCGCCGGAAGCAGACGCGGGAGACAGCACCTCGCCGTGGTGCTTCGCAAATCAGATCTCGGGCAGGTCGGCAGTCGGCCGTGTGCGCCGGGAAAGCCGTTCGCCAAGGGGGAGCCGGCTACCCAAACGTGCCGGCGCCTTCGGGGCAGATTGACGTCCTCCCGGGAATGCCCTCTCCCTCCTCCGCTCCCTTTTAGCCCTCTTCCCCAATGTTTGTAGGGACGCACCGTGAGCTTCACATGCGTGCAGCGGTGCGCCAGCCTGGCGGCCATTTCTTCTCTCGAAAGCTGCATCGGGTGCGAGATCGCGGTAGTGCATACCATGCACCTGCCATTAACTTGCGGGAAGTCGGTGAAAAGCGCGAACTGCATCGATAGCAGACTCGGGGAACACGAACTGGGCCTGTCGATCTCGACACGCTCCCACTTGGTAGATCACAGAACGGGTTGTGGCAGCAGACCGGTGTTCCTGAACAGTCGCATTTTATCGATAGATACCCTCGCCAGACGGTCTCGGGTTTGTCTGCGAACCGTCTAAGCGCTCTCTTGAAGAAGCCTTCACGCGCCAGGAATTCCGAATTATGCTGTCTTCGAGTATCAAGCTTTGCTCTATCATATGTCGGAGACGTTCGCGGGACGCAATAAGGGAATTTACATTATTAAACAGCGAGTATTCTTGTCCCGGGTAGGATCTTTCGAGGCCATTTATTTAGCTCCTAGGGTCGAGAAAATCGCTTTCAGGCAATATATGCCATCATACATACAATACACGCCAGTCTGAAACGTCTGACAGTATAGTGACCACAGAAGAAGTGAATGTCACGAGATTCACCAGATCGCTGATATATCCCCGCTCAATTGGGTATTTTGCCCCAGTCAATGGTTCTTGGTTTGCTATGGTGGTTCTACATTCCTCAAAAATTATTGCATTGCGAAGCACAAGCCTAGACACACATGCACGCGCGCGCGTACATAACCAGCATAAAACAAAAACATATCTGTTAAAAGAAATGCAACGTTAAACACGGATAAACGAAATAATTCAAGTTTTCAGATAGGGCACAGCGCCCTGAATACGCGTATTTTTTGTGGTCGCAGCAATGGACATCCGTTTGCACGGCAGTGCACCAAACTGCTCGCAGGACAGCGCTGTGCCTGCCTGCACCGAGCGTTGCCCCAGTTGGAGTGCGGCGTGCTAACTTTCTCCCGAGGGGAGAGGCAGCGAAGGCGAACAGTTCCCACTGCGAAGCGAGTTTCCCGCGCGCGAAGACTCCCAAATTGTTTCTCTGCACGTCTCACGCAGCGCCGAGGCGGCTCTGCCCTTTAACAAGTGTTGTCGCTCGCAGGTGCAAGGTGGCCGCGGGTTTGCAAACAAACCTTCTGGGAACGTCGTCTCGGGAAACTCCCTATTCTGTGGGGACTGTCACATACTTCTTTTTTTTATCGGTTGTTTTAGTTTGTTGTTTAAAACGAGATACACTTTACCTGGGGTCGAATTCACAAAGCTTTTGCTTGGAAGTGCTCTTTTGCTATTGGCCCGGCGGATTCGCTAATGATAGCTCCGGCATCGGGGCTGGCTGAATTTTTTTCTTACGAACATTTCTAGCGTAAGAGGTCTTCTTTTCCCAAAGCAGCCATCCTTTCTCGTGTAATAATAATAATAATAATAATAGTAATAATTGTCGCGTTAGTCAGCTCTGTTTTCGGTTCCAAACAGCATGTGTACTTCCAACTGCAACTTCTCTTGAGGTGGTATGCACTGCCGTCATTGCTGCGTCCACAATGCTGCACAGGTGAGAGCCTGAAACGCTGCATGCTATCTCGATGCACTTTTATCGAGAAGCGTAGTGCAAGATTTGGATACGCTCGCACAGTCGGGAAGGAAGAAAATAAACTAGCTAGCAGTCAGTGTACGCCACGCAGCCAGACTTGGCAAGCGAACTATCCGTGAAGCCATTCCATTCGCGGTGTCGGCCCAACACGCGACCCCTGAGACTGAGCGTATTGGCCGGGAATGTTTGGTTCACGGTGTTTTTAACGGGTGCGCATTTGTGTGTTATCCTGCCGTAGCTCAGAGTGGTAACGCTAAAACCTGCCGCGCGCTCTGACGTGGCGATCACGTGTTGGGTTGGCTGCGACCGGGCTGCGCAGTGGTCTCGCCCAATGCTTCCTCCCTGCACAGCGCATAAAAACGCAGTATAGAACCAGTCTCACCTGACGTGCCTCTCTTTCTCCCCCATCGCGTGTTGTGCAGTCTACGGTGGAGATCAGCAGCAACCTGCTGGAGGACTACCAGCGCGACTCGTGGCTCGAGCTTCCGCCACGCGAGCGCCGACACGTGGCCGGGGCTCTGCTCCAAGCGCTGGACAACTCGACCTGGCTGCTGGCGGACACCAAGAACGCCGCGTTCCGCTTCTCCAGGGCGCACGGCAACGTCCGTAAGTGGCACCCTACACTCTGTGAAACTCTGTGACTTCACACCGCTAGAGACACAGTTGTTTCTGGGAAAAATTTAGCTTTAACGCACATTTCTTGTGCCTTCAGCGTAAATAAAAACAGGCATCAGCAGAAGATAATTCATTTTGACTAGCCTTTGTTGGGTCCGCAAATGTGTCTTACACCTCCTCCTACTCCAAAAAATACGTGAGGTATACGGCAACACACTCGGCTTTGTCATGTGCAGCCTATTTGGAAAAAAACTCCCAACCGCTTCAGAAATTTGCGCGATGTCAATCGTGACTGTCAAACAACTGAAGAACATAACTGCTACATGGTCACAAGCAAAACGAGAAGGAGGACTGAAACGCCGACTATCATCTTGAAGCTCGATCACTGGCGGAAACCACCGAAGACACAAAAAACGATGTAGGTTTCGTTTGTAGGCTCTATGTCTTCCCTGTTTTTCCGCCACTGTGCGACCTTTCATTCGATGGTCGCTGACTGTATTCTACTTGTGTGCTTGTTTTGCATGCCTGCGTTTTCGTACCACGAATTTCTACCACGTTGCTGAGCTTTTTAAGCTTCTAGTCCTCTCCGAAATTAGTGGCACCCGACATCGTGCGGTAAGAATTGTGCTTGCTGAGGTCAGTCGTGAACGACAAACGTAACCGAAACGGTGCAGGAATATGCGCAAGTAATGCTTCCCCGGCGATGTCTGTTCCATGCCTGCGTTGTCAGCATCCGCTGTGCCGGCAGCGTATAAGCAGTCGAGGAACTGAAAAAACGGTGCAGGGAAGGAGAACGTCCCCTCAGCCTCGCCTGCAGCAGCCAAGTGCAGACGAACCGGCGTTTGCCGGTGGGCTTCGCTTCGCCCCAGTCCAAAGCTGCCCTGCGGGAAAGCTCGCCGGCGGCTTGCTTCCTGTTCCCGTCACGCCATTTGGCTTTGCGGGGGCGCCCCAAAGCGCGAGGGTGGCCCGAGAGGCAAGCACGCGCGGCGAAGTTTGCCTGTCGCGAGCAGCAGTGCGGTGGTGGACAGGTCAAACATTCGCGTGGGGGGAGTTGAGAGGAGCGCGACATTAAAGCGGGTCCCACTCGGTCCGCTGGGAACGCAGTAGGAAGTACGAACAGCTCGGGGCGAAGGACAGCAACGGACGCGTGACCGGAGTGTTTGCTGGTTGGTTGAGGGAGAGCGGCAGGGCTACTGTATAAAAGGTGAAGAAATAATCTAGGTCATGGAGGTGACCACTGCCTGTTTCAGTGCAATGGGCGAGTGTAAAACGGGATAGAAAATTTATTCGGTGTCCTCTCTCGGAGTTAAAGCTTGCGGCTCGAATACTCGCAACTTTCAGTTGTGTCCTTGGGCTTATCCGCTTTCGCCGTCGTTTTCCCTTTTCCCACTTTATTGAGCGGTCTCGCAAAATGGAGCCTGGGATGCAATCGCGCGGACTGTGGCCATTGCAGCAAACGGAAAGCACGCCGTCCACTGGGGTCTAACGATGCACGTTAATCGGGATAGAATTCAGTATCTCGCTCAAGCAAAAGACACGTCAACACTCACACACGTTCCTGTATACCACTTCCCGCTGTCGTGGCGGTATCAAAACGTCGCTTACTTAGACGATGGCGCTAGCTCATTGATGCCTTGCAGCGGGTCCTATTTGTTGGCAGCTGTTTCGCAGTAGTTGCAGCGCTCGACATTCCATTGGTGGCCAGTTTCGCCGTGATATCCCTCTTCTGAATACAATGCGGCCAGAGTCAACGCCATTACGAGGCTCGCAGCTGTAGATTACGCGCCGTATTTCTCGTCGCCGTTCATTTCGGCTGCCCAGCCTTGTCGCCTATCGCGATCTTTGATTACTGCACGCTTTTCTCGGGCACGCTTTCTTACGTCAAGACCTACACGCGCCCGACCCCGTGGTGGGAACGCAGTCGGGGATTCCATTTTGTTGCCGTAGGTCGCGCTCTCGGGACGACGCGCGGAATTGTTTGCCGCTCAACGTGCCGCCGTTCCATTTTCACGAGTCTCCTCCCTCTCGATGCTGTAGCGAAGGAAACGTTATTTCCCGTTTCTGCCCATTTTCCTCTTCGGTGGAGCCTTCTCGGTTTTTGTTTTCTTTTTTTTTCTATTTCTTGCTCCGTGTTCTCAGTTGATGGGTTTCAGACCATCGGAGATGAAAGGGCCCGGAATTGAACACGCGTCCGCCCTTTGAGTAGTCCTCGCATTTTCTCTTCTAATTCTTTCTTACGTCGCCATTTCTTGCTGTGTTGATTTCGGGATGTTTGTCGGAGGTCTAGGAGAGGGAAAAAAGGCAGGGTGGCATTATACTTTTGTGCGGCAGGTTCGTTTGTTTTTGCTGCGGCATTGCAAACTCCTTCTTGTGTGCCTGTTTCGTTTGTCTTCGCTGGTCTGCTGTGTCCACATCTCTTCTTCCCTCCGTGAAGTACTACTTGCCGTTGATGGTCAGCACTATTTTCTTTCTTGCTTTTTTTTTTTACATCTCCCGGTGAACTTCGCGCTTTTGTGAGCGAGCAAACAGGAAGACCGGGAAAACACTGCCGGATGGTATTTGCGCGTGGTTCAGTTCCCAACTAGCAGTTTTCTCACTTCTTTTTTCCTTTCGTTGTATTTCTTCTGTACCTGCTCGAAAAACGTGCGCACCCTGAGTGTTGATTGAGAAGGAAGTTTGCCCGTGTCTGTTCGCATCTGTGCGCTGCTTTGCTTACCGGAGAGCTTACTTTCCTTTCTTCGTGCGTTCACCTGCCTGTTCGCTTTGCTTTAGATTGAACTCACATTTATCTCTACATGTTTCTTTTTGAAGGTAAGAAGTTTCTCAGAAATACATCAGTAATCGGTCTTCTGTTACTCTTCGATTACACTGTGTCATTCTTTTCTCTAATCTTTACTTCTGCGTCTTTAGATGTTTGAAGCGTGGTTTATTTGCAGCGTGCTTCAGTATTCCTAACTGGAGGATTAAGACCTAAAGTTTGCGGAGTGTCCCTTTTTTTAATTTTTTTGTCGTCTTGTTTACACAATCTTCCCACGTTTCTGAAGATGCACAGTGTTTTTTGTTTCCGAATTTATTATCCCTGGGAACATAATGGTTCCTCAGGCCCGCTTTCACATTTTCTTGTATTGGGAGATTACAGTGTAATTGTCCACCGAGTTCACTGTCCACTGCGGCCACCGCTGATTGACTGTAGCTGTGTCAGCGAGCAGGAGAGGCGCCCCAGCCAGTCAGCGGTGGCCAAAGTGGGCAGACACCCCCCCCCCCCACCCCCCCCCCCACCCACTCCCCCCTGCTCCCGATAGGCCTCCCCTACGTCCAAGCTCAAGAAAAGAGGGGGGAAATGATGGTTAGAATCAATTTTACTTCCTTGAAGCATTCGCCCCCTGTGGACTGTTAAGTTATCGTGAGCATGGAGAAAAATGGTCCTTATGTTTGAGTAGATGCGGTATTTCTGACGACGTTCATTGTTCTGGCCTATCGACTCAGGAGTGCGGTGGTGGTGCGCATATGTCGGCGTTCTGGTTTTCTATTTGCTTTTGCCAACAATACTTTTTAGGCATAACTGGAGGAAAAAATACATTTCACACTTATAGTCTCATGACCGCCAATACATTAGAAAGTTTGAATACAACAGAGTATTATTCTGTAAGAAAGTAGACAGCACACAGCCATTAGCTAGCAGTCTGTAATATGTAGAATATGATTCGAGGTAATCGCGGATAGAGTCAGCGCAACGTTCACTTCAGCCAACCTAGGTCGGGTTCATGAAAGGACATTCAAGAATCGATCGTAATCATTTCATTCATCAAGTAAGACCGCTGAATGTGACGAACACCTATCTATGTCTTCTAGAGATTACGCAAAAAGGTACGATCCAATAGATCCACAAGCCGCACAAACATTTCGAATTCAAAGCGGAGAGGGTGCATACGTGTACGCATTCTGAAATACCTCCAGTTTCTCTTTCGCACTTTTGCTTTCGCTGTGTTTCGATATTGTCCACATTAATTTGTAGAGAGCCGTTGGTAAGATGAAAGCCTTCCTTGATTACTGTGATGCATTATTCGTGCATATTAATCAGTGTATTTAATAAATTTCTAGTGCACCAGCAACGTGGAGGGTAATAAAGAATTTTGAGAGAGGCAACATGGATACCACAACGATCGATGGAACGAAAAATGACATGCTTAACCACAAGAGACATGAAAGACTGCGGTGTGGAATCGACAGCACTTGCGGTTATCTGTTGTCGTATTTCACATAAAAAGGAAGGATGTCTTATTTCACATAAGAAGGAAGAATAGCTCTTGCACAGATCATGTCAACGGGTGCTAATCGAAGGAGGATGAGAGGGTTTCCAGGTAATCTTGATCCTCCTCTCTCCACGACATCTTTTTTTTTTTTTAAAGATGCACTGTTGGCAGTGCATCGTTTAACTCTTGAAGAAGTCTGAAACGTTGGTCGTAAGAAATCCTTGGTTCATTTAGTCTGATGTTGAAGATAATAATATTTTTTTATCAAACTGGAATCTTCGTCTGGTTTTACGCACTCAGTCCTGCACCTTTCCAATGGTTGCGTTATTTATTACTGCAGGTGCTTCTCGCATTTATCTCACGTGTTTTTTTTTTTTTTTTGCAATATTTTCTTACATTCCCGTGCGAGTGCCCCGTGCACAAATGCCTGGTGATTGATGAAAATTGGTCGATGGCTAGTACAGGGTGTCCTGACTTTGCGAGTATTCTTTTTTTTTTTTTTAATCTCGCCTTGGCCCAGCCGACCCACAGCCCCCATCTTTTTCTACCAGAGCTTGAGCTGTCGCTCATTACCTCCCGTTTCTGCCAGTAATTTTTAATTAAGGCACGTCGACGCTCTTGTTTCTCTCACTCCGCATTAATTTCTTTTATCCCGACTTTTAAAACTTCCGCAACCAGTTCGATGATACGGGCCTAAATTTCCGGTAGCAGATAAGCTAATCGGTTCTGCTCGCAAACGGGCGGTCTTCTGCCATTTTTCGTTTTCGCGGACGTCCTCGTTCGAGAGGAGGCCGCTGACCCTGCAGCGAAGCGTTGCTTACTTATACATGGGCTCGGAAGCGCCGCGGCATTGCGCCTTTGCTACTTGCGTTCGCGACTGGGGAGAAACGGGAGTCCGCCGCGCCACGTAGGAGAGCGGGGCGAGCCTGCACGGGCGAGGATGAGTGGAGAGGAGGCACGCGGCGAGGATGTCTCTCGCTGCACGCGCGGCGCTAATGAAAATTCCGGCTCTCCGTAAATTGGATCTCCTGCGCCGGCCGCCGCCGTTTCTGGCCGGCATGGCCGCCGGACAGGAGAAGGGTCCCCATCTCCCCTCATCTGGGGATGGAGAGGGAGGTGAGGGGGAAAGTTGAGAGAGAGGCTTAGCCCGCGGCGCTACCCTCGAGGCACCTTAGCGCCACACTCGCGCCATTTCGCATTCACGTGTACTTCGCTGTTCCTTCTTTTTTTGTTTGTTTCCGCAGGTGTACCACGGGCACACTCATCCGCTTCCCTTCCTGTTCCATTTGCCCTGACTAGGCCAGCCTGGTTATTGCTTGTTTTTCCCGTTTTGTTTGTTCTTTTTCATGGGCGCCGCGCCCTCCTCTCCAGTTCCGAAGTTCAACTCCTGGCCCCGTGAACGTGGGCCCGGATGTAATTTGGGCGCTGGATGGCCTCTCCAACCCTATCCCTTCCTATTCCGTGCTCCTTCTTTTATCTCCGTGTTCCCGCTAGGGCTAGCTTTTCTTACACTCAGCGCAGGGGCGGTCGTTACTCTTTGTGCAGCTTATTCAGGATGCGTCGTTCTCGCAACCTGCCGTGCGTGATCTTTCAGTATAAATTCGCGACGATCGCATGTGTCGTCTTTTGTCGCTGTTCGGAACACAGTGTTATATATATATATATATATATATATATATATATATATATCCCAATTAGCCTAAACTGCCACGGTCAAGGACCGCACAGAGTGCTATAGACAGAACAGGGATCCTTAGCTGCATTGCAGTAAAACGAAATTTAAAAAATAAAAACATATATATCAGCAGCAGCATCAGGCTATATTTATGTCCACTGCTGGACGAAGGCCTCCCCCTGCGGCCTCCAATGACCCCTATTTTGCGCTAGCTGATTCCAACTTGCGCCTGCAAGTTCATTATATATATATAGTCAAAGTGCAATGTCGCTGGACTTCGCTTAATGCATAATGAGAAGCGTAAAATTCGCTTGAAGCTGCTCGGTCCATGCTACATACACGATCGCCCATTGAATCGGTTCGTATAACCCGGCAGAGCGACAGAGCGCTAACAATGCCATCCGCCACGCGGGGCCAGGTCCTTATAGCCAACTCTATAACGGGACGAATAACGACAGTCGAGGCAACCGCTCATGGACTCCAGCACGATTTGCCCTCTGTGATGTCGCCAATATCGAGCGCGGCTTTGTTTTAATATACGTACAACGAGCTCCGATGCTGTTGGAGGGTACGAGCAGCGTTACTGTGACTGTTGGAGCATCCCTGATTTTAAGGAGATACCGCTTATAGCGGAATTCCTATCCTGTTCCGATGACTTCGTTCGAGGCTTAAAATCTCAAATTTAATTTGTGTCTGTTTCGCCTTCACGAAAACCATTCGCGCGATGCCGCAGATTTTGAAGCACACAAATCTGAATGACCGTCAGTAGCCCCGTCTATCTCCTTTTCCCTTACCCACCGAGGTTGAGTAGTAGACCGGACTCTCGTCGGGTTATCCTACCGGCATTTTTCCTCTGGCTCTATGCCTGCCCTCGTACGGCAACATTATGTAAACTTCTATTTAAAGTTGTAAAATTTGGTTTGAAAGTTCTGGCATTTACACTTAGTATAGCTAGATGTCCAGTAATATATATATATATATATATATATATATATATATATATATATATATATATATATATATATATCTGCGCGGTGTTGAGCGATGCGACGCGTTTTTGCTCAGCCATTTTCACCCGATGGACGCCCTTTTGACCCACCGTTCTCTGGCCAAGGCTTTCCGCAGTCGAGCTCACGGTATCGGGCATTTACTGTTCGTAAAAGGTTGCTGCTTTCTTTCTCGACAACGGAGACCCTCTGGTGGAATGCCGAAAGCGCTACTGCACCGTCGTGTTTTGCCGTCTCGTAACCTCTGCGCTGCTTCGGAACCTAAAACCCCACTGATCGTTGGATGAATCTTTCAATCGTCATTCAATCAAGAGCCCTTTTCAGACTGCCTAAAGTTCGTTGCAGTTTTTCGCCCCTTTTTCTTTTTGTTCTTTGCGTAAACCGATATCTGCGAAAGGAGCTTCATTGTGCACTGTTCTTCCTCGCGCGCAGTGGTGTCGGTGCGGCTGGTGGAGACGTGGGCTGCCTCCGAGATCCGGTTCCCGGTGCACGAGGACGTCCACGGCACCGTCTGGATGCGCATGCAGGACACGCTCGTGTTCCCGCCGCAGGCGCTGCTCGGCAGCGCGCGAAACGGTGAGTAGCGCCTCGAGTGGCTGGCAAAGCGGGAGAAACCGTTCTGTAGAAGAAAAGCTACGAGTAGCTGGGGAAGCCTGCCGGCTATAATGGCGACACTCGTGTTTGGTCTTGCGTTCTCCCTTGAGCCACATTTAGAAGGCCCATAACGGTAGAGCTGAAGGAAGGGCATCCCCGGTTAGCTACCCGGTACTTTGGAAGGAGAAAATCAGCAAGTGTGACGACGGTACTGGCCTACGCTGACATCGGCGCAAGGCGGTGCTGATGCTTGTCGATAGAAGATACCGCGTTGTGCGACATATTGTGAGTGGGCGGCACTACGCACCTTGGCGTGTTGTATGTCTGTGTATGTGGCAATGATCGTGTATGACTATACGCAGCGACTTGACAGACTTTGTGACAGGGCTTACGCGGGTAGTTCTACGGCGTTCAGTTCTCCCTCCTAATGTCAACTACACCGTGCGAGCTCGTGCTCAACTCGCAGTGCGTTCGTCGTGCGGCCTGCAGATACGTTTCGTCGCCGTGCTCGTATAGGTGCTGCCAGTACGTCAACCGCTGATATTTCTCAGCGGTTGATGCGTTGCGTTAGGTCAACTTACTGGAATGAGATCAGTCACCTTGAGAAAGTAGCCTCTCCGAGCTCGTTTTGTCGGCTCTTGTCCCGTTTCCTTGCGCCCTCCTAGAAGATTCGTGTTAACATTGTACCAACAAGACCACTTTAGTGCCCTTCTGATATCGGTATAGTCTGAGTGCGCGTTGTAGCCTTTACCCTCGTCGGGCATCGGGCGTACGTCAGGCCTCTTGGTGCCGAGGGATGTCGCGTTTTTCGACGGGCGCAGCTGACGTGGCGCCGCGTGCAACTCTCGCAGGCGTGGTGAAGCTCGTGTTCATGGCGTACCGCAACATCGAGGACTTCCTGGGCCCCGACGTGGCCTCGAGCACCGCCGGAGTGGAGGCTACCGAGCGGATCATCAACTCGCGCGTCATCGCCGCCTCGGTGAACAGCAGGCACCTGATGAAGCTGCACCAGCCCGTCCTCATCACCTTCCAGCACCGCGAGGTGAGCGCCGCCCCGTGCTGCACGAGAAGCTTGCAAGCACGTGCCACGCTTGCCGCAGTAATCGATACGCTTGTCGAGTTCGTATAAGAACAGCTCGTTTGGGAGCAGTGGATTACTTTCGGTTAACGCAATTTGTGAATTCCGCCTCAAGGGCATTCACGCAGGATGCGTGAATTGAGCCAGGAATGATTTCGCTGTTTGACGTCGAAATATGTCATCTCCTCTTGAACGGTCGCCTAGGAACTAAGCAGTCGTGGGGAACCGTTTGTAGAAAAATAGATATCACTGTCGCTATTGGAGCAGTGGTTTCTTTTGGAGAGTTTTAGGGCGCCTACGCGCTTTTGGCTGCGCCAATAATCTTGTTGCACGTTTCAAGTGCGTTAACGATTAAACGCAAAGTAAATGTCGCATTTGATTCCGTTTATCAGCGGTTCTTGGAGGTGTTACTGCGCCTCATTATCGAAGTTGAAATTTTCGCATTTTGCCCACAGGTGTCTCGGGTGCGCTAAAATAACCGCAATGGTGTGCGACCAAGGTGTCGCTGCTTTTCCCAACTGATTCATCCCCGTGACTGCCTTTCTCGTTTGCCGCGTTCCTGGCTGCTGCCCTTTTATTGGATGCTTCAGACGCGCTCGCGGCGTCACCTGTCGGGCACCTGGCGGCGAAAGAGAACGCAGAGCTGGCGTTCCGCGTACACTGCACACTGCGTTCCTCTGTGGAGCTACTTACATCTGAACGCAAAGAAAGAAAGAAAGAAAGAAAGAAAGAAAGAAAGAAAGAAAGAAAGAAAGAAAGAAAGAAAGAAAGAAACAAACAAACAAACAAACAAAAGGAAAAAAACATTTGCAGGACGGCCACATGACGCTGGTCACAGGAAATCTGGTGCTATAACCATTGGTTCAAGGAAAGCGAATACACCATCGCGCTTCTCGTCTCGCCGCGCGGCGAAGCTGAAGGCACGCATGCCGACTGCACGCCCACATCTGCATACGTCAGAGGCTCACAGCAGTCACACGACTCACAGTGTTAACCGTTAGAGCTAACGAATACGTGATCTCAGCACATTCACAAGGAAGCTATCGCTTGACATGTACCTCTCTCTTTATGAATAAACGACTTTCAATCAATAAATCGCTTAACTTTAAAAGTTATCCTGCTATGATTTCAGCTGAATATTTTTTTTTCGAGCGTCGTCACATTTTTTTTTTTTTTTAACCTAGGTGGAGAACGTGACGAACCCGAGATGCGTCTTCTGGAGCTTCGACGATGAGTGAGTGTTCCGCTCTGTTTCTTTCGCGCCCCTCTGCATTCGGGCTCAGCGACAGTCGCCCGTTAACCTCCCCCTTTCTCTCCCAGGGAGTGGCTGACCGAGGGCTGCTGGCTGAAGGAGACCAACGAAACGCACAGCGTCTGCGCCTGCAACCACCTGACAAACTTCGCTCTCGCCATGGATCGCAGGCCGCCCGAGGTGAGCGCACTCGCATCGTCTCCACGCTCCGGGGTTATTTGCTGTTGCCTGCCCCACGACACCGGCCGAGGTTGAAATTCACTTTTCTAGTATATATGACACGTATGTAAGCAAATATTGCCTATTCACTGTTCTCGCACTTTGGGAAGGTAGGCTTGATCGTAGCCGGCTATCCCAAGACACGTTTAGAAAACTAACGGTAACCATATCCCCATATAGAAAGGACGAGAGAACACCAGAGAAACAAGAGCGCACTGAGTCTATAAAACATGAAAATTTTAAAAAAGATAGCAAAAGCCAGCGGTTCATCCATGAGACGCTATTTATTGTCTGCTTTTGTTCTGGTTTCGTTTTTTACAGTTCACGTTGACTGAGCAGAAGATGCAACTGTTCGTCTACGCGTCGTTCGCGACATGCATGATTCTGCTCATCGCCGCTGGTTTGACTCTGCAAGCCTTCAGGTAAGACTGCGGATAATGTCAGCGCTCTTGATTGTCTATTTATTTGGGCCATCTGGCAGCACGGGGCGGCCCGGTACACGTTAGACATCATCTAGTATCTGTTGATGCACTGCATGTAGGCCGAGGCGCGTGTGATTTCATTGAACCTCGTGTCGGTGGGCACGATAAAACGCGTGTGCATATATTATACGCATCGTTATCCCTAAGCAGGCTTCTCTCGATCGCATCGTATGTGAACTTCAACTTATTGTGGGGGTCGGGAATTTCGAAGCGTGTCGAGGCTGGTGTCTCATTTGCTGGTAAATGTACTTAGACTGCGTGGCATCGCTTCCGGTTATTCCGGTACGTGCAGGTAGGCTAATAATGCTTAAATGGTTGAAAAAATCCCTTAAAAGTAAGTTGTGCGAGATGATTTCATAAAACAAATAATGAATTCGTACTAAAACGACACATTAGCACCACTAGAACCGGGAACGAACCTGTGTAGCGGAAGCTGCTTTGGCGCAAAGTAAGAGCTATGCGCGTAGACGTACTACTGGACATCATTGGGGAATTAAGGACATCAGCTTCACACAATCGCAGCGTCCGAGATCAAAACAAGAGAGCCCCGCCGCCATAGCGTTTGTGACGATTGCGGAATCCCTTGGCGGAGAAGTACACGCACGCCTCCGTTGTTCGCGTGTCGCGCGCAGGTCCCTGAAGGGCGAGCGGGTGACGATCCACAAGAACGCGTGCCTGTGCCTGCTGCTGACCGAGGCGCTGCTGGCCAGCGGCCTGGGCGGTCACCCCCAGCGGGTGGTGTGCGGAGTGCTGGCCGGGTTCCTGCACTACTTCTGGCTGGCCGCGTACTTCTGGGCGCTGCTCGAGGGATTCCAGCTGTACACCGTGCTCCTGGACGTGCTCGGCACCGAGCCACCCTCCTCCAGGCTACGATGGTACGCGGAATTCTTGCTCCTCCGGTATAGTTCGACAAATACGCGTAAACCAAGAACTGTGTGAGCCGTTGTTGCGTGGAGAAGAGTGAACGTTTGCTCGTTTATGAGGAAAAATACAGACGCCGACTAAGATGATGCCATTGTTGACCGCTTGACGTCTTATATTATATAGCGGCAATGAAATCTAAGGAAGAAAACCAAATGTCTTTGTCTTGTTCGCCGTCGGTTTTTTCGTCGCGATTAATGATGACCAGACGACGTTTCGTCAGGCTCTCGACTTCATTTGCTTGTTTCCCCAGCTGGGAACTCTGTACGCCGAGCGCGGCCCTTTTCGCACGTTGCCTTCGTTTCGTATTGCTCACCGAGCGATTTCGAAGGTGTACGGGCTCCGATGTACTTAGCCCTTTTCGTTTCTTCTGAGGGTCGTTCTCTGGATATCCAATAGGGGTACTTTGAACTTGTTACTTTAATTGGTCTTTTCCCGAGGCTTGCGATGTTTTGCTCTTTCTATGTTTAAGAGCGCTGCATTCACGTTGTTTGCCACATCTCGCGCAAGCGCAAAAAAAAGAAAAAAAAAAGAAGGTTCAAGATCATCGAGCGTGGTAAGTGCTGGGCAAGTTGGTATGGTTACACGTTATAGTATTATGCCCCTCGGGATGTGTCTCGACTGTTTGCGTTAATCTGCAATGGTGCCACAGCAAGTGAACGAAGACGGGAAAGGTAGGCATGTCGCTTGTGTTCATCGTGCCTACTTTGTTTACTTTCTGTAGCACAATTACACCAGACATAAATCCACACCAACCAGCACAATATTCAGTACTTCTGTTCGCGTTAATTCTCGCGGCGCCTATTCGTACCGCCGCGCATGATTATACGTCTGGCCCCACGTTTGGTGGAGTGATTCGAAGGTCCTGCAACCGCGTGGTGCTTCCCTTGTGCGCGCAGGTACTACCTGCTGGCGTATGGCGCGCCGGCGGTGATCGTGTGCGTGTCGGCCGGCATCAGCCCTTCCAGCTACGGGGCGCTGCCGCCGCTGGGGCCGTCGCTGCTATCGCGCAAGGCATGCTGGATCGACATGGAGGGACACCAGCTGTGGAGCTTCGTCGGCCCCGCCGCCTTCTGTGCTGCGGTGCGTTGGCGCTCTGGCCTTTCGCCTTTCTGTATGTCGGTGCACGGCCTTCTAGATCACGAATGTCGCGCGTCGTGAGTCTCGGAGGTTGTAGTCCATCGCGGGCAGTCGTCTGATCTGTTTTGCAACGTGTCGACTGGCCTGTAGCGCACGAGGCCTTTAATGCGTCAATGTTACAACTGGTGCAGACACCGCACGCAATGACACGTGCATATAGCCACTTGCAGCAAGACCGCTGTCATTGCTCATCACTGTACTGCTTGCGTTTTTATTCGGGCCAGTGAGGATTTTTTCGCTTACCGTTCTCACTTATAATGTTCAAGATATTTGCATTTGCGATCCGCATCAATTGATGAAACGTCTGGCGTGGTGGTTTGTCTGGTTTGTACGGAGCTTTAGTTGCCCACGGTCGCGAAACGAGACTGCGTCTGTGCTGCAGCTACTTTGTGCGGCGGTGAGGCGTGCGTGCGATAGTTCTTTAATTTATTCTCTACAAACAAGGCAACGGAGCTGGTGACCGTTTCACCGAGCGGCGCTCACTTGCTGCGAAATCTTACGTAAAAGAAAATGTCAGTTATCAATTAATCTTCGCTTTCAATGTCATGTAATGACAACGCAGGTCCCTCTATTTAACGTATTCCAGAGTGTCGCCGCAGCTCTCTGTATTCATTTCATTTACAACGAATTCAGGATATATTTTTGTTGGCACATCGTGCGTGGTTCGATTGCCCGCTTCTGACCGTTAAGCAAACGTTCCCTGTGCTTCGGAACGCTTTCATCGAGGTGCTTCCGCGTGATGCAGCCGCGATGGCATGCTCTCATTGTGCGCGGAGGCGCGCTGAGGAGTGTGCTGACGTGTGTTGTGCCACTCGCAGCTGTGCCTCATCTTCCTGGCGATGGTGTTCTGCAAGGCCCACCGGCATGTCGACCTGCACGCCACCCTCAAGAGCAAGGAGCAGGAGAGGATAGCCAACACGAGGTACACATTTCTCACCGGCAGTCACCGGTGTACTGATGCCACAGTGCATGCAGGCAGCGAGGGCAGGTGGCTGTATACACGTTTGGTAACGTTGTCTTTAGAGAGTTCGTGGCAGTACACTTGAGGGACATTTGTTTTATCCCTTCGTTGAGTATGACGGCAGCGCAGCCGCATCTTCGTAATGTCGCGCTCGGCAACTTGTCTATACGGGTATTCGAGACCACGTGCCTTCCAGGTACGTAACGGTACTACTTGGGGCACGCCGCCAATGGAAGAAGGTGAAGCGTATAAAGGAAGCGGAAAACGACGTACGCGCGTATTTTAAGTGGGTGTTCAATTGCTTTATTATCCCTTAAAGGCGGGACCTTCATTAAGTTTGGGTATTGCTAACAGAAAAACGTGGTACGTGCGTGCACAGCATACGGTGACAGTCGTGTCTGCGAAGTATTATGCCGATGTATGGTGCGAAAACAATAGAAAATTCTATCGCAAGCCAACGAAGATGACGTCACAGCTGTTGCCTATGCGTCACACCCTGTCATCGGTGGTTCACAAAAAGCCCACAAGAAAACAAAAGCGAAAAAAGGAAACACGAGAGAACTGCAGGGCTTTCGTGAAATGTAGTCGCCGAAACCCGTGACCGAAAATGGTGGTCCTGACGTAAATGTCACGTGGCGTGTTGGCTCTAATAATGGAGGGAGGAGGTGAATGTCGCTTGTAGGCGCTAGTTCAGACTACAGAAGGGAGAGAGCCTCTGCTGCTGTCATGGCTACTCCCCCCTTCCCGCTATATTTCATCTCGGTGATTACTACTGTACTTCGGCCACTTCCTGGACGGCGCTTCACAACGTTCAGGTACATAGCTAGACTTTCCTTCGGGTCTCGTGAGAGGTCCTTTAATGAAAGGCAGGAATGGCATCACGTCGCCTGCGCTAAGCAGTCGGCGACACGAAAGTTGGCGGAATTAATGGCGCGGCCCGCTCTGTACACCGGCCTGCCGCTCATCTTTGTTTACTTAGTCTTCGCGCGATTTTTTCTAACACGCTTGAGCCTTTGATGTGCGCTACCAACAAAATACAAGTATGTAAAATATATGTAATGTCTGCATTCTGCCTGCACCACTAAGGGGTGCGCGGTTTGGATAAGAACCGTCAAAGGCAACTTATGGCCGCGCACCGGGTGATGTAGCAGAAGATAACGGGACACTCGATTAGAGAATGTACAGCAGGATTTGAACAGGGTATCTCACTTGCTGCCTCCGTGCACGGATGGGGACACCTTCTGTAATTCCTCACTGCACGCTCTCGCTGGTCGACACGCGCCTTCTTTGCGCTCACGGTGGCGCCCTCTCTCTCCCCCGCAGGTCCCTGAGCGCGCACTCTTTGCTGGTGCTGGTGTCTCTGTGCCTGGCCAGCTCGTTCGCTCAGCTCCACGTGTCGCGCGGCTCGCTGGTGCACACGAGCCTCTTCTCCGTCCTCAACGTCCTGCTGGGACTCGCAGTACTCGTATTCTACTGCCTCAGCAACGACAAGGTACGCACCTCAGCCCCCGCTTCTCTGTACGCTCTCGTAAAGTACAGGGCGTGCTCATGGGCATTGCTCGCATGCTCACGTACTACCGAGCGCACAAGGCAGGTAACAAGCACGCCGGTGCCTTCTTTCTCATTGCGCGCGTCATTATGGTTCCGCACAAACCCAACGGTACAATCGTCAGCTGTTACTGCGGGCCTAGGTGCGAGGTGGTGCCGATGCATACTTGCGCCGCCTATCAGTGGAGCCACCTTAATCTTACGAGATCCTTTCATAGCCACTGACGCTGTTACGAGGTTATCTTATGGGCGGGACATCATACTCGTACGAGCCTCTCGAGCGGTCATAACCCGCGCAGTGGTTCATGCGCTCGCAGAGTAGCTGTCACGCCTGTTCCGGCTTGTCCGCGTTCTCCGTTGGAAGCTTTGTTCATTACTTACCTCACGTGACGAAAGGGCTCGCGGGACGAAATATGAAATGTAATCTCCACGGCTCCGTCACGGTGTGACCCAGGCAGCCTATTATTTTCCCTAAAATAAATGGCCTCGAATAACACGCTGCAGATATATAGGGATTTAGCTACGCGGTAACGAGTGAGCGTTGTCTTTGCGTGCCAAACGGGCGTCTCGGCATAGCCGATACGACACAGAGCTCGTGCTGTCAAAAAACGGTGGGCCTCCTCCTTTCTCGCAGGTGAAGCGTGCCGTGTGCCGGCGCGTGCCTTGGTGCCGTCTGCCGGGTTCCCGGTTGGGCGGCGCCAGCGCTGCCGGGGCCGGCGGAGCAGGCGCCCCCCAGGACCCGGCCTCGGCGGGGCACCACCCGGGCCTCTTCATGCACGCCAACGGCATGCTGGTGCCCTATAGTGTGCGTAACCACTCCCCCACTCCTACTTCTTTGTCGCCAGGTATTACACGCTCCTTCCTTGGTTGTTACTCTCCTTCTTCTTCCCTACCGCTTTCTCTCTCTCCCTCTGGCACGCGTTGGCTGCCGGTCACGCGGCTGGGCTGTCGACAACGTCGCTTGCGACCTTGTGCTTGCCTGGGCTTTGGCACTTGGCAGCCGTGGCCTCCGAAATCGCGCGCGTGATCTTGGAGGCTATGCTACGGCGAACGACAGTAATATCACCACTGAGTGATTGCGCTGACGTAACTGACGCAGCGGCCTTCTCGAACTTGCTCAGCCGACGGCGAACAAAGCTCGCCGGCTTCCCTCCTCCTCCTCCTGTCCGTCTTTACTTGTGGACGGGTGTCAACGAGGCTAGCTACCGCCCGTCCCAAAGTCTCTAAAATCATCTGGCGTGTAGCACTTGTTACTCCACTTGGCATGCAAAATTGCACTGGAGACGAGTTACGTGTTCGTTGCACCGAGTGCGGTAGTAAGTTTTACATTGCGCAGACGTCAGCTGCATGCCATAAACTGGTAGATGGCGATTCGCGCTGAGTATCTCTGACCGCGGTACTCGGCGGCTCGGTGCGGCCGGTGAGCTCATTAGACGAGGGACGATCGCTGAAATATCTCGCTTACCACAGCTCTCTATGACTGTCACACGCGTATACGTTTGGGTGTGATTAAGCGTCGCCGCATAAGCCTTTTCATGGGCCCTTTGCACTAAGGATTGAGATATGGGAACGGGGGATGGGAAGCTATAGAAGTATAGTCGTTTTCGAGGGTCTTCCAGATAAGTAAACTTAGCTGCCGTAGATTCAAAAGCCTTAATTATAAAATATGCGTTCAAGCCGTGAGAACTACGTAGTCGATATCTTGCTGCCGTAGTCGATATCTTATCAGGCAACGTTAACGCAGCTTTTGTTTCCCACGACGTAGCTCTTGTTTCTCTTTAGCATAGCTACTTGTCAGATACGTAACTAAGGACGACAGATGGTGTATCGGATGACAGGGCCGTTTAGAAGCTTTAGTCACATCTCGATTGCCTGATTTGCACCCTTTGCAAGTTAATTATGTCAAAGTCTGAACGCGTGTACACACGTGACATGAAGGTGCGCAATGGGTATAACTTAGTTTTGGTAAAATGTACATGCGGCCTGTTGTCATAACACATTCGCGCTGGTGTTGTTTAGCGGTCTGCATGTTCGCGGTATGTTCTGGAGCTTTTAATTCTGTACCTCTCCCTGTCTTTTCAACTTATATTTCTTGCTTCTTTGTTGCTTGTTGTGTTTGGTGTTCTTATGTTGCATTTCATTTTGCTGCCTCATGCAATATTGTTATCGTTTTCTGTCGCTTTCTAGCATGTATATTTACAAGTGTTCATTCCATGGCAAGTATCATAGATCTGTAAATAACCCTACTCGAACGCTCTGTATGCGATTACAATAACTTCATTTGTTGCCCTTATTATTCGTGTTTACTATATGTCGATTTCATATAAATTTCGTATAACTTCTGTAAGAATTTTACGGAAAGCATATGAAAGTATAGGAGTGCGTTTCAGTAGAGAATAGAGTCTGCTATAAGCGCGAGCTGAGCACTCGTGGATAATACCCTGCTTGCTAGAATAAAATAGCGAGAAGATATTGCCTAATGACGTTGCTAATCTTAATGGCCCAAAGAGGCACCGCTAAGTCGTGACTTTATGTGGAATATATATATATACGGGTCGCAGGGTTATGAATTTACAATATTCTCCGCCTTCCTGCACCAGTTTGATACGTGTACAGGGGCTGCTCGCAAAACGAAGGGGCGATAATTGTCCGTCTAATGCTTTGCGCGAGTTCTTTGTTTCAATGAAAACAGTTAGGCTTTATTGCTCAGTATTTATTCTAGAAAACAGGGGAAATTAGTCCATCAGCTTAATCGTCGTCGGAGTGAGCGAGAGGCGCCTCTTGTGAAACCGACGACGACACATCGCGGCTGCGCGCACCCATTCGTCGATCTGTCTTTGTGGTTGTGCGCAGTCAGGCGACATTCACCGATACTTAGGCACCCAACACATTCTATTACAGACTCGGTAAAGCCGAAGAAAGATATAAATTTCACATCCGCTCTTTGCTCTTCACTAGCTACTTTCGATTACAGCCATGTCGTTCTCAACTTCCGGTTTCCGCGCGGTGCGTCTCCGTCCCTCCGCCGTCACTTCCTGTCTCCATTGCTCCGTCTTGCGTTAGAATGCAGGGAAAAAAAAGGCGAATGAAATGGAAGGAAGGCATTAGTAACAACAGTCGTTGGTGGCCTGTATGGCCTGAACCGATCGCTCTGGGTTACTCTTGTTTTTTGTTCCTCATTTCATTAGTGAAGCCGTCATATGAAAAGACAGTTTTATTAGCCGAAATCGATATTACACAGTCGGATTAAGTGCACTGCAAAAGAAGTATTCAGATTGTAGCCACTGCTGCACAGATAGGGTTTGAACGTCACGTCTTGGCAAAGGCCTAAAAAAATATTTTTGAGAAATTGATTAATTAATTGTTTGTTTGCTTGCGAGTGTGCGTTAAGAAATGAGTCAGTATTTTTGAATTACTGAGAGAGTCAGAATCTTACTTATAAGATGGTGCCGCGTAGGAACCATTTCTGTTGCATATGAAACGTATAACATTTTCTTAAAACATATAACGATTACGGCAGTGTTTTACGACTTCAACAGGCTTGACAATTCAAAAGTTAAGGCAGTTGATTAGCAAAAAAAAAAGAAAACTAGAGAAAACCTGTTGTGAAGTTTTTGCAGGAGTTTCAAAGCAGTCGCGTTGCAGTCAAAAGCGGTTTAAATTTTTTAACCCAGTGTACATGAAGCGTTCATCGCGTTAACTGTCCGGCTAGCTTCCTTATGGGAAAAAAAAAGAAAAACGCGGGTGCAACCCGTCCTTAACGCTTCACCCTTCTTGATGGCTTTCGTTCCTTAGAAGAAATTCTCTGCGTACACATACATGTTTTGCGTGTTTAGGGTACCTGTGTTAAAAAAAAAAGAGAGATAGAAGGGTAAGGGCGTAAGTTTCCTCCGCTGCTTGGAGATGTCCAGTGGTGAGTGTTAGTTTTTCCATCGGGGTAACCTAACGGTTTTCGAGGCTGCTCGATGGTTTTCGCCCAGAACCATAGAGTCGGGCGCGTGATCGCAGAAGGTCGGCGCCTTGTGGCAATTAAGAGGAGGAAGGGTGCACTTCCGCTTGAACGGACGTGTCCGGACAGGAAGCTTCAGGTCCGCAAGCACCGAGCTAAGCTTCCAACCAACAGACCTGGCCTCACTGGGCAAGGAACAAAGACGCCTGCGCGGAAGAACTCATCGTCTCCCGGCGCGAAAATGCGGCGTATTGTACCCCACCGGGCACGCCAGATTGTTCGTCTGCGGCAGTGGCCTCTAGCCGTCTGCTATATAGCGTCGTTGGCGATGCGCGAGAGGGCGCTGCAGAGCGCGCCGGTTGCTGCGCCAATGAACGGCCCTTTGTTACGGCCTCTCACCACCGGCGGCCGCGTGTCTCTGGGGCCCAATCGTGGGATTGCAGCAGACGAGCGTTCGGGCCCGGCGGCTGCGACGCGGGGGTCGTCTGTAAAATATGGAGCGTCTGCTCTCCCGCGGAATGGCTTTTCTCGGGCGCCGAGAAAATGGCTCTCAGGACGTCCGCTCCGCGAGGCTGCAGCGCAAAATAACGCTCCACATAAAGAAAAAAGAGAGAGGCGCAGAAGGCTGCGAAAGTGCTAGACGGCCTCCTTCCTCGCTGGGTCTTAACTCCAAACTCAAACCGTATAACTGCGCAGCAAAGAGTTCACTCTATTGCATTAGCAAGTTTACTTCTGCGCATGCGTTCTTCTCTCCTTCTTTTCTCTCTCCACATTTGTCTTGCGAAATCGGGAACCGACTGCAAGCTGGAGCGACAGGGGAGACATTCCGTAGGGCCGCGGTACGATTTGCAAAGATTCAGGAGCAACGGGACACGCAAGGGGGTTATAAAAGTGGAGTCGCGAACACTCGCTTTGTCCTCGCAGGGTTAATGTGTGTTTTTTTTCTTGCTTGTTACTTTTCTTCTGTACGGCGTAGCAGAAAGTAACGCTGCCGGTTCGATGTTCTTGTACCCCCGTTTTCTGTGCCATTAGGTGTGCAGCTTGATGATTTTCCTGCATGTGCTTCTTTCAAAGGAACGCCAACCATTAAACCTTAATCAGTTCACACTTGTAAACTATTGTTTCAAAGTTATATTTTCATCGACTTCGCGGGAAAATGTTGATTACTACTAGGGGGATTTCACGCCGAAAGCCCAGCGAACGCATACGCCAAGTCAGTAATTTCTAAGTATTTCCTGGTATTTTGTCACTTCTGGGGCAGAATGAAATTTAGCAATCTAACAAATAACTTGTCGCGAGTAGACGGGATCAAAATCAGTGACGTTACCGCGCGTGAACGACAGAGTGCCGCGACCAGCCGTCTTTCATATGTGCGTCGTTTCTGGCTTGTCAGCCCTCCTATGACGGTTAGGCGGCTTTTTTGGTATCACAGAATGATAATTTACAAATGCAATCTAGTGTAATATTATTACAGCGGAGCTGTTATACGCTAGGTTCTGGCGGTTTGTGTGCGTCGCAAAAAAGATGGCGGCCACCCCATAGCTCACGACCAGCCGATCCCGGTGATAAAAACGGCTTTAAAAGCGTATCGCCTGGTATGCCCCAGCTGCGTTTATTGGCGAATAGTGTCCAAACGTATTGTGATTAAAAATATCCTAATAAAGAAAAAAAATAATACCGGAATAGGCATCGTTTAGTATGCATTGCGGTTTGACGTCACGGGCTCTATATAGGCAAATCACGTAACCGTATCTCAGTTTCCTTCCACCGTGCAATGGGTAGACCGCGTGCTGTGAGGACTGCGGGCGCGCCGGCTGACACCTACGAAGAACACCGTCGTGAACAGAAGCGGGAATGTGCGCGGCGACGGCTGGGGGCACGTAATACGGACGAAGATCGTGCCGCTAACGCCAAGCGTATGCACTTTTGGTTGGATCACCCCTACCTACTTCACTCCCATCGTAATTGTGGATGATTGCAACATAGGCATGTCTCGGCCAGACGGAAAGTGGTTCGTGGCGTTTCTCTTGGAAGGGTTCGGTATTCAATGTTATGCAAACATCTGTGTGCCCACGACGCGTCATGGGTCGTGTCACCTCACCTACAGTTCCCTACCTACCTCACCTACAGACCTTACCTACAGCTCCGCTGGTCGTCCACCTTCGCAGCGTGGAATGGCTCGGAAGTTTACAGCCAGAGCTATATATGGTTAGGCGAAAGGAAAAACCGTTCTTCCCATGTTTCTGTTGGCTGCGTCGTCAGTTACGCCGTTATCTGCGTGGCACCCAAGCGTGCGCGCCATTGGCAGCGCCGTTAGTGACGTCGTTAGCGAACGCGTTCCCGCCATTGCCACATTGACGCTGCTCTGCCTGCAACGCCGCCTCCTCGGCTCGCCTTTCTCGCATACGTTCGATATCTCGAGTTAGCTCGGCGTCGTGGTTAGCAGCATCCGCCCGGCATTGGCGCTTGCGTTCCACTAGAAACACAAACATGTAACCAATAATTGAGAAACGCTTCAATACAGCGTCGGGATTAACCCACTGCTAAACACCGGGGCCGCACGTTTCAGCCTTGCTGGTTAACCATCTGTACGGAGGGCTTGGGTGGTGACTTTTGATTTAGGGTCCCTTTAAATTGGTTGAACGTATCCAGGCTGGAAGATTAGGCGTTTAGCTGAAGCATAGGCCTGTTTGTCGTAACCACGATGCTAATATTTATCGTGGCGTCTCTTTTCAGTCATGCTAGCTGGGTTGGTGAGTTTGCGAGCAGCATACAGGCAACCGTAGCAATAAATGTAATCAAATTATAACCGACGGTATCTTCGTGGCGGTTTCAGAGTGTGCATAGTGCATAACAGATCGATATTATTTTAGATGTCGAAATAAAAGAAGTTTACAATTGCCGAGTTTATTTCAGAAATTTCTATAAAAGAAATTAAAATCATGGCCTAAAAAGCGCTCAGCCGATACAATCGGTAGATTGTTTCTTCTTTGAAATGAAATAAGCCCAGTGGAATTCGGGGCAGAGCGTGCCGTGGAACACGATTTATGCGTTCTTGTGTATCCCCAAGCACAGCGTCCTCTTTATCGCTGTATACCTATCGAGCGGGAGCGTCAGTGGCGACTTGGAGTTCGGCACCGGCCGTGTCCTGACAAGGGTGAGGAGAAATACCCACAATGCAGCGTTGGAAGAGCATTGGCAGCCCTTTTCACGAAATAGAAAGTGCCCGCGGGCATTGTTTTGTGCTAGCAGCCTTATTGGCATCACGGGAAGAGGAAATTTGCCGTAAGGTGACGCCAGGAAAACAGACACCTCCTAGCGAAGTGGCGTGATACTGCTTCTAGCTGGGACTTTCAAGCGTTCCGGCGTATCGATAAGCATCGCCTCTGATTCACCAAGCCGCAGTTATGTTTACACGTACGCAATGAACGCGAAACAAAGGCTACCGGCGCAGCACTTTCGTGCAGAGAATGCAAGTGTCGTTAATTTAGATCAGGGATCCGGTGACGTCACTTGGACGAGGCTCAGTGTTGAATAATTTGCCGCATGCCGTGATGCGGTGGGGCCGCGCGCTTCGTCAACCAACTTGTCGTTCTGTTCAGTTGTTGCGCGCCTCCGTGGGCCGACACCCAGGTGTGCGAGGAGCCTGCGCAGCGGGAACGCCGCGGTTTCGAGCGATCGGCTTCCTTGGAAACTGCTGCAGCTGCGGGCGCCGTTTCCTCCCCGGGAACTGTGGCGTCTTCCTGAAGAGAAAGTGGCGTGAAAATAGGGGTGCTACAAGGCTGGGTGACATGATGAACTTAGACCGGCGATCATACTTGACAAAAGAGCGCTCAAACAGACAAGGAAGACGAACGGTAGTCATACTCGGACGAGTGCGGCCTCTTCGTCTTCATCCTTAATTGTCCGTCCTATAGCGCTGTTTAGACGAGTATGAGCGTCCACCATCTATCGCCCAAGTTTCGCTGCTACTGCCTAAAACCAGCGAAAGAAACGCACACACAAGATGCAAGGTGTAATTACATGCATAGAGGCGAATGCTGGACTAACAGCCGAACTTTATTATTTGACATAAATCCGCAAGGCCTCACCAAGCCCATGCGCCAGCAGCGCTGCAACCACAATGCGTTACACACGTGTTCAGTCTAACCTGCTGTCACAGTCGTGGTTCCTGGATACGAACACTCCTTCAACGTTAAGGCTACACTGATACGCATCACGTGTCATTATGCTCCCAACTCATACGGGCTTTGAGGATTTCCCTGGAAATTCGCGTATTGCGAAAAATTGTTACCGAGGTAAATGTAATGAAACCCAACCACAGCGACTGCGACGATCAGAGAGACAATATGGCGATCGACAAATGCTGTAGACGATCAAAAGGAACATGGGGACAGGAATGCAAAAAGGGGGAGAACGTAGCAGCCACCCAAACGGGGTTTTTATTATATCTTTTCAAAAAATCTACCTTCTCTAGTCGAACATCGGCTTTCTTCAGCGGCAGTCGCTAAACTTGGGACGGCGACGAGAGAGGAAGTGCGGTCGGAGCGGAATCGGGTGCGCCGGCTGACCCCCCCCTCTGGGGACCCCGTCGCACGAGAGCGAGAACGGGGCTTTGTCCGAAAATTGGATTAGCTTTGCGACATATACGTGTCCGCAGACGTGAGTCGCGTACACGCCGCGCAATTTGTAAGCGTGACGAAAGAGGCCCGGCCGAGCCTGACGGGGTTTCGAAAGTGACACGGGGGCCGCGACGCTGTATAAGCGGCGCGTCAACCCACCGCGCATGCCCTGTCGCAACTTCCTCGGCCCATGCTGCGGCTGAGCCGAGCTTGTTGCAGAAGTGGCTGTCGATGTCTCTCACACTGCGCTTCGCGCGTACAATTGGCGTGTGATTCGCCGTCAAGCGCGCTTGTGAGAAAGCGTTTCGAAGGCACGTTTCTGCGAAGGTTCCGTGTTGTTTCTTATAAGGCAAGTTCGATAGTTTTTTTTTTTTCTTTTTCTTTTTTTTTTTTTTTCAGGCAGCCTAAGCAGCCGTGCCTATTCGAATAAGGCGGTATCTAAGCTGGACTTTGAGGATGACTGGAATTTATAGCGTAGTTAATCACGGCGAAGGCATTGTAGCGCAGATAAAACGAACGCAAAGAACATGAGACCAGACACCACGCGTGCTACACTCGCAACCGATTGATTACGGTCTCCTATAAGACCAGCAGGAGACGTACAATAAAATGCGCGTGCGCGCAGGTTGTTCACGGGAAATAAATAAAGAAAAAGAAAACGTATTTCGCTTCCAAATAGACACCCAAAATTATTCGCTCACGCTGTCCGTGCCTCTTTTTCTGATATTAAGGGTTTCCAAAAGTTCACTTTTACTTTATTTTATATTACGTTGATAACCTGCCGTCACTATTTGTGCCTGCCTTGGTCTTGAATTAAATGCCTCGCACAACGTTTGAAGCGTAGCCCAAAAGCTGTGAAAAAAGTATACCAATATATTTATACGAACGATGAATGTTCTCTTGCTCTGTTTCGAAATCTGTATGGCGCCGAACGTTTGCGCAAAAAAACTGCATTCTGGCGCTTTATCTCTTAAAGCAACGCGCAAGGTTAACCGTGATGACTGTCATTGACTATAAGGGCACGTTCGCGGTCACAGTTTTAAGAACTTCTTATTATATAGCTCCGGGTGAAAATTAATGCTAGTAACACCAATAAATTGGAGTAGTGAGAAAGAAAACAGCTATCGCTTTACTGACCGTTCAGATCCCCTTGGTTGAGAGATGGCTGCCATGGTCAAACGCCGTAATGTTATACATGCTGTTCCATTGATGAGGACAAAAAAAAAAAGAACAAAAAAGAAAACACAGGTGCATTTTTGGGGACAAAGGTGGCCTGACAGCAGGCAAGACGAGCGAAGAATAGTCGCGGACGCTGCTGTGTTCATGCGACTTTCCTTTAGAGCGTATAGTGGCCCTGTGGGTACTGGTCACGCGTGCGTGCACCGCGCGGGGTTTGGGTGCGAGGCCTTCTGCGTACTCCCGTTTGAGAGATGAGGATTGCGCCTGGTTTTGCTCGCCGGGCAATAAAGCTGCGAAGGAGGAAGCGGGAGGGATCGTCTCATTCATTAGGCGCGTTTCTGGAAGCGAGGTCCCGGGCTTCCGGTGAAGTTTTCGCATTCCATTAGTGGAGTTGCGGCGACGTCTGAGGTGCTTACGTCTCTCGCAGCCGTGCCTTCATGAGCCCGGGACGTTGGCAGAGAGAAACGGAAGTCTCCTTTCTTTTCTCTTTCCTTTTTTTCTTCTTTTTCTTTCGCGCTGTCGTAGCTCAGTCCTTAATGGCACTTGGCGCGCAGTGGTTTCACAGGCCTCGCCGCCACCTTCGCGAGTACAGTTTTTCTGCAGACTCTGCTTCGCGCATGTTGAGTTCCATTCTGCCACGGACCGTACGAGAATGATCACAGACTTCGGTTCCTGTGTTGTTCATTTGTATTGATAGCGCTGACACGGTGTTCTGAAAAAAATATATAAAAAATACAGGAATAGCATCATCATGTACTCAAGTTAACGTGTGATCGTCTGCACATCCTGAGGAAATAATATGCATAAATCATGAGAATATGATATGCGTTAACTTCTAGTCTATAAGAGAAAAAAAGAGAGATAAAACAATAAAAGCGATAAAATGCTGCCGAAATGCAGAGTTGCGCCGCGTCAAGGTAGGGTTAACCTATTTGACCGGCCGGCTCTTTTGGTGCAGTTCACTGACATCCTGCGGTCTCCTGAATTGTAAACTGGTTTGCGCTATTTTTATTCCTAGCTCCATCGGTTGTAAACTGTTTCAACCATAAACAACCTGTCAAACAAGCGACAGTCAGCGATATCAAACTGTGCATCAAAAGTTGTAGGCGGATAAATGATTCGACAGTTTCCTCAGGAAGACGTCCTCGAATGAGTTGTGGCTGTCATCGTGAAGTTTTCATTCGAGCGCTTGCGATATGGAGCTTGATAAAATGTATCGTTCTATTCTATATCTAGTTCTTGAAGGCGTCTGAGTTCTCAGGAGCTTTATTGCCAACTGCCAACCTTATTGATAGTTTCTTCTTCCTTTGTTGCAGCCAGTGTTTATCGAGTGTATTCTTCTTTTTCAGATAGTATTTTGGTGGTTTTAACGTAATGCGTGTGTTTTTCTCTCTTTCTCTCACTTCCTCTTCCCCATCTCCCTTTCTCTGCGTAGTCTACCCCGCAATCTTGGAGCTCTCTGAAGGAGCACGAGTCGTCCGAGGTCACACAAGACGCAAGGAACCATGCCACACAAGGTGAGCGCTCGCCTTGTTCGCTTGCATGTCTTGAACAAGATCTACTGAAACTGCAGGCCTGCACAGACTGCACTGCTTCAGCGCGCCTATCGTTGTTCACTTTGGCTGCCACTAGGGCTTAACGCTACATGCGGGTGGCGACAGCTGCAACCTAAAGCCGCCTTGGGGCTCTCGTCTGTTCTTGCCAATCGCTTTCGAGCGGTTGGCAGGACCAGACGAGTGCGAACGACGCACTGAATTACTGTTTACTCCAAACAGAGATCAAGTTGACTTGTTGAAGAGTAGTGGACGGAATTAAGACACTGAAAAAATAGTGCGTGTTATCGCGTTGGTTAACCTTATTGGTTAAAATGATTCAAATATAAGAGCGAAAACATGACAGAAACATCTTCCAACTATCTACTATGGCTCACTCCGGTACCACAGCGAAGAGTAGATGATGATGATGATTTATTGGCATCCCTATTGAAACGAGGTGATGACAAATAGTCATCTAGCCTGCTTGAGTTAATCAGTTTTCTATACATGCTTATGATTCTAGCATTTTTGTATACGTCACCTTAATCATTTGTCTCTTCCTCAAAACTTCTGCATATACCTTGCACAGCTACCTGTGCTATCTGCTTCGGAGCCATGCCCGTTCGCGGGGCTCGCATCGGAAGCGTTCACCGTTGCTTAGCGGAATGGCGGCCCTCGGCTTCATTTCTACGTTGGCTATGTTATCTTCTACCAGCTTCTTCTGCTTCTGTTCGCTCTTGAGTTCCTTTTTTAGCTTCCCAACAAGCTCAGCTAGCTTATCCTTCTGCTCTAGGAGGTCTGGTCGCGACCCTAGCAAACACATCCTACAAGTTAAAACTGCCCCGTTTGCATCGCGTGCTGACTCAACGCGTAGGCACGGTCGCACTCAGAACAACGCACACCTCGGTTCCTCCTAGTACCGATCATTATTTTGTACTAACAATGCGTCGTACAACAGTAATCCTAACTGTAGAAAAAAAAATGCAATTATTTGTTGCCTACTTATATCTGACCAAAAATACAAGAAACTGAAAAGCATGCAAAATATGATATGTAATTTGCTCGTTTACCTTCTAACAACCAAATGAGCAAGAATCAAATAAAACAATTTATCGCTTTATCGTGCTGCCCTGAGAGGGCACTTCCAATGGGCACGTACGTTACTTTCGACGTCACTCGAGAGTCGAATAGAGCGCCATCAGTGGCAGCCTTTGGAACGAGAGCTGGCGCACACATCTCCCGTCGAAGCCGATTATTTGTGCAGGTGTGTAGTTCCAGTAGGTCATTGTCTTGAATAAGCATTATTGAACTCGGGTTGACTGCACTTGTGTGCCCGGTTTGTTGTGCGTTATATATAGCTTTAACATCGCATTTACGACAGGAGAAGTGTACTCGGGCCACATGTAATGTGGCACATTCCTTTGGTGCATTTTGTACCCAAATCCTAGTGTACATTCAGTTCTTTCGTGTGTACGCTTTGTTCATATTGCTTGCAGTAAGGTTCTCGCTCGGAACTTAAATCGCATTCCTGCGAATCGCACCTTGGAATAAAACTTGGATTGGGATTGGCATACAACTTGGTTTAAAGGCACACAACTTGGAATAATTGAAGTAGAAGCGTTAACAATGCCGTGACTGTAGGAATAACTTGTAGCTTCCAAGAATGGTGCGTGCTGAAAAGTGTGCACCGTCCTTTTCGGTTGCATTTGATGGACGGTCGTTCTTGCTCGACTAGCCGTTCACGATAGCCTGTGCACCGCTCTGGATGCGCGCTAAAGGACCCCGGGTGGTGAAGACTAATCCTAAGCACTACACTATATAGCGCACGCCTCTCGTGATCATGTGATGCAGGCTTTGGGCCGCCTGAACCCCCTCAAACTAGCATCGAATGAATCAACCACATTGCACGCAGAGCCGCTGTTGACCCGCTTTCCCTGTGTGCAGGTCTCCCATCTATAGCCACGGTGACGAACAACTACCCCTGTGAAGAGCACCCGTTGCGGAGCTGGATCTGCAACGCCTGGCCTCCTCCGGCAGCGCAGCAGGCGCCCCCGCCGGACTGCCTGCCTTACACGGCCGCCCAGTGGCCCCCTAACCATCACAACCCGCGCAGCAACGCCAGCGATGACGGCTCTTGGAAGCCGCCGGACCCGTATTCGCGCAACGACCACGTGTACGAGACCATCGACGAAGACGCCGCCGCGCAGCACCACTCTCAGTCGGGCGACGGCTGGCGCACGCAACCGCATCAAGTGGGGGCGCGTCACGTCCCCAAGCAGGGTGGTAGCTACCGGTCTCTGGGCCGGGCAGCCATGCTGAACAGCGTGGTGGCTCCCGCCCCGGACAGGACCATCCTGGGCTCTCTGACGGCGGCCCTGGCTTCGTCGCCCAGGGCGCGGCACCTGCCCATCATCGGAGACTCCTGCCTGAGGCAGCAAGTCGCCTACTCCGGCATCAAGAGCCCGTCGGACTCTGAGAGGTCTTCGAGTTCGCTCATGGACGAAGAGAGGACGGAGTCTTCGGCCACACTAGCGCTAGAAGACCGGGGCCGCGGCGTCTGGTCCTCCGAAACCTCGCAGCACGGTTCGGATGTGTTTGTGCGCGAAGGAGTTGAGCACTTTTAATCGGACGACATTAGTAAACTTGGCACGCGTCTTCATCCGCTACCGTGTGGCTGTGCTCATCAAAGCTACTTACAGTTTTGGCGGCAGCTATGGTCGTCGCAAGGGTGTCAATGAAAATGCCGCGCGCTTCAAATACCGCGCTCATTGTGAGGACTTCTTCGATGTGCATTCGCTGAAAGTGCTGTTGTCGCCAGCATTTTCTGGCAAACGTTGGTATCACGGAAGTTTGGGTTTACACCGACATGGCATGGAATGTCGCCCACTGTAGGTGACCACCGTCGGCAAGGGAAAAGTGGAACCTCAACTTTCTCGTCGAGAGCTTCTCCAGTGTGCGGGAATGTGCTTGTTGATCTTGAAGCGGACATCTATGTGTGCGCATATATTTATTGTAAAAAAAGAAAAAAACATAGGGAAGCGACACGAGTCATCCATGACATTTAGTATCGTGCTCATAGTGGACCCATTGTCTCCCGCGCATTTGTTAGGTGGCCTGACGAAGAGTAAAAACATGTTGTTTGCTCCAGAACTTTGCCATCGAGACACACCTGCATATCAAAGACATTGCTGCCCCTTTGGTGTAAAAACTGTAGTGACATGGCTGTTTTCATGTGGACTGTGCGTGAATATCTGTGTTTGACATTTCTTCTCTGCTGCACAATTCTTGTGTGCCAGTTTTCCATGTGCGTCGAGCGTCATTGATATCAGTGGAGCCATCTATTTCACGTGTCGCAGGTTACGTTCTCGTGGCAATGTTGTCGTGTAAGTCTGCGTGATTATCTCTCAGTGCATATTTGCTGTGTCACTTGTCGCCAGGATTCTCGACGCATCTGGAAATCGAGCTTATGCCACGCGTCGTAAGTAACACAAACGTGGTGGGGCTGCTCTGTCAAGATCTTGTGCTGCTACTCCCATCTGCCCTTCCATGCAGAAATTATGCGACCCTACAAAGATTCTGGCATAACATCTTCATCAATCGCTCTTAAAGGGACACTAAAGAGAAAAAAATACAGTATTTGAGGTGTGCTAGTAAATTACCCTTCCACAATACCAAAACAGGCACTCTTATTACTGCCAGACGACGTCAGAAAATATGCAAAAAAAAAAACGTATAACTGGTGGGTGACCAACTGTCCCTGATGTCACGGATTTCGGCACTGTCTCCTTGCGTCTAGTTTTTATTGGTAAAAATTGAACTACATTGTGCTCGACATTAGCCAATGAGTGAACTTAGGAAGTTTCCAGAACTTTCACTTAACCACGATGGCCGAAATGTGATAAAATACTTTGTCATCCCTGACGTCAACAGTAACGTACTGGCCCTGTGGTTTAGCGCGAAAAAAATTTTTGACCGCGATTTTTCGCTTCTAATAATCAACCTATTACCGCGAAATCAACGAAAGTGCAGTTCTTCAAGAATACTTTATTAATCTAAGCGGATTCAGTGTTTGGTTTCTCTTCAGTGTCTCTTTAAATATCTCTCGGTTCTCTTTCTAAACCTCGAAGAAATGTGAAAATCAATTTCGGCATTATCTTTACTGCGAATTCTGTGCACTGGCTGCTCAGGTTTAGTGTTAGATCAGACACTGTGTATCGTGACGAT
Organism: Dermacentor silvarum; assembly: GCF_013339745.2. NCBI lineage: Eukaryota > Metazoa > Arthropoda > Arachnida > Ixodida > Ixodidae > Dermacentor > Dermacentor silvarum. Next base: position 66,287,709 of record NC_051164.1, on the reverse strand, counting down.
GATTCGTACTTGCTAATAATGCATGGAACAGCACACACCATGGGCTTACTGTGTTGCCTACGGGGCGTCGCAGAAACACTGCCCGCCGAGCGGCTGTAATGTACCATATCAAAACTGGCAGTTTGTTCGGCCTCAAATTCAACCTGCTTGCAGAGGCAAGAAGTGCTCATTATACTGTTCGTGTGGTCAGCACCGTGACACTTGTGTGCGCCGGATGGTGCGCCGAAGAATTTCCATTTTTGTAAGTGTAATAACTATAGGTGTAACCTTTCTGGCACTGAATGTGCCGAGTCGCGGGAGGAGTGAGTGGTTAGCTGACTGGTGCGCTTCCTCGCGTGTTCTTGGAGTGCGTACATGCGTTTTTTTTTTTTTAAGGAGATCGTTCTCTTTATGTTTTTTTTATGTATTTAAAACTTCACGCGCACTGGCATTCTTAAGAGGGCGCAGTATTCGTGATATTTTCGCTATGGTTATGATGATCCTTGAGACTTTTAGTCACAGTTTGCTTTTTTCTTACCTTGATTATCACGATCTTTTACAGAAACTTGCAGTTGTATGTGCAGGAAAAAAAGCTATTCGCCGGAAATTATCAGGCACAGTCGCAGCGTGAAACTCAATTCTTGGTTGCATAGGGATTAAGTTGTTGCCAAATGCAGGAGCACATTTCTTATTGTGCGAATGCAAGAGGTGGGAACAAAAATAGATCAATTGAAGGACGTTTTCAGGTGATTCAGCTTGACAGCGGCAGTTTAACATGTAGCCGCGATAGCAGGACTACCCGCCGGGGTGGCTCAGTCAGCTAAGGCGTTGCGCTGCTGAGCACGAGGTCGCGGGATCGAATCCCGGCCCCGGTGGCCGCATTTCGATGGAGGCGAAATGCAAAAACGCCCGTGTGCTTGCGTTGTAGTGCACGTTGTAGTGCAAGAACCCCAGGTGGTCAAAATTAATCCGGAGCCTTCCACTACGGCGTGCCTCATAATCAGAACGGGTTTTGGCACGTAAAGCCCCAGAAAGAAGAAGAATTGCGATAGCAGGAATGCACCAGCTGTGGATTTAAGAATCTATAATAGTCGCACGCAAGTATCGCGCATTCAGGTGCGCTTGAAACATCTTAGTGTTATGGCCAAATATATGGAAATCTGCTGGCGAGTCTCAGGATGCAATACTCATGTCGATAATTTCATCATGCTGCGCCCTCCTTAGGTGAGACCGACGCTCCGCTCGAAGTCGCTAGTCAAGTGTATCTACCCAGTTTTAAAACTCGCGAAAGCAAGCTACAGCCTTTTCTTTTCATCAAATAAAATGCGTGAAACGCAGGACGTTTTTTTACGTCGAGGCGTGACCCTCAAGGAATGTTTTCCTCATCGGACGAGTCATTTTAGTTTCGATGAGCCTTTGATGGTCTATACGTGCTCTTGACGCCTCAGTACGAGTCAGAAGTGCTTTTGTACATTGAATTCAATACTCGATTGCCGGGATATTTCACTCGACGCAGCCGCGAGTCTTTCGAGGCAAATATTCAGGGTCAATCTCTCGAAGTTGTCGAAGTGGTTGTTCCGGTCAAAATGGTGTCTGTAAGAGTAAGAGCTTTAATGATATCGGTGGCTCTACCGGCAATGCTGATAAGATTGCTACACTGCTCATACCGGACTCAGCCTTTTGGATGTTCGTGTATTTGTATCTGCCTGGTGCCAGATCGCGAAACGTCACGCATTAACTGCGTGGAGAAACTGCAGTTTCAAACATTCTCTTCGGTGACCTCGTAGAACGTGAAACGAACGTTTCACGATCACATTCGCTGCTGCTTAATGGATGTAGAAATTTTGTTTACCTGGTGGAACGATTTTGTTGCACGTGAGAAGAAAATAAAATGTTAGCATTTGCTAATTCAACCTAACAACTTCTGATTTGGTCGCAGGTGTCTAGAAGTAAAATTTGGTTAGACTTTTTCCTCATATTTTAAATGGTTATGCGTAAATCATCGAAGTTCACGAATAACCTACTTGAACTCAATAGAAAGCCGCCACTTCGGTTAAACTTGGCTGGAACTACCAGCCCACACACTACCGCGGAGTTCTCTTTTTCACTGGCTTAAGAAAGGCAGAAGTCTTTCCAAGATTGTGCCAATATAGGTTGGTCACTTATATTGTGTAGAAGTCATCATCGAACGAAACATTTAGAAGCAGCCGGCCACGCCCTTGTGGCCAAGCAGTTATATATATTCTTTTCATCGCGACTCCTTTCTCTGTGTGTTTGATATCTTAATTGCGCTAGCTTTGGAAAACTCGCAAAGAAAACTCTCGGAAGAAGCAAAAGACCGTGAACTTTGGCAACGGCAGCGCTTTTAATTGTGCTGTTGCACAACTAATTAACGAAAAAAAGCGAATAATTTATTCTTTTATTGTTAGCTAATCATTGGGTACTTGGTGTCATATAAACACTTGTGATAAGCATCCCTCACGAAGGTTAGGGATCAACACATGCCTATTAACTTCGAAAGTTTTTTTCTGCGGCCTTTTCGTGGCATACTGGTTCCGTCGAAGCCTATGTTTCTCTTGATACGACGATTCACTTTGCCACGGCATGTCTTTTCCCCCCTCGAAACTGTGTATTCTGCCTGGTTATATGCGAGTGAAAAACCGAGGCATCCTCTCCATCAAAGTTCTTACTTTTTTACGCTGTTTTTATTGAGTTTGTATCAATGAACGATTTTAACACGAAGTAAAATTTTATGCTGTGTTTTTTTTTATTGCATAGTTTCTTGAGGAGACGTACGAAACAATAAAGAGAGACCCCTTTGTGATCCCTTCCTTTACGACGGAGCTGGAGGCGTCGCTTGCACTCACAGTGGTTTTTAATGTGCGCGCGTGCGTGTATGTGTATCTGTGTACCTCTTGTTACGCGGTGTGAGGTGTATTGTTGTTCTCTGCGGTGTATGTTTGTTTGTTTTCTTCTCGAATGTTACGATGGAATTGATTTACAAGCTTAGATAATTAAGTAAATAAAAGCAAAGCCAAAACGCTTACTTGTGTACTTATTAAGAGGAAACTTGGTCCGAGAGTTTTTTTCCTCGTTCCGCCTCTTGGGTTCCGCAGCTTGAACTTCGCAGTAGCGCTACCAGGCTGCCTAACCATGACATGGATGTGAACATCCGAATAGGCGAGAGAGAGAGAGAAGAAAGAGGGAGGTTAACCAGGGGGAAGATCCGGTTTGCTACCCTACACTGGGGATAGCGTGCAGAGGGAGGTAAAGTGACAGGAAAGTAGAGAGAAAGAGAGCTCAAATACGCGATCACAGTCGGTCACTGTCGCCGCATACAATCACAGCACAGTAGCACTTGTAGGACTCTGAACATCAGTTCAAGCTATAGCCGCTTGTCCAAGTCTGTTGTCATTAAAAACGGCAACAGTGCCCTCGTCGCCCTCCGCTTCGATGGCCTTGTGATGTCGGAATTCTAAAATAATTTCCTCAGGTAAAGGTCTTGGGTCAAAGCGCGCTATCGCGATTGCGGGTGATCGTATCTGTAAATTGTAGCGAGGACAATCACAGAGAAGGTGTTGAAGAGTCTCCTCGCTACTACAGTCATCACACGAGGCGTCGTTGGCCCATCCGATTCTGAATGCAAAAGGCTTCGTAAAGGCCACTCCTACCTTCCTTGGCCCGAGCGACCCGTGCGCGCCCGTTGGCCGCAAGGCTCCGGGGGGAGGGAGGGGGGGGGGGGTGTTATACGCCGCGCACGCCCGCCTGGGCGGCGGTATCTTGAAAGCCATCTGCGGTGGGGGCAAAGTCCGCCCTGTGCTGTGTTTTCGCGGCTTAGTTCGCGTTGATGCGAGCGGCGGCTCGTAGGTCAATTGACTCGCTGCTGCTGCGCGCTTACTCTCTACAGCGTATTGACAGTGAGTTTCCGCAGTCATCGAGTGAGATGTGTTCATATTTGCTTGTGCACGCGTGACACCGTGCTTTTTAATTTACTTAATATGCCTATGTTTACAAGATTATACGGCCGACAAACTACTATCCATACTTTGTACAGCTGTTTACTAATTTGCTATCGCTATCGATGCTTCGCCTTTCGGGCGAAAATGCGGCTTTTTTTTCGTACATCTACTTTTTCGTTGCGATCAAACCTCTCTTGTCATTTGTCAGTCGTTTTCCACTTCATACCTACGTCTCTCATGATGGTCTTCGACCTCTTGTAGATGTCTAAACCTTCGTCAAAAGTGTCTGAACCTACTCGAAGATCATCGATGCAACAAATTCACCGACAAATACGATACTCCCTAATGTGAATTCGCGTTTCCATTTCGCGTGTCAATATTTTGTATTATGATTATATAGGTGCAGTCCCAGCGGAAAAGCAGATTAGCACAAGTGGCTGGTGGCCGGAGCGGCACATTCCATTTTCCAAAGCAGGGGTGTGGCCCTTAGAAATCGTGTCGTGATTTTGCCGCTCGGACCGCCAGTCACTTTTACTAATCTTTTTCCGCTGGGACCTTACACGGTTTACATTAGGAAGAGAACGCTGTGAGTAGCGTAGCTGGCGCGGACAATCTGTCTCGTGCGGCACATAGCAAACGAAGCGAAGTGCGGCTCGACTGTCTCGCTAATCGGGAATCGCGAGAGGCAGCGCGTGGGTGACGCGTTGGCGCGATTCACAGCAGCTGCCGCAGACAGACCTCCGCTAATGCAGAGCATTGCTTCCATACAGACGACGCGCGCTTCTCTGGCGCCATATCGTAGCCATCGTCGCCGCACAACCTGTCTTGCGCGGCCACTACGTTTTTCTTCACACGTTTTAAATGCGAAGCATTTCTTGCCGGCGGCTCTGTCGCGCACCATCTCAGCACATGCGCGTCCCCTCCCCCTCTCGCTCCTCTCCTACTCTCCCCCGTTTCTCTCCTCTAGGAATCCGGAGCGGCGCGCACGACAGGTGGTGCGACAGCTGCATACTCCGCTGGGGGCGCCACGGTAGTTCCGCGGTATGAAAATGACGGAGCGCGCGCACCTCATTCTCTCTCCCGTGCAGCGCCGCGATCAAACCATCTCCCCGCTGCTTCGCATCCACACATGGTTCCCTTTAGCGGGAGATGGAGTAATTTTTTTGTTTCACTAACAATGAGAGCCGCCCTTCGTCGCGGGGAAATCGTACCACCAGTGTCAGCGGCGACAACACCCAAGGGAGCGTCACATCGAGCCTTACTCGTAGCCGCTCGCCATCGCCCTTCGCAACTGCGATGATCCCCGTCACACGCGCTGGTACCGCGGGCTGACCTCAGCAGCTGACGCCGCGGACGAGCGCAGCCCTTTCTATCTCACGCCAACCGGCTCCCCCCTCGGAAGGGCCGATGAGATCGCTCACGCGGTGAAAACTCAGCGCATTCGCTGGCTGTCTCCCCCTCCGCTTTCCGCCTTAAACCCAGACTACACGTACGCTTGCGGACGTGCGCAAGTTCGCGTCTGCGCGCCCACGCATGCGCAGACGGTGCGGAACGGCTCGTACGCGTCGAATCGCCGCGCGATCTCGGTGATCAGCTCCTCTCTGATATTGCGCGTTTGGGCTGCCTCGCGTCGGCGCGCCTGGCTGCGCAGCGACGGCGCGGTACATTCAACTCTCAGTTAAGCAGATTTATACCATGCAAGAACGTGCTTCTCCTTCACTTTTTATTGCGATAGCAATTATATGGACACTCAAAAGCAGATTTCTGCCGTCGGCGTCGCCGTCGCCGTCGCCGTGAGGTTCCGTATGACGTCATTTGGAGAAGAAATCGTCGCCGCGATGATAAGTGGTTCTTGAGGGAAAGGGAAAGGTTGGCGCTATCTTCTGCAGCCCTTGAGCTGCAGAAGATAGCGCCAACCTTTCCCTTTCCCTCAAGAACCACTTATCATCGCGGCGACGATTTCTTCTCCAAATGACGTCATACGGAACCTCACGGCGACGGCGACGGCGACGGCGACGCCGACGGCAGAAATCTGCTTTTGAGTGCCGAACGCTGTATGTGCGAGTGAAAGGGCGCGAGGGGCGCGTCTTTCACGGGGAGTGAACGCACGGCGGAGAACAAACGCACGTTCCGCGCCGTGCTATTTGGCGCTGAGTCGTGCTCCCTCAAGGGCTGCAGAAGATAGCGCCAACCTTTCCCTTTCCCTCAAGAACCACTTATCATCGCTTAAGGGCTGCAGAAGTAGGCGTCTCTTTTCTCCTTTACAATCACCATATATGTAGAGCAAACGCACCTTCTTCCGACGCGCGAGAAGCCGTGGGGGAGGGGGAGGGAATGGAGGCGACGTTTAGCTGCGGCTCCAAGTGCCTATTTATATCACAGGCTCCGGCAACAGTCACCAACGCCGCACGCATTTTGAGCGAACGCGGGCAAAACGCCGATGGCGTCGACAACAGTTCTGCGTGTTGCCGATGCTGCTGCATGTCCAAGTTTATACAGCTGATAAAGCTAATACCATTACTCCGTATAGCTCTCTACAAGTTTGCTATCGCAATTGATGCTTCGCCTTTCAGGTGAAACTGCGACCACTTTTCTGCTAATTTAACAGCTCTAAAAGTATAACAATTATGTTTATAAATATCGAAGCATTTTGAAACACTGTTAAAACGAAGTACGAAGTGGCGTCTGCCAAGGCGTCAACGAGTAATGCCAGGCACCGTGAGGCCAGGTGTGAGGCCAGTGAGCAAACGCTGTCGCGCGTATTTGTGGATGCAACCATTTCGCGCTAGGCGCGGCAGGCGCGTAGCGTAGACACGAGCTTGCGTGCGTCCGCAAGCGTATGTGTGGTCTGTGCTTTATGCTTTTTTTCATCTCCCACTGCGCTCCACGTTCACTTTGATCTTTCGCTGTGCTCGTTCGCTCGGTTACGAGGGACGCCGAGGTACGCCGACGCTCTGCGCAGGAACGGGAGCCTATTGACCCTTTTCGCGGCGATCCCGTGGGCGCTGCCATGTTTGATCACGTGATGACGCGTCCATTGCTTGCCTCAACTGCCTCCGTTGCCTCCTTGTTTACAATGGAAATGTATGACGCCGGTGCGACCTAGAAAACATCTGTTTTCGAAGATATCGTAGACGGTGACCAGGTGGACGACACGAAGCTTTGATCACAGCTTCAGAGAACATGCAAAAGCGCTTTCGGAACTGATTAAGCTATGTCCAAACGGCGCAAGCAGCGTATATGGTGCTTGTTCCAAAAGAGGGGCTAAATATGTATTCCAAGCTATCCAAGCTTTCCGTATATGAATTCAGTCAGGATTAGTGTGTTTTGCTTTTTGTTCTTTATTCGGCAAACATTTTTGAAGCGGTGGCTTGTCAGTTTCGGACTCAATGAAGTTCCTCGGTGCGGCCACTATCTGATTATTTTCTCCCTAATCGCTCGCGGGTGTGCTCAGTTCCGATAGATTTGTTCTTGCTGCGCACAAGGCATGAAACGCTGCTGTTTTGTACCTTGTAATAGCTTGTAGCAAAGATGTATTATTGCTAGTAACTCGCTTACTATTGCGGGCCGTCACGGAACATTCAGCTTCGGCCATTTGTGTGCTGTCGGTGTAACGTGACTTATTGTGCGTATATAGTGCGAATATATTCAAGTGTGCATTATTCAAGTGTGTAATATATTCATTTATTCTTGACACGTTGGCGAAAGAGTGGGTCTAAGTTTCTGTTCCGGTTGGAGTAGATGTGTGTAGATATAGGGTGCGCGAAACCTACTATGACAGGAAGCGGCGCTACTCCCGTTATCATTGTCTAACGAGTGGTACTCCCTCTTGCCGACGTTCTGGGGATCAAGCCCTTTCTTTGAAGGTTAGCGATACAAGGCTGGCGGATGAGCAAATTTCTGTATCCTCGAGGAAAGCCGTACGTACATCACGAAGTGCCGGTAACACGTTCGGACAGTTGCAGCAGCGGTGCGCGAACTTGGCCACGCAGATTCATTCTATTCCTTAACATGCCAGTCACTAGTTTTGCAGCCAACTATTGCACTCGTCTTCAATCCACATGATTCAATCTAGCATGATTGGAGCACAGTGTGTTAGCGAAAACTCAGTTGCATTTCCGACAGCTGATCGCACAGAAGCAAGGTAGAAGCGGTAATGGTTTCGTATTCGTGCGCGGTCGCTGAGGAGAGGTATGGCGCGCCGCCGTAAGTGCCATCTCGTTTCTCTAAAACAAACTGCTCCGCGAAAAGGGTCAATAAGTTGCGCTCCTAAAGGCGTTCTTCAAGATCGAGGCTAATGCCTTGTCTTCATCACGTACGGCGTCTAAGTGATGATGGATAGTCGACATTAGCAGAAACGGACTAGATGTTGACCCAAAACGGACCCGATGTCATACGCCATTCTGCGATGTTATTGTTCTGGCTACTTGGCATTGTATCAAACCTAAGAAATCGGAATGCGTCTCGATCAGGCTTTGCGGAGCTAATGCGAGGAAGACCCACTCCGACAGCGTTGGGTTTCGAACTGTTCTTATCTTTTTATTTATATCGCGCTGCACACGCTGCGTGGCCGGGAGCGAACTTCCTCTTCCTTGACTGGCGCTGCACGCGGAGCACGTTGTGGCCTGCTGCCCGGACTCGAGGCAAGGGGTGCTGCAGGGCTCCCCCCCCCCCCCCCCCCCCCGGAGAGCGGAAGCCAGAGGGGCCGCCCAGTGAAATGCTTAAATGCGACCACCCAGAGCGATGAAGAGATGGAGGCTAGGTTTAGTGGAGGGACCGCGGGCGTAAGAGGGGCGACATAGGCCGGATTGAGTCAATCGGCAGCCACGAGATCTTCGCGGCCATTAATGTTATGCGTGAACATCTTAGGCGTACGATGGAGCACGCGGAATGGTCCATCGTAGGCCGCGGTGAGAGTTGGACGCACGTGGTCACGCCGAACGAAGACATGGCTGACAAATGCAGACGGAGGGTGTCGGTCAGCAGGAATTAGAGAAGAAACGTCACGAAACGTGGGACGCCGCTCCCGGATATAGGTGGAAGCATCATGGGTGCAAGGTGGCGATGACGGCGCGAAAAATTATTCGGGAAGGCGCAGGGGAACGCCGTAGACGAGTTCAGCCGAACAGCAACCTAGGTCAGCCTTCAGTGCTGATGGCATGTCCAGAAGGACGAAGGGAAGGTGGATGAGCCAACGTTCCCTTGGCTAAGGCGTGAGGGCAGCCTTCAGTTGTCGATGAAGTCGTTCCTTCAGGCCATTCGCGGAAGGATGGTAGGTGGTCGTATGGATGTGTCGAAGGCCTAGGATCTTGGCAAGCGCGGTGAATAGGGCCGATCGAAACTGGTGACCTCGGTCGGTGGTGACGACAAAAAGGCATCCGAAATGCGACCCCCATCCGCTCATGAAAGCCGTGGCAACTGTCTCTGCCGTAGCGTCAGTAATGGGAAACGCCTCTGGCCATCGGGTGAATTGATCCACACGTGAGCCCCACGTGATGACGAGAGAGGGCCGACAATGTCGAGGTGTACGTGGGAGAACCTTGCGTGTGGAGGCCGAAATGGGGAGTTAGACTGGATGGTGTGGCGGTGAATTTCAACACGCTGGCATTGACGGCAGGTTCGCGCCCAGCGACGGCCGTCTGCATCGATGCTTGGCCAAAGGAAGCGAGTGGTGACTAGTTTCTAGGTCGCGTGAATACCAGGGTGGCTCATGTTGTGCAGTTGATCAAAAAATTGCGCGACGAAAAACCAAAGGCACGAAGGGTCGAGGAACACCAGTGGATGTTTCGCACGTTATCAAGGAGGAAGAAAACGGAAGCGGGCACTCAGTGAAGGACAGGAAAGTGAATGAGGAACGAAGGCGATGCAGCTCAGTGTCATTGCGCTTGGCGGCTGCTACCTGGGCCGCCAGGGCATCGACGCAGGGAGAGTGCGTCAGCGGCAGGCATTTTCTGGCCCATGCACGTCACGGAGATCCACTGTGAACTCAGAGATAAAGCACAGTTGGCGGATCTCCCGTGCAGTGTAGTTGCTGTGATTCCGATGGAAGGCAAACGTCAGGGGCTTATGGTCTGTGACGACGTGAACGTGCCGACCCTCCAGAAAGTGGCCGAAAATATTTAAAGGCGAGGTACACCGCAAGGAGTTCTCGACCGAATGTGCCGTATTTATCTTTAGGTGGCTTCAGTGTTTCCAAGAAAAAACCAAGAGGCTGCCAACCAGATACGTGCTGCTTGAGAACTGCGCCGACTGCCACACTCGATGCATCGGTGATGAGACGAATTGGGGCATCCGGGATGTACGAGCATGGTGGCGTGTGCCAGCGCCTTCTTGGCAGCAGCGAAGACAGATGCAGCGTCCTCAGTCCACTCAAGTAGCGCAGCCGGATCTTTTTTGACAGCCAGCAGGTCGGTCAGAGGCTTCAGGAAAGTGGCACACTTCGGAAGAAAGCGGCGATGAAAGTTCAGTAGGCCCAGGAATTCTCTGAGTCTTTTTAGTGAAGACGGGGGTGGAAAGTCTTTAATTGCCTTCACTTTGCTGGCGAGAGGCCGTATACCTTGTGCGGTGACAAGGTGGCCTAATAGCTCGATGGTAGCGATGCCGAACAGGCACTTGTTCGGATTAATGACGAAACCTTAATAATCTAGTCGGTGGAAAAGGGTGCTCAGGTGAGCTTCATGCTCGGGTCCGGGTGAGCTTGCGGCGAGGAGATCATCCAGGTAGGCGAACACGAAGTCGAGATCTCGCGTGCCCTCGTTGATATATTGCACTGAAAAGTCTGCGCAGCGTTGCGCAATCTGAAACGTATCCTCACATACTCGAAGAGGCCGGAAGGGGTGGTAATGTATGTCTCCGGGACGTCAGCGGGCTCCACAGTAATTTGATGATAAGTTTTCACTAAGTCAATCGTGGAGAATATTGTTCACCCAGACAAATTCGATGTGAAGTCTTGTATGTGAGGAAGTGGACAGCGGTCTTGCAAGGTGTAGGCGTTGAGAGCGTGGTAAAATTCACATGGTCTCCTGTCGCCAGGATCTTTCTTTGGCATCATGTGGACTGGCGATTCCCAGTTGCTTAAGGAAGGTTGCACAATGCCGAGTTCAAGCATGTGTTCAAACTCGCGGCGAGCGATGGCGAGGCGCTCTCCAAATAGTCGACGGGTCCGGGTAAAGACGGGAGGTCCAGTGGTCACGAAGTGGTGAGTGATAGAGTGCTTCACCGGTGACTCTCTGATATTGTAGATTGGGAAAATTAACGAGGATTTTTGCGTACAGCGAAGCGGGTGCGAGAGCTCGAAGATCCGTCGGCGAGGCGGTGCAGAGTACGCCGTTGATGGAAAGGCGCCTGCTGAGATCAATGAGGTGATGAGCATGCATGTCTAGCGCAAGGTTGAAAATGAGGGAGTCACCGCCGAGAATAGCTTGCAAGACATCAGCTTGGATGAAAATCCAGTGAAACGTACGGCGCAATCCCAGGTTAAGTGTGAGAGAGCATTGGCTGTATGTGCGGATGGTGGAGTTTATCGCTTTGAGCGGGCAGGTTTATTTGTTGTGATGGCGATCCGCACAAGAGGCCGGTATGACGCTATCATGGGCTCCTGTGTCGACAAGGAAGCAAGCGCCACTGATCTTGTCAGAAACGTAGAATAGGCGGGACGTCCTTCGACCAGTACCACTTGGCGCCGTCAGTGGCCGGTCGCAGCATTTCCGGACCAGGAGCACGGATGGGTGCACTTGCGAGCAGAGGTGCCGAATACGAGGTGGTACCAGCACACAGCCAAGGACGAGCTGTATCTTCGCACGTCGGATGATTGAAACTCCGAAAGCGCGGGAGCGCTGGGGAGCGACTGCAGGACCGGAATTTCGACGAACATCGACGTGTCAAGGACGCGTGGTCAACCAGACGTCTGACAAGGGCGTCCAGACGGCCCCCTATGCTTGCGAGCGTATAGGGGCTGCGGCAATAGCTGGAGGCGGAGTGGTAACGGCGCTGAGGCTATAGGTACCCGCGAGTACTCCGCAACTCGGTCAGCCAGTTCAGCGAGCTTGTCTAATGGCACATCACCCGATGCCACGAGCACTGGGACCATGTTCTGCGGGAGGTGCTGGAGGAACAACTCACGCAGCAGCTTGTCCTGTTAAAAGGCGGATGCTTTGTCGCGTGCGTCGAAAGAGCTTTGAAGAGTGACTGTCACCGAGCTCTGTAGCTGCGAGGAGCTGCTGGAGTTTGCTGTACTCGGACTTTGACTTGCGGGAGATAGCCGCCGTCAACGTGTCGAAGGGAGTGGTCGGGTTCCGGTGAGGTGATAACATCCGCCAAGTCCTCGGCGACGTCCGGGGGGGTAAGGAGGACACCAGGTCTAATAACTTGGTCTGCTGGCTGGTGTTTTGCTGTAGACGGAAGTGCGCCTCGACCTGCAGGAGCCAGTTGCTAAGACTGTTCATGACTACGTACTAGGGTGTATTTTTACGTAATAATTGCTGTGCTGGCTCATTATTTAGCCTCCGAAGTGCAGCGTTTTGCCTCGTATCCCAAATGATAGGCAGCAAACGGGGACCCCTTCGATACCGCCGCGTAAACAACCGCCTCGTTTAGCTGCCAACCGTGTCACAGTCGGCGTTTCCGCACCAAAACTATGCGTTCTGTAAATGAACGATCACACGCGCAAAGTCCTCATCTGTGTCTACTTACGGGACACATTGTGCGCATGAAGAGAATAGAACGAATGAGAAGCAGGCAACATCACAACTCTCCCGCACTGCGGCCTTCCGCTCGCTGTTTTCAAAGGTGTGTGGTCGCTCTCATGTCAACACGACTCAGGGTGATGCAGCGGCGCTTACTTGCACAAACTCTGCGTGTTTTGCTATGTTCTGACATTATTACAGCGAAGCTGTTTATGCGGACCCTGTGCCGTTGTTGTCAGAGTTTGCTAAAAAGGGGCCATGTGACCTGGCGGGAGAGGACAGGAAAAGAAGAACTCATCAGGAGGAAACGGGTTGGAGTGACCCCTTTCCGCCTGTGAAAATGCTGTGAGAGGGTGCATATGAAAATGAGAACGGGGATTGGGGTTGACGTAATCCCGCCGTCCAATACTCGCGTTGGAGGGGGAGAGCGTGAGGCGCGCCAACCAATGGCGTTGTAGGGAAAAAGTAGGTCAACGGAGGCGTGGAGTGTGAGAGGAGTTCGCGTTATCGTTGGTTGTACATACGGAGTTTTGGTCAAGGACTCTTGTCTAGGAACGTCGTAGAAAGAAAAGCGCAAGGAACGCTCTAGGAACACCGTCGCCCATGTACGCCGATGCGTCCCATCCTCCGCAAGTAGCGCCGTTCGGGCCAGCCAAGCGGCCACGAATGCACAGCTTCGCTGTTCGACCATCTTGACGAAGTGGAAGGGGCGGTGATTTTTTTATGTCACCGATGAGCGGCTAGCATTATATCTAAAGTAAACGACGAACGGTCGCTGTACCTGCCGATGTAAACAAATACGCCGGATCAGGGCTTTGGACTGTCAGCTGCGTTCTTAGGGGATACAAATGCGGACAGTCGTGCTCCACATCTTACAGTGAGTATGCGAAGCGCTTCCCTGAGAAGGGGTAAAACACCTAAAATAGCAAGCAGCACGTATAAAATCAGTGATTAGGTCTTCCTAACCCTTGGTTAACATGAAGACCCTTGGTCTTCATGTTGCAGCGCGATATGCTGCGCATGGGCGCTGGCTCTCGTGGTGGCGAGTCGGATGCGAACGGTGATTCCTTGCTATTGAATTCGTCAGAATCATAGCGCTCACTGTTTGACAGATCCAAAGACGTGGTGCAGCTTACAATTTCACCCGAAGATCCAGCGCGGTCACAAATCAGATGAGCGTCTGCTCTTCGCCGGTTTCGTTCACCACGCGGTCAAGTCCGGCATGCCATGCGCACCTTCCCCGCCGGAGGAAAACTCATGACGTCACACGAAGAGGTTCGCTCGGCTGCATGGCGAGGTTTCGGTTTTGTTTTTACGCTTTTTGCTTATTAAGATTATTTTCGAATTTGCAGACCATTCTACAATCAGACGCGTCTTGGGAAACTAAATATTCCATTACCTTGACATGGTCAAAAAATCGCCGGAGTGGCCCTTTAAGGGATGGGAGACGGTATGCATGCGACGACGCTCAAACACTACTCTGAGCTGCGTAGTCAGTGATTCCTCTCTGACAGTGGCGCACCGACGGGAGGGGGGGGGGGGGCGATTGGGGGGTTGTAACCCCCCCTTTTGTTTAACACCTTTGCTTTACTTACGCATTTGAGTACTGCAACTAAGATGTAAGACGCGCAACCGTCTGCACACTCGCAAAAAGCGCATTTTTTTTGACAATTTCCCGTGATGAAATCGAAATTAGTGCTGTTTAGATGGTATTGGCAAACTGCCAACCCCCCCCTGGCAGAGATCCTGGGTGCGCTACTGCTCTCTGATCACTTCTCTATGAGGCATATAGTAGACAGCTCGTCCATTAGGAATGTTTTCGGGCACTAAGTACGTGTGTCCGAGCAAAGGATATTGCCTTATGACCATGTCGTATCGCTGTTGCTGTCCGTCATGCAGCGATAGTCTTTTAACCAGCTTGCGTAGGGCAAGTGAGAGCTGTATCTCGGTCATCTCGGAATAATTGCTTGCGCTATTCTTTCCACAGCAGCGCAACATTAGATTTGCTGCCATTAGGTTTGCTGATCGTCTCGTGGAATCGCTCCAGACACTTACACGTGGTTGAGTCGCTTTGATCAGTGATACTCATTGCTTCGAGTTGCCAAAACGATTTGAAAACTGCGAGGTTTCTTTGTCGTAAGAAAGCCTCCCCACTTGTAGCGCACAGATCATCAAGTTTGTATCGCGTTCTATGAATGCTTTGTATCGACTTGTTCTTTAGAGTGTCCATACAGAGGTGGAATTTATTGAGACTAATCCGTGCTTCGTTCGAGTTCTCCGGTCAATACTTTCCAGAGATGATCTGATCCGATGAGTAAACAAATTCTGGGTTCGGCGTCTGCTCCAAGAAAGCACCGTTCACCTGCAATAAATTTACCTTTAAGTCGTAGGTGTCTCACAAAGTTGTCGATGGATGGTGCAGAAACGTCGTGGTAGATAAATGGTACCATGAGTGCTTTCACGGAGCAGACTTGAGCGTTGTGCTGGCTGCGCAACGGAAGTTCCACGATTTTACGCTTTGCAGCACTTGATGGAGTCCCCCTTCCAAATATGTTCAAAGCGATTATTGTCTCCCCAACGATCTTCATTCGTAACCTTATTGCGAGGTCTTCTTTGATAAATGACTTTTGGCGGCCACCATCCAAGATACCTCTGACGTATCTAGATTCTAGAGTTAGCGTCGTTTGCGGCCAGAGCACGGACAGTTTGAAGGTATACTTCGTTGTATGTCCTTGAAATAATGCACGCTGACTTGTTACTTCGGAGCACGCGTATTGCGTTTCACCACACAAATGATGTCGTCCTGTCAGCAGATCTTGCAGTAGTCACTTGTTTCTTGTAGTTCGGGTCACACATGCTGAATGCCGTGGCAAAACGAACAAATTAGCTTTACAAGACCGTGACTGGGGACCTCGTGACGTACACCTGAAGCAACATTTGTCCTTAACTAGCTGTTGTTTTTCCTCAGCCAGAGAAAGCTTAACGTCACAGGTGCATGTGCCATGCTTATTTGATTGGCAAAAGAAATACTCGCCCGAATTTCACAGTGTCGTGTTCTATTCGAGCTGATTTAGCGCGCGAACAGTTCTTAGAACTTGCTGAGTCAATAGTTTCCTCAGAACACAACATTGGTCTTCTTACGTATCACTGACGTCTTGAGCTGTTGTGGTAACTTTAGGGCAATGACTCTACCCGTCTCTGATTTCTGCGTCATTTGTGGTGTACCAAGCCCGTTTTAATAACGCACTGCCTAACTTATTTCTCTTCAGTGTCTCTTTGGCGATTGCTTGACTTTCGTTCTAACACTAGTTCTAGCGAGAACAGCTACGCACATTACCAGCACCTGAGAAGCTCGCAACCGAAGACCTGCCATAGATAGCTCGAGGTCCGCACCGTGAAATTCAAAGTTCCAACGCTGCTGGCGAAGGAACTTTTGCTTTAATCAAAAGTGGTTTCACCACTGCCGCGATCGATATCGAAGGTAGCACCCACTGCGACCACGTGTCAGTTTCGCCCGTTCCCGACTTCAGGCCGCATCCGGGCCTCCCTTCACCTGTACACCGATTGGAACAGGTATACATCAGCGCAGAGCCACCGAAATTTAGTCATTGTTAACTAGTGGTAAAAAGACGAAGGACGAGAACGGGAAGCACACAGGACACGACGATGGGCTTCAGCTGAATATATATTTCCCTGAAAGACATAACTAACGGAATTCGCGGAATACAGACGCAAATAAGCAACGTTCACATTTTTGTTTTACACAGAAGCTATCGCCACAATTGTACAAAGTATGTGACAATGAAACGTATTCTGATTTAATCCGATGAGAGGACACAGGTGCTGCATCTATGAATAGTACCAAACATTACCCACTGCCTTGTGGAAACCACATTTTATTGCGAGTGATCGTGTTTAGCAGGAAACATCTGCCTGAGTGAGTGACGCAGCATGCTCTAGTAGGTTACGCCCGCTATGAATGGAGTGAAAATTGGGTAGTTCTTGGTTCAATTGCATGTTTCATCATGTACAGTCAACTGACTAAGTATTCGACATGTATATAGAAATATTCGTCTTAAAAATTGACTATTTCAATTGAGAACCTAATCAACATAGGAATATTTGATTCCAGGACAGAATCGAAGGGAGAATAGTCATTTAGTTATTTTAAAGTTTTGAATATTCGCAATGCCTACAAAAGCAGCATCTTTGCAGTGTATGAACGCCACAATGTGTACCCTGACTACATGACAGGCTTTCGGCGATGCAGGTCATCAATGGACAATGTTATTGAACTCACAATTTTCACCCAACAACAAAAATTCCTCAAGCGCTTATCACTGGCGCTCTTTTTTGACGTCAAAAGTGAAATCATACATGAAGCGATCCTCGAGTCATTGTAGGCTGTCGGAGTCGGTTGCCGAATTTTTCAGTGGATCTGCGACTATTTGACGAGAACGTCCTTCTTTGCGCAGACTGAAGATGACCCCACTGGCCGTACTCTATTACACATACGGTGGCGCCCCACAGGGCACGGTATTGAGCCATATTCTCTTAAACCTAAGTATTGACGGGCTTGCTGAAAGTTTACCCAGGATAATTCACCTTTCAATGTACGCTGATTATATTTGCCTTTGGTGTTCTTCCTTGACTCGCCTTCAAATGCACGCATGCATTCAGTGGGCAGCCACCCTAACTTGTTCGTATGTCCGCAAACAAGGTGTTACCATCGAAAAATGCGCGTTAATTGCTTTTACGTGCAAACTGATGACACCATACCCTGTTTCTCCAAATGACCAGGCTATCTCATACCAGAAGTCTCATCGCTTCTATGAATGATAATTGACAGGGACCTTTCATGGAGCGCACACTGCATCTATCCGAAGCGGACACTAATTTCGATTGTACATATAATCATAGTCCCTTAATAGCTTTTTCTGGTCACGAAAGTCCCGCCTCAGTTTGATATAGAGCTAGGGGCGCCATGGTAAAAGAAAGGCTAGGGTGCCTCGATGCCAGCGCCGCCGTTCAGGGTGGAGACAACCTCGCTGGCACCGCCATATTGAATCACACGAGCTCAAACTTGGCTACGCTTGCGTTCATAAATAGTGTTACCCGCGGCGCGCTTCCAAGTGCTTTGCCTTGATGAATATTTTTTTTATCAGTATCGCATCTGCACATCTTCATAACCAATAGCCGTTAACGCTTCGAGGGTCGAAGACGTAAATTTATGGCGCCTGGAAGATGTCCCAAGTTGCCTAATTCAATCAGATTTAATATGCCGTGTGTATGTTTCACAGACGCAGCATTTTTTTAGCGCTTCGTTGCTCGGTATGTAAGGTTTGCGACCACCTGAGTATGGAAGTCGTTTTTATTTTACGCTGTTGTATTTTGGTTTACACGTCACGCCACATTTACCGTAGCCACGGTAAAGGTGGCGCACGGCGGTTAGTTTCACTGGCGTTGCGCGTGCTCTTTGCGTTGGTTACAATTATTTCACAATATCTACGCGCAATTTTCTTTTTTTTTTTGCCCACCACACTGTGTGCTGACAGGATTAAGCTGGTGTAAAGTAACTGCGATGTGAGAATAAGGTTTAATTAGTGCTGTAGAGAACCATTTAACGCAACTTGTCAGTGTCAATCTTGCGTAGTACACACAAGAAACCAAACGATGCACAGAATAGATTTACTTATTAATGTCTGGCACAGACAATCATGAAAGAGATATGTGCATGAAAAATTATATGTACTGTGTGGCGCCTGAAGGTTATGTTGAACAACGAGATAAAAAAAAAGTCGCCAGGTAGGCTCGAAACACACAATGCGGGATAGGGAGTTTTTTTTTATTCGTTACATGGGGGGGGAGGGGGGGGGGATTTCAAGTGAGTACATCAACATTATTACAAACAATATAAATAGAACACAAGAATACCAACAAGAAAACGCAACCACTGGTCATATTAATCAAGATATACAGCCAGAATACATCAGCCACCATCACATCAGCCAAACATGTCGATGGCGAGTACAGAACCTTTTATTAAATAACCAGTAGAACACTGATGTTCACCACATTGAAAAAATAAACAACACTGCATACATAGCGCGTACAAAAACCGTACATGAAACTAAGACAGTCAAATACAGATTAGCAATGCTTTTCACTTTGAAAATAGTCCACGATGTAGAGAGATGCAACAGGCCTTTCTCCTGCAGTCGACTCAAACATGCTGATGGCGACGATAATGTAATGTGTGGTGTAACCTGCAAAGCAAGTCACTTTACGGCAAGTTGACGTCAGCCACAGTCTTGCTGTCATAAACATCGTCTGAATCATCAGGCTCGTTTAGCCAGCGCAGGTGGATAGGCAGTCGCATGACGACAAAACGCCACATCAATTTTCGCATTACGCTTGGGTGGTCAGTGCACTGTCCATTTCCCTGTCGATTTCCCTCGTACTGGTCCTGTTCAAAGTGTTTCTAAGTACAAGTGAAACAACAAAAGTGATTATTGACTTTTAAATTGATATGAAAAGATGCCTTGTAAATAAACAGAACCCATTACAGTGCTTAAAAATAAATTTTCGCAGAAGTAATGCTGTATTACCTCGTTTCACACGTTTCGAAGAAATGCACAGGCTACAACAGACACCATGTCAGAAAGCTCCGAAACATTTTGGTTCCTGATGCCCCTTAACTCTACACCTGGTCATACCGTGAACAGGCATTTAAAGACCGTCACAGTACCCACTACGATCGGGAATGAGCACGAATGACCATCGGCTTACGAGCACCACGCTACAATATATACAAGTCTAAAAAATCAACTATGTAACGTAACACCCTGAAATCCGCAAGATATCTGCTGAGAAATCAGAGAAAATCACAATGCTTCGCTTGCCACGTACACAACAGCCGCTCTCCCCAGACGAAGCACTGCGTTCTTTAGTCCCAAATAACCAGTACTAAAAAAAGTTGTCGCAGTTTCACCCGAAAGGCGAAGCATCAATTGCGATAGCAAATTTGTAGAGAGCTATACGGAGTAAATGATATTAGCTTTATCTAAAAGCTGTATAAACTTGGACATGCAGCAGCACCGGCAACACGCAGAACTGTTGTCGACGCCGTCGGCGTTTTGCCCGCGTTCGCTCAAAATGCGTGCGGCGTTGGTGACTGTTGCCGGAGCCTCTGATATAAATAGGCACTTGGTGCCGCAGCTAAACGTCGCCTCCCTTCCCTCCCCCTCCCCCACGGCCTCTCGCGCGTCGGAAGAAGGCGCGTTTGCTCTACATATATGGTGATTGTAAAGGAGGAAAGAGACGCCTACTTCTGCAGCCCTTAAGGGAGCACGGCGCAGAACGCGCGTTTGTTCTCCGCCGTGCGTTCACTCCCCGTGAAAGACGCGCCCCTCGCGCCCTTTCACTCGCACATACAGCGTTCGGCGCGCGGCGACGATTTCTTCTCCAAATGACGTCATACGGAACCTCACGGCGACGGCGACGGCGACGCCGACGGCAGAAATCTGCTTTTGAGTGTCCATATAATTGCTATCGCAATAATAGGCACTTGGTGCCGCAGCTAAACGTCGCCTCCCTTCCCTCCCCCTCCATGGCCTTTCGCGCGTCGGAAGAAGGCGCGTTTGCTCTACATATATGGTGATTGTAAAGGAGGAAAGAGACGCCTACTTCTGCAGCCCTTAAGGGAGCACGGCGCAGAACGCGCGTTTGTTCTCCGCCGTGCGTTCACTCCCCGTGAAAGCGCGCGCCCCTCGCGCCCTTTCACTCGCACATACAGCGTTCGTCGCGCGGCGACGATTTCATCTCCATTGACGTCATACGGAACCTCACGGCGACGGCGACGGCTACGCCGACGGCAGAAATCTGCTTTTGAGTGTCCATATAACTGCTATCGCAATAAAAAGAAACAAGAGACACACAGGATGTGTGCTTCCCGTGAAAAGGTAAAATAGGTGGTTTACGTGACGATTCGTAGCTAATGTAAGACTATTTCGCGGCTAAGCATCTTCGTGAGTCCTTAAAGTAAGGGTACTACTCGCATAGACTGCGCCGATCAAAACAAAGCGAAAAACAGCCTATGTGACGCGGGTTCGCAAACCACACGTTACTCAGACAGCATCGGTGCAGTGCTTAGTTCGTGAGCGAGGATCAGAAAATACTTTATTTAAATGAAAAACACGGTGCGGTAGTCTAAACTTTCTTGACACTTACCTCGCAAATGTAGGAGTTATCCGTTGCCTTCCAGTGATCCCGCTTTTTGGGCTTCCCATATCTTCCTTCGCTCTGGGTCCCGGGGGAAGCGAAAACAACGAAGTCCTTTACGCATTGATCCGGCGTACTTGGGAACACAACAGCCCGTCATGTCGATTCGACGCTCTTGACAAGCTTGTTAGTCATGCGGTTGAACACTGCCCAGCAAGTAGAAGTGTCAGCGAAGCATCCGCTCGCACTGTGCCTCGAACTAAGCACCGGCACCAAGCAATCGCAACCGCTCGCTGTGATTCAAGATGGCGTCGCAGCGAGAAAGCGGCGGCGTGGGGACGGTTAAAGGATGGCACCACCCTGAACGGCGGCGCTGGCATCGAGGCACCCTAAGAAAGGCCACCTAGCCGAGCACCTTTTTCTGCTCTGGTCGCGTTGCTGCCGAAAGCCCAGCTTCTTTTCGACTTTATTTACATTCTATCTTGTAGCAGTTACAGTATCCAAACTTGGACATCTGACAGTGTTTTCTAACCGAAATCAAGGCGCGTACAAAAAGTAAACAATCTAAAAGTCAGCTGGCGGCTCCGTGTGTCAGCAAACGATGCGCATAGAATTCTTCTTAATGAGAAATCTGTCGTTAGTTGGCCAAACCACCTTCGATTAAAAACTTTTATGCGACTTTTGTGCGCTGTACACACAATAATACATTAGCGGCGTGGCATTGCCAGTAAACAACAACCTGAGCTCAAGGTCGTGTGCTGTTACTGAATTCCGATTGCAGTCGAGCCGTTCAGGCGATCGTGACAGATTATAATCGCACGTAACCTAAAATATTCTATGACTTTAAAATTAGTTTGGAACAGGTTCATCGGCAGATCGTAGCCGTGAATGAAGCGCTTGCTTGAAGTGGATTATTGTCAATCTCATGTATCGCAAGCTTTGCTAGTTTTCGTGCTTGTTATTCCAAATGTGCGGCAAAGTTTTCAAACGCGATTTTTGTTGTCAATATACCCTATGAAAACCCAAACAGATTATTATGCCCGACTGACTCAGCACTGCGCTTATTCAACTCTAACTCGCACAAGCAGAGTGACGAGGATTGCCGGTCCGTTGCACTCATTACGATACCTCCTTGGTGAACTGCGACGCATAATAATATTTGAATCGCGAGCTTTCTTTGAAGCAAATTTAGCTATTCTAACTCGCGAAAATTATTATGACAAATAACATTTAATTTTCGCTTCCACTCAGCCCTGCTGTAGTGTAGAGCTCAAAAACAATCTGAAAGTTGTATTGACACAGAAAACTGACATCTTGGTTTTTCCTGTTGCGGTAAGTTCCTAATGTCCCGTTTATCACGGCTGGAAGCCTACTTTGCTTCAGGAAACAAAATTACTTCTGTGGCATGGCCCTTTTGTAAGTATCGCAGCGCTGAGGTAGCAATATTAAGGAAATGTTAGCATTGTCAATAGCTGTTGCCATCAGCATGCGCAATCCATAGGCAAGAACTCAAGCTAAGTGGTTATGCGAATAATTAGCTGTCTATAAATATCAACAGACAGTGTAATCATGGTTACAGCATGAGTGAGTGACATAACTTTATTTTAAATCCGGCGATTGGGAGGCCCGGGCCTGGGGCCGCCTAGATGGCCACTGGGAGCTGTTGCTCCCGCATGGCATCCATGGCTTGCTGGACGGCCCAAAGTTGGTCTTGGAGTTCTGAGCTGAGCAGCGTGGCCGACCACCGCGCCCGTAGATTTTCCGGGGAGACTACCATTTTTTCTTGATATATTGTGCATCCCCACAACATGTGTTGAAGGGTGGCGCTAGCAGACTTGCATAGCTTGCATATATCGCTGGCGTATATCTCGGGGTGGAAAGTCTTTAACTGCACGGGACTCGCATAGGTTTCTGTTTGTAATCGCCTCAACAACGGACTCAGTTCTGTTCAGTTTAGTGTGAGGCGGTGGTAATATTCGCCTCTGATTTTGATAGAATTTTGTAATATCGCTAAATCTTGTTAATCTGTCTTTTTCTCTCCAGATATCCTCCTCCGCGTTTCCCTGACCAATGCATGGAAGTCACTCCTTGCTCAGCTCGGCGAGTAAGACCTCGAGCTTCGCGGTGTGCTACCTCGTTGGGGTTGATTGCGTGAATTGCTGGAGTCGTATGCGCTGGGAACCAGAGCAATTGCCTGCCGTTCTTCTCTGCGTTAGAGAATTTTGCTTTGTTGACTATGATGATGTGCCACGCCTCAGGAGAGATCCTACCCTTAGCATAGTTTCTAATGGCCGCCTGAGAATCACTAATTATGTATTGAGCATTTGTGGAGACCAATGCTAGTGCAATGGCTACCTCCTCTGCTGTCTCGGAATGTTTGGTATTAACTGACACGCTTGTAAGGGGCTTATGGGTGTGATCTACGACTACTGCCACGTAGCTATTTCTGTGTGGGTATTCAGCCGCGTCTACGAAGGCTGCTCTGTCGTATGAGCCATAGCTTCGGATCATTTTCTCTGCTCTGCTCGTGCGTCTGCCCTTGTTGTAAACTGGATGCATGTTCTTGGGTATATTTGTTACTAGGAGTTTGTCACGAATTTCTCTCGTTATCGTCGTCTTTTCCCCGTATCGATTGTGGTAATTCATTCCTAGCTTGCGTAGTATATGCCGTCCTGTTTTGGTTTTGGTTAGTCGTTCCACCTGGGATGTTTGTTGCGCTTCTATGAGTTCGTCCAGTGTGTTGTGGAGTCCTAACTTTAGGAATAGATCTGTGCTTGTACTGATTGGAATCCCTAGTGCTAGTTTGTATGCCTTTTTTATGAGGATGTTAATTTTGGTCTTTTCAGCTGCAAACCAATTGTGGAAGGCTGCTATGTATGTGATCTGACTGATTATGAATGATTGTATGAGCCGTATGATACTTTCTTCCTTCATACCCTGGTGCTTGTTAGTAATTCGTTTGATTAATCTCATGGTGTTCGTTACCTTTGTGTCTAACTTCCTTATGGTTTCCCCGTTTGTACCTTTGTTCTCGATTATTAGACCCAGTATCTTGAGCTGATTTACTATTGGGATATTCCGCCCGTTCTTGGTGTGTAGCTTGATTTCCTCATGAGCCTTGTTTCTGTCGTATCCTTTGGGAGGCCTGCCCCTAAGTGTGGGGCGGTATAAGAGAAATTCGGATTTCTCTCCAGAGCATGTGAGGCCTGTTCCTATGAGGTGTTCCTCTACTGTGTTTATTGCGGTCTGGAGTCGTTGTTCTATTGATCCGTCGCTGCCATCACAGACCCAGATAGTAATATCGTCCGCATATATTGTGTGATTGAGGGACTCTATGTGATTTAGTTTTTCGGGGAGTCCCATCAAGACGAGATTGAACAGCATCGGGGAGATGACAGAGCCTTGCGGCGTGCCGCCCCCCCGATGTCGATTTCGGGTGACGTGAGTCCTCCGACGGAAAAGACGGCTTTCCTATCTGATAGAAAGCTCTTGATATAGTTATACGTCCGTTGCCCTTGTCCTAATCGCTCGATGTTTTCCAATATGGTTGCGTGGTTGGCATTATCAAAAGCCTTGTTAAGATCAAGGCCCAAGATGGCCCTTGTAGAGCGCGTTTTATAGTCGATTATCTGATGCTTAAGTTGAAGCATCGCATCTTGTGTCGAAAGGTTTTTGCGAAATCCTATCATTGTATCTGGGTATATGTTATTATCCTCTAAGAAGTTATCCACTCTGTTTAAAATTACATGTTCCATTAATTTTCCGACGCAGGATGTTAGGGAGATCGGTCTGAGGTTGTCGATCTCAAGCTTTTTACCAGGTTTTGGAATAAGCGTTATCGTCGCTTTCTTCCATTGAGCTGGTACTGCTCCTTTTATCCAGCACTCGTTTATATATTCCGTTAGGTTGGTGATCGACCCATCATCGAGGTTCCTGAGAGTCTTCTTTGTTATACCGTCTGGGCCTGGGGCTGATTTGGTGTTCAACTTTTGTAGGGCCGCGCGGATTTCTGCCTCCGTGAATTCCTCGTCTAATTTTGCGTTGATATTCCCGTTGTAGCTAGGATGGTTGCAAGGGGGTGCGTGTGTTATGTATTTCTGTTCTAATTCTTTGAGAAATTCCTCCTCCGTGCCCTCATAGGCGTGTATGAACTTATTAATGGCTTGTCTGTGGTTTTTCTTGTTATTCTCAGGGTCCAGCAAGAACCTAAGCATGGTTACAGCATGATCATAAATATTTTATTGTTTAAAACAGAACAAAGTTTTATATGTGCTCATGTTCTCATGGAGGTTTTAATAGGCACCGATTTTATTTGCAATATATAAATGAAACAAATCTTGTAAACAGAACAGACTACTGAGAATCATACACATACACGCGCGCGAACGCACACACCCACACGCGCACACACACGCACGCACGCGAACACACACACACAGGCCGTCGAAAACACGAGGAATGGCAGCAGGCGTGAGGCGCGGCTTGTCCCTCGGCAACGATACGGCGTCACCGTTTATCGTGAAATCGCCCGTACGGAGATGGATGATGGATCAAAGTGCTTCGCGCACATACGCACATGCTTTGACTCGAAGCTTAAATCGTCCGTTTCGTGCCGTGGTATGGCTCGCTTCCAATTCTCGAAGAGCTCACGAACACTCGGCATGCAAAATAGCGATACCTTTTCGGTAGTGCCTTTGTAGCCCGAACGGCCCCTTGGCAAACAACACCTGAACGGCATCGTCAGGCGAACGTGCCGCTTCAATTGTAGAATGCCAGAATTCGGATCTTGCCTAAATCACAAATATGAAGTAAGCGTCCAAACTTTCAGCCCACGCCGACCGCATCTGCAGTCTTTCCGGGTTTTATTAACACGGAGAAAGGTGGCCTCTCAGCTGCGGTGGCGCTGCAGCGCGGCGGCTTCATGCGACATATCAAGCTTTCCCATAGAGTGACGGCGGAGTTTCGTGACCAGAAAACTATTGAGGGACTATCATATAATGAAGTTCCTGTGCGCAAAACCTGGGACACGTCGGTACGGTCCATGCTGCTGCTGTACATAACACCATTTCCGCGCCTTTTACTGCACAGCTTGCCGGTTCTGTCGAACACATGCAAAACAGATATTCGTACCCTCGAAAGTCTGCAAGGCCAGGCTCTACGCACTTGCCTTGGACTACCACGATGCGCCTCGACTCATGCAGCAATCATGATTGCTAGAGACTACTTGCATGGTTGCAACTTACACCAGAGTTCACAACCTCAGAGCACACATTCGTCATCCGTGTCGCGTCCCCAGTCACTATACGAGTATTGTTGCTTTGCCGGCGCAAAGACCTCAAGCCATTTTCCGAACTTGTTGCGACGCATCAAGCCTGCCTTCCGTCGGGCTTTACACCACCAGTAAGACCACTGTTACCCCTGTGGTGCCTACGACAGCCACAGGTACACCTCACGATTCCGAGAACCACGAAGAATACCCCTCATTCCACAGTGACTCTACGACAGTTGACATTGTCATTACTGATCTAGACACATGAACAAATAACGCACATTTACACCGCCGCATCTGTCTCAGCCACCGGCTCCACAAGCGCTGTTATATAATCCCGACCTTACGAGTCACAGTGAAGTTCAAAGTGTTCCACATCGCACAAGCAAAACTTCGAAAGTGGATCGTTTTTTTTTTGTGACTTCAAGGCAGCCCTTCAGAGTCCGCAATCAGCCTTACGACGCAAGGCTCAGGGACAACTATGTACTGAGAATAGGCAAGTTCTCCATCAAGCCCTCATAAACAGACGTCACATCATATTTTAACCGCGTCCGGGGCACTGTGGCGTCGTCGGTAATGACCTTGCTTGATGCCACCCGGTCAGCCCACAACGAAACCATGACAGTTCCTATACCCTTGTCAAGGACATACGCTGCGAGGGGTCTTGGTTAACGTACTCAAACCGAGACTCAAACTTCGTGGAACAGCCTGATTTTCTCCACCGGCTTGATCCCATGCTGAGGCTGCAGATTCCATCTCACTTCTTCCGCCGTGATGCAACTTTAATTGGCCGCCTCTGGTTAGGGGCGGCTTTTACGAAAGCCTACTCATTCTTTATTGGAATGTCCTGCACACCTATCTGTCACACATGCAACTGTGGAGAGACGATCGAGCACGTGTTGTGTTTTTGTGATATTTATGACCGCACTTTGTTAAATCGCAATGTGTTAAACCGATTAGACAGCAGACCATCTTCCGAGACAAACATTCTTGGACCATGGCCCCACGCGTCGCAGGCTTACAAAGCGATGCGGTCATTGCTACGATTCATGAAATCAACCGGCCTCAGTGTCCGATTATAGGCGGGAAGTGATGGACAACCACACGTGTTCCCATTGAGAGTACCTTCTTCCCTTCCTCTCCTTTCTTTCTTTCATCCCTTGAATCTCTTCCCGCGTGTAGGGTAGCAAACCGGACGTGCATCTCGTTGATCTCCCTACAATTCCTTCCTTCTTTTCCTCCTCCTCTGCAGTGTACGAAACTGTGATTTAAAGAATCGCTTGTCGGAACTTTGGTGACCATGGCATAAAGGTTTAAGGCTTATTGAGCTTTTAACAGGGAGTATTTTTGAGTGCAATTCAAAGAAATTGGTTTTTACGCACCCACCAAATACATCACGGCCAACCTAAATAAGGCGCACAATTCAAGTGATGCAGGAAAAGCGTGCACGCTCTAGGGGCACAAATATATTTACGATTAGTAGTGAAAATATCTATTATTTCATCATTCATCATTAGTACAGAAGGAGGTCCCGGAGTTACAAGAACTGTCAGGGGGACCTCCTATTAGTAATTTCACAATGCAGTAATTAATACATTATGGCTACATAGCAGCAACAGACATCAGAATACACGAGGTTAGTGAAGCAAATCATCAAATACAAGAATGGTGCTTACAATAACTGAAGTTCAAAATACAATCAAATGAAATGCATGCAGCATATGAATAAATAAACATGTAGTAATTGACACGTTATGGAAACATAGGAATGACCCATATCAAATAACACGAGGTTAATGTAACAGATAATTAGAAACAAATATAAGCTCACAATATGCAAAGTACAAGTGTTATATAGACTATGCGACAAAAAATTTAAAACGTCTAAAAAGAAGAAGAAAAAAAAGAAGACAAAGGGAGATAAAGAACAAAAAGTAAATAAAAGCTATCAATACATTAGATAAATACAGAAACATTGAAAATTGGAAAATAATTCTGTACACAATATATACTCATAGTAATGAGTCTGTAGCCAGTAGTGTCGTTAGTAAATATTTCTTCGTATCTCTATTGAATGTTAATGTTGTGCGGCAGGCTTTAATATGGGATGGTAGTTTGTTGCAGTATTTAATGGCCGTAAAAAGAGCAGTAAACATTCCATAATTACTGTTTATTCGCGGAAGTAAAAAAATTGTTGTTAGCGGAAAATCTCGTAGTGTTAGTGTTGGTAAGAGCAGACCTATTGAATGTATCTAAAGTGATTTCACGATTCAGTGTGCGGTATATTAGTAAAACCAATTTGAGCTGGAGCATGTAACGCAATGGTAGTATTATTATGGAACTGAAAATTAGTACTGCATGTAACTGGAGAAATTGATGATCCTCAAGGCTTGATTTTGTAAATATTGTAGAAGTATTATGTGCGAGCAATATGTGTTTCCCCAAAACTGAGATTCAGTATTACAAGTGATAATGAATAAATGCGTAATAAAGTGAAGTTCTTACGTTTTGTTGAAAATACGAATGCGTCAGAATTAGTACTCTTATTCCGAAGGCAATTTTTTTGACACCATGTCAGCATGCAAGTTAAACTTGCATATTGAAGGTTAAAATATATATTGAACGTTAAAAGAAGGCTTGAGAAAAAACTCAAAGAGCTTGTGGTTAATCTTTGGCATCGTATATGACACTAGTACATGAAGAAAATGGTGAACCAGTGGTATATGCAACATTTCGAGCGAATACACAAACGGTGACCGTCTTGAAAAAAAGATTAACGAAAAAAAAAAAACGTTCCGGACTTGTACGCCTTTTTTATTGCGATAGCAATTATATGGACACTCAAAAGCAGATTTCTGCCGTCGGCGTCGCCATCGCCGTCGCCGTGAGGTTCCGTATGACGTCAATGGAGATGAAATCGTCGCCGATAAGTGGTTCTTGAGGGAAAGGGAAAGGTTGGCGCTATCTTCTGCAGCCCTTGAGGGAGCACGGCTCAGCGCCAAAATCGAACGCTGTATGTGCGAGTGAAAGGGCGCGAGGGGCGCGCGCTTTCACGGCGAGTGAACGCACGGCGGAGAACAAACGCGCGTTCTGTGCTGTGCTCGCTTTCGCGGGCTGCTAAAGTAGGCGTCTCTTTCCTCCTTTACAATCACCATATATGTAGAGCAAACGCACCTTCTTCCGACGCGCGAGAGGCCGTGGGGGAAGGGGAGGGAAGGGAGGCGACGTTTAGCTGCGGCACTAAGTTCCTATTTATATCAGAGGCTCCGGCAACAGTCACCAACGCCGCACGCATTTTAAGCGAACGCGGGAAAAACGCCGACGGCGTCGACAACAGTTCTGCGTGTTGGCGGTGCTGCTGCATGTCCAAGTTTATACAGCTGATAAAGCTAATATCATTACTCCGTATAGCTCTCTACAAATTTGCTATCGCAATTGATGCTTCGCCTTTCAGGTGAAACTGCGACAAGTTTTTTTTAAGTTAACACAAGCATCGTACTCTGCATGTACTCTGCACCATACTCTGCACCGTACTCTGCGGGGTGAAATGTACATCCCGTCAAACGCTTTAGAAAAATCAAACTGTAACAGAGCCTCCTTTCAGAAACTCGACTGCTACATGTTTCAAGAACACTTACCACAGATCTGATCACTTCTTGCAGACGGTTACATAATATGTGTTCACTTCTTGACACATGGTTGGAGTTAAGCTAGACGACGCTGTCGGGGCAGGCGTTCCGCTTCGTTTGCCCTAAACTTGGGGTCCGTTTCGCCTGTACTTCGGAAGCCGTCACGTTAGAATCGGCACGTCGACGGTGAGCCTTTTCCGAGCGAGTTCGCGGCGCCATTGCTCAAACGCAGCCTGCTCCTTGGTGGAATGCACCATGCGCGGCCTTCCCATCCGGTATCCGAAACTGATCTGAGGCGAGGGAAGTCTGACGGAGCGCGCGCCAACCCCCTTTCCTTCCCTTTCCCTCCCCGCGACACACCAAACGACCCCGATTGGTCGCGCGCGTCATGTGATCCGGCGCTGGCGCAGCTTTCCCCGCACCTGCTCTACTCTGTGAACAGCCGGGTTCTTTAGCGTGACGCCACCACCACCACAACCACCACCGCCGACACCTCTGCGGCAATACAAGCTTCGCTTGGAAAAGACACCTTGTTTGTATTTAGATAAAATAAGGAGCAGATTAGGCGTGAAAGTAAGTAAAGATGAAAGTGTATGATTTAATTGTGGCTTCCGCAATAAATTACCTATTCAAGTCCTTTTCTGCTTTCGAAACGTTTGTTGACGAGTTCTTTCTGCAGTTCTGGGAATGCACAGTGCATGGCAACTGGCGGTTATTTCAAACGCAAGTCAAAACGCTCATCGATAAATATGTTCCGCTGCGGCGAATACCTAGCAAGAGACATTCGCCCTGGTTCAACCTATCCTTAAAACGCCTACTAAACAAATAAAATCGCATGTTCCGCCGCTGCAAGAAACTTATCACTGACAGAGCAAGGTTGGCTTGTCAATCTACCGCTGGGGGGTCTAAACGTGCCCTCGTCCGTGCCAAACACAATTATTTTCTTTCAACACTGCCTTTATTATTTACTTCAAGTCCCCGCAAGTTTTGGAATGTTATCGGTCAGTGTGAATCCGATGAAGGTCGCTTGAAGGAAGATCATCTTTTTCACATGTTGCACCAATAACCTTTCCTATTATTTCTGCACCAAACTTCTTACAAATGGACCCTATTATTATCGACAGGGTAGGCCTTTCTAAACTCATTCAAGTTGCGGAAGTTTCATCCTTAGCTGGTACCAATGGCATTAACTACAAGTTTCTGAAAAGCACTCAGACTTATTCATCCATAATACTGTCGTGTGTCTTTTCGCAATCATTACAAAGTGCCACGTTGCCGGACGACTGGAAGGTGGGAAAGATGGTTCCGGTTCATAAATCTGGCGACGTTCATAGCCCCCACAACTACAGACCTGTTTCATTAACGCCACTTGCATGCAAGCTGCTCGAACACATAATATATTCTATCCCAGTCTCGCATCTCGAAGTCGAACTGTCTCTTCACACCTAGTCAGCATGATTTCCGCAAATACCGCTCCTGAGAAACTGCTTGCTTTTACCAATGATTTGTTTTCCATTTTGGATTGTTAATCATTTGTGGATTGAATTTTTTAAATATTTTGCGAAGGCATTTGATACTGTGTCACATCAACGACCAGTTTTCAAGCTTAGTAAACAAAATCTTGATACTAATCTGATCAAGTGGATCGAGTGCCTTTTGCAGGGCAGTAGCCAGTATGTTAAAATTAATGACTGTGACTCAACTGCATGCCCCGTAATATCCGGAGTTCCCCAAATCTCCGTACTAGGTCCTCGGTTTGTCCTAATTTATATTAACGACATTCCTGATTCTATTGACTCCCAAATTAGACTCTACGCTCATGATTGTGTATTATATCGAGACATTTCTAAACCTTCTGATGCAGTCACTCTTCAATCTGATCTAGGATAACATCTCCACTTGTAGTCACACCTGGTCTATGAAACTAAATATTGGTAAGTGCAAAGCAATGAGAATAACGCGTACGCCTAATCAGTCCTCATGCACCTACTTCCTTTAACTCTCCTTTAACTTCAGTCTCTGATTATAAGTATCTCAGAGTATACATTACGGACAACCTATCAAGGAAAACGCACGTTGAACATATCACTAATAATGCTAACCGAACACTTCGTTTCCTTCGCCGTAATATTTCCCTGGCTACCTGTGTCCCTAAAGCTACTTCCATTTAAGACTCTTGTGCGCCCGAAAGTACAGTATGCCTCTTCAGTTTAGGATCGCCACACCAAGTCCCTCATACAAGTCCTCGAATCCATCCAAAATCGCTCTGTTCGTTTTATACTTTCTAATTATTCTCGTTCAGCCAGTGTAACGCTTACGATGAAAACATTAGATCTTCCTGACCTTTTATTACGGCATCGTATTTCTCGCTTTATGCCTCTTTCAGAAAATATATTTCTCCAATGAAACTCTAACGGAATCACTTTTGTTACTCCCACTTACTTTTCATCCCGCATGAACCACCAGTTCATGGTTGGCGTGCCAAGCTGCAGGACTAATTTTTATTTTGATTCGTCCGTTCCGAAGACTAGCGCGGACTGGAACCACCTTACCGCCTCCGTCGTGTCCATCGCAGTACCCGAAGGCTTCAAGTCTGCTGTATTTGATCATCTTCATTATCCTGGCTACAACACGTGATTCTTGTCTATTACCCACTCCTCTCTGCAACGCCGAACGGCCCTGAGAGTAATAAATGAAATGAAAAGTGCTTCGAAGCGACTAAAGATGTGTGTTACGAACGGTTCAGAATTTAAGCCGCTGCTCTGGGAGAATTATATAAGCCACGAAGGTGAAATTTGGTGAAAATATGGTGAACATTATGACCGATGTGCTCACGAAGTATAATGTGTGTTGATTAGACCTTTTCGGAAAAATTACTCATTCAAGTGCTCGAAAGCGCTATATACGGGCGTGGTTTCAAACGGCCGAGTCATATGTGGCAATTGCAGGCAACTGAAACTGATATTGCAACTGCTCGAAAGAAACAGTATCGCTGGAAACGGGGCAGTGATTCTGCCAGGTCGCACTGGTCTTCAGTGTTTGACAATGAGTTTTCACCAGCGAGCTTCACACTTTCTCAGTGTATTATGTTACGTCTGAAAAGCGTTTGATAGAAACACGCGTCAGAGCTCTTTCAAGCGCAGCACACGCACGGGCCGTCGAGAGCATGACAAAGGCAGAAAAACACAGCGAAACCTCTAAAGGATAAACACTGTATCTCCCACTCAATCGCCGGCAGTTGGCACTTTGTTGGGCGTGATGCCCGCTTACGTGTACTTGATTTTCATGTTTCTTCTTTCTTGGCATTTCCCGAGGACTGTAGATACGGGCCTATAGTATGTGCGCACGCGATATAAACTGGGCATCCCTTCCTGCTCGAATGCGTGGCGGATAAGGGGCCCGAGAAAGTGGAGCCGTCCTCTCCTAGCTGGGCCACCAGGGAGACAAAGGAAGTTCGTCTCCCTCGTGTTTAGTAGTACTCGCTCCTTTACAAAGGATGCGCCTCTCGTTTGCGTCGTTTTCTCTTGTCGCCTTGTTGAGGCCTAGCGGACCCCCATTGTTGGAGACAGCGCCGCACTTCGTCGGCTCCCCTCTGAGTTTCGCTCGTCTTCATTAATTAGCCTAACGAATCCGCGCGCCTGGCTAATTAACCGCTGACAAGGGCGAGATAGGGCTACACGGCCTCCTCGCCACCCTTCTACCCTGTCCATTCATTCCGCTCGCGTCCAGCGGCTGGCAGTTGCTGGTGCAGCGGCCGTCCGCATGTACAGCCTACTTCTGATGCGATGAAACGAAACGAAGCTGGGGACAAAAGCGTGCCCTTTCTGCTGAACATTGTTAGACGGTAAAGTGCGAGGCCTGCAGTTTGCCAAACAAAAATCTGCTGACGTCAAAGTTCAGTTCCATCAAAGGCGTAAAGCCACGAAAGAAAAAGAAAAGCAAGGTTACTTGACTATAGGTGCATGAATAGTGTCTGTGAGTGCCACACTACTATCCTCTCCCTCTTTTCCCCTTCTTGCAGAAACAAGCAGATACAGGAGTGGCAGAAAGACAGCAAATCCGCCAACTGAGGCTGCATTACCAAGCTGTGTTTTGGACACACGCGCTTATCTCGAAAATCATGACTTGACGACATACTAAGACAAGTGTTATATCCTAAGTTACATACTAAGTAGGTAACAGCACTCGTGGCGTCTGTGTTACTAGGTCGTCAGAAAATTTCTCTTATGCGAAAATTTCGCTTACTAAAATGCCGACGGCCTTCAGTGTATTCAGCTACCGATGACTGCGCCACGCACGCTTTCAAATACTTCAAAACAGGTTACTGCAAAACAGGTTATAGAGCAGAAAGTCGGCCATCACTAGGTTAATGCTCAGTCGGAATATTCGATTTCGAACTTTGATTGATACAGTCTGCGATGCTGCCCGCAAAGCAGTGCAAAGCATTCTCCTCCGTGACGTCAAGGAGGTAGGTCTTCACCTGTTGTCTCGCTAGAGAAAAGCGTTTCTGCTGCAACGACTTTCTGAGCTTTAGGCTCAACTAGGGACAGTCATGTAAGCCGGTATGAATCCAGAACTTCGCAATTCCCGCGGGAGGACAGGTTGTACAGTTTCCAAACGAGAACATGTTTCAATGTAGCAGTGAATTGAAACTTATTTAGATGCTAATTGCAGCCATGCTTATGCCTCAAACTGACAAAAAAATTCTCCAGGCAGTCTTGCTGCAGGCGACGGCTCAGGATCGAGGCAAGTGAAATTAAAATTTCGATGGAGATCTTCCCACAGCATAAAGGCAGCGACTATGATGGCTAGCCAGGGGCTGTCAAATCTCCAGCGTGATATTCATTTGATTGCATCTTGCAGGAAAGCCATATGCTCTGAGTTGGCCCTCAGAGCATAATTCTTCTTGCCGGGAGTGGCAGTGGCAGTTTTGCGGTTGACGCAGTCAGATAGCTAGTCCATCCTTTGATTGAATTCTGTAGTAGATTTGGCAGTCGCAGGCAGCTTACCGAGAGCAACCATAACTGACATTGCCACAGACGCCCAGGACTTGCGTCACGAACTTGACCGTCATGCTATTGAAAGGCTTCTTGTAAATGTGAATGAATGATAATTTTTTCGCGAATTGAATTCTAAGTGGGTCGGAGCATTCGTAATTCAGATATAGCTCCAATCCACAATTTCAGTGCCAATTAAGAGCTCGTGAAGCTCACGAAGGCTATTTATTATGCACTTCAAAAAGTGCAACGTGTGAAAAAATCAGGCAAGTTTGCACTCGGTCGCGCAAAGCTTAGGCACAAGGAAGCTTACTAGCTGCTACTGCTATAGCAGTAGGTATGAACTTGGTTGCCTGTAGGTATGAACTTGGTTGCCTGCTAGGTCTTAACTTGGTTTAACTTAACTACGCACGTAGGAAGGTATTCTCGAGCGATCATTTTCGGAGGTACCTTCCCTTTCGCGACATTTCGCGTGACTAGCGCTGGACGTGGGGGCGCCTACGAGCGACAGCGCTCCTGGCATGCCACAAACGCAGGCAGGCTAACCAAGTTTAGTACAGTGCCAAGAACCATGTCGCTTGCCGACGCCGAACGTGTTGGCGACATTTCGCGTGACTAGCGCTGGATGCGTCGGCGACTACTAGCGACAGCGTTCCTGGCATGCCACAAACGCAGGCAGGCTAACTAAGGTTGGCACAGTGCCAAGAACGCTGCTGCTTGCCGACGCTGAACGCGTTGGAGGCTAGCCGCTCGATATCAATCGGCCAGCTTCGCTGTGTCTTGAGCTTTGCGCGGCCTAGTGCAAGCTTTAGCCTTTTATTGCGGTAGCAATTATATGGACACTTCCACCGGATTTCTGCCGTCGGCGTCGCCGTCGCCGTCACCGTGAGGTTCCCTATAGATAAAATCTGCGCCGCGCGCCGTATGCCCGAGCGGAAGCGTGCGGGGACGCGCGCTATCACGGAGAGCGAATGCACTCAATCTCCCACGCGCAAGCAAGGAAGCGGGAAGCCAGCGCCGGAGGGAGCGGGGGGGGGGGGGGGGGCGCACTTCTACTCTGCCAACAACCGCGCTCGTCGCTCCGCCCGCACCGTCTCTTATCTCCCCACGGCTCTGACCTTTATGCGCCGTGCATTCGCCGCTCAGTTTCCGTTGAAGCGATGGACCCGCACGTACCTTCGCCGCTGCGGCGTATGCGCGTGCTGCCAGCGTTTTGACAGACGTTGTCTGCAGTCATTCAGTGTGATCTATTCATGTTTGTTTGTGCGCGCTCACACCACGCTTGCTCAATCAGTTAGTAATAGTCGGGCCACATTTTCCAACGCGCGCTACACATGCAATGCTGCCCGGATCGGCAGTGCAGCGCTACAGGTGTGTCCCTTCGCACGCGCTGCCCACGGGAAGCGCTTCTCATCAACACCACGGTTTCACACGCGCCTTCTCGTGGTCATCGAGTCTCTCTTCATGTCGGTCTACTTACGCCGCAGCACACCTGCTTACTTAATCAGCTCATGTTTACTACAATTCATATTGCTACCAAAGCCGCTCACCTTACTTCGTATGACATTGCTGTGTTGCTATCGCATTCATTGCTTCGCCCTTAGGGCGAAACTGTGACATTTTTTTTTTGTAGCGTAAGCTACACTGGCCGAGGTTGAGCAGTTTCGCGTGGATCCTGGAGAGCCGAGCAGTGACGTCACACGGCGCACAGCTGGCGCGCCGTGCGTTTGCTTGATCGTTTGAGCTGGGCGTTGCCAGTGTGGTATAACCATGGAGAAGGAGAGCGAAATTGCTGCTCAGCGGCGCAGAAGAGCGGAGAAGCTTAGCTCACTAGATCCCGAAGTAGTTGCCTGGCAATTAGCGGTTGAGCGTAGGAAGAATGAACGGAAGAGGGCTAAACGTGCGGCGGAGACACCGGAGCAAAGGGAGGAACGTCTAGCAAAGTGGCGTCGCCAAGAGGCTGAGCGACGTGCCCGACCATCTCAGCAGCAACAACAAGACGCCGTCGATGACGTCAAGGCTCTCCGATTGACTGACTATACGGTGAAACTTAGCGAAAGTGCCAGTGCGACTCGGACCTTCGAGACGGACTTCGTAAACAATCCGTTTGGATATGTATGCGACGTGTGTGAAAGACTGTGGCACATGAATGACTTGACGCCGGTAAGTAGTGCCATGCATGAAACGTTGAGTTCAGCGGCGCCGCCTGGGTGGGGTAAAACCGTGGCGCGGATTTGTACAACGTGCAAGAACTTTCTCGTTAAGCAGAAGAGTCTTAAAAGGCGAAAGATTATTGCGTGGAGAGACCTGAGAAGAGTCTTCTCTTTAGCGTTACCAATGGGATCGTTACCCGCCCATGCCACGAGGTCTGCCGGTTCTGAACAATGTGGCCGACTTAGCTCACGCTACGTATATCCTGGCATAGCCGAGCTATGCCACTGCTAATTTTTTTTTCTCCTGCCTCAGCGCGCCATGGAGAGAAGAGAGGCAGGGGTCGGGAAGGCAGGGAGCTGGCGAGGAGGAGATCGCGTGCGCCTGCACGCGGACTCCACGCGGTCTCCTCCTCCTCCTCTGGGTTGCCATGACTACCACGGCTCCGACCCACAGACTACGGCTGGCTTAAACAGCTTCGCTGTTAATAAATAAACTTTGTGACCTTTTACATCAAAGTACGGATTTTGCGGTGTCGCTGCCAATTGATCAAATAATTTAATATTGCTTGACTGGTCCCTTGATCACACACCCCAGATTTGACATACAGCTCACATTGTGCAAGTTCTGCTATTAAGGCATGCAGCAGCCTTTTGATCTTTTTTGCACGTAGAGCAGTTTTGATCACAGCGAGCGCCATTGACATAACCTAGAATCCCGAGATTCCAGAAAAGAGTGTGATCGACAAATGATAAATTTGCCACCGCTGATGTCCTTTTTGAGCCAGATCATCAGAAAAATCATATTTTAAGTCCCATCGTAACTTTTGCCTCACTTACATTTCATGAATTGTAATGACGCACGCCCGGTCATTTTTAGGCTGCGTCTTTAAGGGTGTATATTACGTTTAAAATTATTCCTGGTGCCATCGGTATTTCAGATGACCACCTCCGGAGGGACCTCGGTGATGGCAAGGCCAACAATTTTTAGAGTTCGTGGTACGAATTTGGCCCATGAAAATACGCATTCTTGCGGAGGGAACAAGCAAGACGGGAAACAATTCCACAGCAGGCCAGTCACTGAAGCATCGTCTTCTTCAGCCCCAAGCTAGTGCTCCTCTTCGTCAATGTTGTGCAGAGAAGTGTGACAATCTTTAAGGCAAATTCCTTCACCTCTCTGGGCCACCTCCTTCTCTTCCTCTGGCGACAATGGAGTGCCAACTGACTCCCCAAGAGTTTATAGAAATCAGGGCTCACATGATGCCTCAACTTCTCTAGTGTTTCCGCCGTGGTAATATTTTGACGGCTCTTTAACTTGGCTGATTTTCGATACCTTTGTGCATCATTCCTCGGTCGTTCGATGGTGCCTGCCGTCTCTGGTGCCTCGAGTGGCCAGTCCCGTGGCAATTTTGCGTGTATTAGCGGGCTTCTTTCACGTTCGGAAAAAACACTTTTATGTAGCACGTATTGAGCAACGGAAAGCTATATCGGGAGTTTTTCATGCTGTTCTACAATTTTCTCATTGACACTTTTAATCTACTTTCAATATTTGAAAAGACGATTGAATATTTAAGACTAGTTATGTAATTAGGCGGATTGCAAAAATTAATCTGAGTATCTACAAGCGACGGCAAACAACATTACCTTGGTTCTGTCCAGATACGTGGCATTTGCATATTTTTAAAGCTTGATGTTGGGACACCGTGCATATTCACGTAGCATGTTAAGCATTGCTGGTTTCTCATTATTAGCTGGGTGAGAAAACTAGGCATCAGTAAGCTGTTATGGGCTCATTCCAACAACCGCTTCGGTTGGCGATGGCGTCCACCGCCGGTGTCTGGTGTCCGTAATAGTCGACGGAAATGAGAAAAAAAAAAAGATACCTAATTCCCGCCGGGATCAATCATGGACCCGCTGCGCGGGACTCAGTTACTCTACCCCTGAACCACGCCAGCGCTTGCTAGCTTGCAGCGGAAAATGCCCTATAAACGCGTCCTAGCGCGCGAGGGGAGACGCGATGTTACCTGCGTGCCGCGTAGCGTCGATATGTGCATACTTTGCACGCCATGCAGCAGTAGCAAAGGCAGCGGTAGGAGGTAGTTAGAGAAGGTTTAAGGAAGAAAGAGAAGTTTAAGAAAATGTATACAAGAATGCTAGAAAAAATTATATATATATATATATATATATAGTAACTGGATTTTTCAATGGGCCAAGCGTATTTAGGAAAATCAGAAGCACAACTTCGCGGTTATCTTAGGTTTATTATTTTCCCAACAGTTTCGGTCGGTGGACCGACCTTTATCAAGGGATACAGGAAAATCTTGCAACAGTCTTTTTATATCTTCAGGTAGAGAAAGAAGGCGCCAAAAAAAGGTGAGAAAGGAGAGATAGATATATGACAAAGGTGAACATGCAAAAAAAAAAAAAAAAAAAAAAAAAAAAAAGGATGGAGAGTTAAAGGGAAGACCCCAAGACCTGGTCGTGCCAGACAAAGCAAAGGTCAAGGTCGCTGTTAAGCGTGTTTCACATGCACAATTGACGGACACGCCTGTCATGTTCAAAAAAAAAAAAAAAAAAAAAAAAAAAAAAAAAAAGAGAGAGAGAGAGAGAGAGAGAGAGTTAAAGGAAAGACACCAAGACCTGGTCGTGCCAGACGAAGCTTAGGGCAAGGTAGCTGTTCAGCTGTTAAGCGTCTTACACATGCACAATTGGCGGACACGCCTGTCATGTTAAGTTGAGCATGAAAAAAAAAAAAAAAAAAAAAAAAAAAAAAAAAAAAAAGGGGGGGGGAGTTAAAGGAAAGCGGGTTAAGGAAAGACACCAAGACCTGGTCGTGCCAGACAAAGTAAAGGTCGAAAGACGAGAAACACGAAAGCAGAAGAAATAACCTGCAAATGTAGTAAAAGCGTGGCGAAATCAGCATGAAATTGAAAAGCAAGGGCAAAACACGAGAAACAGGAAATAAGAAGAAGCAGCCTGCAAATATGACAGTAACAGCGTGGCGAAATCAGCATGAAGTTGAAATTGAAAAGCAAGGGCAAAACACGAGAAACACGAAACAAGAAGAAATAACCTGCAAATATAATAGTAACAGCGTGGCAAAATAAGCATGAAATTAACAAGCAAGGCACAATAATGTGGGTGGTTCGGTCCGCTCCCCCACTGTGGTAGTGGGCATTCTTTCGACATAACACACGTGTTCGGCTTGCCTATGCGGGGATTAAGTTCTGATTTTAACTAATTTAACTTATGGACAAAGAAACGAGAGGTTTCCCATGTGTTCATTTATGCCGTGCGTGATTGTTCTAAATTTGTGGATAAAATATGATTCTCTTTGTTCCCGTTCACGAGAAGAGCGGAAGCCTGACTGGAGAAGAGTGACACGTATTTTATCAAATGAATGCTCAGGCAGACTGATATGTTTTGAGAATGGGAGATGTGGTAGTGCGCGGGTGTGAGCTCTGTGGTTGTTTAGACGGAGTCTGAACGCGGTTCCAGTCTGGCCTATATACTGTTGGTCGCAGACTTCACAATGGAGCATGTAGATCACATTGCTGCTGTCACAATTTAGAGGTTCCTTAATTTTGAATGCGAAATCAGAGGAAGTAGCCTTAGCAAGACAGGTTGAAGTCATGTGCTTACAGACCTTGCAGCGGGGTTTACCACAAGGTCTGCAGCCTGATTCTATGTTTTGAACCGTGGTTGTCCTAGCTCTGACGAGGATATCTCTTAGATTTCTTCCCCGGCGATAGACAACTCGGGGTGGCTCTGTGAAAATTGAAGACAAACGTGTGCTCTGCTGAATGATATTAAAGTGTTTGGCTAGGATGTTGTTCACGTGCGGTAATGTAGATGAGTAGGTGAGGATAAGGTTGGTTTGGTTTTTCGGATGGCGGGGCTTTGAGCCAGTCAAAATTTCATTTCTGTCTAAGGCTTGTGCTCGGCTTATAGCATCATCAACAATACGTTCCGGGTAGTGCTTCGCCACCAGGGCCGTTCTGAGTTCCTTTGCATGACATTGGAAGTCTTTCTCGTCAGAGCAGATGCGGCGGTATCGGTGGGCCTGTGAATACGGGATGGCTTTCTTGCAATGTTGTGGATGGCTACTTTTGAAATGAAGATATTGGTGGCGGTCTGTTGGCTTTTTATATAAGGTTGTGAATATGCGATTATCTTTAATTTGTACCGTGACATCAAGAAAGTTTACAGCTGATTTAGAATAGCTGTAAGTGAAAGCGATTGACGGATGAACTGAATTAAAATCTGCTACAAATTTAAGGAGACTTTCTTCGTCGTGGTGCCAAATAAAGAATATGTCGTCTAAGAACCTTTTGTAGATGAGCGGCTTCAAAGGTCTGGCCGCAAGAAAAGGTTCTTCAAGTGATGCCATAAAAATATTCGCATAATTAGGAGCCATCTTCGTGCCCATTGCCGTTCCGCTTATCTGGAGGAAGTGTTTCTCGTCAAATTCAAAGTTATTGTATCCTAGTACTAACCGCAGTAGCGTTGACAGCGTGTCCTCGTCTAGACTTACAGGCGTGTTTGCGTTCATGTAAGCGTTGACTGTCGCGCCAATGCCCTCTGCTTGTGGTATGTTTGTGTATAGGGATACTACATCCATTGTCACCAGGAAGCTTTCTTCGGGGATCTCTAGTCCAGTTATTGTGCGAAGAAATTGGTTGGTGTCCTGAATGTAAGATGGAATGGTCGGGACTATGTCCTTAATTATGAAGTCTAAGGCACTTGAAATTCTTTCTGTTACCGTGCCGTTGCTTGAGACAATAGGGCGACCGGGGTGGTTAGTTTTGTGGATTTTGGGTAGCAAATAAAAACGACCAGGGGCTGGCTGAATCGGCAGCATTGCTTTAAGCATATCTCTAGATATTTTCCCCTCCTTGTGCAGTGAATTTAATTCGCGGCATATTTCTGATTCGAACAATTTAGTGGGGTCCTCTGTGAGTTCCGTATAGAAGTCCTTATTTTCTAATTGTCGATATCCTTCTTTCAGGTAGTCGACCTTATCTAATATTACTATTGCGCCACCCTTATCCGCAGGTTTAATTACAACATCTGATCGACGGCCCAGCGAGTCCAACGATTTGCGCTCTTCGTACGACAAGTTTTGTCGAAAGGGTTTCACTTTTGAGCATGCTCTCATGATATCTTTTTGGACGGCGGATATATACATTTCCAAATATCTGTCCCTCTGATCTGGTGGCGACCAGTTTGTTCCTGATGCTCCGGGGAATGCTGTTCGGCTGGGTTTATCATGAAAATATTCCCGCAAGCGGGAATTTTTTTTTTTTTTTTAAACATGACAGGCGTGTCCGTCAATTGTGCATGTGAAACACGCTTAACAGCGACCTTGACCTTTGCTTTGTCTGGCACGACCAGGTCTTGGGGTCTTCCCTTTAACTCTCCATCCTTTTTTTTTTTTTTTTTGCATGTTCACCTTTGTCATATATCTATCTCTCCTTTCTCACCTTTTTTTGGCGCCTTCTTTCTCTACCTGAAGATATAAAAAGACTGTTGCAAGATTTTCCTGTATCCCTTGATAAAGGTCGGTCCACCGACCGAAACTGTTGGGAAAATAATAAACCTAAGATAACCGCGAAGTTGTGCTTCTGATTTTCCTATATATATATATATATATATATATATTGCCTACCTGATTACATTAAGCTGGATAGGTGACTATGTCACGGTCGCGTCTCAAGGATGTCAATAAATCATCATCATCATCAT
The DNA here is from genome assembly GCF_013339745.2 of Dermacentor silvarum. NCBI lineage: Eukaryota > Metazoa > Arthropoda > Arachnida > Ixodida > Ixodidae > Dermacentor > Dermacentor silvarum. Next base: position 66,245,077 of record NC_051164.1, on the reverse strand, counting down.
CATCATCATCATCATTAGCATCGTATTGTGCCACTCGTCTTGCGATCAGTGATGCGCGCCGCATGGCGCCCAACATGCGCCCTGTGAATTGCAGTTGTGTATAATTTGACCACTTCCATTGCTGCTTCTGAGATTAGCCTAGTTATGGTTTCATTCATTAGCTTCCTGTTCTAAAGCTGCATATTTGTTTGCGAGCACCAGCTGAATTCGTCTGCTTTTACCCTTGCTGCATCTAGGTTGGCCTGTTTCTTCTTGACTAATTTTACTCTTTCTCTCTTCAAATTGCGAGAAATCCTAGACCTCACTAACCTATGGTCACTGCACTTTACCCTACCGAACAATTCTACATCCTGCACTATGCTGGGATCGGCACAGAGTATGAAATCTATTTCCTTCCTTGTTTCTCCATTAGGGCTTTCCAAGGTCCACTTCCTCAATAAGCTATTTATTATTCGGAGCCTAGTACAGGAGGCATACGTGAATATCTTGGCAAATATCTACAAGGATTGCACAGCAACCTTGGTTCTCCACAAGAAAAGTAGAAAGATGCCTATCAAGAAAGGGTTCAGGCAAGGAGACACAATCTCTCCAATGCTATTCACTGCCTACTTAGAAGAAGTATTCAAGCTCTTAGACTGGGAAGGCTTAGGAATGAGGATCAATGGCGAATATCTCAACAACCTTCGGTTTGCAGTGACATTGCCCTATTCAGCAACAATGGGGACAAATCACAGCAAATGATTGAGGACTTTGACCGAGAAAGTGTAAGAGTGGGGTTGAAGAAGAATATGCAGAAGACAAAGAGAATCTTCAATAGCCTGGCAAGGGAACAAGAATTCAGGATCGCCAGTCAGCCTCTAGAGTCTGTAAAGGAGTACGTTTATCTAGGTCAATTACTCACAGACGACCCTGATTATGAGAAGGACATTTACAGAAGAATAAAATTGGGTTGGAGTGCATACGGCAGGCATTACCAAATCGTAACTGGGAGCTTACCACTGTCGTTGAAAAGAAAACTGTATAATCATTGCATTCTACCGGTGCTAACATATGGGGCAGAAACTTGGAGGTTAACAAAGAAGCTCGAGAACAAGTTAAGGACCGCACAAGAGCGATGGAACGAAAAATGGTAGACCTAACGTTAAAAGACAGGACAGGAAGAGAGCGGTGTCGATCAGAGAACAAACGGGGATAGCTGATATTCTAGTTGACATTAAGTGTACATTTTACTTGACAGTGCGTAGCGTTCAATAATTCGTTTGCAGCATCTAATATACAATGGCATTGGCAATGCAGTTATTATTCATGTATTTGATCCCTCGACAAATTCTATAAGGAGGAGGCCGCGCTGCAACCTCAGCCCCCCCCGAACAAAATTTCTGGCTACGCCACTGAAAAGGGCCGATTGAAATTGACGACCGCGATCGGTGGTGACGAGAGAAGGGCATCCAAAGCGTGATACCCAGCCGTTTGTGAAAGCCTTAGCCACTGTCGGTGCTGTAATGTCGGAAATGGGAAACGCTTCCGGCCATCTGGCGAAGCGATCCATACATGTCAGTAGGTAACAGGCCCCTTGTGATGGTGGAAGAGGCCGACGATGTCGAGATGGACGTGAGAAAACCATGCGTCGGGAGGCCGAAAGGGGGATGGGGCCGTGACCATGTGACGGTGAATTTTAACACGCTGGCACGGAAGGCAGGTTCGCGCCCAGCGTCGGAAGTCAGCATTGATCATTGGCCAAAGGAAACGAGATGTGACTAGCTTCTGGGTGGCACGAATACCCGGATGGCTCATGTTGTGCAATTGATCAAAAATTGCACGACGAAATGATGTAGGCACGAAGGGCCGAGGAACACCAGTAGACGTTTCGCACATTATTAATGAGGTAGAAAATGGAAGCAGGCACTCCGTGAAAGATAGAGACGTGGATGAAGAGCGAAGACTATGCAGCTCAGGATCGTTGCTCTGGGCAGCTGCTAGCTCTTCCATGTCTAGTGGTGGCTGGGTCGACAAGGCATCGATGCGTGAGAGTGCATCAGCGGCGGCATTTTCCGGCCCGTGGACGTGTCTGAGATCCACGGTGAACTCGCAGATAAAGCATAGTGGACGGATCTCCCTTGCAGTGTAATTGCCGTGATTGCGATAGAAGGCAAACGTCAGGGGCTTGGGGTGTGTAACGACGTAAAAGTCCCGGCCCTCCAGTAAATGGCGGAAATGTTGGATGGCGAGGTACACCGCAAGGAGTTCCCGGGCAAATGTACTGTATTTTACTTCCGGTGGTTTGAGCTTTTGCGAGAAAAAAACAAGGGGCTGCCAACCTAATGCGTGCTGCTCGAGAACAGCGCCAACTGCCACACTCGATGCATCGGTGATGAGACTAATTGTTGCATCAGCAACGGGATGTATGAGCATGGTGGCGTCTGGCAGAGCCTTTTTGGCAGTGGCGAAGGCAGATGGGGCGTCGTCGGTCCATTCCAGTGGCGCAGCCGGGTCTTTTTTATGGCTAATAGGTCGGTCAAGGGCTTTAGGACAGTGGCACACTTAGGAAGAAAGCGGCGATGGAAGTTTAGTAGGCCCAGGAATTCTCGGAGTCGTTTCACTGATGCCGGAGGTGGAAAGTCTTGGATAGCCTTCACTTTGCTGGCGAGCGGTTGGATACCCTGTGGAGTGAAAAGGTGGCCTAAGAACTTGATTGTAGCGACGCCGAAGACGCACTTATTGGGATTAATGACGAGGCCGTAATCATCCAGATGGTGAAACAGGGTGCGCAGGTGGTCTTCATGCTCAGGGCCCGATGAGCTTGCGACCAGGAGGTCACCAAGTTAGGCAAATACGAAATCGAGACCTCGCGTGAACTCGTTGATAGTGCTCTGAAAAGTCTGTGCTGCGTTGCGCAGTCCAAAAGGCATCCTTACATATTCGAACAAACCAAATAGGGTGGTGATGGCCGTCTTTGGAATGTCAGCGGGTTGTACAGGAATCTGATGGTAAGCCTTCTCTAAGTCAATCTTAGAGAAGATCGTGCACCCAGCCAAATTTGATGTGAAATCCTGTATTTGAGGAAGTGGGTAGCGGTCTGGTAAGGTGGGGGCATTGAGAGCGCGGTAATCCCCACATGGTCTCCAGTCACCAGGATCTTTCGTCGGCACCATGTGGAGTGGCGATGCCCAGTTGCTGGAGGAAGGCCGCAGAATGCCAAGTTCAAGCATGAGCTCAAACTCACGGCGTTCTCCAGATAGTCAACGAGGCCGTGTAAAAACGGGAGGTCCAGTGGTCACAATGTGGTGAGTGACGGAATGCTTCACCGGTGGCTCTCTGGTGTGCGGCTTCGTGATGTTGGCGAAGTCAGCGAGTATTTTTGCATACGGCGAAGCGGGTGTGAGAGCTCGAAGTCTCGTTGACGAGGAAGTGCAGAGTATACCGTTGATGGATAGGCGCGTGTTGAGATCGATGAGGTGATGAGCATGCATGTCACAGCAAGGTTGAAAAAACTGAGGAAGTCAGCTCCAAGAACAGCTTGCGAGACGTCAGCGAGGATGAAAATCCAGCGGAACGTAAGGCGTAGTCCAAGGTCAAGTGTAAGAGAGCGTTGGCCGTATGTGGGAATGGCGGAGTTCTGGATCGCTTGGAGTGGGCAGGTCTGTTCGTTGCGACGGCGATCTGCACACGAGGCAGGTATGACGCTAACCTCGGCTCCTGTGTCGACGAGGAAGCAAGCGCCAGTGATCTTATCGGAAATATAGAAAAGGCAGCATGACTTTCGACCAGTAGCACTTGCCGCCGTCAGTGGCCGGTCGTCGCATTTCCCGACCAGGAGCACGGGCGAGTGCACTTGCGAGCAGAGGCCCCAAATCGGTGGTGGTACCAGCACATGGTTGAGGACGAGCCTTCCCGTGGCGCGTCGGTTGGCTGAAGTCCCGGTGAGCGTGGAGACGTCGAGGAGCGGCTGTGGAACTGGAACCTGGATGCGGATCGGCGATGCGCAGGTATGAAGTCATCGAGACGTCTGACAAGGGCGTCCAAACGGTTCTCGATGCTCGCAAGCGCGGGGTCTGCAGCGGTGGCCGGTGGTGACGTGGTCACGGCGTTGAGGCTATGTGGCCGCGAGTAGTCTGCCACTCGATCAGCCATTTCAGCGAGCGTGTCTACTGGGACATCTCCTGCAGCGACGCGGACCGGGACCATGCTCTGCGGTAAGCGCTGGAGGAACAACTCTCGCAACAGCTTCTCCTTTTGAGGGAGGTCCCGCATTGGCGGAGGTCCCGCCAATGAGCTGGCGCATGCGTAGTAGGAGCTGGGATGGGTGACGGTCACCGAGCTCTGTGGCCGTGATGAGCTGTTGGAGTCTGCTTTATTCAGGCTCGGACTTGCGGGAAATGATAGCTTCCTTCAACGTGTCGTAGGGATGACACGGGTGCGGCGAAACTAAAATATCTGCGAAGTCATCGGCCACGTCCGGAGGTAAGGAGGACACCAGGTGCCAGTACCTGGTCTGTTGGCTGGTGATTTGCCGTAGACGGAAGTGCGCCTCGACCGGTAGTAACCATTTGCAGGGGTTGTTTGGCCAAAATGGTGGCAGGTTGACGTGTTGGATCGCAGCCACCGCAGCACTGCTATGTCTGGCGTCTTCGTGGGCGTCAGGACCGGTAGGCTGGGTGGAAGACTCGGCGGGATCCATGCTCGCCGTCGACCCTGGGCGGACAGTTCTGATCGTTCGCGAGAAAACAACGCGAAAAGACTTCGCCGCGAAGACCTTGAAGTGCGTGGTGCCGAAAATGGATATCCTATGGAGCCGCTCCTCCAGCTGACGCTGTGACTGTGCCGCGTGTGGCGCGCAGGCCTGCGACGTTTTTGCAGCTGCATTTCTTGATAGATGAATGTTTTTGATTCGTCTTGTAAAGGAGGCAACAAAGGATTAGTTAATTAAAGTATTTTATTTATTTGGGCTTCCTTATTCTGCAAAATACCCATCAGAGGAAAAGTAAAACCGCACACGAGATTGAATTCTTACTCCGGCAGAATTTCTGCTATTCAGCAGCAACCAAACTTAGGGAGAACACGGCAGCGCGTAACAAGAACTGGCATCGCCGTATCGTCTGCTGTAGCGCCAAGCGGGGCGCGACCTTTTACGAACGTGAATTGGCTCGTTGTCAGCGAAAACTGCTCGACTTCTTAGCTTCGCCAAAAATCGGGAACATCATGCAAACGAAGTACAGCATTCGAGAAAGGAAAACTGACGAACACGCTGTTTCTTGGCCCACGCGGAGCAAATTTCGCTGCGTAACAGTCACATGGCGCCCGGCGCCATAAAAATCTCGTATGAAAATCTCGCCTCCTCTCGAGGTGCGAAATGTCGCGTGCTTTTTTTCTTCGTCTGCTGATAGGTCGGCGCTGTGTTTACATTCTTATTCCTTCGTTCTTAACGCGAGTGGCGTCTTATAAAGATGACGACGTCGTTGCCACTGATCACAATCATGTTGGTGGGCTATCGCGACGTCTCTGCGTTCCAGTCAAGGAGAATGAGGTACTGGGTGTCGTCCTCCGCGTTCTTGTATTCAGGGTCCGTCTTCTCGTACATAATCGGATATGGCACACTGCCTCCCAAACCTTTCCATCAGGACGTACCCGCCGTGGTTGCTCAGTGGCTATGGTGTTGGGCTGCTGAGCACGAGGTCGCGGGATTGAATCCCGGTCACGGCGGCCGCATTTCGATGGGGGCGAAATGCGAAGACACCCGTGTACTTAGATTTAGGTGCACGTTAAAAAATCTCAGGTGGTCCAAATTTCCAGAGTCCCCCACTACGGCGTGCCTCATATCGGATCGTGGTTTTGGCACGTAAAACCCTATAATTTTTTTTGTTCTTTCCATCAGGACGTCTCGGTTTAAACTCGTCATTAAAAAAAAAAAACAGTTGCAAATCATGACAATCCAAACAAGCGCGAGCGAGAGGTGACGCGAGTAGACGATAGTACGAAACGAGCGGTCGGGCGGGTCCGCATGATACCGCGCGCACGTCACTGAAGGGGCCGCTCTCATTGGCGTTTGCGGCTCGCGTCTTTCGCCGCCCGCTCCGCGTTCGCTCTTTCATCTTTCGCTGTGCTCGTGCGCTCGGTTACGCCACCTACTCCCGCCGCAGGAACGGGCGCCTATGAGGTGCGGTCTAAAATCATCTCATTTTAGAAACAGGTTAAAAAGGAAAGCGCCCCTTAGTCACCGTGCAGGTAACTCAAACTACTGCTTAAGCGTGGGCAGCGCTTGCTGTGTTAATCCAACTTCTTGTTTTATTTCAAAACGCAAACGGTCACTGCTACGTAATTTAGTTTTTTTCGACTTCTGCCGTCGCATAACCAATTTGTGTAGCAAACATTCAAATGCCTTCGGTAAATATAAATTGCAAGTTTTCAATTCGTGGGAAAAGCTGGAGACCAACTGCTTACATATACCGAAGCGAAATTTCAATCTGCGCGTCACCCACTGTCCAACGACTGCCTCCACCAGATGTCGCGTTGTAGCTATGGTGAAGAACTAGAGTGGCACAACGCAAGTTCCAAACTAACGGTTTATTAGGCGAACATATGCCCAGCGAAGGCAAGTAACATCACAATGATAGCGGCGAGCACATTCGTCGATAGTCGGAATCTGATATGCGGGTCAAGTGCGTTGGCTTTTATACATGAGTCGTCGAAGTTTCCAGCGTAATCGCTGGTGGCCACGTGCCTTTCAGAAAGTACTACACAATTCGTGTCGCGCATACAATCTGGTTATATAAGGTTCGATGACAACGGATAGGACCAGCGATAACATTCGGGCAACTTCTGAAGCAAGACCCGAACCTTTCGCTGAGCGACACAGATTAGCTCGAACAACGCACATTAGCTCTTGAAATACATTCACCGAAAACAAACAATTTATACGCGTGTCAGTTTATAGCGATGTATTGTGAATAGAAAATAAATTATCGGAAGTTCAACGCTCTGTTCTCTCTTCTGTTTCATCTGTTGTTCTTGCGCTGTTAATCAAAATTTTAAGCTGTGTTTTATCACCAAGCCCGATCTGACACCCTCCCAAAGCAAGGTGTACGGCAAGGTACGCAGTTTCAAAATGAGTACTGACAATAAGTGTAGTACGACACGGACTAGAAGGTACTTGTTTTTGTACACCTGCTGATAGGTGTGGAACCTTTCGGGGGCGCTAGTGACACTTCATGTAAGATGAGGATTAGAGGAGGAGGGAACGGGAAAGGGAGAATAGCACCAAGGTTGCCCGCAGCGACCTCGGCCTGCATTTCGTTACACGGCGCCCCAGAGGGAGCGCGCTATTGGGCCCACTCGAACACATTCTAGTAGAGTGAAGCAAGCAATCATGAAGCATGTGGCATTGTTATGCGTCGTACCCACTCTAAGAGAGCAAGGTAATCTTGTGATTGCGTACGTCCACGGTGCGTTGCAGGCACCGTCAGAAGTTTGGAAGAACAAAAAATAGAGAGGCAAGACGGAGAGTAAGAGAGGAAAAATTGTTGCGAGGCAGAAGAAACAGCTGATAAATGACGTGATGTTCAAGTTCCCCTAAGAGATTTCAGGGACCGAAGGCTTTTGTATTAATTTCCGCAACGGAAGCAGCCCCAAGACAAGACGTCAGGATGCGGGGAGACAACCAGCCTACATTGAGGAGTCGTCGTGGTGGGAACCGGAAGTGGCGTCCCGGAAGCAGGAAGCGGGAGAGAGACGAGCGACAGTTGATTTGCATGTCATTCCCCTCGGGAAAACCTCTGGTGCCCCGAAGGGGGGAACAAGGGCCCGGAGTGAGCAAAGAAAAATCCCACTTTCAAGCGTGGGGCGCCTTACGAGTGATTGTTTATACGGTAGGCTGCTTTATCATGCCTAAAATGCTACGGCTTTTTCTTTTAGGTGTCCGAAGGAGCAGTATTCCTGACATCGTGGCTCACTGTTGTACTCGTAGCAGAGTAGTATGCGTTAGTCTGATTAATTCTTTGTTCCCTCGAGAACGCTAACCGAGCACCACAAGCAAACGAAGACCACCTATTCGAAACGTGGGAGGCCAAGCTCGCCCTCGGGGGCCTGGATGACCAACGACAACTCGTCGCCAGGGCCAAGAGGGCAGCCGAAGCCAGAGGGTTCCTGGACTAAGGAACCTTCCCACCTCAGGGTTATACCGGGCCTCGCTCGGGACACTGTTTCAAGAATAAACGTTTTTCTCTCTCTCTCCCTCGAGGATGTCGATGAATGCACCGTTTGTCTATGTTGCCTTGAAATTTATGAAGGTAGATTGATTGATAATCGTTTGCAGAAAGTGGTGATGCCCTACGGTGTTTTTCTTTTGCTTCGAACTTCTCGGTACCAGGCTGCAACGTAGTCAATCTACTCTGGCATTTGATAAGGCATCGCAGTGCGAAAGGTACGGACGAAAGGAAAACGTAATTAAGACACACAGGCGCACTCTTACGCCATACTTTCTTTCATGTCTTTCGCGATACTTTACAAATCCTAGTGTCGAACACCCCGTATATACTCCAGTTAATAGTAAAATAAAACATATCGATAGCGTAATAGATAAAGTCGCAACAAATATAATCGTCAAAGCCCCCTTAAGACGGTGTAGGTATATATATTCGCTGTGGACGCAAGAAGGTGGTTTCATGGTTAAGATGTTCTTGGATGGAATGTGTTGCTAAAGGCGCAGTTCTTGCAGAATAGGATCGCAACCTTATGTCTGTGGTCAAAGCGTAATGAGACGTATTGTGAAGGAGAGACAAATTCGGCACGCAATGAATGGTGACAATATGCAGTGAAAAAGGCAAACGGCATCTCTTGTGGCGAGATGCGAGTGATGGTTGATGAAAAAAAAGATTTCCTATCGGTGACGCTTTAAGTTTAGGTAAAGTTATACAGAATATAACGCGTCGAGTTATTCTGGAACTTTTCAAGTGAGTAAATTAGATGGTCACGAAACGGGTCCCAAATCAGATCGTAATCCAGCTTCTATCGAAATATTAATTTATAAAGCAATTGTTTAAGGTTCAGAGGAGTGTGCCAGTAGTTATGGCGAAGAGTATGCGAGCATTTTACTAGCGCTGCTCATCATGGATTTGATGTGAGCGTTCCCCGTGAGGTTTGATGATATGATGGCTGTGATCATGTAGGCATCGCTGTAATGAGATAAAGGGTGCCGGGCGGTCTTTAAGTTGCATCAAGCAGCTTCTTGCCCTGCGTTCCTTCTCCCTGGCTGCTCTGTAGCTGTGAAAGAAATGACCATTTCATTTCATGACGCCAAGATATTTGAACGATGATATTGCTTCTAAAGGAGAGTTGTCAATGTAGTATGCAGTTTATTTTGGAGATGATAACATTAAATTTATTCGGGCTTAGTTCCATGCCCCAAGTTTCACACCAAGAGTATACAGCGTCAATGTCTGGTTGAAGGGCTACGATATCGTCTGCATCAATTATTTCGCGATACTTTACGCAATAATCGCCGACAAAGTGAATGAAACTTCACACAATAGTCAACGTCTAAGTGAATGTGAAACTAAACAAAGGAGAATAAATCCTTAAACTGGATGACAGAGAGCATGCGAGCCAAGTGCAGACCCTTGTAGTACATCAAACAGAGTGTACATGGCTCGGAGGAGAATCAGCATTATTAGCAGACGCCGATAATGACCTCCACCACCCCCTCTCGCCCCTATTCACAGACACGCACACATAATAGATTCAAGCCACACAAGAAGTTTGCAATCTAAGTTCAGTAAGTGCAACGAGAAGTTTATGGCACACTGATTTTGCAGTGTAAGAACAATTAATGAGAAATGTTATTTTCGCACCACTTGAAACGAGGACTAGAAACGACAGACACAAGCGCAAACTTTCAACTGGTTTAACCCCTGTAAAAACAATGTCACGGGGGCTGGTTGGCACTGCGGTACTGTGGCCCCAGGAGAGTGTTTTCACCTTGCGCCACTGTACATCGAATGGTTAAGTGAAATGCGACGACAGTGAAGCTCAAGTGACATCACGCGCAGAAGTTTGTCACTCATAAGGCAATTCCGTTCAATCTTGGCCGCCACCGTTGCATGATGAATCCATCGCGGATGCTCATATAAAAACACGAAGCGCACTGTCAACTGCGACGTTCAGCTTCGCGAGGGATTCGCACTTCCCGGACGACTATACTCTATTCTTGCAGATGGCTTCTCACCTCCAGAGATATATCGCTGTCGTCTTCCGAACAGAATCCGGCGATATTTTTCCTCTTCTCGTCTGCTGCCTTTCCTCTCCGCGCCTCTTCGACCTGGGTTATCATTGGTCCATAGCAGCGCGGAGACCTCAGGCAGCGCGCTCCCTTCGGCGCGAGAGAAAGTGGCTTCCACATCGCGCGATAGCGCGAAATTGGATTCAGGGCCACGGGATTACGTGACCTGCTCCCGATGTCTCTGTCGGCGTGGCTCGGATGAAAGTTTTGCTCGAGTTTCGCGCGCAGTCTCGAGTGCGTTCTGGGCCGCTTCCATCCAGACTACGCTGGATTCCTGCCGCGTGTTGGAAACTTGCGTTCGTGAAGGATGGATTTTGTTAGTTTAGGCCACGTTTTTGGTACAGGAGGATCGACGTTTGTTTCATTGTTTTTTTGCTCTCATGCTCTTTCGGCTGTGCTTGCCTCAAGAGCTGTGGAAGATCATTTCACAAGCGCATACACAGGAAGCCGCTGGAGGGCTCTGATCGGCAAAGGGATCTTCAATTCCCCTAACCCAGTGTCGAACGTGTTTTCACTTAGCTTTTCAACACGAAGACTCCGCAGCATTATTTTTTTACAACTCCAGTTACCCCCTTGAACAGCAAACTGAAAAACGCAGTTTACACGACTTGTATCGAAATATACCAAGTGATCGATGTTGTTTTGCTGATACAACTGTGAATTCACCACTCAGTCGCCAACTAGTAAGGACAGGGGATGACATACTTGTGGATGTGACCTTTCTGTGTTCTTCGCCCACCCCACCGCTCCAGTCATGAACATATGCTAACTTGGTTAAAACCCGTTCTTCTTCTTCTTTCTTGGGTTTTACATGCCAAAACCAGTTCTGATTATGAGGCACGCCGTAGTGGAGGGCTCCGGGTTAATTTTGACCACCTGGGGTTCTTTAACGTGGTTAAAACACGTTGGCGGGCTAGTTGTTCAGAATCCATGATGGAATGTGTAAGCGCGACTGAACGAGGACGTAGAAAGAAACAGACACACAGAGAGAGCGCTACTTTCAACTATAGATTTTATATTCGCACGCACCGATACCGAATGAGCGGAAGCGAAAAAGATAGAAAAGACAAAAAGGAGCATACAGTGTGGCATATCCATGAACCGTACACATGTCTAAAGCATTCATTCATTCACAAAACTTTATTAGAGTCCTGAAGCTCGGTTTTCTCAGACCGAGGCGGGCCGCGTCCACGTCAGCACCGTCAGGCCGAGCCTCATGGCGCAATCGTGGACCCTCTGGACAGCCCGTAGCTGATCTTGATAAGAAGAGCTTGACATCGTCTTGTGCCAGTAAAGCTATTTTCCGTCGGGGTCGGCAAGAGTCGCGGGACAGCCCGCCAGCATGTGTCTGGTTTCAATGATGCCATCGCACACGTTACATTCTTTCCTAATTTCTCTTTCGGGGTGAATTTTATTTACGAAATAGGGAGTTGGGTACGTCCCGGTTTGCAGTAAACGTAGCATGACTGCCTGAGCCCTGTTCAAGTTTACGTGTGGCAGTGGGAATCGCCTACGCCCCAAGTAGTAGTACTTAGTTATGTCGTTGTAAGTTAGTAAATGATCTTTATGATCTCCGGAATGGTAGTGGGCGTCGGGTCGGTTCTGACCGGCACGGCAAGCAAGTCCTCGTGCCAGGTCATTCGTCACCTCGTTGAGGTTGAGCCGAGCCTCGTCCACTTGTCCCATATGTGCAGGAAACCAGCGGATTTCAGTTTTGATAGTTTCTACCTTGTCGATAATTTTAGCCGCAGTCCCAGCGACATAGCCTTTGTCAAAGCTCTTAATTGCTGCTTTTGAATCGCTATAAATGAAAGACCATTTACGGTTCCTGATGGCAGAGCAATCGCGGCTTGCTCCGCTGCCGTGGAATCCTTAGTGAAGATGGTGACGGCGTCCCGTACCTCTCCCTGGCTGTCGACCACCACGGCCGTGTAGGCCTCTTTGCCTTTGACCCAGGCAGCGTCTACGAGGGCCGCCTGTTGTCCTAGCTGTTCAATTTCTTTCAACAAAGCTTTCGCTCTCGCTTTTCCCCTGCTAACATTGTGTTCTGGGTGCATGTTTCTCGGGAGGGGGGTGGTTCTGATCCCGTCTCTAAGGTCCGCGCTCAACTCTACCTCGGCCTCCTTCAGGTTCCTCGATCTATTGGGGTCTGTCCCTATTGCTTTGAGTATAAGCCTGCCCGCTCGCGTTTTCTAAAGCATGATCAAAAAAAAAAAAAAAACAGTGCAAAAGTTACAGCGATAAGCCTAGGTATCATATCTCTTTTTCAGTTAGTGTCACTGAAGGCTTGCTGACGCACCTTTCTCCTAATTTTGCAATTTCATAGGTCTCCACAATCTCCCTTGTCATCCTGCTATAAGCCCTATCCAAAACAGTCGTATCTTTAAAGATAGGTTTGCAGCCACTGCAGTCTCGGCAATGAATGCTCAAATGACCCTACATTAGTGTGGTGACGGTATATTGATGCTATTTTAGTCTCTCGTTGATACTTCTGCCAGTTTGACCAACATACGTTCTTTTGCACGAAAGCAGGATGGCATAGACAACGTTATGAGTGCAGGATACAAATTCTTGGCGATGTTGAGTAGAACACCGCGATCGTCTGGTTATTCCCTGAATTAACCTGCTTGCGTAGCTTCTGTAGACGCTCAGGGGCAGAGAAAACCACGTCCACACCCGATTTTCCTGCTATTCTTTTGAGGTTATGCGAGATACAATGAAAGTAAGGTGCCACAGCGACTTCCTTTGCTCTAGCAGTGTTAATGATTCCCTTTTATGCGTTTTTATACTTTCTGCTCAAGCTCTCCGCGGCCGAGGTGAGCATCAAAGGGAAGCAGTAACACTGCTAGAGCAAAGGAAGTCGCTGTGGCACCTTACTTTCATTGTATCTCGCATAACCTCAAAAGAATAGCAGGAAAATCGGGTGTGGACGTGGTTTTCTCTGCCCCTGAGCGTCTACAGAAGCTACGCAAGCAGGTTAATTCAGGGAATAACCAGACGATCGCGGTGTTCTACTCAACATCGCCAAGAATTTGTATCCTGCACTCATAACGTTGTCTATGCCATCCTGCTTTCGTGCAAAAGAACGTATGTTGGTCAAACTGGCAGAAGTATCAACGAGAGACTAAAATAGCATCAATATACCGTCACCAGACTAATGTAGGGTCATTTGAGCATTCATTGCCGAGACTGCAGTGGCTGCAAACCTATCTTCAAAGATACTACTGTTTTGTATAGGGCTTATAGCAGGATGACAAGGGAGATTGTGGAGACCTATGAAATTGCAACATTAGGAGAAAGGTGCGTCAGCAAGCCTTCAGTGACACTATGTTAAAAAGAGATATGATACCTAGGTTTATCGTTGTAACTTTTGCAGTGTTTGTTTTGATCATGCATTAGATATGTGTACGGTTCATGGATATGCGCCAGTGAATGTTCCTTTTTGCCCTTTTTGTCTTTTTCGTTTCCACTCGCTCGGTATATATCTATCGTTGCGTGCGAAAATAAAACTATAGTTGAAAGTAGCGCTCTCTCTGTGTGTCTGTTTCTTTCTACGTCCTCGTTCAGTCGTGCATATACATTCTATCACGGATATGCCAACTACTGCTTTCCCGGCCCTGATATTCTGGAGTTTGCTTCCCGTGACTCACTGGGGTTTACAGCTGAACCCCTGGTTTTCGATACTAACAATTTGTGTTGGTTATATATAGCCTCCCAGCGCAAAAGGACCTGATAGTACATGTTTATATAACCCAAACTGAAGGATCGGAAAAACTTTTTTTTTTAATCACTCACACGATGTCAGGCCTCCAAGCAAAGCTATGGTTGCTCAGTGGCTATGGTGTTGGGTTGCTGAGCACGAGGTTGCGGGATCGAATCCCGGCCACAGCGGCCGCATTTCGATGGGGGCGAAATGCGAAAACACCCGTGTACTTAGGTTTCGGTGCACGTTAAAGAACCCCAGGTGTTCCAAATTTCCGGAGTCCCCCACTACGGCGTGCCTCATAATCATATCGTGGTTTTGGTACGTAAAACCCCATAATTTAATTTTAATTCCTAAAGCAGAATAACTTCAACAATGACATGGCCAGAATGATGCGAGGTGTTTCCTTGGCACGATGTTGGCAGCTGTTGCTGAATCGCTTTTGCAAGACATAAAACCACGCTGAAAAGCAGATTAAGTCATTCGAAAGGGCGAGGTAGAAAGTGATGCCGTAAGATCACTGTTATTCCGCAATGTCGAGAAAGTAGGTTGTATTTTGGTCCACATTTACTTGGCGCAGTAGGTAGTCGAAGGCAGGCCTTCCAAAACGCCTCTACGTCCCTCTGTCGGGCGAGCCCCCGGCGGTATTAGTATTCAGGCAGACCATGAACTTGAAAGAATGCCTTCGTCGATGTGCCTAACTTAACGTTTATTTAGGCACACATCGAAAGCAAAGCAACTAATGCAGAAATCATAGAAGTTTATTTTTGTAAGTGAGCGAATGGCTTTCTTACCCCACAAAGTTATCCACGAAATTTAGTGGATCAGTAAAATGCATTGGATAAACCAGCAATAAAGATGACATGCTGAAGAGTTTCATGTTGTTTTGATGAGTAAAGATGGCATGCTGAAGAGTTTCATGTTGTTTTGATGATTAAAGCATGATGTAGCGGGGTACAACGTTTTTGAAGGAGTGAAGCCAAATATTTCTAGCAGGTACAGTAAAGTCTTCATTTTTTTATACAGAAGCTTTCCTTTCATTGTGCTCTGTCTCGCAAGAAGTCAATACCGAGTGTCACTTCATGTGTCACTTAGCATGCATTGCAAATTCGGCATGAAAAGCTGCGTCTTTATTCTTTATTCAAGAATTACTCCGCATTGCCCGAAGGCATTGTAGCAGGGGGGTTACAGGAGGGAAATAACAAAATCTTCATTTGTACAGCACACTTGCTCTTCACACAGCTGATTCCACTGCACAATAGTTTTGGCAAAAAAAAAAAAAAAGGAATCCGCAAGCAAGTTCGTCCTGGTATGGTACTCGCAGATTTAAAAAGAATGGTCATTACGCCTAGAAACATAATGTGGTTGTTTCAAGTAGCTTTCCCTGCTAATTCCCAGTATTATTTAATATGACATATAAAATCTTTAGTCTCAACTTTTTCCGCCGAGAGGAAAGCAGTTCCCAATTCAATTCACGTTTCATTTCAGTACAACTTTCTTTCCGAACCTAGCAGCTCCGTTTTGTATTTTTTGCAGTTGATCAATCAAGTTTATCAATCAAAGGGGTACATCATGGAATGATCTACCCCCGTAAATAATTAACAAACGAGGCCCTATTTTCTTTAAACTTGCGTTGAATCATAGGATGCAACATTGCAATTCTGCCATTGTGCTTGCATAAGAGCATTTTATTGTTTTGTAATGATGCCTGTTTATTTTTTCAACATGTATTGTGCATTTTTGATGTATTGTGTGCTTTTGTCAGTTTATTATTGTATACTTTACCACTTCTAAATATGCATTCTTCGTTATTCGCTATATTTTTTTTCTGTGCGCCTTACTCTATAATGTGCTAAGATCTACATTGAGGGTCATAAAAATGAATGAATGAATGAATGAATGAATGAGAAGGTCATGCTAATGAGCATGTGTCATGAGGTGCACGCGCTTCCTTTGAAAAGAAACGAGGACGATCATGACGATGAGAAAGACACGAGCATGATCGTGCAAAGTGACAGGCAAGAAGTCATGAATGAGAAAGAACAAACGCCGGATAGCCTCGTCGCGCCAGAATGGAATGGAGAAGTGGCGGCATTGTGAGACGAGTCTATTTCTGTGTCCGTGTTTTTTTGTTTTGCGCATAACCATTTCCTTTGCAAGTATGAGCCAACTCGCCCAGCAGAAAGTTTTACTGAACGCCGAGAGAAGCAGCAGCGGAAGAAACAGCGCGATGGTTCCTGAGCCTGCATTTAGAGCCTTCGGAGTGTCCAGCTCTCCACACAGCCTCACTGCACATTCCTGACCCTACCTTCCTGCTCCTTCTTTCCTCGACGTCTGGCCGGCTGTCGGCAGCTGAATACCTCCGCCCGCTCGGCGCCTGCGCCACCATGGTTGTTCGGTGTGGGACACTCCACACGGAACCATGGTGATAGGTGAACTTTCATGATTTATTTATGTAGCATGTAGACAAATTTTTGACTTTATATCAAGAGCCAGGTGTTGCTAAACCATATTTTATTTGAGTTGTACGTGTTTGAAGTATTCTAAAGCGTCTTGTGTGTTTGTGTGCGACGGAGGGCCTTTATCACCTTTATTTTCCAAACCTGCTTGTACTGAACAAGTGCAAGAGTTTCACCGTACTGCTACGGCAAAACTACCCACACTGGAACAACGCGTTTTTTCCTGACACTACCATCTTATTCAATGACCTAAGAAATAGTTCTTACTTCATGATCATTAATGCATACAGCTCTGTTAGTTACGAGGTCACTAGTGCGGAGTTCCTCATGTAACTGTTCACGACCCTCAACACTTCTATTACTCTATATGCTGATGACTCAAAGCTATGGAAGTGTGTCGACAGCATTACTTCTTTATTAAGTGCTGGAGTTTGACATGCCAAACCACTATGTGATGAGAGAGGTACTGTAATGGGGACCCCGTAACAATTCTTACTCCCTGGGGATCTTCACCGTGCACCTAAATGTAAGTACACAGAAGATTTGAATTCTGTCCCCATCGAAATGCGGCTGCCGTGAACAAAATCAAACCCGCGACCTCGAGCTCAACAGCGCAATGCCACTGGGCTACCGGGGAGGGTGGCGGGCAGTGTTTGCAACTCTACTGGCCTCTAAGAAGATCTTATTTCACTTTCAAGCTAATCCACAGACCCCAAGTAAGCCGTTGTTGAATGCTTCTAGAACTATGGTATATGTTACTCGCTGAAAACACACAATGTGCAATTTTCGTATACGGTTTGTGGTGCTCCAATGGCTAGGATCGGCGAACTTAAAGAAGACCTTGGTGTGTACTCGGACAAAACACTGTGCCTCTCTCCACCTGTTAGATATATAAAACAACATGCTCTTCGAACTCTTGCCATTCTTCGTCGAATATTTCATCACTTACATTGTCTTCCTGCCTTTATAGATCTCTATACAGCTACGTGCCTTTCGTTACTCTTTCTCTGAGACAGCGCGAGTAAACTACGACGCAGATCAGACGCACGAAAATTGACAATACGAGCGTTGACTAACAACTGATCACTTATTCAGCAAACGAAATGTGCTTCTTGATGAATAATCAATGAGTTGTTCAGGATGAGTTCGGGAAGGAACATGTGCCTCCTGAATAAACGATCAGTTATTCAGCGCTCGTATTGCCGTTTTTGCGCGTATTCTTTGTGTTGTTGTTTGTTCAGACTCGGTTAAGGGAATGAATGCATACTAATAAGCTCAGACCAATGTCTTCTGCTACTAGAGTACTCTGTAATTCGGAGCAGGCAGTGCAAATCTAATTCTGACTTTATAGAGCCCGTCCAGAGTAATCTGCCAATTTTCATATGTACTATACCGCGACAACAGTTAGGTGCTTGAAATCGAGTTGGCCTGGTATGTTCGGGTGCCCAACCATTCCAACTACTCTGACGACGACCAACCACGACATTTATCGTCGTTAGGTCACGTTGTCATCCCAAGCTTCACCATTGCCCGCAGGGTGAAAAAAAAAAACTTCTCTAACGCCGCCTTCACAGAGATTTGAACCCACGCAAATGAAGCAGGGAAGCCAACCACTGAGTTAGCGCGCAACAACAGTGCCAAGCAATCAGTGCAATGCTTCACACAAACTGAGAGCAGTGGCGTTTGTGCATGTATTTCGGAGGTCAGAACGAGCGATATTGTAGTGCACGAGTGCTACATTGCGTACATCGCGAAAAAAAAAAGCGAAAGCTTGCACTAGGCCGCGCAAAGCTCAAGACACAGCGAAGCTGGCCGATTGATTGCGTACCGACCAAGAAGGTTTAAAATGTATTAGGGAGCCTACATGCAACGCCATTTTAAAACGGCGTGCATGTAGGCTTAAATCTCGATAGTACCGATATCCTCTTCATGCATGCAGTAGGCTCACTGCGCGTTGCATAGCGCAGCTTGCAACACGGACACCGCGTTACAATGCCGACACCGCGTTCCACCGCGTTGAAATGCCAACAACGCGTTCCAGTAGACCCGCTTCGCGAATGTGTGTCTCTCTGTCTCTCTCGGACTTACGGCAGTCACTGCGCGTTGCATAGCGCAGCTTGCAACACCCACACCGTGTTCCACCGCGTTGGGATGTCGACAATGCGTTCCAGAAGATCCGCTCCATGAATGCGTCTCTCTCTCACTGTCATTTTCTTTATTTCTCTCCCGAACATACCACGTAAATCCTCTTCTTCACCTCGCAGAGCATTGGCACGAGTGCGTGCGAACGCACCAGCTGTGGACGAAGACGACGACGCTCGGACGCAATGATATGGTTCGCATAAATACGGCTTCTGCAAGCGTGGCTGCATAGCCTTGGATAAAAGCGGCTATCCAGCGGCACGGCCGGATAAAAAAAAAAACACCGCATATCCACGGGGTGAATGATGATGAGTGGGCGAAGCTCCGGAGGGAATCATCGGTAAACCATGAATCTTCCGTGTAATTCGCCCAGTCTCGCCGCACTAAATCGAACGATTGACTTCCACCAATGACACGCGCCATATGTGACGTCATTCCTATTTTATAACAGCGCCCTTCATTATAATTGCACCATCTCCCGCTTAAGGGGACGCTAGCACAAACGCGTTAGAAACGTGCAGTACTCTAAGGGGAAGAGGCCACAGCGTCTTACGCAGCCGTTTACACATGCCGGAACGTGCACCACGTTTGCCGACGCCATCAGCGTTTATGAATACGGGGGTAAGGCGGAGGCCCACAGCGTCTTACACCAGCTTCTTGCACGGGCCGTAACGCGCTAGCACAAACGCGTTAGAAACGCGCAGTCTTTCGTTAATGTTGGGTATTTATTGCCATCGGGGTGCGTCTATCCATGCGCGCTTCGTGGCGTAGTGGTTAGCGCCACGCGTTCAGAAGCGAGGGGTCCCTGGTTCGATTCCGCTACGGCCACAACTCTCGGAATTTTTTTTTCTCATAAAAGTAGACGTGGCTACCTACTACGACGACTACTACTACAGAGGAGGGACAGACCCACACCCTAAGGAGCTTCGCCCCTAAAAAAAAAAAAGATTTTTTTTTATCCAGCGGCCGTGGTAGTGGTTACAACGCTCGCCTTGGGACCGTGGGTACGCGGGTTCTAATCGCGCCTCGGCGAGAAAGTTTATTTTGACGCGACAACGTTTAGGGCCCCTTGTCGCAGAAAATCCGGCGTCGGCGTCGGCATTGGCGCCCACGGCTGACAAATTCATCCCCAACCACGCAGGCCCTCCAAATATATTTTACCATAAAAGTTGCCACACATTGTCTTGGATTCTTTACAAAGTTATTCCTCGGAACTTTGAGAGGGACAGCCCACAAACAACTGTCATGAAACAAAACACCGACATCGCATGCCTTTTATGCTAAATCTTCTCAGGCTGAAATATTAAAGGTGGAAACAATCAAAGGCCGGCCCACGAAAGAGGCCGTGCTTCTACCAGAAAGCGCGCCTTCGTGCATAGTGCTCACCGTCAGCGTTTCCCGGTAAACGTTACGGTTACATAAGCTGTAGTTCCCGGGAAGTGTGAGAAACAGTCAAGGATCTTTCAATGCTATCGCGTTCCACCCTTGAAGGCGAAGCTTAAGCGTCCTCCAACTTTTAGGGGCGAAGCACCTTAGGGCCGAGCCTTGTCCCCCCCTCGTCGTCGTCCGTAGCTCTGATTCGCATGGAGTCCGCTAGGCGTTTTGCAGCCGCTTCCCGCGCTCTCGCCGCCTCTGGGTCCGCTTGCCGGCGTCGGGGGATTCAGGGTTAACCGAATGATCCCCCGGTGCTTCGCCCACTCATCATCATTCACTTCGTGGATATGCGGTGATTTTTTTGGAGCTGAGAAGACGCCATCCACTTCCATCTTACGGGCCATTTTATTTAAACCATATGACACCCGATGCATGTAAGGCCCAGCCTTCTTTCTACTTTCGCGAATGCGCTGGCACGTGCCACCCGTTTCCCTTAGCTTTTTCAGCGCATTTTCCGCCACTGGCAGAAGTACGTGCTGTCGTCTTTCGTGACCGTGTCAATTCAGTGCTATGACCTCAATTACTGCAACGAACCAATTAGGCCAAAAATTTGTACTACTGAAGCTTACAATAAATTTGCAGCAACAAAGCTTTGCCATGTATTGCGCATTATTCACTCTGCTAGGTTGTACGTACAACGCTTTTATTGAAATTTCGATCCTTTTGTGTGGTCTTGGACTTTTGATCCTAAGAGACGTGACAATCGTTCCAGGGTAGTTTGTGCGGTGAATTGTGCGACCGGCTTTGAACGTTGTAGCGCGTAGGGTCGCGTTATTGCGCGAATTTTCTTAGTTCACTCTTTTTGTTTCTTCTATCACCTTTTATTCCCTTTACGCTTTTCCCCAGTGCAGGGTAGCCAGTCGGTATTTACACTGGCTAACCTCCTTGTCTTTCTTTCCCTTTGTTTCTCTCTCTTAAGATAAACGCATCTCTGTATATGGCAAATAGCTTTCCGATTCCAATTTTTTTTCGCGATTAGTTCGCATCCCATAATTTGGTCATTCTTGCAGGTTCAGTTTGCTAATCCCGGACCTGATTTAGTTGTATCTTCAAATTTTGCTCCATCTCCATATCCTTGTTTGCGGGAGTTCACGCATGTAGTTCTTTTCTTTAGAGTCCGGTTTTCAATCGAGTACTTTTACACACTGTTGCGCACGACACTATACCAACACTTATTCTTCATGCTTTTCCGCTTTCATGCTTCGTGCTTTTCCGCTCTCTTTTATCACTTAGTTACGTCGGGTTTGCAGGTCACGATGTACTGAAAATATTCGCAAAATGTATGCGTCCTCTAACATAAAAACCTTCCTTATAAATTCCATTCTGAAACCTTGCCGCTGAGAAGGCTCCTGCAAAAAAATGTATTTTCGTTGCTTCAGTTAACTGTTGTCTGTTTGATGTCCCGGATACCATTGAATATTGTTTTATTAGCTGCAAGAACGGCATCCTGCTTCGTGTTATTCTCCAAGGAATTCTAAAGGGATTCAGCAAGTACGATACCTGTTCTCAATTCCTCGCGAAGGCGTACCATTTGATATTTCTTTTCCTCGTGGGAATGCACAGCTTGTGGAAAACGCGTATGCAGGATCCCAATGCTGAACAGACCATTTCTTCTAGAATGCATTGTACTCGAATGGTTATCCATCTAAAATATGTGTATGATGAATGTGACATTAGATCGGACTGGTCAAATACCTATGCACTTCACCTATCATAGTGAAGTGCATAAGCTTATCAAATTTCTGGTGAGCAATGTCTTTTTGAAGAACTCTCTGGAAATGTGAACAACGTATTTCAGGGTGGCCCTTGAATGTGGACGTGGTGCCAGGTACAGTTAATGTGACTGGTGTGCATATGTAGCGTTTGCATCATTGCCTCATAGTCTCTGTTATTATGAATGCCAATAGTTTTGGTATAATGGGACACTACTTGTTCGTAAGATATTGGGCACGGTTATGAATGATAAAACTACGCGTGAAATTATAGAAGCGGAAGAAATCTTACGCTATAAGACACCTGTATGAGCACCCCTTCACTTGGACTATTGATAAAGGACTTGATTAATTATGGGGTTTTACGTGCGAAAACCACGATCTGATTATGAGACACGCCGTAGTGGAGGACTCCGGAATAATTTGGACCACTTTTGTACCGACGTGGGAGCGGCCCGGTACGTGCTGATGCGCGTCCTGGGGGACCGTAATAAAGTTTTATCATACCATACCTGGGGTTCTTTAACGTGTTCCTAAATCTGAGTACACGGGTTTTTTCGCATTTCGCCCCCATCGAAATACGGCCGCCAGGGCCGGGATTCGATTCCGCGACCTCGTGCTCAGCAGCCCAACACAGCCACTGAGCAACCACGGAGGGTAATAAAGGACTTTACTTCTTGTGCATTTCTAATAACTAAAATCTGACCCCGTGCTACGAAAGATGATGAATTTCTGGAGTTGCCACCACATTTATCTTTTTTTGTTCTTTTTTCTGATGCTATTATTTTATGTGCTCTCCTTACTATAAATATCCGTTCATCAGCATTAAAACTGATTTGTTAGTTAAGCTCTCATGGTGTCTGTTCTTTAACGTTTCTTGCGTCCTCGGTCTTCTCTTCGCTGCTGCCTTAGTAATAAATACCACGAAAGAGAAAAGAAAATCGATTAGGGGCTCCACGGCAAACATTCAGTTCGCCACTGGTGTGAGCCGCGTGAGAGTAGGAAGTTACATTTTTATTTTTTACTTAACTATATCCTTTTTTTCTGTTTTAAAACGATATTGATGGTCTTCCATATTTTTTTATTGCGTTCGCGCATTTTAGGTTGCGGAAGTTCGGTTGGGTTAGGTTAGTGACCGGACCGAACATGTTAGCAACTAAACGCCGCTATGACAAGCCCCTTATATTTGGCGACTGCACTGTCATGACGGGGCCCCTCGCTATGGCAAGTACATTATCATGACGGGCCCCCTAAACGCAGTGACTACCTCGAGGAAAAGAGCAGGCAAGCCAAAATGAGACCGTGCGCTTCACCGCGGGAGTGTGATTCTCTCGTAGTAAATGAGCTCAGGGGTGAAGGGGAATTAACTGAACTCTGCTGTCATTCTAAATCATTCTTTTTCAAGCACTGTTTCTGCCGTTAAAGTTGCGTTTTTGCATCTAGTACTCCGAGGTACACTAAGGAAGACATGAGGACGAGTGCTCGTCCAGGTGAGCTATCGTCCTGTCGTTTTTCTTGGCTTCGTAGCACAGTAGACTTCACTTATACGGAACTGGAAGCGACAGAAAATAGAGTTCCGTTTATCAGGAGTTTCGTATATGCGAAGAACGGAGAAATTACAAAAAAATATATATTTTATTTCTAAAGCGTAGAGTGTTTTATTTCACTGCGGTGGAAAAAAAAAAGACGTTATCCGTATTCTGCTTGGAGTATCACAGCGTCTTTCTCAACACGTATTCATGCGCTCTCGGTTTTTCATTGTTGCCATCACGATGCACAAAGGAACACCAAAAACTACGCAACGTGACCACGAAAGCGCAAACGACTGATACAGTGAATTTTCCTCACTATTTGAGATCTCGATTTGAAACTCTTGTCAGTCTAATCCTGTTTCATATGAAGTATGACAGCCGATAGGTAGGTGCAGTTTCGGTTACAGCTCCGTTTAACCGGAGTTCACAAAACATTCATGAGGTGGATGACCAGCGCAGCTGTTGAGCGCACGACACAGTGGTGACACAGACTTTTGAACAAAGGTACGAACATAATTGTTGTTCTGATCGGTGGTCATTGTGACGATAAATACACACACACATTCGCGTATCCCCCTCTGTTTAAACGCGACAGCGTTCAGGCCACCATGTCGCAGAAAATCGGCGTCGGCGTTCGTGTCGGTGTCGGCTTCGGTGTTGGCGTTTAAGCATCGGCTCCTGGTGGAAATAATCATACCGAACCACATCATCCCGAACCACCCCGACCATACAGGCCCCCGCGTGGCGCCAGGCGTTAGTGAACAAAAATTGAATTTTTCAAAGTAAAATCCGTCAGAAAAATTGTAAAGTATGACTTAACCACAACCTACAGGCGTGACAGCGTCGGATTGTAATTTTGATATATGAGAAAAAAGCCTGTTAAGCTGCCACAAATCTTTGAAAGCTATCGCGCACCACTACTTAAGGCGACGTTTAAGCGTCCTCCAAATCTGATGGTGTTTCGCTGTACTTTGGTTCTAGGCAACATTGAGGGGAATGTTGAAAACCGATCCTTTCTAAATTTTGGACACGCGCGCGCTTTGAGGCAACAGCAAACAATTAATAAAATAATTAAAAGGGGTCTAGGGCCTTCACATTTTGATATCATCATCATCATCATGTGCCCATATTTATGTCCACTGCAGGACGAAGGCCTCTCCCTGCGATCTCCAATTACCCCTGTCTTGCGCTAACTGATTGCAACTTGCGCCTGCGAATTTCCTAACTTCATCGCTCCGCCTAGTTTTCTGCCGTCCTCGACTGCGCTTCCCTTCTCTTGATATTGATATAAGACGGGTTTAATTGCTCCTGTAAGAATGTCTTCCCAACAGTGCATTTGTGTTTAAAAGTGAAGCTGACTTTAAGGGGATCAGTGTAAGCTTGGTCTTTCTAAGCTGGCTTTCCACATTGTGTTGTGCAGTGAAGCCTACTCATAAAGAAAAATATGATGCGAACGGAGCCCGTTAACGCTATCGCATTCCACTCCTAAAGGCGAAGCTTAAGCGTCCTCCAATTTTTATATCTATCCGTCCCGTAAGGCGGACATACCCCCTTAAGCAATGGCTCATACCCCGGTAAACGCGGCCTCCTCGTAGCGACGACAGAAGTGAAATTCTACGCTTGAACGACGAGCGGCAATGGAGCCAGATGTGGAAGACGACCAACGTATGAGGGCACGAACGTTCGCACAGTTGCGCCGAGGGACGCCAACACTTTACCCTTGGTCGCCTTATCAGGCGCGCACAACGTCACACACTACGTCATATATTCACAGAGACACCTCGTTTTAGACACAGGTGGCCGTTAAACCGATCTCCGACGCGAGTGGCGATATGCGCTTGCTCTCTTGCTGTTGGCTCTCTCACTTTTTAGGGAAGAGTTTTTCCGCGCGGACGCCATCAAATGCCGAATCCTAGCGATAGACAGCGTCGCTCTAAAAAGAAGGGGGCCAACCAAAGTTGGTACCCTGGTCCCGTTTATCCGGCATTTCCCTTTAATTAAGCGAGTTTCATTTATCCTGAGTCCACCGAACTTCAGGCTCGATTTCTTGTTTCGTGAATATGTACCAACTCAGCCAGCAACTTACTGTGGTAGTCGTCATACCGAAGCCATGCTGAAAATTTATTTGATAAGAAAATCACCCCCTCACCAGAACAGGAATTGGCCTCCCTGGTGCAGTATTCGGCCACTACCTCCCTCATGGCTCCTACAATTAGCCCATGGCCGGCAGTCCCCAGCGGCTGCGGAGCACCTGACCAAGGCGGCGGTCAGACCTGCGATGCGGCAGAGGGTGCTAAAAATCTCTGGGTCCGGAGAGGCCGCCATTGGAAACTGTACATAGCAACGTTCAACACGCGCACCCTCTCGAGTGAGGCTAGCTTAGCAGGACTATATGAGGAATTACCAGGCATTGCCTGGGATATTATTGTCCTTAGTGAGGTTAGAACTGGTGAGGCTTATGCAGTGCTGACTAACCGCCACGTCCTCTGCTAGAGAGCTTTTCTAGATAAGAGAGAATTCAGGGTAGGATTTCTAGTCCATAAGGACCTAGCAGGCGAACATTAATGAATTCTACAGCATTAATGAGAGGGTAGCAGTCGTCGTAATGAAGCTGAATGGGAGCTATAGAATGAAGGTAGTACAAGCATATGCCCCAACCTCTAGTCACGATGATGAAGAAATAGAACAATCTTATGAAGATGTTGAATTAGCTATGACAAAAGTGCAAACTCAGTATACTGTAGTCATGGGCGACTTCAATGCAAAAGTAGGGAAAAAGCAGGCTGGTTAGCAAGCAATTGGCAACAACGGCATCGATTCTAGGAACGCTAGAGGAGAGATTTTGGTAGAATTCGATGAAAGGAACGGGCTCCGAATAATGAATACCTTTTTCAGGAAGCGCAGCAACAGGAAGTGGACCTTGAAGAGCACTAATGGCGAACCAAGGAACGAAATAGGTTTCACACTCTCAGCCGATCCCAGCATAGTGCACGATGTAGAAGTATTAGGTAGGGTAACGTGCAGTGACCATAGGTTAGTGAGGTCTAGGATTTCTCTCAATTTGAAGAGAGAGAGAGTGAAATTAGTCAAGAGGAAACAGGCCAACCTAGAGGCAGTAAGGGTAAAAGCAGACCAATGCAGGCTGGTGCTTGCAAACAAATATGCAGCTTTAGAAAAGGAAGATAAAGGCAACATAGAGGTAATGAATGAAACCGTAGCTAGGTTGATCTCAGAAGCAGTAATTGAAGTGGGAGATAGGGCACCAAGGCAACCAGTAGGTAAGCTCTCCCAAGAAACAAAGGACCTAATAAAGAAACGACAGAAGATGAAAATGTCCAACTCAAGAGATCAGATAGAATTCGCTGAACTCTAAAAACTAATCAACACGGAAAAAGTAAGGGATATTCGAAATTATAACATGGGAAAGATTGAGGAAGCCGTAAAATATGGACGCAGCATGAAATCAGTAAGAAGAAAACTAGGCATAGGACAAGGCAAGATGTATGCACTGAAAGATAAGCATGGTAGTATCATCAGCAATTTCGATGACATAGTAAAAGCAGCGGAAGAATTATATACTGACCTGTACAGTTCCCAGAGCAGCCAAGCTACTTTCATTCAAAATAGTGATGAACAGGATACAGAGGCTCCTTCTATAACTAGCGCTGAAGTTAGAACGGCCTTGAAAGACATGACCAAGGGAAAAGCTGCTGCAGAAGATGGAATAACAGTCGATTTAATCAAAGATGGAGGAGATATCATACTTGAAAAGCTTGCGGCCCTTTATACACAATACCTCACAACTTCAAGTGTACCAGAGAGCTGGAAGAACGGCAACATTATACTAATCCATAAGAAGGGAGACGTTAAAGAATTGAAGAATTATAGACCCATTAGCTTGCTTTCAGTATTGTATAAAATATTCAACAAGATAATTTCGAATAGAATGAGGGCAACACTTGACTTCAGTCAACCAAGAGTACAGGCTGGCTGCGGGAAGGGATATTCTACGATGGATCACATCCATGTCGTCAATCAGGTAATAGAGAAATCTGCGGAGTACAATCAACCTCTCTATATGGCTTTCATAGATTATGAAAAGGCATTTGATTCAGTAGAGATGCTAGCAGTCATAGAGGCATTGCGTAATCAAAGAGTACAGGAGGCATACGTGAATATCTTGGCAAATATCTACAAGCATTCCACAGCTACCTTGGTTCTCTACACGAAATGTAGAAAGTTACCTATCAAGAAAGGGGTCTCTCCAATGCTATTCACTGCATGATTAGAAGTATTCAAGCTCTTAGACTGAGAAGGCTTAGGAGTGAGGATCAACGGCGAATATCGCAGCAACCTTCAGTTTGCAGATGACATTGTCCTATTCAGCAACTATGGGGACGAATTAAAACCAGTGATTGAGGACCTTAAGCGAGAAAGGGTAAGGATGGGGCTGAATATTAATATGCAGAAGACAAAGAGAATGTTCAATAGCCTGGCAAGGGAACAAGAATTCAAGACCGCCAGTCAGCCTCTAGAGTCTGTAAAGGAGTAAAGGAGTTATCTAGGTCAATTACTCACAGGCGACCCTAATCATGAGAAAGACATTTACAAAAGAAAAAAAATTTCGCAGTTTCGCCCGAAAGGCGAAACATCAATTGCGATAGCAAATTAGTAGAGAGCTATTCGGAGTAGGGATAGTAGTTTTATCGGCTGCATAAACTTGGACACATTCACTTACTAACTGAATTAACAAGCGTGGTGTCAGCGCGCACAAGCACAATCTCGATGACCACAGACAACCACTGTCAAAAATCTGGCAGCAAGCGCAGCCGCCGCAGCGAGCGAAGGTTCGTGCGGTCTATCGCTTCAACGGAAACTGAGCGGCCGAATGCACAGCGCATACAAAGGTCAGAGCCGTATGGAGATCGCTTGCAAGGAACGGCGCGCGGGACAACACCGGCAGCCCGTACCGGCGCAAACATATAATAAAGAACCAAGCGTAAAGCGCAAAGTACATGAACGCATTTGTTGGCAGAGTAGAAACCGCCCCCCCCCCCCTCCCTCCCGCACTGCCTTCCCGGATTTGCTCCTTTCGCGTGGGAGATTGCGTCCCAGTTCCCCTTGCCCCCGGTTGCAAGATACGCATTTTGTGCCGCAGCAAAGCGTCGCCCCTTCCCTCCCCCCTTCCCTCCCCCTCATACCACCACGGCGTTTCGCGCCACGGAAGTGGCGTTTGCTTTCCGCCGTGCGTTCGCTTTCCGTGATAGCGCGCGTCCCACGCGCGCTTTCACTCGCACAAACGGCGCGCGGCGGCGATTTTATCGCTATTGGACTTTATACGGAACCTCACGGCGACGGTGACGGCGACGACGACGCCGACGGCAGAAAAATGACCGCATATCCGCGATGTGAATGATGATGAGCGGGCGAAGCACCGGGGGATCATTTGGGTAACCGTGAATTAACCGTACATTGCCCACTCAAACATGCCGTGAGTGACAACACATGTGTACAGTATATAGAATGTTGTTTGATTAATCGTATATGGTATTGAGGTGCGGACTTCGTTTTCCCTTTGTTAAGACTGCGTTGTGATCAGTGCAGCAGCACGGCGACGCCGGCAAGCGGACCCAGAGGCGGCGAGAGCGCGGGAAGCGCCGGCAAAACGCTGGAAGCAGTTCTTCGGAAGCCAGAGCTTCGTGTACATATATATATATATATATATATATATATATATATATATATATATTCATACACATGTACATGTGTACAGTATATACAGCGCTTATATAGCCCTTGTGCACCGCAGCACCCCTAGCGGTCTCCATGCAAACCAGAGCTACGGACGGACAATGGACGACCAGTGACAAGGCTCGGCCCTAAGGTGCTTCGCCCCTAATAAAATTGGGTTGGACGTGCATACGGCAGGAATTACCAAATCCTGACTGGGAGCTTACCACTGTCGTTGAACAAAAAGTGTCCAATCATTGCATTCTACCGGTGCTAACATATGGGGAGAAACTTGGAGGTTAACAATCTCGAGAACAAGTTAAGGACCGCAGAAAGAGCGATGGAACGAAAAATTGTAGGCCTAACGTTAAGAGACAAGAAGAGAGCGGTGTTGATCAGGGAGCAAACGGGGATAGCCGATATTCTAGTTGACATTAAGAGGAAAGAATAGAGCTGGGCAGGCCATGTAATGCGTAGGATGGATAACCGGTGGACTATTAGAGTTTCAGAATGGATACCAAGAGAAGGGAAGCGCAGTCGAAGGCGGCAGAAAATTAGTTGGAGTTGATGAAGTTAATAAATTTGGAGGTGCAAGTTGAAATCAACTAGCGCAAGACAGGGTTCATTGAAAATCGCAGGGAGAGGCCTTCATCCTACGTTGGACATAATTATAGGAAGATGATGATGAAGACTTAGCGACAACACCTGATATACAGGTTGAAGTGCCACTTCTTGGACAAACGGCTTCTGTACGTACGCCATTCAAGCGCGTGGCTGTCGGCCTTGTCAGTCTCATTTCACCGGAATTTGATACGGGCAGTCACTGCATATTGGAAGTATACGATTTCGCAATATGATACCCCGCTGTCATCATAATGACGCTTACTAGGACTGAAGGCGTACATGGAAACAGTGTTGAAGAAGATGCATTGAGCCTGACGTGCGAAAGTGCCTGTTGCTGTGCGGTTATATGCGGCGTCGTGCTGCGCAGTCCCTTCTTGGAAAATCTGTTCCGAGATGAAATCGTCAGCTGCTGTTGCAGCCGACCGGATCGACCGTTCGCCAAGCATGTTTTAAAATAGCCACCTATGACGCCACCCGCCGCGGCGCCATCACAACTCGCCTCCAGTTAGAGAGCTTTAGAATAGCTCTTGCAACCTAACGCAAACGCACTAAGTACGTAATGAAATAGCACTGTCATCACTGCGCATGTCGCCTGTGCTATTGTGTACCAGCGCTATATGAACCCTATGTTAGCGTGCGTTATTTGGCGCGTCTAACGCACTTAACGTTTACGCACTGTTGCGTCTCAATCAGTAAAAGGACATTCCTTGGACGTTTCCCACGAAGCCGTCCATTCATCATCGCTCGCGCAGACGACGACCGCGCCAGACAGGCTGTGTAGCGTACGCAAAGGAGCTCACGTCGAGGCGACAACTATCGCGAAGACCACTCTACCTGATCCTGACCCTGACAGGAGGAATGTCACAGAGAGGCCACTAATTGTTGAAAGGGGCCAATGTCGACCAATACCGTGGGAAATTCGTCGGTCTCGGTTTCCCAGGTGGCCACGCAGTTTTGGCGAACGCGAGGACGAGGGTGCAACGTGGGAGGCGGAGCCCGGTGGAACGGCGTAACGTCCTAGGTGGGATTTTGCGAGTGATTCAACGATTATGATTGGCCGAGATACAGTCATCAAGATCCGTAGTCCAGTTTCCTAGGGAAGTCGACTGTTTTATAAGCAGACACCTTTGGTGCAGTGAGGGTACTGACGTGTTCTGATGTGTGCTCAGACTTTTAAAGCGCTCCTGCATCGAGTGGGCTTCTATATCTCGAGCCAATGTTTATACTGTAAAATGAACCATTTTCCCTCGCACCCACTACCAGACTTACTCATCCATATGGCTGGAAGGATCCCTGGCCTAAACGCTACCCCGAGTTACGTCAGTACGTCAAGAAAAAATTGGCCGCATATCTCCTTGCTTCGCTTCAAATGACGTCGAAAGAGGATAGTCTTCTGCCGCCCCTGATACGTAACACCCTCTCTTCTTCCCCCTCCCACCTTTCACGCTCTTCCCCTCCCCTCTCACTCCTCCCATGATGGATGCAATGGTGGTTGTGCTGAATTCAATTCAAATTTCCCGCGGTCGCCCGGCTCTCGCACCATCTGTTGGTACCCTTTATTACTGTTGGCTTAATTCCGGCTACAGAGCCGTGGCTTCAGTCAGCTTGTTTTTAAGTCAGCTTCTGACAAACCACGCTGAAGCGTGGTTTGTCACAAGCAGACACGTGACATGTGTCACATGAGCTTTCGCTTCCTCTAAACGTACCTGAAGCGTTAGTTATGAGCGCATAGCGCCTTCACTTTTCGGGACCTTACAGCGATTCCGGCGTCCGTAGGCCAAATGAGGCGCATTTGTACAGAAACGACAGGATGATTGCAATGAACTGCCTTGGACTGGATGCGTTTGGTACAAGGCACCCAATGGCACCCTGTCTTCTAACGTCTTTCTTACGTTTGTGTTCCCGGACGTTAAACTAGAAGTATTGAACAGGCCCATCGTAACGTCCCGCACAGGTTCTTTCGCTTAACATACGTGTGGCGACAAACGCCATTTTTTAACTGTCTACTCTAATAATACAAGTAGGGCTAGGCTAAGGTGATAGCCATCATCTTTATTCTGAACCAATTCTCACTTCGTTGCCTTTGTTATGACCCTCTTTAACTTCTTCACAACTTTTCTCATAAAAGTAGCTGAGTGCAGAACCAGATCTCGACAAATCTAGAATTGAATGGGATAGCTTTCTCCCATAATAATACCTTGTTCTCGCCAAAAGAGCTGAAATGCTTTCCTTCCATTTCGTCCATGGCTTGTTGCTGTCAGCGTTGACACGCACCTCGTACAACCTCTTGGCGATTAATGATAGGAATGGAAGGAGAGAGAGAGACAAATAAGACATCTTTATTGAAAAATCTCTTCTGGGTTCGAAAGGCGAACGGAGGCTAGTCCCGCTAAGCTCGCCTTTCCGCCAGACGAAGGCCAGGCCTTGAACCGCAGCGGCGTCCTCCGCCAGCCCAGAGCTACAGTCTTCTGGGCATTCGCTAAGCAGTAAAGCCTTTATTTAGCATTGTCTTTATTTTAGAATTGAGGTTAATGCTATCTCTGAGATTGTTTGGAGCTGATAGACATGCCCGCCGGGGTGGCTCAGTCAGCTAAGGCGTTGCGCTGCTGAGCACGAGATGGCGGGATCGAATCCCTGCCACGGCGGCCGCATTTCGATGGAGGCGGAATGCAAAAACGCCCGTGTGCTTGCGTTGTAGTGCACGTTAAAGAACCCCCGGTGGTCAAAATTAATCCGGAGCCCTCTACTACGGCATGCCTCATAATCATAACTGGTTTTGGCACGTAAAACCCCACAAAGAAGAAAGAAGAAGAAGACATGCCCATATAATGTGATGGAGGTCTGCTCGTGGTGTATTGCATGTTTTACAGTGTGGTGAGTATACTTCTGGGTGTATTCAGCACATAAGTAGTCGCATATTTTCACTTTATCTTCGTCACTGTTCCAGTAGTTTTCATTGCACGCATCTTCATAAAATGTTAGTCTGGACTCGGGAGTACTTCTAACGTGTTCCTTACGTTTGTTTTCAAAAGATGAAGCGCCAACAGTGACGGCACACTAAGAAGGAACACAGACGGGACATCTTTTGAAAGCTATGCACCAACTAGCCCGACAACGTGTTTTACTGCCTCACGCTTGCGTTCCCGCACGTTAAACTAGAAGTATTTAAAGGACCCGTCGTAACGTCCGGCAATGGTGCTTGCGCTTAACATGCGTAAGGCGACAGACGCCATTCTTAAACTGTCTAATATCTAAATACCCTTCATAGACTTCGTCGGAGAGTCATCCATTTTCTCACTAGTCGGTCTTCAACAAAACGGGACAAGTGTTGCCTATCAACTGGGTAAACACGAAAACAGCGAGATGACGGCATGATAAGGGCTCACGCTTCTGGTTCGCTGGGTGATGAGGCGTAAGCAATCAATATACGATTGGCCGTCTGCCAAAGGTGTGAAACTTGGGGTTTCCTGTTAGGCAATTTTAAATTTTCTGCGTGAAAATGGCTGAAATTCATGACGCTACAGAAATTAGCAGCGTTAGCTTTTTGCATGTCTAGAACTCGTTATCAGCTCGCTCCAGGAATGCATTAGGAACAACTGATTGACTCGTTCTGTTAAACTATTAATTTATCCGAACTAATTTACCGACTAGTAATTAATAACTCTCACATTTCCAGCGCAGATTATTAGCACGGCACTTCAGCACATGAAACGAGTGGCACAAGCACTATGTTGTTTCGTGTGGTTCAGTGCCGCCTAATATTCTGTGCTAAGAATGTATCAGTTATGGATTACAAAAACGCCCGAACAAACGCTTTGTTGGGTAATTAATAATCAACATTAATACTAAAGACGATAAATAAATTCAGGAACAATTTACAGCCTTTATTTTCAACCATGTCTCTGATTTGGTTATGTAGGAAAAATTGCGATGACTGGTGTTGGCCGAAGCCATGCTGATTACTTGAGGCCGAAACCGTACTGAAATTTATTTGAAAATGCTGAATAAATGTTGAATGATAGTAGCGGGCTGCTATCATTCAACTTGTACAACCAACTAGCCGTAACCTTAGCTCTTTCAGTTTAAAATGCTACAACACTTAATGTATGACGTAAAAGTTCAGTGGAAATCCGCTAGGTGGAGATAAGTAATTAAAGCGAAACTGAGACATCCACCCAAGTGTAGCAATTGCTCCAATGGAAACCCAACCGGGTTCCTCGAAAGAAAGCCTCGCAGTTGAAGAAAAAATTCGTCCTGGTCCGGGACTCGAACCCGGGACCACCGCCTTTCCGGGGCAGCCGCTCTGCCATCTGAGCTAACCAGGCGGATATATGGCAGGGCGAAGTCGAATTTGTCGAAGGAAAGGCGGTGGTCCCGGCTTCGAGTCCCGGACCAGGACGAATTTTTCTTCAACTGCGAGGCTTTCTTTCGAGCAACCCGGTTGGGTTTCCATTGTAGCAATTGCTACACTTGGGTGGATGTCTCAGTTTCCCTTTAATTACTTATCTCCACCTAGCGGATTTCCGCTGAACTATTACGTCATACACATGCCTTTGCTTCGAGTTGTCGACAAATTCGACTTCGCCCTGCCATCTGCTAGCCGCCTGGTTAGCTCAGATGATAGAGCGGCTGCCCCGGAAAGGCGGTGGTCCCGGGTTCGAATCCCGGAGTCTCGAGGAACCGGTGGGTTCAGGCAATTGCTACATTGGGTGGATGTCTCAGTTTCCCTTTAATTACTTATCTCCACCTAGCGGATTTCCGCTGAACTATTACGTCATACACTTGCCTTTGCTTCGAGTTGTCGACAAATTCGACTTCGCCCTGCCATCTGCTAGCCGCCTGGTTAGCTCAGATGGTAGAGCGGCTGCCCCGGAAAGGCGGTGGTCCCGCGTTCGAGCCCCGGACCAGGGCGAATTTTTCTTGAACTGCGAGGCTTTCTTTCGAGGAATCCGGTTGGGTTTCCATTGTAGCAATTGCTACATTGGGTGGATGTCTGTTTCCCTTTAACACTTAATGTAAAAATGAGTTTTTTCGAGACCTTTTCTAATAATACTGGCGCGATGAGTATCTCCAGTGATAATGTTTTGCATGTATTTAGTTTTGCAAATCTGCTGCACACATTGTTCCAAATAGAACAATAATGTTTGCGTGTAGTTGCACACGCGGCCTGAAGTTAAAGAGCTAGCAGGGAGGTCGTCTCGTATTGACAAAAAGAAGCTGCTTCAGGACCTGCTTCTAGATGAGCAGAGACCACAACGGCTGCCGCGACAGTGTTACGCACCTTCGTTACCAGTGTAGCAAGCAGCGCCAGGCTTCGCCGACGACGTCACCGCCAAGCAAAAGATGCTGGGCTGCCGGCTTCCGCGTCAGTGGACGACGACACGATCGTTGTCGCTGCTGCTGCATTTTGTATGAGGTGACCCGAATGGTTCGCTTCCGCGGTGCCGGCCTTCCTGTTTTATTATTCACTCGCTATTACTCTACTTTATATTCTTCCTCACTTTCAAAATACAACGCCCGAGCCCCTGCGCGCCTTTCAATAATTCAAGGCGCGGCACTTCATCATCTTCCAACCTGTCCGGCGTGTCAGCCGCGTCCCATAATGTTCGGCCATAACGCTTCATATTAATAGCTGTCTCTGCGTAGCGGCTGCTGCACGACAGCGCTCGCATTGTTCTTTGTCCGCTTCGTTCGCTTTTTTGTAGCCGGGTTGCTCACAGCCCACGTGTTCTGCGGGGAATTGGATTTGCGTGTTCCTTCTCCTTTTCCATAAAAATTTCACTGCTGCACGAGAGGGGATTGTTTGAGGTCTTGAGCACAAAGCCGGGACATGCCTATTTATCAACGGGCCTCGCAGACATCGATCCTTCTTTTCTGTAGAATCCCCTCTCGGATACGTCGATATTTCTGAAGAACACCATCTACAGGTTTCATCTGTGGCTCGCTCTACAGCGCTTACACGGAAGCCGCGAAGGGTGCGGATGAAAAACAAACTGTTTAACAAATGGCGACCCGGTTAATTCGGATATGCTCACCGTCCATCCAGGCATGTTAATGTGCCCCAGAGGAATGGCGGCATCGAAAATCAAAAGTAGGAATACTTTTTCAGGTTCTCAAGTACCGCGAATGCTTAGAAAAATCCAGCACACCTGGTATAAAACAAACAAAATAAGTAAATAAATTATTGAAATATGTGCAACTCTCAGCTATTAGACAATGCGGATAGTGGATCAGACGCGAGTGTCACCTGACTTCTCTATGGTCATTGTTATTTTCACGAGGCTGGGCGCGGCGAGAGATGATGGTGATCCTGTACTTCTGCACCTTCGCTAAAGGACGTTAGCTCCTCCTTCGAGGGGCGAAGGAAGAGGGGGTGGTGAATCACTTATGAGTACTTTGTCATGCTTCAAGTGCGGAGCAAAGTTGTTTGCGAGTGAAACATCTTTTGAATTCAGTAAAATATGTTGTTGGACGAGTTGTCCGAAGTCTAGGGTGTACATTTAAGGGCGATATGAAAACGAAGACTTGGTAGGAGGGAGTATTATTCGATCTGATCCTTCCTACTCCCTCCGACTAAGTCTTTGTTTCCACATTGCGCAGATACGTTGAATTGCTTTACTCGCAGCAACATTCGGAAACACGTGTTCCCACGGATAGGGCTATACATAGAGAGAAAGCAAGGAGAAGAAAGGCACCGAGGGAACCAGGCGAGCGTCCGGTTTGCTGCCCTACGCTGGATGTAAGGGACAGGGAGATCAGAAAGAGGCAGAGGGAGAGAGAAAACACTGCGTGCTTTGCAGTCATCTGGAATTTCCCACGGGCCAGCAGTCCTTATCAGTATGTCGCTGCCAGTAAATCGCGGCCGTTTTTTTTTTTTTTTACTTCAGCGCGAATAAAAGGCTGCGGGGCAGGCGTGTGGCTTACTCGACTTGCAAGCACTGGAATAAGAGCATCCAGCACTAGCAATACGCGGTCACGGGGTATGCAGCTTACTCTACGCAACACAATAGAGTACAATACAATAGAATACGTAACCGCATACGTGTTTATCTTTCTTTATCCAGTGACCGCATTTCACCGGCTAACAAATGTTAAAGGTTATCGCAGAGCACAAGACGCGCCTTTCAGTATCGGAATTTTCTCGAATGTTATCGATAGTTATATCTGTTGGCTAAGACCGATCCTTTGCGATCAAATTCTGTGCGTGACGGGAATACTGGCGTACTTTGTAGAACTTACGCGAGCACCAGTGATTACGCTGGAAGGTTCGTTGAGCCATGTATAGACCATTTTGCGGAAGCGTTTTGGTGCCGCCATATTGGGCTGATAACGCTTCTGTTTTCTGTCTTTAACAACGAAGTTTACGGCACCACAGTCGATTCACAAGCATGAAAACAGTTGTATAAATGCGTAAAGCGTTTCATGACCATGTTACGTGACTTCTCACAAAACTAAGAAATTGTTTGTGTAACAGCCCAAGATGACGGCGCCCATGAATCGAATATTATGTCGTCTATAAATAGCCGACGAGCCTGACCCGCAGATCGGATTTGGACAATCGCCGATTTCGCTCGCCGCTATCGTTGTGCTTCGAGTGTCACGCACTTTTGTGGGCACAGGTTCGCCCAATAAAGAAAGTTAGTTTCGTGATTCATAGTTTTGCTACTCTGTTCGTCACCGTCACTACAACGTGACATCTGGTTATTTGTTTAACGGAAACTCAATGCAACCCCAAGCCAGGAACGCACCGTCAACGTCCTCACGGACCATCGAGCTAACCGCAGGATGCAACAACTACAGCCGGAGCAAGGACTTCTGCCCGACTCTTCCAGGAAGAGCAAGGCATAGCCTTAATGACAGCGCCCGTGTTTCTGGTCGGCCTAAAACAATCCAGGGTACCATGCATCGCCATTTCATGGATCACTGACAATGAGTCTGCTGGAGACTTACGAAAGAGTCGCGACGTTCAACATGCGGAACTCTGAGGACAAGTTGCGCCATGTATAACTTCTCCTTGTAAGATGCGGCGAGGACCTGGTTTGAAAACCGAGAGTTGATCCGAACGACATGGGGCCTGTTTCGTAACAGCTTACTGCAGAACCCTACGAGTGTCATGCGCAAGGAAGGGGCCGAAGCCCTGGTTGAATAGCCTGTACAGCTCCTGAACGAGAACTATTCCGTCTACACGAAAGAGATGATCCGTCTGTTCCTCCATGCCAACCAGAATATATCCGAGGAGAAAGAAGTACTCTTCGCTCGATTAATTCACAACCTGCCAAGGAAAGTCACGGAATTATCCGTGGAAGTCACGGCTATCGAGAAGACGCAAAGATGCGCACGAGGCGATATAATCGCCAAGTGCCTACGCCAAAGTACGAAGTCGAAGCACTTGGCTCCGACGAGCTCCACGAAACCAGCAGTGCGCGAAGAACTACGTAAGATTATGCGGATCCCACGTACTGTGGGAATGGAAGTATGCGTTTGCTTTTTTTTTGATTGACGATAATTAGCGGTGACGTCAATGGTGAATATTTCATTTTGTCAATGTTTAGTTCAATACGGAAGTGGTGAGTTGATGCTAAACGTTACCTTGCGTGCACCACTGTTTGTCTGCATATTACACAAACCACACAGGGAGACGTGTTTGCTTGAGGCGTTGTTGTGCGCAATTGCTCAACACCTATAAGAGTATTCAGCATTGTCATTGCTTCACATGGGCCATCGCATCGTGGCCGAAGTGTTAAATCGTAATAGAAATATTGGGCTGCACGTGCAAAAACCACAATCGGATTATCATTGTAATTTTGACGCCTTGGTGTTATTTAACGTGCACCTAAGTGTAACTGCACGAGCGTTTTTTTAACGCGATGGCGTTAAGGGCCCCGTATCACAGAAATTCCGGCGTCGGTGTCGGAGTAAGCATCGGCGTCCGTGGCGGAGAAATTCATCCCGAACCACCACGACCCCACAGCCAGTCTGGCACAAAGGGTTAGTGAACAAAAATGGAATTTCTCAAAGTAAAATGTGTCACAAAATCATAAAGTACAACCTACAGACATGATGATACGAGAAAAAAGCCTGATAAGCAGCCAGGGATCTTTGAATACTATCGCGTTTCACTGTAAAAGGCGAAGCTTAAGCGTACTCCAATTCTGATGATGTTTCGCTGTACTTTGGTTCTAGGCAACACTGAGGGGAATGTTGAAAACGTGAGCCTTTCTAAATTTTGATGTAGCGGGCAGGTATTTTGCATTAATGTACGGTCCATGGCTATAAATAAAAATGAAGTATTTCCTAATATGTTTTTCCTAACGTAGGAACTGGGGTTGGCCATTACAGGTTTAAGCATTCAGTTTTGCTATTTATTTTCCACAACGCCTCAGCTGTTTAGGTGCTATCTATGCCCGCTTTGTGGCTTAGTTTCAAGACCATCTTCGATCTGCGCGAACATCAGTGCATGCTTCGGTACAGGTATTTCGAGCGCTATCATTGCGTGCATAAACCGTTTACACGGGCATAATAGCTTATTTTTCGATCTCGTCGAAATAGGGCTGCTGCGTTCGGGATCGATCACACGACGTCAAACAATGCCATAGCAACAAAGCTACCCAGTCGGGCATAGAAGTGTTGATTTGACGTGCGACCGCTTCTGTAGTGTAGCCTAGAACCTACGGTGATTAAAATCCGGCTGTGCATCCGCACGCACTGCGTCAATTGTCGGCCTGACAAATTTGCACAGTGCTTCCTGAAAATTTTCAGGAATAGCAGAAACGTTCCGTACCGTACCTTCAGAAAATGTACGGATAAAAAAAATAAATTATGAGGTTTTACGCGCCAAAACCAAGATTTTATTATGAGGCACGCTGTAGTGGGAGACTCCGAAAAATGTGGACCACCTGGGGTTCTTTAACGTGCTGTTTTCGCATTTCGCCCCCATCTAGATGCGACAGAAACGTACTGTGCATACTGTGCCAGTTCTATACCCATTCTCTGCATCTTCTCCCTGCCGCCTCTCTACCAATCTATCTGCCTCTGCTCTGAACTTGCACATTAGTAGAAGGGTAAGCGCCGCAGTTTCTGTCATGATTTTGCGGGGGGTCACGGCTAATTATAGCTGTAAAGAGTGTAATGTGACGACACCCAGGGAGCTCCAGAAGGCATTGTACACATGCGACGCGACTCCAAAGAAAGCGTCGCTTTAAAGAGTTCCCTGCGTCGCAGCCTCAACTGGCCCCGATTAACCACATTGTGAAAGACAAAATTCAGCGGTAACTGGGAATTCCTGATGCGCAGCCCAAAGCGCAGCAGCCTCAGCCTGGAGCAAAGACCTACGATGCCATCGCCCGCCGTCAGCTCACTTTTCTGCCCTTGCGCCAGGGCCCGGTAACACCGCAGTTACGTCGCCAGCAACCGTCGCCGCCACGGCTAGCCCGTTCGTTTGTCAACCCGTGCAACGCCCCGAGGAAAACAGACATGTGGCGTGCGCCCAACCACCGCCCGCTGTGCTACCACTGCGGTGAAGCGGGCCACGTCTACCGCCGATGCCCACATTAGGAGATGGGAGGGGCTACGAGGCTTACCGGTAAACGTGCGGCGTCACAGCTTGGCAAGCGACCACGTGACATCGCCGACTACATCA
Organism: Dermacentor silvarum; assembly: GCF_013339745.2. Taxonomy (NCBI): domain Eukaryota; kingdom Metazoa; phylum Arthropoda; class Arachnida; order Ixodida; family Ixodidae; genus Dermacentor; species Dermacentor silvarum. Next base: position 66,204,832 of record NC_051164.1, on the reverse strand, counting down.
CCGCAACGCAATGGAGACCCCGACGACCTTTCCGTTCGCCGTCACTAGGACGCTATACCGTGGCCGCAGCGCTGACCTTACACAGGACCAGCCCGTGGCCCGTCCGTAAGCCCATATCCGGAAAACTAAGATCAGCAACCGACGGAGGTGCAGTTGTTGTTCGTAGAAATGCCCAAGATCTTCGACCGCTGACAAAGACGCCGAAAAGACCACCTCGACGACGTAGCGACGACACAACGCCACCCAAACGAAGCCTGGAAACCAAGAATACGCCGACGAAAGAAGCCTGACGACGAGACGTACCAGCCACAGGTCAACGTGACGCAGACCAAGACCAAACTGCAACGGAAGACGAAGAATCACGGACCACCTCGACGTGCTTCTCGACGTCGCCGCTCTTGTGGACACAGGCGCCGACTATTCTGTCATCAGCGGATCCTTCGCCCTCAAATTGAAAAAAAAAGTCCATACTGCATGGGACAGCCCTTAACCCGGACAGCTGGATGGAACCTGCTAACACCGACGGGAATTGGTACGGCAAGGATTACTGTTCATGACCGGACCTACCCTGCGACCTTCTTTATCCTCTAACGGTGCTCACGAGACGGAATTCTCGGCAGGGAGTTCCTGAAGCACAACAGCGCAATCACTTGACCTCATATCGAGGTAGATAACTGCATCCGAAGACCAAGCGATACCACCGGAGGGCTCTCCAAGTCACCATGCCTTGAGTGTGCTCGAAGATGAAGTCAACATCCCGCCTCGCTCCAGTGTCATCATTTCTGTCGGCACCAAAACGCAGACGTACTAGAAGGCACCATTGAGTGTGAGCAACACCTACTGCTCGACCGTGAAGTTTGCGTCTCAAGAGGGATCGCTAGACTGCACGGAGGGAAAGCGAAAGTGGTGCTGACAAACTTCAGCTAGGAGTTCAAGCACATCAACAAGGACACGACGATCGCATAGATCGAGGAAATTGTAGAAGCCAGCAATACACTTGTATTCTCGGCTTCCGCCGGGTCTACTTCGATGGCGGTAGTTCCCGTACGAGCTTTCGACACAAAGCCAAGCCTTGCCACGCATCAGCAGGAAGAGCTTCGAAGTCTTCTACAGCGGTAAAATGATCGCATTTCGGCGGCATCAAAGATTCGTAGCGGTAGCCGCCATTGGCGTCGCATGAATAAAATAACAGATGCTCGCAACCTCACGAGCGCGTGTGCTGCACTCGGCACGCACCAACACCGGCTAGCGCTAGGCAGATTAAAATTAAACCTAGTCGGATACATTGCTGACAAATCACAGTTGCCTGTCGCCACAATTTGGTGACTCGGACGTGATCGAGACCATATGTTGCTGTGGGACCGACGATTACGCGTGCTGCAACGTGCTACAACGCACTCCTTTACTACATGCCTGTTGGCCTCTTTTTGTGCAAAGTGTAACCATTCATCATTCAGTACCATATCCCCGCGTCCAAGCCTGTCTCTTGTAGGTAGAACTGATATTGCCAATGAAACTACTTCACTTGATACGGCAAATCAGGCGGAAGCACGGCTGCCCATGTTTGTGTAGTAGCTGTAGGTACAGCTGTCAGACGCATTTCACAAAGCCTTCAAACTGGTGTCAGAAGCCACTTTGTTAGTTGTACTACAAGCTAGCTTTGTAAGCGAGTAGCCACCGCCTTCTGTGGTGCTGGCGATATTGCTGTTGGAAGGAAGTTGCCTGGACTTCGCGGCATAAGAGTTCGGCGGTAATGGCCCAGCCCACAAAGTAGCAGCGGCTTACCTGGGGACTCATCACTGAGCGGCGAAAGCACAGCGCATACAAAGGTCTGAGCCATGTTGCAGATCGCTTTAAAGATACGGTACGCGCGACCGCCCGTCACCGCGCAAAGAACAAGTACGCAGTTGCTCGCAGAGCAGAAGCCGCACCCCCTCCCTCCCACGCTGCCTTCCCGCTTTCCGCCTCTCCCCTGCGAGATTACAGTTCCCCTTGCACCCAGTTGAAAGGTACGCGTTTGGTGCCGTAGCACAACGTCGCCCCCCCCTCCCTCCCTCCCTCCCTCCCTCCTCTCTCCCTCCCATTCCCTCACGGCCTTTCGTGCAATGGAAGACGTCGTTTCCTCTTCGCCGTGCGTTCGCTCCCCGTGAAAGCACGCGTCCCTCGCGTGCTTTCACGCGCTCATACAGCCTACAGCGCCCGGCGACGAATTTATCGCCCTTGGACTTCATACGAAAGCTCACGGCGACGGCGATTGCGACGGCAGAAATCCGCTTGTAGTGTCCATATAATTGCTATCGCAGTAAAACAATGAATAAAAAATTACAATCTTGAAAAGAAGAGTGTACATGCAACAAGGTGCAAAATGCATACGAAAGAAAAAGGGGGAGAAGGGAAGTTGAACAATATGTGAAACTAAGACACAACAACGGAAAAGCTCAGAACAGAGCAATGACATCCAGTTGTGAAAAATATCCAGGTCATGAAAGTGGGCGTTATAAAGACTCTGTATTCTGTGGACGGTTGAGTATCGGTGGTGATAGGCAGCAACACGGAAAGGTCTGTGTTCTCTGGTTATCTTGTGCGAAATACGAAACATGATACAACTGACGAGTTCGGGAACATGAGGATGCTGTGAAGGAGTTTGAAAAGAAATACAAGGTCAGCGCGATTACGTCTGTAATGAAGTAAGGTCAGTGGCAATAATCCAACAGTACTGGAGCAATGCCCAGCGTCCGTGTTAGCAAAGCGCTCATGATATATGCCTAGAAACTTTTTCTGGACCGGATTTATAATGTCACTGTTGGATCTAGAAATGCCATTCCAGGCAACCGACGCGTTGGAGAAGACAATTTGTGGTGTACAACTTGCGGAACGATGTAGGAGAATTTAATTCTCTCGATAGTCGAAAAACTGAGCAAGAGTACGCATACCCCGCATTGCAACGCCTTTAGTGTGAGCTGAAAAGTTTAAGGTTGTATCAAAAAGTACAACGAGATCATTTATCTCACGGACCTTATGCAATGGTACAAAATCTATTGAATAAGAAAAAGAAATGCCTGCTGTTTTGCGGGTGAAAGTCATGACTTTGGTCTTAGCAGCATTCAAGGTGAGGTTATTACCTCTGCACCATTTAGAAAAAGAAAACAGGTCAGACTGTAGGATGCGGCATTCATCAACACTATGAATTGCCTTAAACATCTTGATGTCATCGGCATAGATAAATTATGAAGAATTCCGAATGGCGGAAAGAAAGTCATTAATAAAAATGAAAAGGAGTGGTCCTAACACTGATCCTTCAGAAACGCCGCTAGTTACCATGTAAGACGACAACGTTTTGCCGTTGACGTTACAAAACATGATCTATTTATAAGATCACTGCGCAAGAGATTTACAATTGACGAGTCAACGCCAACGTGAGTAAGCTTGATGAGAAGCAGTGAGTGGCTTACGACATCAAATGCGTTACTGAGGTTGCAATTTATGGTGTCAACTTAGACCTTTTGAAGTATCGGCGTAGAGATCTGTGTCATGAAGCTTGCGAGATTTGTGATAGTGGAGCGGCCGGTGAGGAATCCATGCTGATTCGGAATCAATGTGTCCTTCACAGTAAAAGACAATATGTTGTGGAGAGCAAGCTCACAAATCTTAGACGTGGCACAGAGAAGAGAACGAGAGATCGAAACAGCGCTGAACAACAGGACGAAGGGAGAGCACAGACACGGGCGCAGACTAACAACCATATGTCGGGGCAAACGGTTGCGGTTATTCCTTATGACATAAGATTGCCCATAACCTGAGAAAAGTGGTCAGCAGAGCAGGTGCTAAGTTGCTGTCCACAGCCTGAAACAAGCTAGGTAGCATGTGTCGACAGGACAATCGTGAGACCAAGGCCACAATATGTTGCTGGAAGCATAGGAAACCTGCATTAAAAATGCAGTGAAGCCATTGTTTACAAGGTCTCCCTGTCTTGTGGGCGTTTCTATATTAGAAAAACTGGCCGGTGTGTTAATGTACGCATGGGGGAGCACGCGAACAAAGTTAAAAAGAAGGCCACTGATATTCAACTGTCACTCCATTGCATTTAATGCACTGCGAGCCGTTTTTCGGAGATCTGATTTTCGTATCAAAGTACCGGGATGAACGTGCTGGTCTCGTGTCAGAGGCCTATCACATCCACAGTAGTGGAGAGGCATGTGTAAGCCTACCCTCTATATACCTTCTCTCGAAGGAGATATCGTAGCTGAGTTGATAATTTGAAGTTAGATTCTGCGCATGCTGATTTCGGGTTTTCTGTCATTTTCTTGTGATAGTGGCTGTCTACTTATGTACTGACGATTGAAGCAATAAACACATATGGTTGTCAGTCAGCGCGCATGTCTGTGCTCTCCCTTCGTCGTGTTGTTCAGCGCTGTTTCGTCTTCTCGTAATGATGAACTAACCAGCCCAAATGCGTACCCTTCTACAGAGAAGAGAAATCAGGCGATAATTTGAGACATGGGTTTTACAGCCAGACTTAAATACATGAAGAACACGAGCAGTTTTCCACATGCGAGAGAAAGTGGAAGTATTCAGAGAGTTATTAAATATAGAAGTCAATACTGGGGCAAATATACCGCCGTAAGCTTTTAAAATTGCGGAAGGGATGCCATCAGGGCCGCAGGATAGGGAAGCCTTCAAGCGCTTAAGGCATTCGCTGATCAGCTTTTCATCAAACAACACAGCACTAGCGGTAGGAGGCGTTGTGTGCTGCTGACTGGCACCAGCGCTGAAACCGGAAGGTTTATATAAGGAAGAGAAATGGGCACCAAAACATTCGAGGACGCTTAAGGTTCGCCTTTAAGAGTAGAACGCGATAGCGTTATCGGTACCCGTTCGCATCGCATTGTTCTCATCCGGCAATTATTCATTCACTGCAACACAGAACGTTTGAAAGCCAGCTTACAAAGACCAAACCCCCTAAACCACCGATCCCCTTAAAGTCGGCTTCACTTTTAAACAGAAATGCATTGCTGGGAAGACATTTTTCCAGAGGCAATATAAGTCGTCTTATATTAAAATGTGAAGGACCTAGGACATTTTTTCATTATTTTATTTGTTTGCTATTGTCCCGACGCGTGATCGTGTCCAAATGTCCCAATTTGACCTGCCGTTGGGTGCCTCGATGCCAGCGCTGGGCATCGAGGCACCCTAACCTGCGTAGGGAGCCTACATGCGCTTGAATGTAGGCTCCCCTAACCTGCCGAGGATGCCAGCGCCAACTGGATAAGATTTTCGCAAGTAGGCTTCCAGAGTGCCCCGGTGTTGTTATGGTAGAAATGCTGGCAAAAGAGGGTTGTGTTTGAGTTGCCTCGTAACAGAATTATCTTTTCTCGTACATTCAAATAACAGTCGGACGCCACCGTGTCTGTAGGTTGTGCTTAAGTTGTACTTTACCATTCTTCTGGCTGATTTCACTGTGAGAAGTGAAATTTTTGTTCACCAACACTTTCCACCATGACGAAGGGCCTGCGCGATCGGAGTGGTTCGGAATGATTTTCTACTGCGCTAACACCTTGTGCGACGCGGAGGTACTGCGTGGTCGGTGTGGTTGCGAATGATTTTTTCCGCCACGGACGCCGACATCGCACGCCGACGCCGCATTTTCTGCGACACGGGGCCCTTCACGCTATCGTGTTCAAACAATTCGCGACTGCTTGGACTTCTACTCCTCTAGAGTCGAGCTAGCAGGCGAAAACACTGTGCGCGTTTACTAGAGCGCTTGCGGATATACTTCCAAAATTACGCCGGCCGGTCGGAGTCGCTCTTCTCCAACAATGCAATATATGAGTCGTGATCCTGTTTATCGATGCGTTTGCAAAGAGGTCTAAAAAATGTCACAGTTTCGCCCTAAGGGCGAAGCAATGAATGCGATAGCAACACAGCAATGTCATACGAAGTAAGGTGAGCGGCTTTGGTAGCAATATGAATTGTAGTAAACATGAGCTGATTAAGTAAGCAGGTGTGCTGCGGCGTAAGTAGACCGACATGAAGAGAGACTCGATGACCACGAGAAGGCGCGTGTGAAACGGTGGTGTTGATGAGAAGCGCTTCCCGTGGGCAGCGCGTGCAAAGGAACACACCTGGAGCGCTGCACTGCCGACCCGGGCAGCATTGCATGTGTAGCGTGCGTTGGAAAATGTGGCCCGACTATTACTAACTGATTGAACAAGCGTGGTGTGAGCGCGCACAAACAAACATGAATAGATCACACTGAATGACTGCAGACAACGACTGTCAAAACGCTGGCCGCAAGCGCATACGCCGCAGCAACGGGCGAAGGTACGTGCGGTCTATCGCTTCAACAGAAACTGAGCGGCGAATGCACGGCGCATAAAGTTCAGAGCCGTGTGGAGATAAGCGACGGTGCGAGCGAGCGACGAGCGCGGTTGTTGGCAGAGTAGAAGTGCCCCCCCCCGCTCCCTACGGCGCTGGCTTCCCGCTTCCTTGCTTGCGCGTGGGAGATTGAGTGTGTTCGCTCTCCGTGATAGCGCGCGTCCCCCGCACGCTACCGCTCGGGCATACGGCGCGCGGCGATGATGTTATCTATACGGAACCTCACGGCGACGGCGACGGCGACGCCGACGGCAGAAATCCAGTTTAAGTGTCCATATAATTGCTAACGCAATAAAAGGGCAGGACTAACCCTAAATAAGGAAAAATGCGTATTCGCTACGGAGGAAGTACAAATTCCTGGGTGACCGCATAAGCAAAGCTGAAATCACGCCGGACCCTGACCTAACCAGCTGTATTATTAACATGCTCCGTCACTCCAGCAAGCTAGAAGTACCAAGATTTCTGGGGGCGGTACACTATTTTGGGAAGTTCCTACCGAATCTCTCGAAGAAAACAGAGGCCTTGAGGTCTCCGATAAAGCAGGAACCCGCGTTCTCATGGGAACCCCAGCACGATCGCGAATGTAACAATTTACTGGATATGCTCACATCAGCGCCTATTCTAGCGGTTTCTGACCCAGCGAAACCGTCGAAGGTCTCGACCCATGCGTCAAGCTTTGCTATAGGTGCTGCACTGTTTCAACAGCATGACAAAGGCTGACACCCTGTAGCCTATGCGTCGCGTGTGCTTTCTAGCGCAGAAGTCCAAGTATGCGCAGATCCAGAAGGAGACACTAGCTGCAACTTTTGCTTGTGAGCGCTTTAGAGACTTCCTAGTGGGTCACAAAGACATAGTCGAAACGGACCACAGGCCGCTTCCGATAGCAGAGCAAAACTTGTGTGAAATGGCCTCACGTCTGCAACGACATTTTTTGAGACTGTTGCAGTTTGATGTTGTCTTCCAGTACGTGCCCGGGAAGCAGTTGATCTTGGCCAACACCCTGTCGTGGATCCAAGGGGCAGCCGCCCATAGCCCAGACCCTGACCAGGATGACGTTACTGTCCACGCCGCTAACGTCCTCTCAGTCCTAGTGAGTGACAACATGAAAGCCCGACTGGCCTCGGTAACTGGGGAAGATGCTGAGTTGAAGCAAGTCATAGAGTCCTTACAGAAGCAGAGACCTGTAATGGGAGAACTAGCTGCATTTTCCTCTGAGCTGTCGTATATTGATGGAATTCTGCTTCGGGGCAGCAGAGTGGTGATACCCAAAAGTCTACGTCATGAGATGTTACAGCGCCTACAAGAAGGACACTTAGGGGTTAACAAGTGCAAGGCCCGCACAAGGTTGCTTATGCACTGGCGAGGAATAAATGCGGACATAGCGACATTGGTTGGTCGATACGAAACTTGTCAGTTTGCATACCGACAACCAGCAGAGCCTTTGACACTAAGAGAAGCCCCGAAGCTACCATGGCAGCGCATTGGCGTTGACCTTTGTGAGTACGGTGGCCGGGACTTCCTAGTAGCCGACTGTGCTCACACGAACTACCCCGAAGTCGAGTTGTTGTCCCATACAACACTTGACTTCAGTCAACCAAGAGAACAGGCTGGCTTCAGGAAGGGATATTCTACGATGGACCATATCCATGCCATCAATCAGGTAATCGAGAAATCGGCGGAGTACAATCAACCTCTCTATATGGCTTTCATAGATTATGAAAAGGCATTCGATTCAGTAGAGATACCAGCAGTCATAGAAGCATTGCGTAATCAAGGAGTAGAGGAGGCATACGTGAATTTCTTAGCAAATATCTACAAGGATTCCACAGCTACCTTGGTTCTCCACAAGAAAAGTAGAAAGATACCTATCAAGAAAGGGGTCAGGCAAGGAGACACAATCTCTCCAATGCTATTCACTGCATGGTTGAAGAAGTATTCAAGCTCTTAGACTGGGAAGGATTAGGAGTGAGGATCGACGGCGAATATCTCAGCAACCTTCGGTTTGCAGATGACATTGTCCTATTGAGCAACAATGGAGAGGAATTACAACATATGATTGAGGACTTTCATCGAGAAAGTGCAAGAATTGGGTTGAAGATGAATATGCAGAAGACAAAGATAATGTTCAATAGCCTGGCAAGGGAACAAGAATTCAGGATCGCCAGTAAGCCTCTAGAGTCTGTAAAGGAATATGTTTATCTAGGTCAATTACTCACAGGGGACCCTGATCATGAGAAAGAAATTTACAGAAGAATAAAATTGGGATGGAGTGCATACGGCAGGCATTGCCAAATCCTGACTGGGAGATTACCACTGTCGTTGAAAAGAAAAGTGTACAATCATTGCATTCTACCGGTGCTAACATATGGGGCAGAAACTTGGAGGTTAACAAAGAAGCTCGAGAACAAGTTAAGGACTGCAGAAAGAGCGATGGAACGAAAAATCTTAGGAGTAACGTTAAGAGACAGGAAGAGAGCGGTGTGGATCAGAGAACAAACGGGGGTAGGCGATATTCTAGTTGACATTAAGCGGAAGAAATGGAGCTGGGCAGGCCATGTAATGCGTAGGATAGATAACCGGTGGACCATTAGGGTTACAGAATGGATACCAAGAGAAGGGAAGCGCAGTCGAGGACGGCAGAAAGTCAGGTGGGATGATGAGGTTAGGAAATTCGCAGGCGCAAGTTGGAGTACGCTAGCGAAAGACAGGGGTAATTGGAGATCGCAGGGAGAGGCCTTCGTCTTGCAGTGGACATAAATATAGGCTGATGATGATGATGACAACAAGTAAGGCAGTAGTCGCCAAACTTTCTATGATGTTTGTCCGCCATGGAATTCCTTTGAAAGTGTGCACAGATGGAGGCCCCCAGTTTGTATCTCGTGACTTCAAGGAGTTCAGAGACAAGTGCGACTTTATCCACTACAACATCTAGCCCACGATTCCCCAGGTCCAACGGCTTGGCGGAAAAAGGAGTTCGGGCAGTGGAACGATTATTGAAAAAATGCGAGCACGCAAACGAAGATTTCTGGAGGGACTGTTGAATTACCTAACAACCCCACTGGAGGATGGGTGGACACCCTGTGAGCTACTCATGGGCAGACTGGTTTTGCGGAAGGCTGCTGGACTTTTTCAGTCCCCAATGAAAATCCTGTACACAAGCAGTCTAAGAACTTGACACGGGGTCGACCTCTTCAAATGATACATGAAGGAGATATCGTCAGGCTACACCAGGATGGGTGGTGGGGACCTAAGGCTCAAGTGGAGTTCTCTGTGACCCCAAGGTCTTACAGGGTTCGCACGGAAGCAGGTCAACAGTACCGCAACACCTTCTGAGAAGTGAGCCATTTGAGCCGGAGGTGGTCCCGGAAAATGACCTTGTGCTAGGTGCAGAGCCCTCAGTGGTTCCATCAATCCCAGCAAGCACACAAACTTTACATGGCCCCGAAACTGCAGGGCAATCACAGGAGCACACTACAGGAGACCACAACCCCACTTCTGCGCTACCACCAAATGTGAACCCTACGACTCCGCTCTTACGACGTTTTACTCGAGTGCGAAGGCCTCCAGGCTACCTGCGAGGCTATGTGACCTCCATGCCATGAACAGCTTCGCCAAAGAAGGGAAGATGTACCGGTAGGGGGCTGGGCGCCAAGGACGTCTGGCAACACTGCTGCTCTAGAAAACTATATAATGGCGAACGCCTAGTAAAGAACGCTTTTCTCACAGTCGCAACGCCGTGTGCGTTGGGCAGTTATAAAGGGCAGTTTAGGTCACTTATAAAGTTCAGATGAGAACCAGTGGGGATATTTAGAGCGCTTAAGACTGTACTGAGGAATCTATTTGTGCAAACCACTCAAAACAAATTCCGTAAACTGATATATTTGGTCATCAACATTGATTTTGTCTGTCCTCAGGGACCAATCGCTGGTGGACAAGACATCACACAAGCCAACATAATCACCCCGCTTGAAAGCAAAGCGAGAATATTCATTCATGCCAGTGGAGGAGCTCTGCCTCAAGGCTGACATAGAGGCAGTTATCTTAAGTGAAGGGTGAAACTTGTCGGGACGCACAAGGAAAATGTCAGAACAGGAGACATCTATAACTTGAGTGTTCGAGAGGCAAAGCTCTAAAACGTTGCCACAGGAATTAGCGATCAAGTTGTGCTGCCGAAGAGAACAGGACAGAAAGTCTAGCAGGCTGCATTTGTTTTCTATCTATGATTATAATGAGAATATGTAAGCGTGTTCCAATCAATTCCTGGTGTGTGCTATGGGAGGATAAGACACTTTCATTAGAAGAGAGGACCTCATCAAACAAAACAGGAGAAATATTCAGTGGAACGTAGAAGGTTCCGATTAAGAATTTTTCACAGCGCGCTAGGCTGACTTCAAGCCAAATCGATCCCTGTACACGTTCTATGTGGCTGCGTCTTACAGATCTCAGTGAACAGTCAACAGCAATAAGTACGCCACCACCTTTTTGTTTAACTCCACTGAAATCCCGGTCACATCGAAAGACGTTGTAATACGGCGGAAAAAATACCTGAAGAGGAAATTTCACTGCAGAGCGAAGTTTCGGAAATAAGAAAAGTGGGAAAGGAAGCCGAAATGACATTGGCGAAAAATTCACGTTGCTTGGTGCGAATTCCACGAACATTTTGGTAGAAAATGTCCAGATTATTAACGGCACTTTGATATTTTGGGGTCTTCTCAGTAGCATGAAGCATGCCGTCGTGTAGCACTCCACGGAACGGCTTGAATAGGCATCCCATTGGCCCCATAGATGGGTCGTTCAGGTGCTTAAGCGCTTCATCATCGACGGCTTCATCAGCGCAGACGAGGAACGAGCCATACGAATTATGCCTCGTCTTGAGGCCTTTGCAGGCCATCGGCGGTGCTCCGACGTTTGAGAGGTGAGAAGTCAGATCAGCAGGCGTGGTATTATCAGTGAGCCTGGACACAAAAAGGGCTTTCGGTCGCGGGGCGCGTTTCGCTACAGATATTCCCTTGCTCTCCCCAGCTCCAAAACAGGCAGGCCGACGTTCCCTCCGTGTTGCCTTGGAGAGATGGCCAACGGTGGCAGCACTCGGCGAAGCAGTCCGGACGGTCGCAGCATACGTTTTCTTGTTTTCTTGGACGGGTGGAGCGAGCGGCAACACAGTATGAGAAATGGGTGACGACGGCTTGCCAAGCGCATCAAGCAGGGAACGCACCTCGACCCGTAGCACACCTATACTCCGTTTCATACATCAGGTGCAACGTTGTGGAGGCTAGAGATACTTTTTGCAGTGGCTGCGTTCGCACTTCGAACTAGTTCGGTGTTTATTGACCGAATTTTGTGAAAATGTTCTATATGTAAGATCAGTTCTGAACGCAAAAATAAAATTTCTCTTATAAATAAGCAAACCATGTACTCATACGGCTGCTAACACGTTGTTTTAGATCAATTTGGTTTTCGGTTGTTCTTTATTTGCAGCCTGTCACGGTAGCCTCACATGCAAGCTCGCGCAGGCAAACGCGGCTGGCGCGCAGCGAAGCATAGACGGAACGCGCGGAGGGATACATTTTAATGACCGTACTTGTTACGTAGCTTCCACAGCGTTGTACCTGATGAATGAAACGGAGTATATAGTCTCGGCCTGCTGATTGGATGCCAGCGCGTTTTCCCTGTGCAGACGCTCGTTGTCACTCTGCAGCCGCGCCACTTCATCGCTGAGGAAGGATATTCCCTCGAGCGCCTGGAGGAGAAGGCCACGGGGAGCAGCCATGTCACCGACCGCCTCAAAACCGGTCCCGACGAGAGCGACGCCGCCCAGGGGAGGGGTCGCCGATGGGGAAGCACCGGGCGTGTTGGCATCGCTAAGCCTAACCGCTGGAAAGTCGTCGGGGTCGACGTTCTGGTTACACGTGAAAGCTTTCTCACCTGACTTCAGAAGCTCGAGGTCCTCGTCGGGCCATGCAATACACTTCACGTGGGCACGTTTTTCGCATGGAATACAGCGATGAAACTGCTGTATGCCGTAAAAAGGCTGAGCACAGAATACAAACGTCCGTACTATGCGCCATCTTGCGAAGAAATAATAATAATAATAATAATAATAATAATAATAATAATAATAATAATAATAATAATAATAATAATAATAATAATAATAATAATGATGTTTATTGTCATCGCACGCCACTACTACATCGCAAACAGGACTGTCAAAGCCAAGAAGTTGCTTTCGTGATTCGGCCCGGAATATGGGCAGATGGCAAGTCGAAAATGCCATTAACATTGCAAAAATCTGGCACTGATCAATAGAATACAAAAAGTTCTAAAGAAGAGGGATCCAGCTCACTTACACCAGTGAGAAAACAAAACAAGGCCTAATCTATCAAAACAATAGTGATGGTAATATTGCAGATTCACAATGACTAACATTTTGCTTAAACTACGTTTCGTAGTTGCACAAAAGAAAAGGCATTTTCAGAAAGCTCATTAAAGGTTCCGGACATAGACATGTCTAATAGCATTAGCAAATCTCATTTTACAATACCGTACAACAAAGCGAGATTTCCGCAACGTTCTAAGTATTGTCGCCTGAATCTTTATTTATTTGTAGAATACTGCTAGCTGCCTTTTGGCCACAAGGTGATGTTGCAACAGGTTTGCAGAAGTGCCGTGATACAATATTTTGAATGATGAATGATTTAAAGGATGGAGAATCAAGGAAAGAGTATAAAAACCACTGCCACATATTTCAACATACCTTTCAATATATTGTCAATTCTATACTATCATTAATAATATTACTATGATTATCGTCTCGTACAAACCAGCCTTATGACCTTAAGGTTGTTCCTGACCCCGTTAAAAATAATTGATTGACTGACTGGTTGCTACATTATCAGCCTCGTTATGTTATTGTATTAGGAAAGTAAACTTTATTGCAAAAAGGTAATTGCTATATGTGGGTAATTATAGAGTTCAATAAAAAAAAAACGCGTCCCAAAGCATCCCTTGACTTCATGTCTGTCGTCTCATTTTGCGACGCATTGTGATATTTCATCCTCGCTCGCTTGCTAATAACTGCTTCGCCGAGTGACTGCTCGCTCGCTTGCCAGGTCACTCTGTAAAGCACTGGGGCGGACTGCGTGGGCGCTTCGAACAGGCTATTCACACGCGCCCTGTTTCGTGGTCTTGCAGAGGCTCCGCCGCGACGAGCATGACCACACCGAGCCACATGAGCGCAATTATGTTGCATGAAGGAGCCGCAAATAACTCGAGTGCGCCGGAGCTTGTTTGCGCCAACACGTGGAGCATCTCTCTAGCAGCAGTTCTCCCTACCAGCCCGAACAAATGCGTAGCGTGCACTTGCAACTGTGTGAAAGAAACGCTGTGAAGAGCACAGGCGTTCTTAGCCGGCAGAGCTTCGCCTAATTAATTTACCCGAGAAGCGCGTACAGATTGTGGGCTCGAAGGTTTGTAAGGACTTCGCAGTTGATTCCAAAGGCTCGAGTCGTCTTCTTGCGCAACTGCGAAGAGTTGGCGCGCCATAGCAAATGCGGCCACGGGTTGGTAACAGGCCGCCGAGAACCTGTCTTTTCGGACGAGAGGAGCTTGTTGCGGAAACAACGAAAGGAGCTACTCAACCGATCCCATCCGCGTCACTAATTCAGCGCAGCAGAGCGGTCGGAGAGCGTGCGTGGAATAGCGCGCTCTCGTGCGCTCGGCAAGACTGGTCGCTTCAGTTGGTTGAACCCATTGCGTCCTCAAGAGCGTTGAGAGTGACACAAGCTGTCTTGCCCATTCAGGGGAGGCACGAATGCGCACTTCAAGAGTGTGCGCGAAGCAAAATTGTCGATGGAAACAAGCGATACTTTCGTTAATTTGACGTTGCCATTCCCCGAAGGAATGGATTGAGTAAGGCCAATGGCATAATTAAGAGCTGCCTTAGAGAGTTCTATGAGACCGCGCGTTGATTCATTAAGAACATCTTTTTACGACGGACGGCAGTGAGACGTGCAGCCCCGTTGAGTATGTCATACTGATTATGTGCATGCTTAGCTTCCATTAGAAATGCCACAGACCACCTGCCACCAGTGACAGTTGAATTAACTGAAAGCGCGAATAAGAGTGAGAAATTAAGACTAGGGAGGCCGGATGTTGCAACAGGAGTGGAAGATGACGTTGTTGTTCGTTCGATGTACATGTGGCCGTGGATTAAAATAGCAAACTGGGCCAGTTGGTGTGCATTAATTGCTAGGAACAGTTGATAACAAGCGCTCGTTCGGTCTTCTTAAAGGATTTCCTAACAATGTACGGTCGTCGTGGCGGAGGCTCTCTCAAAATAAGGCCGCGAATGTATAGGCGTTTCACCAAGATTTGCCTGTTTTCGTCTTTAGAAATAAGCTCCACCTCGTGAGCGTTGCTGCAATTACTGAGCGCTTTATTGAAGCTGCGCTGATGGAAGAAAACTGTCTTCCAGAGACATGGCCGAAAGCCTGTTACAAAGGTTAAAACCGATGAAACTGAGCGAAAAGCGGAAATAATCGATGGCAAATTAAGAAGCTCCCTCGCTTCGTGCGTGCCATTGTCGCAGATTACAGCACCTGCGTAGTCGCCGGCTTCGCGCCCACTGCACGCATTGCAGCCACGTTGAGAGCCGAGGCACTGGGATGGGGATTAGCGCCGGCGGGAATAATTTAGGCGTCGGAATGCTTAAGTAGGCACTTGCCAAGTCTGATGTACGGGGAAGCCGGCTCGCTCTGAAAATGTACTGGAATGCACTAGGCTGTTGGTGAGGTGAGAGTATTTCAATATTTTCTAGCATTTTCTTCTCAGAGAAGTTTGGACGTGCTGCCTGAGAAAGTTGGATGTCGTAGTTATTATTCATATGAGCGCCCTTCATGAGCCACAAACCCGGCGAATCGGGTCGTCCCGTTTGGCTCATCTAAAGTGACTTGGTAGGTGACGTAGCACCTTTATTTAGATATTTCTTTGTTGCGCCTTAGATGGAATAAATTCTACGTTAACTTTGCCTCATCGTCTACGGGATGCACTGCGTTTTCTTACGCAAAGGCACATATAGCAACAACAGCGCTGCGGCGATTTTCAAGTCGAAAGGTCTCTGGGAGCACTTATAGGGTTATCTCAGCACTTATACAATTGTAATATCTGTTCTCTATACTAATATTCACAGTATTTTCAGAAAACGGGATAAACTTAGTGCACTAATTAGCAACTGTGAGACCGAAATAATTGCCCTTGTCGAGACATAGTTGACGGATAACATCACAAATGCTGAATGAATTATTCCTTTGTAGCAAGAGATGCCATGTCTTTCGAAATGAGCATGTAAACATAACTGGTGGAGGCGTTTTACTTACCGCATTCGTATTGCTACTAACATAGAATCTGCATTGTGCTGTCACACAGTAAACTTTAAGAAGTTTTTTTGTAGGTGCTTGTTACCGCTGTTCGTTGTGCTCAGAACCCTTTGTTGATGAACTCTATGACTGCCTCAGTCAAATTAGGGTTCGATGTCCAGGAACTCACGCAATACTTATGGGAGATTTAAATATTCCTGATATCGCTTGGCCCGAGTCAAATCCTATTTCGCGTCTTTCATCGCCATAGTCGAACCATTTCATCACTGTTTGTTCAGATTATCACATAATTCAAAACATTTATTTTCCAAAATGTGTCACGTCCACCACGTCACCTCTCTTAGACCTCGTCCTAACATGATCGGATGATATCGTATCGCCTATCAGGCATCTACCGGGTTTAAGTGACCATGACGCTCTGCACTTTACTCTTACGTTGTCACACGCACTCTCATGTAGCCTCTTCAAAATAATCCATGACTATAACAAGGCCAATTACAGTGCTACTGTTGGAACTGTTCTTTCATCCGTCTAGCAGACTATCGTTCATCATCATCGTTTTGTGGCTCACGAGCTCCGCTCACTCGAGGGCATGAAGCCATTTTTTTATTCGCTGTTCCATTAAAAGAAGAGTATGCTATTCGGACGTGCCGTCGCTGTTTAATCACGACAGCATGGTAGCCGGCCGACATTGAGGTCCACCACATGATGCCGAAACCCGGGTTCCTCTGAATGATGTCAAGCTCATCGATTCACGCTATCGCGCTGCGATACCTGTGCATTTGCCGGAGAATTCCCGGCTACCACTGAGTCATAGAACGGCTACTCCGACGACGCCAGTGCCTACGCTCGCAAGTGGACGCCATCCTAAAAGAAGCGGAAGGCATTCTACGAGAACAGCAAGAGCTATCAACATCACAGGTCAGCATTTTACATGATCGGATTGATGCACTCTACCTACAGATAACAAGAACAGATGAGAAAATTCTAAACGAGACGCCTGACGATCTAATCGACAGTGAGACGTTAGACGCGAGCAAATATGGAGACAAGGTTGTTACATGGACAACAAAACTTCGTTTCGAACTTCATAACAGCCGCACGTCCCAAGCTTCAGCCAGTGTCAAGTCTAGACTACCGCAGTTGGAACTAGTGAAATTCAATGGTAACTGAAAGCAGTGGCACCGTTTTGGAAAGTTTTGGACGGCAGTGCACAAGGAAGAGCTCAGCACTGCTGACAAATTTAATTATCTGAGCACTCTACTTGGTGGAGCGGCCGCTTTGGCCATATCTGGACTGCAGACAACTGAACAGTGCCAACAGGACGCCACAGATATTCTCAAGAAAGTCTTCGGAGATGAAAGTATAATCGTTCAAGAGCACCTCAAAGTCTTTTAGATTTGAGACTTGGCTCGTCGTCTTGGAACATTACTCAACTTTGAGACCTTATGACCAAATACAGGTGCATGTAAGGTGTCTCAAAGCTCTTGGAACAAGCCCTTCAACGTACTGTTCCATGTAATGGGAGATTCTCTTACGAGTCTTACCGTCAGACTTACTGCTTAAATTTCACGAGATTTACAAGCCGACGACCGTGTCCACAGCGGCATTGACTCAGAGCACCGATGACGAAAGCAGAGAAAGAGTTACAAAGTCTTTTGGAGTACTTCGATCATCAACTTCAGTGCCGAGGAGCTGTACCAGCATATGCGTCTCTGAAAACGCCAGAAGTCGTCCAGAAAAATAGAGACACATAGCGATCTGTTCAGCATCGCAACGTGCCATCAGCAGCTGCTCTACAAAGTGTGTTGGAGAAGCCCGACCTATGCTTGTTTTGCAAATCATCTAAGCATCGTGCCGAAGTGTGGGACAACAAAGAAGTGAGTTTGACATACCAGAAACAGATTCTCACCAAAGCCGGGCGTTGTTTTAGAGGTCTAAAACAAGGTCATATGGCAAGGAACTGTAGAGGAAGACGAAGATCTGATAGATGTTCTCGACGTCATGTCACTTCGATGTGTAACCCCGACTTCAAGGAGGAAAAGAAAGAGGCTTTAGTGCCAGCAGTTGATCTTCTATCTCAACAAGCGAGCCCCGTTATATTATTACAGTCCTTAACGGCGAGAGTGGCAGGAACGGCATTTTCAAAACTTCGACGGCGGAAGTCAGACCAGCTTATTACCATAGATACATCACGTTATTGGGTTTCTTGTTGGCTGCCGGGTTCCATCTCACCGCTGCCACCCAGTTATTAGACTTTGCCGTTGCGCGCGGGAGTTGGGCGACGTTGACGGGGACTTAGATAACTGAAGGTTTATTTACATTATTTACAGGATTAGAACAACGCAAATATACACTAAAAGAGCCATCGTTACGGTGGCAGCAAATCGGACGCTGCGGCCCGCGGCAAGAAGAACGTCTCTCTTCTCGATCGGTCCCTCGCGTATAACCCCTTAGGTCTGCCGGGGTCACATCATTTACAGCCAATCGTCGAGTCCGCTCAAGTGTCGTCATTTTCCTCCAATCGTAGGGACCGTACAGGTGTCGTCATTTTCATCCAATCGTATGGCCCGGCCCGTGCAAGTGGCGTCATGTTCGGCCAATTGGGGCCTCTCCAAAGGCTCTATTCTCCGATGGTTGACTTGCCTCCGGCGTTGCCTCCTCGCCTGGAAGCGCTCAGCTGGAGGGGGTGGGTTGTCTTGAACTGCCTTCCATAGCTGCAAAACAGCGTTCCTCGGGAACAAGGTCAACCACCTTGAACCGTGCCGGCGTCCCGTTGCACTTTCCGGTAGCGTCACGCAGGCGGGGGTTGAGACAAAAGCTCCACGCGCGGAACACGAGGGTGGGATTGCCAACCTGTTTGACGAGCCTGATAGCATGGTCGACGCGCACCCGCGAATCATAATTCGTTGCGGAACCATAAGTGGTTGCGGTTGAAGAACTTGACCAATGCTTAAGTGACCAATTATTGGCCCGCATCTAACAACGCACACTCGGCTGTCAGTTTCTGCAAGAGCAAACGGTGACTGTAGGAGTTTTCGCTGGAGAGAATACTGAGAAAGCAATGAGAAGAGTCCCTGATCGTCTTTCCAGAAAATACGGATAAACCTATTGAAATCGCAGCTTTAGAAGTGGAGGACATCTGTAGCAAGCACATTCCCATTTCAGATGAAGAGGTTATAAAGATGGAAGATATTGGATTGGATACACGAGCCGTTTCTTTAGATAGAGACAACTGAAATTCTGTAGCTATATACTTATAGGTTCAGACTATTACAGACAATTTGTGACTGGTGACGTGAAAACCGTGTGGAAGAAATGGAAGGATCTAAAATCTGTGCCCAATAAATTAGGATGGAGTGTGCATGGGCCACTTCCTTTCCTAGGCAACACCATTCACTGTTCCAACGCCATTGTGTTCTGAACCTGCGTAAAAGAGCACACTGTTTCGGAGGTTCTGACTGGATATTGGGACCTGGAAAGTCTACCTGTCAGATCAGATGAGGAAAGCATGCTAGATAGCGAAGTGGCGCTACAAGAGTTCGAGAAAAATATAACTAAGAAGGACGGTTGCTATCAAGCTCGATTTCCTTGGAAGAAATTGGTGGACCTGGCAGACAATTTCTCTGTGGCCAATAAACGCCTTGGCATTTTGATGCGCAACTCAAAAAGGACCACAGTCCACAGCCTATTGAAAAATACGGCAGAACCATTCGTGTACATCTGGAAGAAGAATCAGCGGAAAGAGTATCCTATTCAGGTTCCACGAGCAAATTTCGACTTAACTACATGACTTATCGAGCGAGGATCAAGAAAGACCGGACTACAACAAAGATTCGCATCGTTTTTGACGCACCCTCGCATGAACGTAGAGCGAAGTCATTGAACAAAAATTCGGAATCCGGGCCGCGCCGGGATTCCTAAACTTAGCCACACTACTTTTGCGTTTCCGGGGATACAAGGTCGCTATGACAGCAGATGTCGAAAAGGCCTTCCTTCAAACCGACCTACATGAAGAGGACAGAGATTCACTACGATTCCTCTAGTTTACAACGCCTCCTCGGACAAGCCAACCTTTACCAGAACAAGAAATCCGGAAGAAGACCATAGCGCCATTCGGAGCCACTTCAAGCCCTTTTTTTTGTGATGGCCACGTTGCAACACCACTAGCTGCAATAGCTACAAAACAACAGATCTACTGCCTCAAAAATTCATGTACATGGACGACCTTCTGCTTGGAGCTGACACAACAGAAGATGCCATTGGATGCATGACGAAATAATTAACATATTCAGAGATGGGTCTATGAACATATTGAAGTGGAAAAGCAATGACCCTGCAGTGACTGCCAGTTTTAAAGATTCAATTGCGTCACAGGAACAAGCACTTTGTGCACCTTCGGGAACACTCAAAGTTCTTGGATTGTCCGGGAATAAGGACAGTGACAGTTTCTTCTTCCATCCAGTGAGCATCTTGGCATTTTTCATCCAGTGACCAAGTGTTTCGCTTTGCAAGCTGTGGCAAGATTTTGTGACCCCTTAGGTCTCCTTTTCGTATGAGAGCAAATATTTTTTTTTGCAAGACCTTGGAGAGCAAATCTCGAATAGGATGAACCTTTACCATCCTATCTAGCGGAAACTTGGGTCAAATGGAGTCAAGGAGTAGCTGAACTTCAAGACTTCCACATCCCCAGATTTTTGGGTGCCGAAATGGAAAGTCCGATCTTCGAAACGATTCTGCACATCTTTCCCGACATAAGCGAATCAGCATACGGAGCAGTTGCTTACGCATCCATGTTTGATTCTGCCGGCAATGCTTGTACGTACACGGCTGTTCGCAAAGACAACAGTTGCGCCAATGAAAACAATGTCACTGGCTCGACTTGAGCTAATGGCTGTTTTGCTAGCGGCACGCATGTACCGTTATCTTTCAAGGAAATGCGACCTAGTATTCAAGAAAGCAACAGTTTAGTCCGACGCGCAAGTTACGCTCGGCTAGATTCGAAAAGAACCTACGACGTGGAAGACCTTCGTCAGAAAACGGGTGGCCGAAATTCACAAGCTAACGGATTCTTCTTTTTGGCTCTTCTGCCCAGGCAAGGAAAATCCAGCAGACTCACTGACAAAAGGACTCTCAGCTGACAGATTACAGCAGGCAGAGCTGTGGTGGCATGGACCGAAATGGATGAGCGATCTTTTAGCGTGGCCACAACACTTTTGTCAAAACATGAAAATAGAAATAATAGAACGTGTTAACACAACATGTACTTATGCTGTTAGCACGAAGCCACCATTGGAGAGAACAATTGACACGAAGCGGCTCGTTTCTCGTATTAAACTGTTAAGAGTCACAGCTTGGGTGTAAAGACATACGAATAAACTGAAAGGGGACAGAAGTCACCGCAGGAGCTTTCATCAGAAGAACTTCAAGAGGCTGAAAGATACCTGATACATGTCGAGCAACAGACATGCTTCAGCGACGAACTGACGTGCCTTTCTGAAAAATAGCTTATTCCCTTGATGAGCCAGATTACGCATCCACGATCTTACTTCAACAAGGACAGATTAATTCGCGCACAAGGTCGAAGAATTGCATCTCTGCCACCTTACGAAATATCGGTGGATGCTAACAGCGAAGTCCAGCTGAACAGGCTGTTGCAAAAACGAGAAGACCTGAAAACCTTTTGGGATCGATGGAAGAATGAATACCTATAGGTGAATTGCGAAACTTTGCCCTTTACAAAGCGAAACGCATTGACTTGCTGAAGGATGGAAATTTAGTTCTCATCGGCCACAAACAGTGTCCTCGTCAAGTTTGAATGATTGCAAGAATACGAGAACAACATAACGGACGTGATAGAAAGGTCCGCCCCTGTTCTCTCCGTTTGCCGGACGGATCCGAAGTCAGACGCCCTGTTCAACTGTTCTACCCATTGCAAGTTGAATAAGGCCATATGCTGGGCGCGGGAAGATGTTGGAACTGTTCTTTCATCCGCATAGCAGACGATCGTTCATCATCATCGTGTTGTGCCCCACGAGCTCCGCTCGCTCGAGGGCATGAAGCCATTTTTTTCTCGCTGCCATTACCGAATTGAGTTAATTTGTGGCGAAGTTTTTGGCTGTTTATTCTGAACAATCAGTAGAAGAAAACTGGAACATGTTTAAGTTCAAAGTAACTGCACTAATTCACAAACACATTCTTAGCCGACGGGTCCACTATGAAGATATTGGCTTTGCGGAGCGAGTGGTAGTGGTGAGCCTCGCTATAAGAGTGTCGAAGGAGCATAACGGCGATAGCAGGAGACGACAAACGGACTAGCCGCGGCTGGGGCCCGCTGGCCGGCCGAGCTTAGGGACCACCTGTTTCCCACAAAATTCCCCACAAGACACTGTGGAAGAGGTGTTAAGATGTCACATGAGAAAACATGAGCGTGCTCCTTGCGTTTAGGTTGTCTGGAGGCTCCAAGAGAGTAAAGCAATAATAGTGAAAGGACTACATACAGAAAATATCATGCATCAATCACACAACTCTAAACACTGCTTGAACCCAACAGAGACGCCCGCGCGCACGCGCACACACACACACACACACACACACACACACACACACACACACACACACACACACGCACACGCACACGCACACGCACACGCACACACACACACACACACACACACACACACACACACACACACACACACACACACACACACACACACACACAGACAAAAAAAAAACAGGTCAATAGAAATTGACGGTTCCCATTAAAAAATCAGCAGCGGCTTGCGTCACGATCCATCGCAGCCGCCTATGCGGCGTGTAAAGGTGCCAAGCCGTAACAAACCCTAACGTTGGCAAGCCCTCCTTCTGCAACGGCTCCACAGATTTCTCCTAACGACCTTCATCAATCTTGCTTTCGCCTGTGTTGGCCGGTGCTCGCTAGGCCGCTGGCCCGCTGCTTCCCTCCCTTTACGGGCTGTTTCTTGCAAAAAATGCCTGGAGAAAACGAAGCACACGGCCGCGTGTTTGGAGAGAGCCCATTCGGCTCTCCTTAGCGAAGGCCGAGATTCGGGAAGCGCCATTCGCGCAAAGCCGGGAATCGAGGAGAACGGCAAACATGCCAAGCTGCGATGCGTAGACGTTTACCAATTTTGACTGTTTTCCTCGGCTGTGAAAGTGAAAAGACAGGCAGATGATAGATAGATAGATAGATAGATAGATAGATAGATAGATAGATAGATAGATAGATAGATAGATAGATAGATAGATAGATAGATAGATAGATAGATAGATAGATAGATAGATAGATATTGAATCAGGTATCTTTTCTAAGCATTCTAGACGGCACTTGACCCGTGGTAATTTATTGAAATGTTTCTCTGACTGTAATTGGAACATGTTTAACCCACAATGAAGGCGCAGTTTTTGTCTTTTACCTAAGTACATTTTGTGATGGTCAAAAGGAACGTTGCGTTAGCTTGAACTTTGTAAGTTTCTTGAAAGGACCTGTTGTGAAGCACGTAATTTTTTTTTCGTCAGCTAATTTGTTGGCAACGCAGTCCTCTTGTAAAAATGGGGGTAATGCGCTACAAACACAATGAGAACAGTAGTAGAAGGGCACAGGACGCGCGCAAATGCATTCCTCTGCCTATGACCACGGCAGCATGTAGGGTACTACTCTCTCCTACGTGTGTACGAAGAATTTATTTCAGCTATATGGACAATATGGATGCTCACTGTGAAGTACTTGTGAAGGACCGGCTCAAGATCTTTAAGTGTTCTTTTCACCCAAAATAACAGTGAACGAGCGTCTGTCGACCATGAAACGACTGCCTACAATATGATGATTGATGATGATGATGATTTAGCGGCAACCCCTTTGAAACGGGGCGGTGACAAATAGTCACCTAGGCTACTTGATTTAATCAGCTATGCTATACAAGCTTTTCATTTTAACATTTTTGTATACAGCTCCTTAATCTTTTTTCTCTTCCTCAAAACTTCTCTATCAACATTGTAGCGCCATCTTTGTAACACATCCTGGCCGTATCAATCTCTTCCCTGCTTTTCCCCCACCTAAACGTGTTTTGCTTGTCTCGACTGATGACCGGTTGATGCTTCCATTCACTCTAAATCCAAGCGCTTCTGGAAGCTGTACGTTACTTACGGGACACACTGGGTGAATCCCTTCGGATGCTATTACAATGTGCTGAGTGGTCTCCGGATTTTTACGGCAGCATACACAGGCCTCGCCTTGTTGCGAATATTTGCTTCGGTATGTTTTTGTCCTTGGCCAAACAGCTCGAGCCTCAAATACCATAGCTACTGCGCTTTGAGTTATCGTACAAATTTTCCTTTCCAATTTGTTTCTTCTCCTTCTTGTCAATCTCCATGGTCTCTTTCTTTCCATTCTTTGCATCCAATTCACTGTCTCGGTTTCTCGCACTTTCTGTTAGATGAGTTCTGGTTGTCTATTTACACTTTAAATTACCCTATACTTGGTTGTCAACTTTCTTGACATCTTACTCCATTCTGTGTCTACGCTTTTCAGGTACAGATACTTGAGCACTTCAACTGCCGATTTATTTTGATCCATGTTGGTTAATATATCGTCAAAACTGATATTGCTCTGCGCTTCTCTGACTTAAAAAGAGGCTCAAACCATGTCACCCGGCACTGCCTCATTTGCGGTTTTACCGTGGGCTCCCATAGCCAACCGGCCTACCGATCTTTGGTTACCTTCCAACCCCGACAAGATATCCGATGTTAAGCATAGAAATGGCATTTCCAAACGTTAGCGCTCGCACCATTACTCCTTTCCAGATTCCATGCACCACCTGATATTCATTGTGGTCCCAAAGTGCTCGATGTCAGGTTATCTTGGTGGGTGCTTGTGTAAAGCTTTCCTTCGTTTATGTATACGACGAAGTATTTATATTCCAATTCCACTTATGTAGAATTCCAAAATGAACGGTGCTACCTGACGGGCAAAGCAACAAGGAGCACATATAGACTTTTTCATCGGACGAGGAGCAAAGGTGGCGCACGACGAGCTTTCTTCCTCGCTGGCTTACGGGAGCCGGCGCAGTTCTGCTTGGATTTGTTGCCATCATGCACTGTGGAACGTTTGGAGATGTTTTAGGTTATGCAAAACAATTGCGGGATGTCGGTTAATACAGGGCCATCCGGAAACCACTGTTTAGCCTTCGGATGCAGCAGTGAATGCAGGAATTTTTCTGGGCTGCGCAAACATGCGACGTGCATCACCAGCCGCGGTGTGTGTACACGTTGTGAACTATTTTGGCTGCATCGATTTCCACTCGACGAAGAGCAGCGGTGTATGTGAATTACCAGCGTGAATGGGAAACTCTTCTCACCATCTGATCGCTTGACGTGCTGCTGTCTACGGCCACCCAATAGTAACCCCCAATCACCTAAGCGCTAATCGTTATAGCATATCGAAGTCAGCCACCGGCGCCGTTCTCGCACATTTAAATGTAGCCGACTTACAAATTCATTATCAGGCCAAAACTTGAGTACGCCGCTGCCATCTGGGGTCCGCATCAGATGTACCTTATACACTTGAAGCAGTGCAGAATCGAGCTGCCAGATTTATTAATTCATCCTATTCGTATCACACCAGTGTATCATCCTTAAAAGCAGAATCATCTCTAGTGCCTCTCCCGCTACGTCGTCGCGTCGCATCTGTAGCCCACTTCCATAAGCTTTATTACAGCATCCGTGACCGTCCAAGCGTCATCATCCCACCAGCCCGCATATGTCATCGTACCCACCACGCCCTTCAAGTCGCCCGGCCACACCTACTACATTCTCCGCCTCATTTTTTCCACGAGCAGCATCCGATTGGAATGACCTTTCCCACAGCATTGCTGCTATCACATGCCCGACACTATTTCTTCAAAAAGTAACAGACTGCCTGTCGCGGAATTAACATGTAGCTACAATTTGTCAAATTTTTTTTTGTATATCCACCCCTTATGTAACACCCCCAGCCCTTCCTTAAAGGGACACTAAAGCGAAAAATAATTTTTTCTGTATCAGTAGATTACCCTTCCACAATACCGAAAACACCACTCTTACCCCGGGAATCCGCTTGGTAAGCCAGAAACAAAGGAAAAACAGAGAAGGCGAGTGGTGATGCCACCTTGAAGTTCCCGCACCAGCTCACCGTGACGTTATGAATTTTGACAGCGTCTTCCAGGTCTCAGTTAATTCTTTAGCGGTAAACATTGGCTACATTGTGTTCTAAAGGAGCCCAAGACTGAATATGGCAAGTTTCGCGAACTTTTACTGACCCAAAGTGGCCCAAATACGAAAAATTACTTTAATGTCGGGACGTCACACTGAAGTGCTTACGTTGGGATTCTCGCGCGAAATTAAAAAAAAATAACTTTGAACTTCATTTTCTCTTCTAATAATTGACCTATTTATTTATTAGAGTTGTATTAAGTTTTCGAAGAATACTTTATCAGTCCAAGTTGATTTATTGTTTTGCTTTAGTGTCCTTTTAAGGTAATAAAGTGAAATGAAAAAAGCCTACTATATGCTATGCCTAAGCTGGCCTGCTGTATAAGGCCGATGGCGTTGCTCAATGCAGCGATCACTACGGCTTGCGAACTAGCATGCTGCGTATAAGTTTTGTGCTTCGGCATTGTCTCTTTGTCCTGTAAAGTAGTTTTATTCAAACCGGACCACATAAAAAGAATGCGACAACATTTTTGTGAGGACAGAATTTCCGTAAAACGGGTGAGTGCGTCGTAGAGGCCGTGACGAACAAGAACTGTTTTTCTGGCCTTTCGAATTCCGTTTTCCTTCATTTTTGAATCACGCTTGTTCAGAGCAGTAAATCGGCCGATTTGGTCGCAAAATTTTGCAAAAATGAAAAAAAAAAGCGGAAAGAAACAGGGGCTAAAGGTCCACTAATACCACGCATGGTCATGTCGCATGCTCGGACCATGTGCTACCAAGCACAAAGATCTATAACATAGGAGCTGCCGCCGCTTCGGATGCTAGTGCAGTTTACCGCCGGACAAACGACCCCTCGACAAGTGTGATTCACATTGTACAATATGCCGTCAATAACAAACAAAACAATTTTATTCATGGGCGGGAACCACGTCCAACAAACCAGATAGTCGCGCAATGAATTTACAAATAATAAATAATTTGAACGCTTGTCAAAGCAAACAGCAGAATTTATTTCATAGCAGAGCGGTACCATGCTGTTGCGATCATCACGTATATTTCTCAACGACTCGTTGCTGCTGAACCACAGCTTATAATAATAGTGACAATGTTGCAGTAAGGGCACTTTCTTGACACGATTCTTTAAAAATACATAACTGGTCTCCACATGGCACTGAGTATTCCCCAACGCCAGCAGAAACTGCCGCCATGTCGACTTAAATCAGGTCAGCACGTCTCACAGAACCATTTGCAACGTAGAAGACACCGCGTTATACAAAGCAGACCACGCGCCACAACCACCACCAACTGCCGCCGAGCGTACCTGGCAGACAACACGGAGCGTTCACCCAAGGCATCATAGACGGTGCCACTGCCTACGCAATATGTGAGGGAATGTTCTATGGACCCCGCTGTACCTATGCGCTCTTTCTTGCATGATCGCGTGAACTAGCGCTGTTCGTATTCATCAAACAACTAGCCCACCAGTCACCGCCTTGAATTGAGCAGCAGTGCTTTCACCAGCTGAAGGAAAGGACAGCGCTTCATGAATGACAAAACGTCAGCTTGAGTAAAAGAGCAGTTCGTCGTGACTATTGCACCTGTTGATACCAGTTTGGCAGTACTCCGACGGCGGCTACGTATGGCGAGGCTGAACGCTGCCGCTCGAGCCCTATTTTGAAAGCGATCTGCGGTGGGTACTGCTGTGAAGTCGGGGATCCGAGCGGCCACGAAGATTCGATCGATGGTGCTGGGCCAAGTGCCGCAAGAAGGAGAGATCCAGAGAGATCATCCAAGAGATCAGGAAAAGGTTTTAGATAAAACTGTATAAGATATCTTACACAAAGGGGTCCATGATTCTTGGAGCCGTCTACATGCTCACGTCTTCGCATGTCCGAGCGTTTACATCTCCGAGCGTCCAGACGACACTCAAGCCCCGATTTTTATCAGTTCACTTCCCCCTTTCTCTCGTCGAGGGAATTAAATGTCTTTCATCCTGGCCAATAGGACTGTCGCACCGTCTACAACATCCCGCCCCTGGTGACGCACTACACCGCCGGCCTCCGCCTCTGGTGTTCAAGCTTCGACCCGCCCTCTATGCAGTGCAATTTCATGAGAAGCATTGGGACGGTGCTGTTACCACGAAGTCGGAGTCGACAGCGTAGGCACTTTGCAGCGATTAGCCTGTGATACAATGCCGAAGACCCCTTCACAGTTTGGGGTTCTTCTCAGGAAACCTGACTCATTCATCAGCTCAGACGAACACGTGACGTAGAGCCACTTGTCAATCATCTTGATGTGACGCATGCGCCATCGCCAGACCTTCGGCGTTGAAAAGACGACGGCGCGTGAATGGCCTTTCATTGCTGCACGCTCGCCGGTATGCATAGTTCGTGCAGAAAGCTCGACAGGTTCAACAGCATTTCATAGCTGCAGGTTTGCCGGTGAAGCTCCTTAACCGCCTGGCACAACAGTCCTAGGCGCGCTGAGGGCTGATAGCTTCGTGTGCGCTGTATCATCACTGCTTAGTTCGCATTGAAGCGAGAGGCAGCACGAAGGGACATTCGCTCGTTGCTGCTGCTGCCGCTCTTCTTCCCACCAGCGTTTTGACGGCAAGTGTCTGCGGTCGTCGAGTGAGATGTGTTCATGCTTTCCCGTGCGCGGGTGAGACCATGCTTGTTAGTTTAGTTAGGCAGCAAATCTTTATTTATTTATTTATTTGTACAATACTGCAGGTCCAAATGGGGGCCCAAGTCGGAGGGGCAGAATACATAAATATTTTCATATATATCTATATGTATATACAGACATGAAAACCAAATACAAAAGCAATGCAACAGATGCAATGATAAAAAAATGAAAGCGACGACTAAAGATTAATAGAAGGTTCACTGAAGGAATACAACTTGACAAACATTATAAGAGCATCAGATGGAGTTTAAGGCATCAGGAATAAAAGCGATACGCACATATGAGCACTTGCAACCATTCTCGCGAGAGAAAACAAATCAACAAGTACCAGAAGTTGATGAACGAGCGAACATTGCAATATACCGAAAATAATCGAATAAGGTAGACGTGGAATGTATCAAACAAAACTCACGTGTAAGAAAAAAAAGAGAGAAGAAAGCCAGTAGCAAAGCTTGCCGACATAGCAATACTGTTACCATCAAAGACACATGCGTTCAAAAGAATCAGTGCTTATCAATTGTGATAAGGGCAGGCTGTTCCAATCTGTTATAGTGCGCTGGAAGAAGGAAAACTTAAAGAGGTTAGTTCGGGTGTTATAAGGTGTTAAAGAATCAGCGTGACGATGCCGTGTTCGACGCGCTGTAAGTGGTGTAACATGAGCTTGTGGGAGGAGGGACCAAAAGTTGTTTTTAAGCAAAAAAAAAAAAAGGAAATTTCAGTCTTTGTATTTTCCAACGTAGCTGTAGCATTTGGATATTATGTTGATTCATCAGGCTAGTAGGAGAGTCACTTAGTCTATATTTAGAAAAAATTTACCTGACAGCTTTACGTTGGATTATCTCTAAAGCGTTAATTTTAGTTTTCTTATAGGGATCCCACACAATGCCTGCATATTCTAGTTTCGGTCGGATGAGTGAAGTGTAAGCCAGTAATCTAGTACCAGAGGGAGCGTGCTTTAGTTTGTGCCAGAGGAGACAAAGTTTCCTGAAAGACGAGTTACATACATTAGACATATGACTATTCCAGATGAAGTCACTGATTATTGCGATTCCAAGACATTTATATTGGCTGGCTTTGGTCAGCGGTTCGGAGCCGAGGTTACAGACAAACGACATTTTTTTTTGTTACGGACATGTAAACAGCTTTCTCCCTGTTTAATTCCATGCCTCACTGACTGCACCAGGAACGAATGTTTTGAAGGTCAGAGTTACGCATTAATTGATGTTCGGGGCAAGTAACCTCGTTAAACAACACACAATCGTC
The DNA here is from genome assembly GCF_013339745.2 of Dermacentor silvarum. Taxonomy (NCBI): domain Eukaryota; kingdom Metazoa; phylum Arthropoda; class Arachnida; order Ixodida; family Ixodidae; genus Dermacentor; species Dermacentor silvarum. The sequence continues at coordinate 66,174,920 of NC_051164.1, read as the reverse complement.
AGCAAAGAGTCTAACTTGAACGGGATGAGAAATTTCGTTGGTGATGTCGCTTATGTATATTATAAATAGTAAAAGTCCTAGCACATCACCTTGAGGTACTACAGAGGTTACTGAAAGTTTGTTAGAAGAGTAATTATGAATTGAAACAAACTGCTTGCGATTAGACAGATAAGCCGCCGCATAGTTAGTAATATAGGCTGGAAGGTCTATCGACTGCAGTTTTTCTATGAGTTTACTGTGAGGAACAAGGTCAAACGGCTGCTTAAAGTGTAAAAATATTAGGTCAATTTGGCTCGAAGTTTCAGGAGCACTTGCAAAGTTGTGAATAATTGTCGTTAATTGTGCCACAGTAGAGAAACCTTTGTGGAAACCAAGCTGGCGAGGAGAAAGTACATTGTTTTGTCACTTTGGAATTTGGTTATTACATTAGCTATAATATGTTGGATTAACTTTCAACATCTTGAAGTTAATGATATCGGACGATAACTGCTCACTAGGGTTTTGTCGCCTTTTTTCGGGATGGGAACGACAAGTGCAGTTATCCAGTCTGTTGGAAGAGTAGCCGAAGATAACGAGGAACGATAGATTACTAGAAAAAGGGCTAACGCTTCAGCAGACCTGCGCAGAAAAGCTGTCGGTATGTTGTCTGGTCCTGTAGATGATTTAACTTTGAGGTTCAGCAACATCGACACTACACCCGGTTGCGAAACAATATCAGAGTTCGAGTTACATGATATGCGCTTAAGGTTTATACCCCCATCGAAATTTGAAAAAAAAAAAAAACCTCTGAAAATAATGATTGAAGTGCTCCGCAACACGATGTTATTCGACAAAGACGTGGCCCCCGTGAACAATTTGCCTAATTGATAATGGTTTTTGTGCTTAGAAAATCCCAAAAATTTTGGGGTGCCACTCGAATGAAATTTGGCAATGTATGGTGAAAATACCAGCGCGTAGCTTGCCGTACTTGTTGGTTTAGTTTATTCTGAATTTCGTGAATTGAAACACGTGCGGCACATCGTCGCCTTAAGCGCTTAACTTTTCTTGTAAGGTGTAAGATCTCTCTCGTTATCGAGGGAGTAGTCTTGTACGTTTTTGGAGTTTTATTGGAAATAAAGTTGCTAAGGCAGTGAGTGATAATTTCTTTAAATTTATCCCAAAGCACAGCAGTGAAAGCTACCAAGGCCTAGTTCAATAAATCCAAGATACTTGTAGTCTTTGTAACGAGAGAAATCGTTAACAGTGGTTGTCTAGCATTTTTTTAGTGTTAAGCATTTCCAAAGGACAAGAAAAATATTCCAGATTATGATCAGAAATTCCAGGTTGAACAGAGAAAAAAAGTTTTCTAATGAACGACTTACGAAAACGAGGTTGAGCATGGTTGCTGACATGTCATAGGTGCGCGTTGGCTGTTTAACATCCTGTTGTAGATTGTGAGACAGAATGTCATGTAAGTAACTTAAGCGCGAATTATTCCCGGTGCAGAAAAAATCGTTCTCCCAATCAATATCTGGTAGGGTTAAAGTCGCCTACGAGCAGTACTATATCGCTTGTGAATGAAATCGTGTGTTCAAAAAGATCACGAAAGAATTCTGGGGGCGAGGCAGGTGCTCGATAAACGGCAAATAGCTAAAATGATTTATCCCAGCAAGTCAGCTTTATTGTAAGAGATTCCAAGTTATCGGCCTGACAAAACGCGTCCCAAATGAGGTTGTTCCAATTGTCAAATCTGGAAACCGGCAAAAAATTGAAAAGTACCGCCCGATTTCCTTATCTTGTGTATGCTGTCAACTTCTTGAGCACGTAATATCGAAATCAATATACACCTACCTGGAAGACAAAAACTTCTATATCCCAATCAGCATAGTTTTAGGCGAAATCTTTCGACAGTGACGGAGCTGGTAGAAACAATTGATGATTTTGGGAGGGCCTTGAACAACAAAGGAAAAATTGACTGTATTTGTCTTGACATGTCCAAGGCCTTAGACAGAGTCCCTCATTCAGAGCTAATTGATAAGTTGGTTCATCTTGGCATAAACTACAATATAACACAATGGATCCGTGCATACCTAACAGGCAGAACTCAGTACGTAGAAATTAATGGCTCCAAATCAGAATTATTAGACGTCACATCGGGTGTTCCACAAGGGTCTGTGCTGGGTCCAGTCTTGTTTCTTGTTTATGTTAATGATATTGCACAGTGTCTTAACAAAGACATAAGGGTGCGACTTTTTGCAGATGATTGCCTCCTTTATGAAGAAATAAACAACCAGGACGATTCGAAAATTCTTAATGACGCTCTCCAAGTCAGTGGTGCGAAACTTCAAAAAGGAAATTGAGATAAAACTGTTGTATATTCGTTAACAAATAAGACAAAACATGTCGTTGACTTTAACTACACCCTGGGTTCTTTTACACTTGCCGCAGTTGATAGCCTCAAATATTTAGGCGTAGCTATATCCAAAAACCTGAGTTGGAAGGTACATGTTAAAAACATTTGTTCGACAGCAGAAATGAAACTGGTTTTTGCGTAGGAAGCTCAAGCTTGCTTCGAAAGACGCTAAGTTGACGCCTACCTATATCTGGTAAGACCGACACTGGAATATGCCAGTGTTATATGGGACCCTTATGAAACAGGATTGATCAACATGATTGAAAGAGTCCAACGAAGAACTGCTCGATTTATTTTGTCTCGTTACTCGCAAACTGATTCTCTTACAGAAATGTTGCAATTACTTAAATTACCCTACCTTAGCCGAACGACGCCATGTAGCCAGACTTAGGTTTCTTTTCTTGCTTTGGAAACGGCATTTTAACATAAATACTACTCACTACTTAGCGCCACAACAAGGCATAACCTCAAGAGGTGCACATGAACATAATTTCCGGATATCTCAACTGCACATTAATGCATACGCCAATTCTTTTTCCCCAGAACAATGAATGAATGGAACAGACTACCAACAACCATTATTCAAAGTGATACCGTAACACAATTTGAAAACAAGCTGAAGCAAATCATGTCATAAATAAAATTTGTACATTATGTTAGATATAAAAAGACTGTGTTTATTGTCTCTGCATATGGCTGTCGTATTTGTACTGTTACTAGTTCCCTGGTGTTTCATGAATGTATGCTCAAAAAGACAGTATTTGATGTATAATTTGTGTGCATTGTGTATAATGTATGCTATGCTATTTTTATTTTCTGTGTTGTACCCCACCCCTGTAACGGCCTCCGGGCCAACAGTATGCCTAAATAAAAAATCAAAATAAAAAATAACAGAGCAGCGGATATAGTTTCTTTTGCCTAAACAGCTACCCTGCCCCCTCTAGTACACTTGTCACGGCGAAACGCTCGATAAGATGGAGGAAGCACAACGGCATCTTCAAAATTGTCATGCAACCTTGTTTCGTTTATCACAAGTACATGGGTATTGTAACCCATGATAGTTGCCTCAAGGCTTTCTGATTTATTAACGACACTGCAGGCGTTGATGTTTAAAATTCTCAGTTCTTTAGCACCAGGGAAGTGTCAGCGGAAGCATGTCAAGCATTTCTCGAAGCACTTAATTTCATGGCCGTCAATTTCTATCCTCAAGTTCTTGCTGTCATCCCATGATTCAGCTCATTGTTGACACAAATCGTATCATTAATTAATCGAACCTTCTTGCCTTGTTCTCTTTCACTTTTAGCACTATCCCAGAAGAGTTTACGTTTCCTGAGTGTGCTGCGCGAGTAATAGTTTTGAACCGATATTCAACTACCCTTTAATTTGTACGCACTCTTTAAGACAGGCTGTTTTTGGTGAAATCCTGGAAGTAAATGATGACTGGGGTTTCTTGTTACCTTTGTTACCAAGGCGATGAATTCTGCCAATAGATTTTCAAGGAACCCAACAAGCATTGTAAAAAACCCCTCGTCAAGAACTTTATATTTAAAAATAGGCTCAGTTTCGCCGACATCCTCCGGAATTCCAAAGACTACCAGATTGGATGGCCTGCTCCTATCCTCCAGATCAGTCAACTTCGCCACCAGTGATCTTACTCTACGCTGAAGATCATCTATACGCGAGGCTCGGTTTTCTAATTAAATGAATCTGTCTCCCCAATCAGAAATAACGTTTTCCACCTTATTATGTTGCTGCCTGAGTGCGGTTAATCCTGACCAGACAGCAACTCTTTCAGCGTGGTTTCGATAGAGGCCTTGCTACCATCAGTGGAGCCGGGATTTACTTCGATGTCGCCGGACATCAGCAGCAAGCATACGCATTACACAATATGGACAATAGAAGCACACCGTAGGGGGTACGCCAAGGCCAAAAGACAATCACTTGTAATCGTGCTATAGCAGTGACTAACCTGCACGAGGTAGCAGGTTAGTAACAGGTAGGTTAGTAGCAGGTAGTCCACTGAAAGTGTAGGTCTGGAGCTGTTCCCTTATAAACCGATGCGTCGACGTCCCTTGAAGAATAGGTGGCGCCTCAAGTGACGCGTCCCAAAACAGCGAAGGAATAGCGTCATGAAGGCAGTGACGTGGCATCGGTGTCATAGTTGTGGTCCAAGTGCACGTGACGCAATTTCGGATCTAGATAGGGATCGCCGATTGCATTTCTTGAAGACTGGTCAGGCTGCGGCAGTTGTGGTATCGTTGATGCAGCTAGGACCATGAGCAAGCGCCTGCCCGAGGTAGCAGAACGGTTTAAGCCACATGCTCGTCGATGGTCCGCCGTGCCCACTCCGGTTTATACGGCTGATAAAAGTACTATTCTCACTTCGCATAGCTGCCTAACATTTCCCATCGCACTCGATGATTTACCTTTCGGGCGAAGCTGTGAGAATTTTTGTTCTGCATGGATGCAGGGTGTTTCACTTAATTTGGGTCAAACTTTAAAAGTACGCGAATGCCACGTAGCTGGACAGAATCACGGTAATTTTGTTTGCCGTCACTTGGAGATACTTAAATTATTTTTTTAGATTCCGCCTAGTCACAAATAGTCTTAAATAATTAATCAACTTCACAAATATTATAATTAGATTAAAAGTGTCAACGAGAAAACTGTATCGCAGCATGAGAAACTCCCGATTCAACTTTCTGTTGCTCAATACTTGTTACGTAAAAGTGGTTTTTCAGGGCGGGAAAGGTGCACGCGAATACACAACACAAGCGCGTGTGTTGTGTGCCCCTTTCTTTGTCTGTCGTCTATTGCTGCGCTCTAAGTTCCGATGCACAAATGAAAGATGCACAAATGAAGCACCAACGAGCCGACATTTCCATCGTATTTGGTGATTGCTTTTTACGGAGACTTCTGCTGCTTCAGTTGTCGGTGTCATCCCCTTACGGAAACCATTCACAAGTTTATTGAGATATGCATGACTGTTACGCCGAAGGACATTCATATTCTGCGTGAACTGGTCGCTCTGCCGATGGGAACCATCAAAAGTTCGTTCAGAATCCACTGCCATTATTGATATTCAGTTCTCAGCGCCCTTTTTTTGGTAAAATTCTACAGAATTCATTAAAACTCAGCTATTCACTGAAGCTGCATTTCTGCTATTTAACCGAGGCTACGATCAACGCAAACTAGCGGAAAATCTAGAAATATGGCACCGCTGGACCAGGAAGAGACAGTCTTGACAGAGATGAAGATTATCGAGCAAAAAATTTTAAAAAGGAACTCCTTCAGCACTGGACTTGGCTGCACCTTTAATCTTGCAGAGCGCTAGAGGCGTCTATCGCATCGAGAGACCGGCTGCAGCCGTTTTCTCTTCGGGAAGCAGAGCGCTGCACAGGAGCCGCGAATTGGATCAAGCGCTGCACTCCCGACGCGCGGCAGCCGCTCGCTTCAGCGAGGAAGGCAAACGCAAAGATCCCGATAAGGGCGCGCGGGGTCAATACTGGACGAGTGTGTCGAGCGAGATAGAGAGCGCGAGGCTTCCGCTTCCGCCCTCGAGGGCCACAGGTGCAATCGGCAGGAAGGAGGCAGGGGGGTGCGTCCGAGCCTGACCGCCCCGCGAGGGGTTCCAGGGGCAGCAACAGCTTGAATTGAAAAGGACCAAATCACCGTGGGGACAGAGAGGAACGGATGTGTGGGAAGAGAAGCCGTGGGGCAAAAGCGCGGCTTATTGGAAAGGTGCAAAGTTTAGCGCGCGCGTAAGCTCTGGGCCCGCATTTCTGGCCGATGCATCGTAAGGAGAGGGCAGGACGAATGGGGGGAAAACAAAGGCGGAGGAAGGGCGACGATGAGGCAGAGCAGGAACCCCGAGATCTGCTCGTAGCGCAAAGAAAAAAGAAAAAAAAAGGCAAAGGGCGAAGAAAATAGAGAAGAAACAAATATGAGACTTAGGCTGGCGATGACGTTAACGAAAAGAAATCGGGACAGGAAAGACCGGGTGTGTTGCTCGGAAAGCGGTTCTACGCAAAAGCGAAATAGACGAAATGAATGACTCCTTTCTCAGGGGCGCCAAGACAGGAGCCATGCGCGTCGAACGCAAGCTGGCGAAAACATATCGGGAAAGCGAGATGGGGTTGCCGTCCAGTGGCCGATTGCCTCTCCAGTAGCAAACAAGTCCATATTTCTCTGCGAGACGGCCAGGCGATGTCTTTATTTCATCCTAGAGGCAACATTTATCTTATCGCGCGTGTCTCTCTCTCGTTCCCCTTCGCGAAGTCTTCTGCGCCTCATAATATGGCGGCGAAAACTACCTTTTCACATCCATACTGTAAGCGAGTCTTCGGGTCCTTTCGAAGACACCACTCTGATTAGGTCGATTTTTACTTCTCATAATTTATGTAGCCCTGTCAGCTTACTCCTACCGCAATTTAACTGACAAAGTGACGTTTAAGAGACAAAGGGTCAGCTATTGTAGTGACAGCCATTATATTACAGTAGCAGTTTCTTTTCTAGATTAGATAGCTCGTAAGTTTAGACGCGTTGATATGCGCTTCAGGTCAAAGTCATTGCGAAATGGAAAATCGGTATTTTGTTAAAAGGGATGACATAACACAGCATAATGCATCTGATACGTCTTTAGTGGCTCCTCCCTGATAGTTTCGAAAGGTGACGTCACCGCGATTGGTCGCTAATCAAGGCAAATATTATCCTGGGCACCATCATGACATTTATCGACCAGCAGGGCTTCAGGGCACCATCTAAATGCGCAGCCCTTACGCCTATATTAAGAAAGCGTCTGTAGAGAATACTATTAAACACCACCGAGGTGGCTTCCTTGGTGCGAAAGAGATAAGGCTGGCAATAAAAATACACAACGTTACTTTATCAATAGAAGCTAATGCTACTTAGACTTACAAAGCCTTACCGACACTTTTGTACATCGTACCGATACCGATGTTTTAAAAGGAGCGATTGTTGCGGTAATGTACTGGAGCACCAGATAATGAGAACATGCTCTCTTTCCGAACATGTTGTTCAGGCGGCAAACTTCGATGACGTCGTTGAATTGTATTTATCTATGTAAGCATGTTTTTAATGTTGTTTACATCACACGCCGCTGCTGTACGGAGTTTTGCAGAATGTTCTTGTCTTTCTTTCTTTCATTCTTTTTTTCTTTCCTTTTTATGAAATGCCTGCATGTTGTGTCTATTACATGTATGCTATTTGTTGTCCCATTCCTGCTTAGGCCATTGCACGTAGGCCACCAACACTCGCAGTATTGTGAAATAAACAAATTAATAAATGAAATATAGTCCGATATTGGGTGCTTAATTGTTTAGTCTTTGTATTAATGAGGTCGTACGTACTAACGCTAGTGCAAGGCTAATTATATATATCCCGATGACACCATTTTTATTTTCTGGTAATAACATACATGACCTTATAGAGATCTACAATAAGGCAGTCCAAAGATTAGCAGCATGGTCGATATTCCTAACGGTATGAAATTATAGAGAGGAAAAGAAATACAATTATTTTCGACTAAAATTACAACAATATCTCTCAACATGCACATATTGCTTTAAATGGTCGTAGCATTGAAGTTGCTGATTATTTTAAATGCCAGCGCGTGGTAATTCATTGTAAGTGAAACCGGCAGATTTATAAATGAATGATTACAGCAGCACATTGACACAGTAAAAAACGTGGCGGCTGACCGATTTGTTGCCCTTCATTTCCAAAGAGCCACTGTCGAACCAAACAAAAAGAAACTGATCACGAGCAAGTGCGAAACGACGCATGGGAATATGGAAGCTCGGAACGTAGTAACGTTTGCTGACGCATACATCAGCAAGCCATCAATTACCATAGCAATTATATGGACACTCCAGGCGCATTTCTTGTCTTCGATTTATATGGTTATGAGAATATTGCTTATAAATTATATTTGTGTATGCACCTGAAATCTCGCCCCCCCCCCCCCCCCCCCTGTTTCTTTATTCAGACATATCCCCGCTTAGCCCGAAAGCGTTACAGCAAGGGGGTTACAAACATGATAAAAAATACATCTTGATTGACACTGCACTCCTGTTCACATGACAGCCGATTCCACTGAGCAATAGTTTTAACAAAAAAGGAATTGGCATACAGGCCCGTCCTAGCCCGGTATTCTCTAATTTTGCACTGGTGGTCAGTGCGTGCAGACATATAGTTTGGCGGTTTTAAGTACATTTCCCTATCAATTCCAGTTTATGATACATTTCATACAGAAGTTTTAGCCGCAGTTTCTTTCGGCGAGACGATAGCGATTCCCAATTGAGCTCTTTTTTCATTGCTGTGCAACTGTACTTCCTCCCGTACTTACCCAAGATGAACCTGGCTGCTCTGTTTTGCATTTTCTCTACTTTCTCTAGTTTATCTGTGACGGGTCCCAAAGGGTACAAGCATATTCCAAAATAGGTCGTATACAAGTTAGGTACGCCCTGCTTCTAATGTTAGAATTTGCACATTTTAGATTTCTTTGAATGTAATTCAAAGCAACTGCCGCTTTGCCAACCACATAGTCCACATATGCCTGCCAAGAGCAGTCGCCCGACAGTATTACGCCCAAATATTTATTCGTGAATTTCTTACTTAAAATATTATTCATAAGATAGTAGCTGGCATCAATTACATTCTTCTACTTAGTAAACCGCACATGGATGCACTTACCCGCATTCAAATTCATTTTCCACTTAGAGCACCATTCGCAAATACGTTCTAGGTCGGCCTGCAGTTTGAGAATATCATTTTCATTATCAATTTTTCTATACACAATACAGTCATCCGCGAAGAGCCGCATGTTAGAGTCAATACCTAAGTTAATGTGATTAATATATATGAGAAAAAGAAGAGGCCCCAGGACAGATCCTTGCGGGACGCCTGATGTGGCCTCAAGATAATCTGAATTAGTACCATTCAGGAAAACACGTTGACGGTGATTTGATAAAGTTTTCTATCCAGCTAAAAACACTGGAATCTATATTTAACATGCGGAGTTTATGAAGTAGTAAAGAATGGCAAACAGTATCAAATGCTTTGCGGAAGTCTAGAAATATGCAGTCTATTTGCCCACCCAAATCAACTACAGAAACTAGGCCATCATAAAATTCAATCAGTTGTGTCGTACATGAAAACCCCTTGCAAAAGCCGTGTTGTCTGTTCGTAAGCACTGCGTTGTCCATTAGATGTTTCGTGATAGCCTTGTATATTACGTGTTCCATGACCTTGCATGAGATAGAAATAAGTGAGATAGGTCTATAATTAGTAACTTCTTATTTAGAGCCTCCTTTGTGAATTGGGACTACATTTGCTACTTTCCAGTCCTGTGGCATCTGACCAGTAGTTAACGACTTGTGGAAAATTAAATAAAGGTAAAGCGAGATGGCATGAGCACACTGTTTTAAAATTCTTGGAGAGATACCATCAGGACCAATAGCCTCACTTTCATCAAGGTTCTTTAGCAGAGATTCAATGCCGCTAATGCTAAGTTCGATTGGTTGCATAAGAGGAACGTTGCTATTTGATGATTGTGGGCTGCATGCAGATTGAGAAAGAAAGACTGATTGGAAATATCTGTTTAGGCATGTCACTTTTTCTGCATCGTCAGAAAGAGTGCGTTCATTGTAAATAATTTCATTTATTCCAACAGGATCAGACCCACATCCCTTCAAATACTGCCGGAACGGTTTAGGATTTGTTTTCATTTTGTCAATTAATCGTTTAAGATACTGTTCTTTTGCTTTTTTCGACAGGCTTTTGTATTCGCGTGTTAATTCTTGTAGCCTTTTAAAATGTGCGTGTGTTTTCGTTCTTTTATGTCTTTGAAACTCATGCCTTCGTTTTTTAACTATCTTCAATACACGAAAGGTTATTCATGGTTTTTTACGCTTTTGGCATGACACTTTTGACGCTTTTGGTATTTTACGCTTTTGGTTCATACTAGGTATGAACTTCTCTGTAAGATCTGACAGCTTTTTTCTAAATGTGCTCTACAAATATTCTACTTCGTGTTCCTCCGCAAAGCATTCAAAAACGGGAAGAAAATCAAGAAGTTTGTCAGAAATTGATGGATAATCGAACTTTTCAAAGAAAACTCTTCTACTAATGCGCCTTTTTGTGCTCTGTACTTTCGTTTTAATTCCTGCAACCACAACACGATGATCACTAATACCAGGAATGATATCGACATTACCAACTAAATTTGGCGAATTACAAAAGAGAAGATCTAGGGTACTATTTATTCGAGTGGGTTCAAGGACATACTGAAAAAAATTGTGGTTGATCCCTCTTATATAGGAATCGGTATAGAACACGAAAGTGAAACGTGTCTTCACAGAAGTAGTGTAATGTTTATTGCACATTGATATATAATGTCTATTGGTGTTTTGTGGCTAAAGCGCCCTTAGGCGTTGATGCACCCATGCTGACGCCTGGTGGCACGTCTCCTCCATCACGACTACCAACGTCGATGACCATGAGCAACCGTCGTGCATATGGAAGCTGCACTACGCTGCACACGCTAGCACAACGCGAAAGACGAAGCACGTAACTGACACACTAATACAACGCGCAAGACAAAGCACGTAACTGATTCGTCACCGAGTCAAATCAGCGCGTACAGCGCGTCGTAATTGCAGCCTCCACGATCAACTTCAGAAACATTTTCAGAGCTAATTGCGGAGGCGACGCTCCGCTGTGCTGAGTACGGTGAACGCCACCTAGGTGGCGTTGGTAGTGCTTCTTGATGCCAGCGTCCCTTCGAATGCTGGCATCGAGGCGTCGTAGTGCTGAGACCACCGAAGCGTTCACTGTCGGTGCGCGTTAGTGTCATAATGCAGTACTTCTCTTTTCTGCTCGTAGGCGGCGGCACCGCCCCGAGCAAGAGCGCGGGTACACGGAGGAGTGTTAGATATATAAGGCGCGTCTGTGTAGCTCTCTGCAAATGCGTTTGTGGCGCAATGGGTTAAACGCTCGGCGATCTATCGTCGCGGACCGAGAGGTCGTGGGTTCGATTTCCAAATTTTGCATGTTTGTGGAACTTTTTCTTCTGGTTTCTTTCTTTGTATTATGTTCTATGACGTATTTCCGTGACGGAAATACGTCAGTGAAGTCTTGGTGGACCCCGGCATAAAACACTTTCGTGTTAAAAAGCCGAAACTATCAGCCAGGTTCTTCATTTCTAGATTGGTACGGTTAGCCTTCATTAACTCGCATGTGCCGTTATCCCACTTCAAGTCGGGCAAATTAAAATCAACCGCAAGCAATATTATTTGGCCAGATGCCTCCGAAACGATATCGCACAACATTTCCAAAACACGGAAATCCGTACTTGGTGATCGATAAAATGCTCCAGTAACAAAAGAAAGGTTGTTAGCCAGTGTAACAGTGCATCAAACCGACTCGACCGAGTCATGACCGATGTTCAGCATTGAAGACGAAAGGGGCGAATGAACTAATAGAAAAACACCACCGCCATGACGCGGCCTGTCGTTGCGATAAGCAGTATAGTTACAGGGGAACACCTCGCTATCAGTGATGGATGGGTTAAGCCAGGATTCAGTACCAAACACTATGTGTGCCTTGAATGACTCAACCAATCCAGCAAACTCATCTATCTTGTTGACTATACTACGGCACATTACCACCGCAATAACTAAATCACGATGAACAAAGCAAATATGATTTGTATGTCACTGTTTTGACAGGGCAACAACCAGAGGCGTACCAACTATTTCTCGAGTGGGGGGCAAACCGCAGATCTGACTCTCTCTCTTCACACACACACACACACACACACACACACACACACACACACACACACACATATATATATATATATATATATATATATATATATATATATATATATAAATGCATTGACGTTCCAGTTAAGTTTGTGCTTCAATGCAGAAAGCGACGTTTTGTTAAGAAACTAACTGGAACGCCAATGCATTTCTCCGCAAAGTTCGGGAATTAATATCTCGAAACTCGTGTCATCCCGAGAATTTGTTCCAAGTGGATCCGCCTTGCAAACTCCACGGCTACAATTTGTAAATTGCAATATGGGCTATCAGATATTAGTTAAAACTTAATTAGTGAATTTTGTTAATCCTTCGATTATGCACTTCAATTTCTCATGAAAGTAATGTCCGCCTCTTCGAGTAGACCAGCTCATTAACTAGAATTGGGCTATCTGCCACAGGCAACCTTTAAGACTTTTGAAAGTGTTCGCTGAAACACCCTGTATATATATATATATATATATATATATATATATATATATATATATTGCATTACTATTATAAGTGAAAAAGCCTGGAAATGCATCTGTCAGGTATGTTTATTTGTAACATCGACCTATTTCTCAATAACACATGGTGAACCATCGAGGCCCGAATAATTCTTTGAATTTGCATTTATTTCTCGTCGCTATAAAATCTATATGTGATGCAGGGACAAATGGCATTGAGTGCCCAGAGGTCCCTGATCCAACCCAGTAGCAGCAGTGCAGCTCACAAAAAAAATCACATTTGTTGTAGTCAATTTTACTAATTAAAGAATTTTACTTGGTGTTTAAGTCTACAGCATAAATGTATCGCTAGTTAAGGTAATAGTACTGTCGAGGTTATACAGAACGAAGTACAATCAACATAAATTACTCTCAATACTAAAAAGAAAAATACGGCAGAGGTGTGCGAACTTGGTGAATTACAACCCGATTTTTAGTGAAGCTGCTTTTTTTTTTCGAACAGTTGCACTAAATGTTTCAGTTTCCTGTAAGTACATCGCTTACTTTGAAAAGTTGCCCGTATATTAGTGTTCCGTTTTAAACCTTGTCCCCGTGTAATGCTTTGAAGCACTTCTTGCTGGAAACTAAAAAAAAACAATAATTCATCAATACACATCTTCCTTCGTCAGAAAATTTCATTATCCCCAGATATAAACAACATGCCTTGTTTAGCTCACCGAGGACACCGGAGAAGCAACCTATACGCATCCCGTATGGTGCACGGGAACAAATGGGAAAACAAGGGTTTAGTAATTATCTGCAAGACTTACATTTAAACCAGGAAAGTGAGATTTTCGCAACGCACTGCGCTTAAAATTCTCCCTATTATCATGGAATTTCAAGTGGAAATTGCAATTATTTAGGAGTCGGGGAAAGCGGCGGTATGGCACCCTGGAACACTTCAATATGTAACTTTCTACAAAGGATTGCAATGAACCTACACAGAAAAAATATTTATCGCTAGTCACTCAGGATATTGTTTCGTACTTCGAATAAATATTACAACACCGTGTCCCGCATAGTTTACTGAGGATACCGGGATCAACAACATGATGCCGTGTATAAAGCATGAAAACTGGGGGAAAGCGAGTATTCAGTAGCGGTTTTTCGAGTACGTAAGCAACCACCGCAGTTCAAATTTTTGGAACACGTCACAATAAGGTGCTCTTCATTTCTTCAAAATATAAAATATCTGCTGTTCTTGCTCCTGCCGGGAAACAAGTAGTAGGGTAGCCATTATTCAGAAACGGCCTTAAAATGAAATCGATAAAAGCAGAAGTGACACAGGCCTTTAGAAAAAATTCAGTTAAGTGTTCTATTGGCACTGAAATGGCTCTGCACGTTCGACCGAAGTCACTTTCACGAACATACCACCTCGCAGACTGTCATGTAATGTCCCATTCTGGGACCTTTGAGGTATCATGAATAAATTAACTTGCATATAAAATCCTAATCCGTTCTAAACAAGAATATTCCAGTGCTATCTATGACGAACCACCAGGTTAATATGATTAATTCCCTTGAATTGGTTCAGAACCGTGCTGCCAGGTTCATTCTCTCTGACTACTCCTATAGTACAAGTGTCTCCGCCTTAAAATCCCGGTTGTGTCTTCTCTCATTCACCTCCCGCCGCAAAAGTGCTCGTCTTTTTTTAGGTTCTTTCATTCGCTGCCCACAGGTAACCAAATCATCATTCCAGCGCATCGTTTCTCCCGCTATACGCATCCCAATGCTGTGTATCTACTACGCGCCCATTCCACTACGTATCGGCGTTCTTTTTTCTGCACACAGCCCGAGAATGGAATACCCTTCCTTCTGACATCGCCCTCATCACCGAAAATTCCCGTTTCAAAACTGATATTGAAGACCATGTTTCAAGTCACGCCACCTAACCTGTCCCGTCATTTTCCAACGTGCCCACCCCTCATGTAATGTCCCGTTCTGGGACCTTTGAGGTATCATGAACAAATAAATAAATAAATAAATAAATAAATAAATAAATAAATAAATAAATAAATAAATAAATAAATCATGACTTATCACGACGATAAGTCGTGATTACACAAAGAAATACGGCAGTTACACCTGTAAGTGGTTTGATTGGTTTTTACGATGGTGATAAGATATATATTTATACTGCAACGCTTCGTAGACTATCTCTGGACGGAGATTCCATAGCTCCAGCATTTGATAATCCAACCCTTTCATGCAGTAAGGCACACCCATCGTTGGGCGCGGCTGAATAAAATACGCTATCCGAACCTCTCCTCTCGCCCGAAAGTTATATATATCAAGCCGATTGTTTTTTGTTTTTTCAAGTATGGTTAGGCGGTAATTTGTAACTGCGGGAACTGTCCAGCGCCAGGCCTTCTGCGCAATGCAAGAGTGTATGGCGAATCTCGCGCGTCGCCCGCTACTGCGCGTCACGAGGAGGCACAATACTCGCTGCCCAAACCGGGGATACGTAGTAAAGAAAAGCATTAGTAACGTGGTGACTCTATTAAGAAATAAAATTTAGCTTCAGCTGTAGTTTTGTTGGACTTTCCAGTGTGTAGCTGAAAGTGCCCGCTTTCGAAAGTGTGGGGGGGGGGGGGCAAATGGCATGCTTTGCCCCCCCACTTTTGACAGCGGGGGTAGGGGCGAGTGCTCCCCCTGCCCCCCCCCCCCCCCCCCCCCCCCCGGTATATACGCCTATGTCAACAACTTCTTCCTTCTCATCATCCCATGTAAACGCTCTACCATTTATGATCAGCTTATCGGCCTTCAACTTAACCTGGTGTTTCTTATCCGCCTTCTTTACTTTTCCGTATTCCCAATTTTTCTTTCGCACTGCTCGTGTTTCGAATGAAAAATCCTGTTCTACACTGTAAGAGGAACCCTTGAACTTGCTTGCATTTTTCAAAGCGGCCATTTTTTTCTTTGTCGGATGAAAAATTTACAATTATAGGTCTTTTCTTCCGTTCATAAAAGCGACCAACCCGATGTGCCCTCTGAACCGACTGCAGTTCGATTCCCAAATTAGTAGCGCAGATACCCTTAACCAAGGATTCAGCTTGTTCCCACGTTTCGGACCGATCATTGTCATCTATCCCGTAAAACACGAGGTTCAATCTACGGCTTCTGTTTTCGAGGTCTGCATTTTTCTTTTGCAGAATTCTTACTTGATGACTTAGATCCCTAATTACAGTTGCTTGTTCTTGTACTAGCTTCATAACATTACCTATCTGGTTTTGGGGTTTTGTCAAGCTTGCTGTCCATTTCAGCAATTTTGGTATCATGACTAGTTATCCTGCAATCAATGTTATCTAACTTATTCATGATAGTATCCTGTAGTTTCTTCAAGAAATCCATTTCGCCTTTATCGAAAGGCCCAGGGTTGAGCTCAATATCGCCGGAAAGTAGCAAGAGCAGAACGAGCCATAAAACGCTGTTTACAACGAAACGGAAACGTCTGTCACGGCTAGTGCAATGTACTCGCGCTGTACATGCAATGCAATGCAATGTAATGCCCGCTAGAGCCTTTAGGGTATTGAAATAAAATAAATAAATAAATTTCTGCCGTCACCATCGCGGTCACCGTGAGGTTTCAAATAAATTACAAGGGCGATAAAATCGGCGGTGCGCGCTGTATGCTGTATGTGCAAATGAAATCGTGCGAGAGTCAGCTGGCGATCGCGGCTCAATATAGCCCACACAATTAATATTATTTGATTTGAAGACATATATACATTTGACAGGAAAAGGAAAGGCTGGCAACTGCCACCGGAAGGGGCACAACGCCTGCCTACTCTTCAGAAAGGAGGAGATAGAAACATAGAAATGGAAGATAGGAACAAGGGGACGAAGGAGGAAAGAAATATCAAGATGACAAATTTCAAAAAATAAAGTAGGACCACACAGTACAGGTCAGTGCAGGTCACGCTACTACAAAAATGGTAAATGGAAGAAACAGTCTCGGAGTTACAAACGTGAACCAAAGTTAGTTAATTCTGAAAAAGTAAGCAGATTGCGATGAGCCTGTTCGCGTCGCGGCGCGCAACCACTGGGGCACAGATATTCGTCTAGTGTCGTACACCGCAGGCCAAGGAGATGATAGTCCCTCACTAGCGACATGCGCTGCGTATACTGAAAGCGGGACACTTCAATATCAGGTGCGGAAGTGTCTCGCAGCAACTGCAAGACGTACACGATGGACTGGCCACACTTCCTTGTCTGTATAAACGTTCGCACACGTGCACACAACCAACCCTTAGCTTCAGTAATTGCGGTCTAGCGCGACGAGCCTCGACCGCGAACACGGGGCTGGAACGTTCGATTTGCGACACGTTGGTCTGGATGCTGCTTGAGTAGGTGGCGACGAATCAGCAGGCGAGCATCATCAAGCTTGCACAAAATTTCAGGGTAGGTACAGTCGTTATGAGCGAAGTGGAAGCCTGCCGATCAGCCTCTTCCTTTCTACTTGAGTCGAAGGGCAGAAAAAAGCTGCAGAGGTGCCTTGACCGTCACTATGTACAGATGCATCTGTGAATACTTGAAAATAGTCTGGAAATCTTTCAAATATG
Source organism: Dermacentor silvarum (assembly GCF_013339745.2). Lineage (NCBI taxonomy): Eukaryota > Metazoa > Arthropoda > Arachnida > Ixodida > Ixodidae > Dermacentor > Dermacentor silvarum. Next base: position 66,157,633 of record NC_051164.1, on the reverse strand, counting down.
TGCGAATGAGCCAATTGGAATATTGCCGAAACAGGCATATCAGACTTTTTGTGTATGTCAGGGAGTGTAAGGTAAAGGGGAATACGTGTTTGGAGGGAGAGGCGTAACTGAAGCAGCATGTTCAGAAATGTCAGCAATGCTCATAAATAATGCCGCCATTTTTCTCATACGAGAAAAAGAGTGGTGAATCAGAAGATTAAGGAGCGATTGACCATTCGATGCGCGGTGCAGAGGCTCAATGTGGAGCTCTCTGGTCTGCTTCTAGCCTCAGGGATAACTGATGCGCTTCAGTAAGTAATGGAGCAGATTGCGCCTCTCGAGGTAGTCCCAGCATTAGTCGAAGGCAAACGTGATAATCTCGTTCCAGTTGGGTCATCAAACTAGGTGGTTATTTCAGGACTGGTAACACATACATCATGCCCGAGAGTACAGATGACTGGTACACCTGCATAGCCGTTGTTTGGTTGCAGCCAGCACCTCTAGCAATCAAGGTGGCCAGATATTAAGGAGGGATTGCGACATGCGTCATACAAATTTAACGGCAGGACGCCAAGAGATGCGATCATCCACAATTAAGTCCAAATAACGGTGTTGTCGCACCCAGCATATCGGCGTTTCGTCAAGGCACAGTCGGCTCATTGCTCGACATGCGCGTTGTTTAGGGTGATGCGTTATTGCACCCGACTTAGCAGGTGATATCTGCATGCCAACTTAACCCAAGTACTCCGTTGTCGCGTTAAGAGCTCTGTGCAAGCTAGCCCGAAGCCACGGACCAAGGTTCCGAAGGCCGTTAATCCACAGAACAATATCATCTGGATAGATAGCTATACTCACAGGGAAGTCACTGTCCCGAGGCAAGCAACTTGGAAGCGCGGCGAGTTAGGTGTTAACCAGAAGTGGTGGTAAAACGCTGCCTTGTGGGACACCGCACTTCACGGTGCGGGATTCACTGGTCATTCCTCCCACACGCGCTTTCATGCGGCGCTCCGATAGGAAATTGTGCACAAAGCGGAGCTGACCACCCGAAATTCCCGAGGTTGCAAGAGCGAAAACAATCGCCTTATGCGGAATCGAGTCGAAAGCTTGCTGTATGTCTGGGAAGAGCATGTAGGCGGAGTGCTTGTTTTGTCTTGCAAGTTCGAGCGCTGAGACATGGTCTCAAATGCTGTCGAGAGATGAACGGCGGCGACGAAAGCCACTCATCACACCAGGGAACAATTTAGCTTGTCTAGCCTGCCATCTAGGTGAAAAAGGACCATTCGCTCCATGAACTTGATGTCATTTGAAGTTAGGGATATTGGACGGTAGGACCTGAGGTACCTTTGAGGGCGCCCGGGCTTTAAAATTGGTATTACCACGGACGATTTCTATTCAGCAGGGATTACACTGGTTCTCCACACTTCATTGAACTCGTCCAATGGTCACGAAAACTCTTATTAATGTTCCGTAATGCTTGATACGTCACACCATCTTCACCTGGGCAGTGCGGCGTTTGGAGAGGCTGAGCGCGTGTCGCAGCTCCTCAAGACTGATCTCGTGTAGTTTGCTGCCTGGTACATCTGGCAAGCTGGACCGTAGGAAGCAGTTATGGTACTCTGACTTGTCAAAGAAGGAAGGCCGCCATTTGTGGTGTCACTGGACATAGGAGAGACAAAAATGTCTGCAAATGCCTCCGCTGGAGCTTTTGGTGACTAGCCAGTCGCTATGCACAATGCAGCCGTAGGGTTCTTGCAGATATCGGGAGTGCGGAGAGCCTTAAGTATGCGCCACACACTTCCAAAACCACTTCCAGTGGGCAGCAAACTACATAAAGCTGCCCAGCTCTTGCGACGACCCTGTTTTGTACGTCGCCGTATGGCTGCTTCAATTCGATTCTATATAGTCCAGTCGGTGCGTCGTTTAGAGCGCTGTCTCCGCCTATAAGCGCATCGTCGGCATGCGCAGAGCCGCAAAAGTGTAAGATCGGGGTTTGCTTTGCCGATACTCCGTCGTCGTTGTACTGTTGCTTCTCTTAAACGCTCACTCATCAGTTTAAACAGACTGTCTTGAGATGGTGCCTCTGAGATCAGCTGACGGAACTTGTCCCACTTTGTCGCTGCATAGACGGCAATCTGGCGGCCCGCAGTATGTGTTGTTGTTAACCAAATAGGCAGGTGATCTGAGCCCCACGGGTCAGTTTCGCATGACCAGGCTAAGCACACATCACTCGGGTAATTCGCAAGGTCTATAGTGGATTGCTCCTTTGTTGTTGTTGCCTCCACAAATGGCTCGTACCCACAGGGGGGATTGGCTTCCCTCTACCTATAACAGAATTTTTTAATGAATTCTGGGGTTCTACGTGCCAAAACCACGATTACATTATGAGGCACGCCGTAGTGGGGGACTCCGGAAATGTGGACCGCCTGGGGTTCTTTAACGCGCACCTAAATCTAAGTACACGGGTGTTTTCGCATTTCGCCCCCATAGAAATGCGGCCGCCGTGGCCGGGATTCGATCCCGCGACCTCGTGCTCAGCAGCCCAACATCATAGCCACTGAGCAACCACGGCGGGTTACCTATAGGAGAGGGAGACGACGATGTGCATTGCGTTCGGACGTGGGCTTCGTCGTTTTTGCTGTCTCTGCGCGGCCTTCGGATACATACGAGCTCAAAACCACTTCTAAAGTGTTCGTGAGTGCCCGAACCGCTAGCAATTTTTGGGGCGCAGTGGATTTTGTTGGCCCATTTTTGAGTCTTGTACCGACTACGCGTGAGAAGGATTGAGAACTACCACCGCCGACGACTGTTATGCCACGTGAACATGCCACAGACGGGATGGAGATCCCAGCGGAAGAGTATGACGACACCGGTCAATGAATCTCTGCATTCAAACGCAGAAGATGGCGAACCGCCGCAGAAAAAGTGAGTCTTTGTCACTTTCCTCACTGACCACGCCGACAGCGAACACTAAGCCACCGCCGCCGTCTAAGAAGCCCGCCGTGCGGACCCACACGATTCTCAAGCGGAGTCCTTTGCCGAGATTACCTACCGACTTCTCCAAAATTGTGTTCACGCCGAAAGGCGGAATGAATTTGAAGAAATTTACCGTCATCGAACTCCTTCAGGCCACTATCAGCGGAGCAAATGTTAACGTCGCGGATGTGAAGAGAGACAGTCAGGCTCGTGTTAACCCTACAAATAACTCCTACACCATCGCAACTCCGTCGGAACAGAGAGCGCAGTAAAACGTTGCTATCAAGAAGATCCAAGTCAAGGACTACACCTTCGAATTGAATGCCCACATTGCACGCCCAGATGAATCTGTACGGGGTATCTGCTTTAACATATACTCAGGCCACAGCAACGACAAAATGTTGCTTCACCTACAACAGCGTAATAAAGGCAGGGACTTCGAAATCGCTGGAGCTAGAAGATTGGGACAGACTAAGTCTGTTCTGATTACCTTCGCCAACACCGCAAGAGTGCCGGAGAGCATCGACCTATTCGGCGGTGTCGTGAGATGCTACACCTGCAAGCCGATATTGAAGCGTGCTTCAACTGCCGGAGACCAGGACATTGAGCGGATGTGTGCCCGCAAGAGAAGCAAGAGCTCTGCTACCGATGCGGACAAAATCATCCGAAGGAAGAAAACCCAGATTGCACACCGAAATGCATCGTCTGCGAGGGAGATTACGTCACTGGGACCAGAAGATGCAAGGTTGGCAACGAAAAACACAGGAAACAACACAATACTTACATTCTTGCTCTAATTTGCAGGCCCCCTGGTGGAAACCATAAGACTTTTTTCAAACTTTTTGAAAGCTTTTCTTAATTACTGTTCACAAAATAATTATACACTATTCTCGGTGGTGACTTTAATATTAATATAGACGAAGTGAACGCTGATTCAACAGAATTTCTTGCGGCCATTGAATCGAATGGGTTCACCAACACCTTTACATCTCCAACGACAATCACGGTCTCTTCATCGAGCATTATTGACTTGTTTATTGTTAACATAGACATCATGGTAAAATCTTCGCGTACACTGTCTTGTGATCTAAGCGATCATTGTCCTGTTTTTATTACAATAGAAAAGCGTCAACCTGTACCAGTTCGAAGCAGACCGGTAACTTTTCGGGCAATTACTGATACGAAACTGCAATCATTCAGGCGACTGATTAGCGAGACACCATGGACACAATGCCTCAACTATCGTTCAGTGGATGAGGCTTATAATGCGTCCATAGATAAATTAAAGTGCTCTATGACTTAAGTTTTTCATTAATAACGAGACAATCATCTAAGAAAAAATTAAGAAACCATGGGTTTCACCTTGTCTTTTAAGAATGATAAAAAAAGATCGCCTGTACCACAGTTTTTTGGTAACCAGAAATCCTAATGATTACATTGTATTTAAGCAGTTTAGGAATAAATTAAATAATGACTTGCGGAAAGCCAAGCGTGACTATTACTCGGAAATTTTCGCTGGAAGCCAGCATAATTCAAATCTAATTTGGCGCGCAGTAGATGAGGTAATTAGAAATAGAAACGTATCGAATGACATTGGCGAATTGATTATTGACGGGTCACCAAAATCAGGCGTACCACTAGCCGATTGCTTTAATAACTTCTTTACCGAGCAAGCAACAGCAAAATATAACGAAGATGCGTGTTCTGTTATTTCAAGTAAAACAACCAGCTCTGTGTTTCTTAGCCCTACAGATACACCAGAAGTTTTTACCGTTCTGATGTCCTTAAGAAATAATTCCAGCTCTGATGTAGAAGGCCTCACAATTAAACCAGTAAAGTTTGTTGCTGATTTTCTTGCACTACCTCTGTGTCGTATCATTAACCTTTCACTAGAATCATGCGTTTTCCCTGTAAGAATGAAACTGGCCAAGGATACAGTTATTTTCAAGTCAGGCTCGAAAAACGTCATAAGTAATTATCGCCCCATCTCTATTCTACCCTTTTTTCGAAAGTGCTAGAAAAAAAATTTGCTCAAACGTTTGCAGAACTTCTTTGATGCTAATCAGTTAATATCACAATCTCAATTCGACCTCCGTAAAGGTTTTTCTACAGAATCAGCTTTATTAATCCAAAAGGAAATTATTTTACAGAATATCGAAAACAAACTCTTAACACTACGAATCTTTCTGGACTTTAGTAGGGCTTTCGATTGTCTAGACCATAATATTCTCTTAGATAAGTTAAGCAAGTACGGAGTCAGGGGAAGGACAAATATGAACGGAAATTTTGAGTTCATATTTTAAAGACCGTGAACAAATGGTGAACATAGACGGTTTTTGTTCATCCAAACGTTATCTGAAATGCAGCGTCCCTCAGGGCAGCCTATTAGAACCTTTTCTTTTCAATGTCTACATAAACGACGTGGTAACAATCTCGACAGAAGCTGATTTTGTATGTTATGCCGACGACGCTTCCCTATTTATCTCTGGTCTCTCGGACACAGAAATAATTTCAAAAGCAAACAATACCCTAAACAGTCTCTTAAATTGGTCCAAACTAAACAATCTCGAAATAAATACAACTAAGTCAAAAGCTGTTATTTTCCGCGCAATAAATCGTCACATAGGGACAAACTTAACAGTTAACCCAGGCGATAATATTATTGAGGTCGTCAGCCACCATAAAACACTGGGTGTTATATTTGATGAGCACCTTCGATGGACTGAGCACATTAACTACGTAGCCCTAAGTTTGTCAAAAGCTGTTGGAGCACTTTCCCGATGTCGTAGAATTCTTCCTGTACACATTAAAAAACACATATACGTTTCAATAATTAAATGACACATTGCCTATTGTCATCTTGTTTGGGGCACGGCATCACCGACTAACATGAATAGAATTGTGATCCTGCAAAAGAAAGCGATTCGTATCGTTGCAGACGAAGAGTACTGCGCACACTCCAACCCGCTTTTTATTGGGTTAAACACTCTGCCCGTCAATATGATGCTACCGCACATGATTGTTTCTTTATTTACTACTAAAGCTACGCTTCGTACTAACTTCCTTATCGCAATGTCAGCGCTCAAAGAACGCGTACCGGCAGCCAACACTCGACAATTAGAAAAGTCGTGTCTTCCCAAAACTCGAACGAATTACGGTCAACAAATGTTAAACTATGTAATCCCTTACACCCTGAACGCAAATACAACCTTAATTGATGGCCCCGCAATAAATAAACGTGCTTTAATGGAACACTTCTTAAACAGAATTGCTTAATTGATAGCAGATTCATATCATGTAGATTACATTCGGCGTTGTGTGTCGTTTCGTGTGGATTTATTTGGAATGATTTTACAGGCAATTACCTAATTTCACTTTTCCACTTTGGCATTGTCTGATTTACTTTTTTTCTTGCTCTCCGCTTTTGTAGCATTTCATTCTTCATAAAATATCTAACATGAAGGTATATATGCGTGCACTTGAGTAGTATGTATATATGCCATGTGCGTGTGTATATCTGTGTAGGTGTATATATGTGCGTATATATGGGCATATGTGCGCCACTTCTACGGCTGTTTGCGCGTGTACGTGTGAATATAACATGCCAGTGTACAATATAGTTTGTATTATTGTATATATATGTAAACTTTTTTAAAACGTTTTTTACACATGTGTAAATACATACACATATATACCATGTAGTTTTCGCAGCTTGGTGCGAACGGTTTCTTTCTTTTTTTCTCTCTCTTTTTTTGTGTTGCTTTTGTTCTCATATTACTGTTTGCTTTTATTATTTTATTGCTTTTCTCACATTGCTTTTTCTCGTACGGGTGTACGACAAACACTGCTGATTTGTCACTGTTGCCGCGGCCTGTAGGGCCCCAGGCCTCGTCAAGCTGTCAATGAGCAGCTTTTTGCCTGGGGAAAATAAAAACTGTTTCTGGTTCTGATACCCCACCAGCACCACCCAAGAATAAGAATAATAGACACGTCTGAAGAAGCCGGTCCAGTTCAGCCACATGCAGCTCTGGAGTGAGAAGTCGAAGCAGGTGAAGCACGTTCCCACTCTTGGCCAGAAGCATCTCGAAAGACCGGTCAAAACAGGTGAGCTGGGGTCCACATACCTACCAGTCTAAAGCAGACGATGAAAGAATACAACACCTCGAAAGAGAAAATGCGCACCTAACCTCCCTAGTCACTGAATTACAGGAAAAAATTAACTCAAAGGAGCAAAATAACAGCTCTATAATTCAACAATCCCCCACGAACACACCCCACGACAAACACACCCGCTGCATCCGCAGCTTCTTCGCGATAATCCTCCCCACAACCCCCCCCCCCCCCTGAAAAAAAGCGACGTGTATGACTGAAAAAGACCGCATGGATGAAATGAAATCCATTCCGGTAAAAAAATTACACCATCTTCCCGTTGAGGAACCCTGAGTAGTATGCGAAGCAGCCATGGGGTCGACTCAAGTTCCCATTAGTTTTCAGTTCGTCGTTTCCGTTAGGTTGAGGTTTCCTTTTGGCTTCGCGAGCCCGAAGTTCGGGATCGGCCTGTCGCCGCTTCCGTTTCGTGGCAGCGGCTCGAGCCCTCTTCTCCGCGGCGCTGTCCACGGCGCTGACACTGGCGTTGACGCTGCGCTGTCCGTGGCACCCACCGCGGCGTTGCGGGAGGAGAATGAGAGGAGCGGAGCGCGCGCGCGCGTCATTATACCGCAAGCTACAGTGGCGCCCCCGCCCCCCCTGCGGAGTATGCAGCGCCTACCGTCGCGCCTCTAACCTAAGCTGCTTCGCATTATCGCGCGCGGAGCCGCAGGTGTTGCCATTCGTTGCGCAATCCGGAGAGGAGAGGAGCGTCGGAGAGGAGAGGAGGAATGCCGAGAGGAGAGGAGATGAGACAAGGAGAGGAGGGGGAGGAGGATGCGCAAGCGCAGTGCGAATGTGGACGCCGCATGGCGGATGGATGGAGGGACTGACAAAGCCCCCGCCATAAGTTGCTTCGCATCTAAAATTGCCGCACAAATTGGCAATAGAATCGAAGCACTTGAGGCCAGACAAAGCAAACAAGAAGCAGCCTTTGCTACCTTTACATCCACTTTTGAGCAGGGTGCACTTCAGGTGCCAGGCAGCGTCCAGAACCCCCCCATGTACTTTAACATGGTGGGACTGCATAATGACAAAACAATCTAGCAATGGAACTGTAGAAGCTTCGGAAAACAACGAAATAACCTGCAGTTCCTCATACCAAAACCTTAAAAAGCCCCCGACATTATTGCCTTGCAGGAAACACTTGGCAATGTTAAAATGCGGAACTATAAAACCTATGAAAACAAAATTTTAGAGAAATACCAAATCGCCACATTAGTCCAGAAAAATCTAACGGTTATAGAACATGACCTAGAAATGTCTGACTTGGACTGTCTCCTAGTAGAACTAATTCCACAAACGGAAGACATACCCGCCTTATTCATACTTAATGTATACAGCAAGCCAAAAGGAGGACACCCTACCATTATCGGAGCAATGAATAGGACACTCAAAATTTCTAAACAGAATACATTAGTCACAGTGGGAGACATTTTTGCACAAAACATGGCCTGGGGATACAGAGGCAATAAAAATAAAGTCACGCACCTCTGTAATTACATCCAGGATGCCCGCCTTACGCAACGCAAAGACCCAGTCACCCCTTCTAGAATTGGCAGGACCACAAAGGTTGACACATCTCCAGACCTGACGCTCACAAAATATATAGGACAAGTGACATGGCAGGACACCATGACTAAACTAGGTAGTGACCACTACATAGTGGCAGTTACTATAACTGCAAAAAACCTGAGAGGTAGAAGCAGGAAACCGGTCCAAATTATGGACTGGGAAAACAAAACGCAGGGAATGAGATAAGCAACCTAGAGGAATGGGTCAAAGATATCATCCATGATGTTAAAACAGTAACCAAATCAATCCCATGCTCAAAAGCACCGCCAACTGGGCACAGTCGGCTGCTACATATGTGGGAAGCATACGACAGTATATAGAGAAGGTGGCAAAAGCAGAAACTCAATCGACCACTGCGCATTAAAATTTCAAAGCTATCCAAAGCGAGAGAAGATTATGCACGACAGCTTGCCAGGCAACAATGGGGCCAAGTCTGGGACCAATTGAGTGGTAAACTTGGATTTAAGGATACTTGGCACCTCCTCAGACACCTGCTGGATCCGGAGAACAGCAAAATAGCGCACAGCAAAAACATCACTAGTCTAGTGCATAACCATGCACTCACAGATAAAGAACTCGTCGAGAAACTGAGACAGAGATACGTAGAGACATCAAACAAAGTATCTCTGCCGACCTACACGGGAACCCCGAACCACAAACTGGACGAGGAAGTCCAGGTGTCTGAAGTTCGTCCTGAGCCGCATAGTTCCTTCCTTACCTGCACCTCTACCCGGCTGTAAAGAAGAAAATCGATTACTTAATTAGAGAATCATACAAATCAGCCCTTCACCTCCCCAGATACACGGCTAATGAGAAGCTCCTAGAATTGGGAATTTACAATACCCTAGAGGAGCTTGTCAGGGCACACAGGCTAGCCCAGCTGGCGGGGTTATCCAAAACTGAAGTAGGAAGACACATACTGGAAGAACTGCCCGGATGTGATATGGATCCACACACACACCTCAATATGTAAACTTCCCCTAATATAGCGCACAAATTTAAGGATAGACCTAATACTAAAAAAACAAACTTCCTGAACATCAAAAAGACAGAAGGAGAGCAAGAGCTAGAGCTCTGCATAAACACTACTCAGGCCTGCAGGATATCGTCCACGTCGACGTTGCGGAATACCGAAGTTGAGATGCCATCGCTATAGGCATAGTCAACAATCAAGGCCAGGCCCACTCCGCAGCAACAATTAGTTGCATGCATGCAGAGGAAGCAGAAGAGGCAGCTATAGGTCTGGCTATAAATCGCACCACCGCGATTCTAAAACTGCAGTTAGAAGCTTTGTCAATGGCGAAATCCACATACCGGCCCTACAATTTCTAAACAAATATCCAGCACCTGATCACAAGACTCAAATCATCTGAGTCCTGGCACATTCCTTGCATCCAGGAAATAAGGATGCCCAAAATTATGCACTAGGTTTTGTCAGCCGGGTGGTGGGAGGCCTCGACCTGGGTTCAGCGAGGGCTCGCATGGTGACGTTCTACGAAATTACTATGCACTACCGCGAAGGTAGACAAAAAATACCCACCTCCACGTAAATCATTGGATAAACTGCAACAGGTGACCTGGAGACAGTTGCGAACTAGCGCATTTTCCAACCCTTACAAGTTTCACTAACATATCCGGACTGCTTCTCACCTAAATGCAAAAACTGCGAAGCCCATAAAGTGGACCTGACACATACCGGGTGTTCAAAATTAAGCTTTGTGGTTTTCTAAAATTAGGCACTGGGAGGCAAGCTTAGTCCACCTGTGCAAATAAGTTCTGTGTCCAGGGGAGCACAAATTGCGATGATAGTTATCGCTGACAGCTGCAAATTGAATAATTAACTTTTTATTGACTGTAGTAAGTGTGCATGTTTGTATTCAAAAGTTTGAGGAAGTAGTGTTTTTACGCAGTTTCACTTGGAAGAATTCTTATAGAATGTCTGTACTCCGAGATATCTGACGCCAAATTTTAATTGTCGCTCGCATGATTACGCATGCAAGAGAGTGAGGATCGGCGCAAAGCTCTTCCGTGATGTGACGCGGCTGTTGCGTGCGGCGTTTAGTCTGACAACAGGGCGGAGGCACAGGAAACGATGATAACTGTTCCCCTTCCCCTTTCGGCTGGCGAAATCAAGATATGACAGCGCGGTGTGACGTACGCAGTACGAATGATCCCGCTAAACGCGATAACAGGAGATAATTTTCAGCACATTTTTGTATTACTTGAGATCGCACTGGGACATCTTGTGAACGCGTTAGCTTTACTGTCAGTATCTAGAGTGCTTCTGGAACAGCGGCGCCTCTGTACGGGGCACGGAGCGAGCGGACGTGCAGTGCATCGGCTCCGCCAACTTTGGCTGAAGCCACGGAATTTCGACTGGAACCCTACCAAAACAGCTGCAACTGCTTTCCTGAAATTGAGAGCTACCTGGGGACACCACTCGCACCCAGGTGAGACTATTTTTCGGCTTTTTAGGGCCGATTTTCATTTGCGTCTCATGGCGGCAGCGCTGGGCCTAACGGCTGCGCCGACGCTCGGTCGCGAGTGAGTCGCCCTACCGCGACAAGATGGCTTCCCAAGAGCTACAACGCGGCCCCCCCTCGGACACCATGGCCTAGTCCGAGATTCCTGCAAGTTCAGTGGCTGATAGCCCGGATTCTACGCCCATCGAGAACGAGGGACTTTTGAAGTTAGTCTAACGCCGCTCCCGCAAGAGGAACGCAAACTCCAAGAGTCCAGCCGCCACGTCGGCAGACCACTCAACACTGCAAAACGCTAGTACGCGCGTTTCAGCGCTTCACGGCGGGCTCCCACGTAAGCCCGGACCCGTTTGGAAACCAAAGCCGCTTCCGCGGCTTCACCGCGAAGACATTGTTATCATCCTGAATCCCCGGGTGACCGTCGCTCTTAAGGATGTATACCAACTTGGCGAGCTAGGAGCAGCGTTCGCGGCCTACTTGGGAACCCAGGCCGCAGCGTCGCTCAGCTTGCTCCCCACATGGGAGCTAAATCTCATCGTCGCAGGCACCCGAGACCCGCACGTCGCGGACAAGCTTCTGCGTGACTTTCAACTTGACTCATCAAAAGGCCAGCTCCTCATGCACGGTCACCTGAAACTCACCGGCGAGGTGTGCCGCGGCGTCATCACCGTAGCCAACCACGAGACCAGTGAGTCTCTCCAAAACAAGATCCAGTGGCGTGCTGGAGGGCTTGCCGATATCCGCAAGCTTGGCAATTTCAACGTTGCGGCACTCACTTTCTTGGGCAAAGTGGTGCCGCGATTTGTGCATTATAACTAAGAGGTGACCCTTGTGCGTGCGTACAAGAGAACCATCCCGGCTTGCGAGTGGTGCGGCACTGTGGGCCAGCGGGCGGACACATGCCCCTGCCCGGACAACGACAAATGTGGCCTGTGTGGCCAAAGGGTGCCGACCGCCGACGCACTGAAGGCACCTCATGAATGCACTCCGTCCTGTACAGTCTGTGAGCAAATCCATGCAACCAACTCCCGCGACTGCACGGGAAAATTCCGCCAACTCAAGTTGCCCGGCCACAAGGCCAAACGCCATAAAGCCCGAACAACCCGGCGACCTAAGAAGCCACCAAGTCATCCGACTCCAGAAGCCAATGGCGGATGATAAGTGCTTCTTGAGGGAAAGGGAAAGGTTGGCGCTATCTTCTGCAGCCCTTGAGGGAGCACGGCTCAGCGCCACACTCACGGCGCCGACGCCAAAACACTGTCACCTCCTCCCCTGTTGGTGACGTCAGCGCACGGAAGAAGACGGCGCCCCCACCGCCGCCGCCTAACGGCAAGGACACCTGCCACTTCCCGGCTCTCAAGACAGATGGCGCTGCGGGCGCCCGGGCATTAAAGCCCCTTGATGTTAGAAAGTAGCGACACGCTTTGATCTACGCCGCCACACCCTCGCCGGCGCGGTCAACCTCCTCTTTTTCTCCCCCGCTTTCGCGGAGGCAGCGCATCCGCCACGCTGAATGGCTGCGGCGCGCGAGACTACCCGGTCAGGTGACACTGACGTCACGAAAACTGCGCGGAACTTGCTTTCGCGCGCCTTTGGTTTCTCCCGCTCGCCATGAGCAGTCCAAGTAGTGGTCGCCCTGCCGCTCCGAACGTGTGTTTCCCAAGTTTTTCCATCCTTTCGTAGGAATCTGAGCTTCGTTTTCAGTGAAAATGCCTTGCTGCTGCGCGTTTCAATGCAGCAGCAGGTCAGAGAAAGGGCAAGCCTTATTCTATATCCCCCGAGGTGAACGGAATGTCGTGCGTCGGAAGCAGTGGCTCCATAACATCTGGAGAAGGGATTTCGCCCCTTCTAAGCACGCCGTTCTTTGCGAGACGAATGTTGCAGCTTTCCTCATATTTGCGGATGAAGTTGCATGAAGATTTTAATGCTCTTCGCATAGCCGGACTCTTCGTTCAGTTCAATACAGAGCACCGATAACTGTGCATATAGTTTTTTTTCTTAAAGTGAGTCGGCTCAAATTTTTGTTGACTCTTCGACCCGTGACAAAGCTTTTTGTGTTTTCGCGCGTGCGTTAGTTTTCAAATGTATGTAATTTGTGAGTTAATGCCTGTAACTCATATTTTGTAGTTGTGTGCGTGTGTGTGTGCGTGTTTGTGTATGTGCGTGTGTGTGTGCGTGTATGTGTGTGCGTGTGCGTGTGTGTGTGTGTGTGTGTGCGTGTGATCCTTGCGCCTGATACTTGTGAAGCCAAGGAACTATTTTACTCTTATTGCGTGCTTATTGTATCCTTGCAAAGTTTCAATACTGCGAGCATTTCTTTTTCTTTACGTACTTTATGTTGCGAAGGCATGAACCGCAATATATATGTAGATAAGTGGTATTATGTATTATTCGCGCATGCTCATTAAGTACAAGCCACGCGCTTCTGATAATCTCCCTCAATTCTGATTAACTTGCCATCTTGAAGTCTGTAAGTTAATTATCAAGTGCCAGTCTTAGCAGTTTCCGTGTAAGCAATCAGCCTTTTGTTGTTGTTGTTGTTTTTTTGAGAGAGAGACTTAGGTTACTCCCAGAGGTGATGGAATGTAATTTCTCGTCGTTTCATAGTGTCGGAATACAGGCGCGTGTGTAAAGTTCTATGTTGGCTGTTTCGCAAACACAGCACGTATTTTGCACAGTGGCATTGGTACAAAGGCTTTTGGCCCACTCATTTTGGCGAATTCACTTTAAGTAAACTATCACATTTCTTCTTGGTTACCTTCTCTGAGCATTTTAAGAGCGAATATTGTGAACCAAATTCTAGTTTATACTCTACGCTGCTTATATTGCATGCACCCAATACACCTCCGCGTTACGGACTATCCAAGTGGCGACGTAGAGGTAAACAGCTCAGCCACTGCTTGGTACTCATTTTTTCGGAGCGCTTCTGCTTCTATTTATCGAAGCGTCCTCAAAAAAAAAAAAAAATGTCACGACGTTCTATCGGAAACGTACTTTTGTCATGACAGTTTCACAAGGGATAAATTCCCATACAACGCTTGAAAGGGCTGAATAAACAAGCGCGCGCATTGATTCTAATGCGGCTGCAGCGAGCCACTGGAGGGTTCAGCGCCGCGCCGGCCCGGTGAGGGGGAGAAATCCGAGGAGAATTGAGGAGGAAAGCGCGCGCGGGGGGGAGAGTGTCGCTACTTTCTAACATCAAGGGGCTTTACCGGGCATCGGGCATCAACGCCTCAACACGAAAGCGGCTAGGGTGGTCCTCATCCGCCCCCCCTCCCCCACCCCA